>NW_026915736.1:3600000-4200000 GCF_034315485.1 Pezoporus occidentalis
TCCTTAGCCTGAATTTAAGAGTCTGTTGAAATGTAACCCAGAATGAAAAATGAAGCTGTGAGAGCCAAAAAGCATGCCTCATTGAACTGTGACTTTTTTCATTTGCTTATAGAAAAACAGTCCCGAAAAAAATTACTTTTCTAAAGGCATATTTAAAGAACTTTAAGAAGATCTTGTGCTTTATGGTAGAGCTACAGAGTTGAGTTGCTCTGCATCCAACAGGGCATAATGCAGGAATTCTTGGAGGGCATCCTATAACATATATAAAATGTCTGCTCAGGTAAGAGAAAGCATTGACTGTGTCAGCATGTGACCATAAGGACATTTAAGAAAAAGTAGGTGAAACAACAATGTGTAATTAAGCCTGCTATAATGAATAGTCTAAATTCCGAGGGGAGAGAGAATTTGGAAAAAAGAAAGGATCAAAATTATTTTCAACTGAACAAGCAAAAAGAGACTTCATAAGTATCAGAAGAAAGAAGAAAAGGAAGTGAAGTGTAGGTTTGTTATTTAATAGAAGAGGGGATAAATGATGGTCTCAGAAGATAATTCAGAAGACTTATACTGCTACCAGACCTTGGTTCCTCTCCTTTGAAAAAAGAGTGGGAATGTCACCTGGTCAGCACAGTCTGAAACACCAAGACTCATTAGGATAAACCCCCATGTATTGTTAGTTGCTTTTTTCCTATAGGCCCATCAGCTGAGGCTTCATTTTCAGCACACTGGTTCCCAGTCCTGACAAAGTAGCAGCTCTGTCAGTACAGTAGAGCTAATCTGTCTGACAGCTCTCATGCAGGACAGTTGGCATGTCTGAATTTTGCATCAGCATGACCTGGAATGAAATACCAAAAATGGGCAAATGTCTGACAGAATGGAAATAATTAAGACTGAGTTTGCAATCTGTTTTTCCTATAAAAAAAAAAAAAAAAGAGGTTTACCTCTGAAAATAGTAAAGTATAATTATTTTTAACACCACCCCCCAAAAAAAAAACAACAACCGATAACTAATGAACTTGCATATGGTATCCCTGTAAAACTTTTCCATTACAAGGGTCACTGTTAATACCAAAGCAGATCACACAAGCACCCAACAGCCTCATCGTAACTGGGAGATCCTTAGTGTCTCCATGCAATTTCAAAAGCAGGTTTACCTGTTGTTCTATTTAAAATGAAAGTTTTCAGGTCCTCATAATAAGATTTGCAGTCAACACTTTGTAAGGAATAGCATGATATACAGTGAGAAAGTAATGAGGTGTCATAAAAATAGCGCTGAAGAAGCTCCTCAGATTCCTTCCCTGTCCCAGTTGTATTTCCACACTTTTATTTTAAATCCAATGCAATACCTTTTCCATCTTTCATGCTGATACTATGTTTTTCCCAATGTTTAAAGTATACTGTTTTTACTGGAAAAAAAATATATAAAAATTATCAGTGTTCATTTAAAAAACACAAAAAACAGGGAAAGAGAGGATACTGCTGTAAGAGACCAATATGCCTATACCAGATGCTTTTCAGAGGAAATGTTGATGTGGTCAGTTGCTTTTGGTATGTCAGCTTTCTGCTGATGCTCCTAACTAAGAAAGAGTAAGTCAGCTCCAATGTGGAAATCAAGATGTTCTGCTGTCTGCTGTGAAATGCATGGGTCAAACTAATACTATGTCTTATGTTCAGTCTGTCTGGGTTGCAGGGTGGAGAACTGGAGTTTTTCCAAGAAGGAGAAAAATGACTGCTACTGCTGAAACCAGGACAGTAGTCATCGTGTGCATGTGGTCGTGGAGGTGTGCTAAACATGAAAGCTGGATTAGAGTCATGCAACAGTACAAATAAGAATGCATAATTAAGAGTACTCAGGATTAGCAAAAGCTGTCAGGGAGATAGTCAGAAAGGCCAGAACTAAAGAAAATTTAAAAAAGCAAGCAAGCAATCAACCAAAAAAAAAAATCAGCAAACCCAAAACAACACTACAGAGACTCTATAATAAAGTAAGAAGGAAAACAAAGGCAAATACAAACCTAAGTATGCATTATAAAGAAATCTAGTGACAAAAAGATTGAAAGAGTCAATACTGTTTTCAGGTAAGTCATCACAACATATACTGATTATATATTTAACGAAAATGGGGTTAATGAGGAGATAGTTCAGGTCAATATCTGACATAGTAAAGAATGGTGATGATTACATCAGGATCAAGAAGCTTACCCTAAGAATGTGATAATGGGCCAATATTTAATGAATTCCTGAAGGAAACATGGTATCTATTTGTTTAAAAGCACTCGGGTGTATTTGCAGCTGGTCATCTTAACTCTGATTCCCAGGAATTGTTTATACCGAATTATTAACCTAATAAATTGTTATGTAGCTTCAGGTAGATAGTAAGGCAGTAAAGTTAAATCCAGCAAGGTGAATCTATGGACATCATGAAATTAATTTATTTCACCCCTCTTTTCTTCTCTGGTTACTGTTCATGAAGTCTTATCTAAAAAAAAACAAAACCAAACCAAACACAAAAGTTGAGGGAAGCCCATGACAAATGGTCATTTTAACAAAAGAGGTACAGTCACTCTATGGGTACATATATTCTGGAAATTATGTTGTTCACTGCATTTATAACTGAGTTAAAAGGTTAAATCAAAAACAAATGAAAATGGGGGGGGGGGGGAAGAAGTCAGTATAGACCTATGTAAAGCTATTCAGGAACAGTTGCAGGCTTTTTTTCTGTACTGAACAAGAGGAGTCCTTATTTAGGAGACAAAATAACAGATGAAATTCAGAGTTGATATATGTAAAATAATGATCCCAGGAAAAAATAACTTCTAATGCATAACCCATGATAAGTTTTACATTAGCTATTTCCATTCAGAAGGGAGATCTTTAAGGTCACTGCAAGTATCATCTGCGTGCTCAGCCACAGTGAAAAGGCAAATAGATTCATAAAAAGTTATTAGGGAGAAAAGGGAGAACAAAGTAGAAAATGTCTTTATACCATCTATAAATCTGGGTTTTGTTTGCACATTGAATACGATATGTAGTTCTGGTCACTCCTTGAACAAGGATATGTGGAAAGCAAATGCAGAAAAGGGCAGGAAAGCTGATGAGAGGTAGGGAACAACTTCAGTGTGCAGATCTAGTTATGCTCACCATTATGACTTGTAGAGGAAATACAATTCAGATATACAGAATGCAGAAAGTATGTAAGGGATTTCTATTCACTAATGGTAATCAGTGGTGCTGAGCACTGCTGCATTCAGTTACAGCTTTCTCCTTCACTTCGAAACGCGGATGGATATAATTGCTGTGAATGTAGATGCCCTGGTCCATAGAAATTTCACATATTTAAGCATTATGATATCTGGGTAGGGTTATAATTTTAAAGAAATATCTGTTATGGTAGTTACTGAATCTCTTTATTAAAAGTGAGCTTTGTACTACATGAAGCTAGATATTTTAATAGAACTATTAATGCTCCTCAGCCATGACACAACTCTCTACATGAATCTCGACACTGTAGCCAATGTTAAGGATTTTCAGTATGACCATATTATCCCTCCAAAGGGGCTGAGTCCCAGAAGAAGAAGGATTAGCTAATTTGTGAGTTCTGCTCTGTCAGATATCTCTTCATTGTTATAAGTAAACTCTGTGGGGATTTGGGTTTTTGTTGTTGTTGGTTGGTTGGTTGGTTTTTTATTTTTGTTGTGATGGTTGGTTGGTTGGGGTGGTTTTGGTTGGTTGTTTTTTTTTGCACTATTTTTTGGTAACAGGGACTGTAATGAACAAGAAACACTGATGTACTCCAGGAATAGAAGAAAATCTTCCTCATGGGTTAAATAATTAGCTGAATTAGCAAAGGGGATTTAATAATCTAAATATATTTTAAAAGGCATAAGGATAATTGGTTTTGCTTCATCTTCTGGGATAATAGTGACTGACTGCAGCTCTGTGGTTTACAGTTTAGTCTGCTGTAATGATGCTGTTGAAGTAATTGTACTCATTATGTGAGTGTCACTCACAGCATTGCCTTGCAAACCTGCCTTCCTCATGAATCCCTAACTTTGCTCACTGAATACAGCAGTCATCTGAGAACTGTGCAGATTGCACAGACCCATGTAGGACACCTGATGTCAGTCTCTACCATTAATACAAGAAAGGCACTAAATACTTCAGAATTCTCTCCCTCACTGGAATTATTCAGCCCCTCTTTCCCTGAAATGAAGTTCGTGCTAAACTTGTGTGAAGTTAATTTTGGACAGAACACTTCCATGCTCCATTCCTTAAAGAAAGATAGGAAATTGTGTCTGTTTTCTCAGGTTAAAAAGCAAAATATGACAGTAGTTTTTACATTTCAGTGCTTGGGCTTTCAAAGTTAGCAGAATCATTGTGTTAGAGGTGTACCTTTTGTTTAACAGTAAGTAAAGTCCCCATGACACATTAGAATGTGTGTGAATGATTACTCCCCTAATGGTCTGTTAGATGGGATCTCACAGAAAAAACAACAGAGATCTGACAATATGATTAAAGTTTCCATTTGGGCCAAAGTGGCGAACAAGGGGTTAACCAGAACGTTCTACTTTGAGAACTCAGCTTTAGTTCAGTATTGCAGAGGATTTGGTTAGGGTTAACTTGTCTCAATTTCACATAATACTAATTCTCATTAAATGACAAGAAACAGGTGAAATGGGTTCAGCAAACCACTATTAAAGCTGATTCATTGCCTTTCACCTTTTCCAACAATGGGTGTATAAACTATCATATCACTTTTTTTTTTTCTTGTTTAGCTTTATATGCTGTGACATTTAGGTTAATTACTCTTAATCACCCTGTGCGCAAAATGCTTCACACATTTTTCCATTTAGCAGAGTAACAAGTAAAGTCCTATGTAAAACCAGATGAAAAAAGAAATAGGTGTGATGCAGTTGACATGCTAGAGGGAGGAGATGCCATCCAGAGGGACATGGGTGGGTTTGGGAGGTGATCATGAAGTTCAACAAGATCAAGGGCATGGTCCTGCACCCGAATCGGGGGCAATCCCAAGTACAGCTACAATTCCAGCTGTGCTTGGGTTTGGCCTGGAGAATGGGTAGAGTAGCCTAGGGAGAAAGACGTGGGGCATGTTAGTTGAGAAACTGAACAGGACCCAGCAATATGCATCTGCAGCTCAGAAAACCAACAGTACGCTAGGCTACATCAAAAGGAGCGCTACCAGAAGGTCAAGGGAGGTAATTACCCCTCTCTGCTCTTGTGAGACCCCACCTGGAGTACTGCATCCACCTTTGGGGCCTCCAACGTATGAAGGACATGGCCTTATTGGATCAAGTCCAGAGGAGGGCCGGAAAGATGATCAGGGGCTGGAGCATGTCTCCTGTGAAGATAGGCAGAGAGAGATGTGCTCATTCAGCCTGGAGAGGAGAAAGCTTCAGGGAGACCTTGGAGTAGCTTCCAGTACTTAAAGTGGGCCTACAAGAAACCTGGAGAGGGACTTTTACGAGGGCCATATATTAATAAGACAAGGGGAGATGGCTTTAAGCTGACAGAGGGTAGGTATAGATCAGATATTAGGCAGAAATTCTTTACTGTGAGGGTGGTGAGGCACTGGCACACACTGCCCAGAGAAGTTGTGGCTGCCCTATCCCTGGCAGCATTCAAGGTCATGTTGGATGGGCCCTCGAGCAACGTGGTCTAGTGGGAGGCATCCCTGCCCATGGCAGGGGGAGTGGAAATAGATGATCTTTAAGGTTCCTTCCAACCCAAACCATTCTAGGACTCTATGATAATTTAAATTTACAGTCCCAGATGGCAAAGTTAGGCAGTGAGTAGCTTGGGATTGAGCCATTTTTAAGGCAGACAACTGCAACATAGAGTTTTTGAAATTAATCACAAAAGGTTGCCCTTGTGCCTCTTACGTGTCACAGGAGCCTACTGACACTAGATGACTGGATGACAGATCTTAGAACAAGCATAACCCCTGTTTACAAAGGGCTGTCTCCAGTCATGAAATATTTGTCAGAAAAAGCTAGGCTTTGTCCCAGACGCTTGTTTTAATCACTTTAATCAGCAGTATATGATTAAGTGAGACTTTTTATTTTAAACCCAAATTAACCTGTTATACAGCCTCTGCTTAGTTTCTGTAAATTAACAACGGGTATGACTTTCTGCAGCTAAGGTTACATTAAAAAGGTACATGTGTTAACAATAATAGCCAAGTAAATAGGAAGCTTGTTATGCTTTTCATGAAGTTATGTTCCTTACTTCTTATTTTAAAGAATAAATAATGTTACATATTTTCTTACCTTGGTTGAAACTATTGCCACATTATATACTGCTGTATATTTTTTATATATGTTTCCCTCTCCTTCCCGTACTGCTTCTCCCTGCAAGCTGCTCCTTGAAAAGCAAGCACTGGAAAACTGGAAGCACCATTGCTGCCTTTACACAGTGACTGGGAGGCACTGCAGGTGAAGTCAAAGCCAGGCTCTTGCTGAGTCAGGAGTATTTCTTCAGTACTTTTCCTTCCCAGTGCTTGTGTACTGTTTGCTCCAAGTCTTCTCCTGCCCCTTATTTATTCCTTTTTGACTACAAATGGGGCCGCCTTTCATCTCCTCTCTTAACTTGCCTCTCCAACACTTTGCCTCTTCCCTTCACACTTCAATTAGTTATTCCCCTTCTAATTTAACTGTCATTTGCAGTCCTTTGTTGACCTGTGCTTTCCATTCCTTGAATGCTGCCTTTTGTCCAGTTAGGTTGACAGATACCCTGTCCCTTTAGAGCAAGTGCAGCAAGAGGGTCCTCTGGTAAAAGGACGTGCTCCAGTTCACAGGGAGTTCCTAAACTTACCTGGGACCTCCACAGGTGTGGGGTTTGGGTATGGCTTAGATGAGACACTGAATGGGAATAGACAGTGCAGTAGTGTTCTACTGCCTACCTGTTTGAAACACAGTGTGGTTGTTTCTTACTATAATGGTTATTCCTAGTGCTGACTTCAATTTTGAAACGGCTGTTTTGGTTGTGACCAATTCTTGTCATCCTGCTGTGTACAGAACTGTTTCTGCTTCCCCAGCATGCAGTTCAGTACATAGGCTTCTCTTAGAATTGATCCATCTGTTATTTCTTCCATGGATTTCAAAAAAAAAGAGGCTGACTATAGAAATGGGCAACTAAAAGTCTTGTACTGTTTGGAGTAAACTGGGGTAGGTACTGGCAGTACATGTTAAGAGTCCTCACTTTAACCTTGTGAAATAAGTTGGGGGAAATAAATTTTAAAGTTAGAAAGCAGACTAGGAGAGAACAATATAAATAGATTTATGGAAGTGTCATTGAGTGAAGATGGAAGACAAAGTCCTGTTACAATTGCTGTTCTCAAGATGAAACCTATTAGGCAGTGTGGTTACGGTGCTGGACATCTCAGCAAGGCGATGCTGTCAGAACAAAGGTGGTAGCAATATCAGCTTGTAATTTGAAACTCAGAAATATTGGAAAAGATTATTTACCCATTTACTCTACCCAGCACTTCAGAGCTGGTTGAGTGCAGGTGGGTAATTTAATCCTTATGTTGGTATTAAGACAATGAATCCAACTGTTTCTATTTAAGCAGATATGGAGCTTTCTTAATACGCCTGTATTGCAACTTGCTTACAGTTTTGTCTTGTGGATCTATGTCTCCATGGTGAACCACAAACTAGTTTACAGTACAGCAGTCACTTCTGAACTGTGCCTTGAAGTCACACTGTGAGAATGCAGAACTTCATCAGCTGAAATTACAAAGAAAGATCCTAGTGATGTTGTAGCCAGTATCATTACCTGTGAATAGCAGTCTTGAATGAAAAAAACACAGAACTTTGGTATCATTTCATTAGAAAATACTTGAGTGAACTGGTTACAGGTTTGAACGTGTAAATAGAAGAAATCCTGAATCTGCGGCTGATGACTGGAATTTACCAGCATCTGAATTATAGATAAATATCTGAGGGGTAGCCCTTCAGCTAGTGTGAAAGGTCAGAGTATTAAAGGCAGCTTCCCTTATCTACAGGTTTCTCAAAACTCTTTTTGAGCCCTAGCTGGTATGGGGCAGGGGGGCAGAATCTGACCAGGAAGATTACGCAGAGACTCCTAGGGCTGGCTCTGGAAACCCAGGTGAGAAGTCCCCAGGAAATGCAGAGGATGTAGGGTTGCAGTGGTGTTGTGAAATCATTTCACAAGTGGCAGATTTTAGTTAGGAGAATAACTGAAGGAAAGCTACCAGTAGTGGGGATGTTTGTCCATTTGGTTGAAGGAGAAATCATGAAAGGAAGGAATGGAGAATGCAGCTTTGTAATTGCCCCTTCCACTCAGAATTCTTTAATGATTCAAACTTCATCTCTCTGCTGTACTGTCAAAATGGAATTAAATGTGTGTTGAAAGAGAGGAGGAAAATATACTGAGTAGATTTTAACCAGACCAGCTTAAGGGTTTGGGACAGCAAACAACCATAAGTAAACCTATGCAAGCATTGAGTTTCATTTATAATACTGATAGATTGCATTTTTTTTCTGCTGAGTTTTGCTACTGAAATAAGAAATGACATTTAAGCCATTTAATAGCACGTCAGTGATAGCACTCGTAGTATCTGAGTCTTGATGGTCATGAGCATGACTGAAGGCTCAAGTCTTTAAACTGCCTGAGAGCTGTACACCAACACTTCCCGTGTGTTATTATCACTTGGTTGTAATAAAAGACTAATTGTTTCAAAATGTTTTGATTATGCAGGTACAGAATAAGTTTTCTGGTATGTTCTATTTGTTATAAAAATGATGCTTCAGAACAGCAACGAAAAATCAGACAAAAGCACATCCAGAGTCCAGTTGTGCCTTATCATTCAGTCACACCAAAGCTTTCCCTAGCAAGCAAATAGTACAGCTGACAAAGACGCTGCTTAAGGCAGCAGGGTGTGTAGGGTGTACCTCTCTGTAAATATTGGGGTAGTACAGGATAAGCAGGAACTTGTGAACCTCCATTCAGTGGCATCTGCTCTAAGTACAAGAGGGAAATAGAATTGCAATAATTAATTTTGAGTAGAAACTGAAGAATTAAGGCTACATTTGGCTCCCTGCCAACAGCTGCAGAGTGTGATGAGGAACTATTTTATGAGATGATGCTTGGAGGTTTTCACAGTGATGTTGGCATGACTTTGGGCCAGCGGGTGCTGAGATTTGTAGGATTTGTTACATGATATCCATTAAATGAGAACTGCAATCAAAACAAGTCAAGCGCTCCTGAAAAAATGTGGGACTCCACTCAGACAGCTGAAGAAAGATAAAATCCACAGGAGCTCAACACTTCTCACTGGGATGCCAAATCTAAAAGAGTGAGATTAGATCATTAGATTCAGGCAATGTTTATGGTATAATAAAACCACTTACGTCCTTTAGTACAGCAGAAGCAATAGGCATAGGAAAGACCCATTGTCTTCCACAATGCAGTGCATAAAAGACAGGGCAAATTATATGGTTCAGCACGTGAGATGTTTACAGGCAAAGTCTGTAAACTTTGCAATGTACTGCTGGAAGGGCCAAGTGACTTTTCCCGCATAGAAGAGAAGTAGCTACAGTGTGCTGGCTAGTTAGTGACTGAATTTTTAGTGATATTTTTTTGTTCTTGTTTATTTGCTTCACATCATTGCCAACTTCATCAGCTGCTGTAAAAAAAAATAAAAATTAACTGGAGATCTGAACACCAGTGAGGTAGCATCTGTACTTCTAATGCTATAAAGTATGTATAATCTTTGGCTGCTTTGACATCCTTTATATCATAAAATAAACAGGGGAGGGGCATTATTCTGTATTAGAATAATCCAGTGAAATATTTTAAGTACTTTAAAAGTATCCTTTTGATTATTTTGCTAAATTGAGTCTGAGATCTCATTAAGTGAAAAGAATTAACCCATCGTTTCCAAGCCTGAATTCAGGTCTGTTTGGTAGTGGATAAAAATAAATATGATTGCCTTGATCTAGTTCTCTTTTGTAGCCATTAAAGGACCATTTATTTTGGCTATAAAGTCCAAGGGAAATAGAGAATATTCAGAGTAGAAAGATGCATTGTAAGGCTACCTGAGCGGTACTTCCTTATCTCTTTATACTGACTGAAATCATGTGGATCCTGACACACTGTTAGGGTTGAACTACAGTCAAAGAGAAGTAGGTATTCTTAGAAAGTTAACATTCTTACTGTGTTCTTTAATAATGGATAAAACAAGACTGAAAAGTCATTCTCTATATTCTTTTCCTGGAAAAAAAGTGCTAAATTTGTATGGAGAGTTCATAAGTAGAAACTGGAGAAAATAAAATATGAAAGAATGACTTTTCTCTCAAAACTTTTTTACATATTTTTCCTATTTAGTCTGAAAAATTCAATGAATATAAACTTGTTTTAGACTCTTCAAGATGTTTTGACATCATTTGTAACAGCTGCACAGTTTACAAACACTTTAAAACTATTCCCCCTTTTTTATTATTATTAATATGAAGGCCAATTTTTTTTCCTTTTTTTTCTTTTTCTGTAAGGTAAGAAAGAGGAGAATAATTTGGGTCAAAGGCACAGTCTGTTTGCTATAAGGCAGAAAGAGAAAATATCTGTGAACGATCTCACATTTCAATAATCATCCAGGAAAAACAGGGCTGAGATTTTAAGGCCAATGATAAACATTTAGAGAAACTTCAGTGGAGTAAATCTATAAACGCCTGGTTGGGGTTAGCATATGAGCAATTTAGTAGCAGAATTTTCCATCACATTTTCTGGGCAAATGCTATGCCTTAATTTTGCTGTTTTTTTTTGTTTTGGTTGTTATTGGTTTGGGTTGGTTTTTTTTGGGGGGGGGAGGGATATTGTTATTTTTTTTTGTTTTTTGTTTTTTTTTTCAAATGTGCTTAAAATATTTATAACATTTATCTTCTATGTTTGTAGTTGTCTTGTTTTAAACCCAGCCAGACAGCTTGTTCACTCACTCCCAGTGAGTGGTGCCAGGCTGAGAGCAATCGAGGCACCCCCCCTGCGCCCCCCAGGCTCTCCCCTTCCCCGCTCCCGGAGGAACTAACTACTGCTGAACCCAGGACAGTAGTTGATCTGGATCTTCAGACTCCTAAAGATATCTCTTTCTATGAGAGAAAGTCATGCAATTTACCTCCTGATGGAGAGATTCCTAAAACTGTATAAACTATGCTATATAAACTGCCTCTTCCAGTGCAGATGAATTCCATATAATGGAGGATGTCTTCTTTCCAATGCACACTGTGATTGAATAGATCAGATGTGGTTCAGGGAATCATGAGTTTTGTTTGATTTTTTTAATTCACAAGAAAAGTAGGATTAATGCTCCTGCTGCTGTCTGTATCCAAGGGAAACAACTCGGTTTTAGGTTGGTATCTATGGCTCATCCCTGAGGCTTTGTGCACTTGGGTTAGTTGCATGCAAACAGGCTTTTCTTTGAGGACTGTTTTTACATATATTTTCCCTTCACAGTACATTGTAACTTATGGCAATTGCCTCTATCCTTGCCAAATTTGCTAGTTGTTTTCCACCAGACAACTATTACAACAGAACTATGAAGTAATGGCGTAGCTTTGTTTTACAAGCTGGTGGTTGAATCTACAAACAGTTCAAAAAGGCATGTCAAGTCAAAGTCAAAGCCTTCTGGACTAAATTATTGGTCAACTCTACAGTCTGCCAAGAAGAATGTATGAAGAATAGAGTGTGATTCTGATGTCTTTCAGATGGTGTGATTTTATCCTGTCTGATGTTATCTTATTAGGTACATGATGTGAAATGGCATAATGTTGCCTGTAATAAACCCATGTTGGGTTGAAAGCTAGAACAGTAATGACAAAGCCAAAAAAGCTAGCAATAGCTTTCTTGAAAACAAACAAATAAATACCCTGTTTTCTAAACTACCTATGCTTCTCTCCATTCAGCTGAAGTTAATATGATTTCATGAAGGCTTAGCTTTTTACTATTACACATATCTTCACACCCACACACAGTTTATTTCTGGTTCTGCCTATGAATTCTTAATGTTTAAGGTTTAATAGGAAATGCATTGGCTGAGTAAATTTAGTGCTGAAGCTACTACTTGTTTTAGCCCCACTGTAACTGCTACAGGAAAAAAGATGTTATAACCTTCACAGCTGTCTCCTGTATCGGCCTGTTACATACGATGCAAAAGTGTAAATAAAACAGAAGTGCAGGTTCAGTTGGTTTGCCAACCCTTCAGTGTTGTAGCAAAACACACTTGAGTTTGATACTACTTCTTAAAATAAACAAAAAAAACCCCTTTTGCCATTCAGCCCTTCTCCAGGCTATTGTAGCAATCAGCATGTCCAGACTGTCTCGGTCCATCATCACTAACAGAGCAGTTCTGTGAGTGGGACTGGTACTAAATTATCACTGGCCTTAGGGAAGCAGAAATTTGGCCTAGCATTTCAGAGTGCAGGCGAACGTCCCAAGGATTATTCTGTATGTAACTTGGCAAATTCTAACTATTTTCAGGTTTCAGGATGAACTTAGGAACTGCACTTTCATCAGTTAATGGCACAGGAAGAAACTTTTTTTTTAGTCTGCTTATGTATTTTACTGAGCTGTTTCTCAGGGTAATATTTGCAGGTGTCATGTAATTAAAGTTTAGTCTAGCATGTGGTAGTTTTTTAATAGTACTTTTCCCATTTAGACTATCTTAGGAGTACTTACATGGTGGAGTGATTATGTAGGCAATTAACTCAGTCATTATGTGCTCAGCAATAGCTCACACACAGCTCTGTACATTAAAACCTGCATTTTATAGAAGAATCAAATGTTATTCTAGATATCAGGATCTTTGTTTCTCTTTTAAAGCAGTCTTCTGGGACCTTTAACCTTCTGCTTAGAGGTGGGCAAAGGGTCTAGCTTTATGATTGCCATTAACAGAGAAAGCAGCTGGATTTTCCAAAGGTTTACAGGTTGCAGTGTCAAGAACTGGTTATAAAAACACGCTGTGATCCACTTCAAAGTCCCTAATCTCCCTCCTCAAAGGGGAAGAAAATCAATCAGTGAGCAGGGTTGAGACGATTGGTTTTTAGTTTGTAATTCATAGAATCCTAGACTAGTTTGAAGGGGCCTTAAAGGTCATTTAGTTCCACTCCCCCTGCCATGGGCAGGGATACCTCCCACTAGACTGGGTTGCTCAAAGCCCCATCTCGCCTGACCTTGAGCACTGCCAGGGATGAGGCAGCCACAGCTTCTCTGGGCAGCCTGTGCCAGTGCCTCCACCACCTTCACAATAAAGAATTTCTTCCTAATATCTGATCTACACCTACCCACTGTCAGTTCAAATCCATTCCCCCTTATCCTATTGCTACATGCCCCTGTAAAAAGTCCCTCTCCAGATTTCTTGTAGGTTCCTTTAGACTCTGGAAGCTGCTCTAAGGTCTCACCAGAGTCCTCTTCTAGGCTGTACAATCCCAACTCTCTCAGCCTGTCTTCATAGGAGAGGTGCTTTCAGCCACCTGATTATCTTCATGGCCCTCCTCTGGGCTCACTCCCACAGGTTTATATCCTTTATATGTTGGAGGTCCCGGAGGTGGATGCAGCACTCCAGGTGTCGGGTCTCATGAGAGCAGAGTAGAGGAGGAGAATCACCTCCCTTGACCTGCTGGTCACGCTCCTTTCGATGTATCCCAGCATACGGTTGGCTTTTTGAGCTACAGCTGCACAGTGCTGGGTCCTGTTCAGTTTCTCATCAGCTAACACTGACATACCTATAGAAGCTTTTCTTGTTGCCCTTGACATCCCTGGTCAGATTAATTCTATCAGGGCTTTAGGTTTCCTAACCTGATCCTTGGCTGCTCAGTGAATTTCTCAGTATTCTTCTAAGGCTGTCTTTGCTTCCCCACTCTTGTAGGCTTCCTTTTTGTATTGGGGCTTGTCCAGGAGATACTTGTTCATCCACGCAGGCTTCCTAGCATTCATGCCTGACTTCCTTTTTGTCTGAAGTAGTAGCTGTATTATACTGTACTTTAGTTATTAAATTGTTCTTATCTCAACCCATGGGTTTTACATTCTTTCAGTTCTCCTCCCCATTGTGCCTGGGGGGGAAAAGAGGTGTGAGCGAGCAGCTGTGTGGTACTTAGCTACTGGCTGGGTCTGAACCATGACAGGCACTCATCATCTAAGTTTCCCCTTTGAACAGCCTGTAGCAGACCCCTACTATAGTGTCACCTATCCCTGCTCTCCCTTTAATCCTGACCCTTAGGTTCTCTGTAGAGTCCTCAGCCATCCCCAGGGACAGCTCCATGCACTCCAGCTGGTCACTGACATACATACTCATCTTCCCTGCCTGCACTTTCTCAAGAGGTTTTACCCTTCCATTCCAACGCTTCAGTCATAGGACCCATCCCTCCATGTCTCCATGATGACAGTAAGATTGCAGTCCTGCAGATATGTGTTCCAGTTGTCTCAGAACTGTGCAGTTTGCTCTCGGATAGCATATAGCTCCAGATGTTCTGAATGTCCTTTGCTGTTCTTTGATAAGGATTATCTCTGTGATGCTGTGATTTTTTTCTAGTCAAGATCAAATGTTTTGGCCAAGAAGATCTACCAACCAGTCACACATAGTAGATACTGAAGCATTTCCAGAAAAGGAACTCTCAGTCTTTGATTATCATAAATGAATGTATGGAGTTTGTTTGGCTGTTTTAAAAATGGCATAACTGTGAAAGGTGCTTTCAGTTTTAGAAGTCCAGAGTAAGTCAATGTGCCACATCACACTTGTTTTTAGGGTGGGATGTTGATGTCCTGACTCAGAACATGCAACAGCCTGTTACTATAAGAACAGGACCGGACTGAGGTCACATCAGCTTATGGCACTTTAATTGATACAAGGTGTCTTTGACCACTCAGTGGATAAAGAACTGGCTGGATGGCCGCACACAAAGAGTTGTGGTCAATGGCTCAATGTCTGTCTGGAAACCAGTAACGAGTGGTGTCCTTCAGGGATCGGTGTTGGGACCGGTCTTGTTTAAGATCTTTGCCACTGACATGGAACAGTGGGATTGAGTGCGTCCTCAGCAAGTTTGCCAATGCCACCAAGCTGTGTGGTTCGGTTGATACGCTGGAGGGAAGGAATGCCATCCAGAGGGACCTTGACACACTTGAGAGGTGGGCTGATGCCAACCTCATGAAGTTTAACCATGACAAGTGCAAGGTCCTACACCTGGGTGGGAGCAATCCCAGGCACAGCTACAGGTTGGGCAGAGAAGAGATTCGGAGCAGCCCTGTGGGGAAGTACTTGAGGGTGTTGGTTGATGAGAAAATGAACATGAGCCAGCTTCACTGTGCGCTTGCAGCCCAGAAAGCCAGCAGTATCCTGGGCTGCATCAAAAGGAGCATGACCAGCAGGTCGAAGGAGGTGATCCTGCCCCTCTACTCTGCTCTCGTGAAACCTCACCTGGAGTATTGTGTGCAGTTCTGGTGTCCTCAACATAAAAAGGACATGGAACTGTTGGAACAAGTCCAGAGAAGGGCCACGAGGACGATCAGGGGACTGGAGCACCTCCCATATGAAGACAGGCTGAGGAAGCTGGGGCTTTTCAGCCTGGAGAAGAGAAGGCTGTGTGGAGACCTCATAGCAGCCTTCCAGTATCTGAAGGGGGCCTATAGGGATGCCGGGGAGGGACATTTCATTAGGGACTGTAGTGATAGGACAAGGGGTAACGGGTTAAAACTTAAACAGGGGAAGTTTAGGTTGGATATAAGGAAGAAATTCTTTCCTGTTAGGGTGGTGAGGCAGTGGAATAGGTTGCCCAGGGAGGTTGTGAATGCTTTATCCCTGGCAGTGTTCAAGACCAGGTTGGACGAGGCCTTGGCTGATATGATTTAGCGTAAGGTGTCCCTGCCCATGGCAGGGGGGTTGGAACTTGATGATCTTAAGGTCCTTGTCAACCCTAACTATTCTATGATTCTATGATTCTATAAGGTAGATCATAATGAAATCTGTACACCCAGGTGACCCTGAACAAACGTCAGTGAGGTCAGTAAATTCTAGTCCAGCACAGTCAGTGAGAGATTAGGACACTGCTACATGTCAGAAATGTCCTTGTTTGTCTTCTCCATGACAGAGAGTGAAGCACTAGGAGAGGGACAAAATAATTTTTTTCTCAAGAGGAGGATGCACTTGAAAGGAATCCAGGCTCTTGCTCATTGGTGAAAAGGGGGTAAAGAAATTAATTATTCAAGATGTTTCAGAAGAAAACAACTACAGACCAGGGAAAAAAGGTCAAGATTGTAAAAAGTAGATGTCTGCCTCAGAAAAAGTAAGCTCCAGTTTCTTACTACGTAATTAAGATTGACTAATTTACAAATTATGACAGACAGCTGAGACATGAACACAGACCTGGATTTTATAAACTGAAAATTTGAAAGTGAGGCTTAATATCAGAGTAAATACGGATCAAAAAAGGTTTGAGAATGACTAATGGAGAAACAGATATAAATAATACTAGGAAAATGCACTGGATTTAAACCTATCAAAAGGAAGATCATATCCAGAAATCTAGCAGAGATTTCTAAGGGAGTAGGGCAAAGCATAAAATGGGTAGAAAAGAGTGAATAGGAATTTACCTAGAGCTCTGAAATTTTCTGGTTTTATTTCACAGTTACCAAGTTTCTGACCTAGAAATTGAAATGTCTGAATAGTCAAATTGCTACCGTAGAAACAGTGAGGCCTGAAAGCAACTAGAGAGGGAAAGAAAGAAAAAACTGAGAATCTTCCCAGCAGTGGACAATTTCCTTCATTTTTTTAGGGAAGGAATGTAAAAGTTAAAAGGTAAATTACAGCTGTTGTAAATACCCACTGGGCCCAGATGAGATGATTTTCTAACGCATTCTTATAAGCAGTTTGAAGACTTGATAGTCTTTCTGTCTATGGGAAGCCACAGTCAGACTGCTCCAACAGCAGGAGCCACAGGGCAAAATATATTGGCTGTTATTTGTGGTTTCTCAAAAAAAAAAAAAAAATCCCTACAGTTCATTTACAGTTTTGTTGTATTCATTCATATTTTGTGCTTTGTGACTTTTCTCAGATGTAGAGAGGGATTTGGGTTTGTTTTTTTTTTCCATTCCTATGTAAATGCTGAAAGACTGGGCCACTTCTTCGAAGCATAGCTCATCGAAATAGTCATCCTGGCTAAGGCCAGGCCCTTTGAAGCAGTCTAAATTGGGCTTATCAGTTGGAAGATGATTGCTTTGACAGTCTCTGTGATGTAGATATAAACGGTAAAACCACTGGAAGTGTTTGATGAAAACAATGTTGGTTTGGAACATCTGGCATGAGAGAAATGCAAAGTCAGGATGTTTTGTCAGCTACATAAAGCAGCAGGATTCCTTTAAGTGCATGGATCTGGTACTTGTATAAGAAATACTAGTGTGGCAGCTCTTGGTAAACCTGTCTTTGTCATACAAGGTGCAAAACCACGTGTACTGGGTGGAATATTATCTAGACATCAATAAACCCTCAAAAGGGGAAAAAAGCAACATACATCCTCCTGGCTTGCAGTGCATATTCTCACACTTGAAAGTGGATTTATTTTAAAACACTGTCTGAATTCAGGTTCCAGCTGTCAATGCCCAGCTAGTACCAGATGATTTAACTTTCTGGATTTTATTTTGGTTTTTATTAAATATTTCAGGCACTCTTTTATGCTAAAATATTCTGTCAGGGTTTTCTCTTGTGTTGTGATTTTTAAAGTGATGTTATCTCCACACTTGTTTCTAATAAGCATTTGGCAGCTGACAGCACATATCTGTTTTCTTATATACTGTCTTTCATTCTGTATGCACCATGGTTTGTTTGTTTTGTTGCTATTTATAGTAGGGTCTCCCACAAGGCTGTGGGCACTGGTAATGATTTTTTAAGAGCAGAAATAACCTTGCAGCAATTTCATAAGTGGAAAGTAACACATAGAATAAACAGATGAGATGAGAGAACTAATACATATAATAAATTGGATCTTCATTCCCTCATCACTCAGAGGAATCTGTCAGTCCATGAGACTAAGCTGAACTGTGATGGATCTGTCTTGGGGAGTGCATGCTCATATCTTCCAAATACAATTATATCCCCTGTCAAAAGAAAATGCGCTAGATCTACATTTCTTAGGAAATCTAAGGAGATTTCATAAGATGTATTTTTTAAAATGTAGCTATTGTCTATGAAATCTAGTTATAGTCATTGCAAAGAAGTATTATACTGAAATGCTGCTGTGATTCCAGTGTAATAATAAAATACTGGTAGTATTTAAACTCAACACTGAATGCTCAGCTGGCCCCAAATGAGAGAAGTCAACTGTCTTCAGATACACTGGTGATGTGGTGCAAGGTTTAGGACAGAAAATGCATCCTTTGTTTAGGTTCAACTTCCAAAACTTTTATCATGTACGTCTCCCTGAAGACTGCATTTTTGAAGAACCTTAAGGTGAGTTCTCTGGACATCAAGCAAAAATCCTTGAGGACCTCTCAATCCTTTCTAACCTTCTCCTTTGGCTTATAGGGATCCCAAAGCCAGAAGTGCTGGGGCATGCAGCACTTCTATAGTTCTACATATTGTTTATATGGAAGCTGATTTTTTTTTTTTTTGTACTGTCTTCTCAGAACACAGCCATCTCCAGTGTAGCTCTTAAATTCTTAATTTGCAAGGCCCATATTTGTAGAAATATTCAATGTGTTTGCAGTGCAAATGAAGAGAAGGAATGACCAGACATCTGCTTTACTTTTAATATTGAATAATTGCTTACATTTCCAAATAGTTAGCTCTGAATTATTCAGTCTGCACCTAAATCTCAAATCAGGCATTCATAAAATTAATTTTAGTGTAAAGCAAAACATTCAGATTGGGAACAGACGCCTCATATTAGGAACCTAATATTGAACATGCTTCTTTTTCTTGCTTTAAGAAGGCAACTGGGCTGTGTGAGGTATTGTATTTTTCATTATCTCTGGGCAACCTTTCTTTCCAAACCAAACAAATTGCGTGGCACAAAAGGCAGGATCACAGCAGGCTTCTAATTTCTCCTTAGAATGAGAATACCTATAAACAGATGACTAACAGTAGTAAGTAGTCAAGGATGGAGTGTAGGGTTTGCTTCAGAATTCTCATACCTGACTTAACAATGAAGCAGTTTGCTGTTCTCTTGTACTTCTATCACACCTTTGTTGCTTAACTTCCTTTTCATTTTACTTTCAGATCAATGTCACTTCAGCATCTACATTAAGTTCACTAGTGAAACTGATGAAAAAAAAATGTGCTAAAGAAACGTCAGCTGTGCTCTATGGTACAGGGGCTTCCCCTGTCTCTGATGAAGTCATCAGTTAGATTGAACAGCAGGGAAATTGTGATCAGATCTAAAACAACTCTGAAATGTTGGTGCCAAAGGGCCACTTAAATCATTCTGTGCCTGTGCTTAGCTATGTTAACCTAGCTGCTGTCCACTATTAAAATTAGATGCTACTGGCAACAAACTGGTAATAATGGACCAATCTAGTTTAAGTTAGGTCATTAGGTCTTTACTGTCTTTAAGCTTTAGGCTTACAATTCATCTATGTTAAAGATAGCTCAAGGACATAGGATGGAATCTTTTATCTGGAATAAATGGAAGTTTGTCCAAATGAATTCGTAAATGTAATATTTAACGGTTTCCTTAGTTCTTTAGCACTTTTCTATCCTGTCAGTACTGAAACAAAGAGACAAAATTACTTTAGCTGCAGGTTTCATGTCTATTAGCTGAATGCATTAGACAGTTGGGGTTTTATTACTAACCTTTGAATTTACCCAGACTATTACATAAGCATAAAAGCTTGGACTGATGCTTGCAAACAGTCTCAGTACTTTAGATAGCCTTATGTTTATGCTGGGTTAAAGCTTGAGCAACAAGCTGGCTCTTTCCAGTGGCTTGTTTTAAATTCCAAACAGAGGAACCAGCATGAAGTACACCAAAACATTCATATATTAGGTAGTACATCAGATAGGGCACAAAGGTGATTCAAGAGCTGGAGCACCTCACCTATGAAGACAGGCTAAGAGAGTTCAGATTGGATACTAGAAGGATCTGGACAGACCATGAAGCAGCCTTCCACCACATAAAAAGGGCTTACAAGAAATCTAGAGAGGGACTTTCTACAAGGGCATATAGTGGTAGGACAAGGCGTAATGGCTTTAAACTGAAAGAAGGTAAGTATAGGTCAGATATTAGGAAGAAATCCTTACTATGAGGGTGGTGAGACACTGGAAGAGGTTGCCTGCAGAAGCTGTGACTGCCCCATCCCTGGATGTGTTCGAAGCCAGGTTGGACAGCCTTTTGAGCAACACAATCTGGTGGAAGTGGGGTTAGAACTAGGTGAGCTTTGAAGTTCCTTCCAACCCAAACCAGTCTATGATTCTAGATGAAATTTTTCTTTTTCTCATTGATGCCAAGAGCAAATGTTGTCATATCGGTGGGAACACTTTTTGGACAAGGTATTCATAGTTTTCAGTACCAGTAACTGTTAGATAATTCCTGATCAAAGCTTAGTAGGAACTGTAATTGGGCATATAGTTCTATGTACTGGACAAGCTACCAAATGCAGTTAATACAACAACCAACACCAGTAATTTTCTGGCACAGAGGGACACATAAAGGGGTAAAAAGTCACCGCCTCTATACTCCTTCACCCTGCTGACAGATTTATGTTGTTTCTAACTCTTATGCATTCCAATAATAAATCTTTCAGATGTGAAACACAATTTTAGCTTTAGAAGAGATGGCGTTTCCCTGGCCAAATGTCAGTGATCAATCCAGAAGGCATTTTACTATATTGCATGCATCTACGTTTTATTAGACAGAACAATTATAGCCTGAAATCTGCAGCTTTCCCAGAACTGGGAATGTAATTAAAACCTGATAATTAAAAAAAGAAAGTTAATATAATTGATAATTTAATGCTTATTGGTGTGTTCTGCTATGTTAGTTGTGTGCTCAATATATGGTCTCCAAAATAACAATCAAAAGAGAGCTCATAAAAAACAGCAAAGTTTTGTTGAAGTTAATAAAAGTGTACCAACTTGCAAGACCTTTTCATTTCTTTGGTCTCACAAAAGAAAATTTCTCCCCTCTGTGCACAGTTACCCAGAAGGTTCAAAAGAACCCAAGAGAATGGACAGCAAATTTGATTCAACATGGTAGGAAATGAGGAAAGATTTCTTAAAATTAAATACTTGCTCTGGTCCATAGAGCAAGGAAGAATTCCAAATTATCTTTGGTTTCCAGGCTCTCCTAATCTTGTTAGAAAATCATGGTCTTTTTGTATGTTGATATAACTCTGATGTTGCCAATGCTGCAGCATCTAGTGATGAATGGACCCTGTCATTTTACCTATCAGTTTTTGAAGCAATATTTACCTGGGTCTCGTGGGAATAACTTTAAAAGGATTATTTGGAGTTCAAGGTGACATTCTGCTTTGATTGTGTTTTTTTCCTTCTTCTAGTTAGTTTAATTGGTTGGGATTGTTAGGAAAAAGATGTAAAATTAATTCAGCCTACTGTCCGACTCTTGTTTGTCTGAGGAAGCAGGAGCTTTCCATTTTGCTGGGATTTACCACCTTGAATGAATTTTAAGAATTTGGTTTCAAGTGCCTGCCTCACAGTAGAGCCCAGGAACATTTCCCTGTTGCATACTTGAACACCATATAGATAGTGATAACATGTGTCCTGGGTTCAGCTGTAGCACTCATTTTTCTCCTTCATCCATTCATGTTCGTTGCTGCAAACAAATCACACATTCTGGAAAACAGTAGCTAAATATGGTTATTTCAAAGTAGCTCCTTCATATAACTCCTCAGTTTCTTTCTCTTCCATCTCCCTTCTTTAGAGGCTGTTTCTGCCAAGTGCAGCAGTTAAGAATGAAGTTTTTCAATCATGTACAGGGAGCTTGAACTATAGTATTGGCTTATTAGAGCCTGCTTATTGTGCTTCAGAGGCCTCAAATTTGGCTCTAGCCAGACTGGCACAGAGCTAATGTACTCTTTCAAAGTCTGCTGAGGTTCTCGATGTAAACACAATTTTGTCAGTAATAGAACACGTTCTCCCAGGATCAAGGACTTGCTGTGTGTATTGATTTATTTTTTTTCTTTGAAAGTTATCTACTCAGAAGTTGAACCAGATTCTAATTCTGTGCTGATTTCTTTCTATCATCTTCCCAATGCAACACACATTCTCCTTCATATAATACCATTAACTGGAATACTGCAGTTCAATTTATAAACATACTTTCTGGCAACCCAGAGATGCCTCTTACCATACACTGATATGAAAAAAGAGCCACCTCCAGCACAACCGAGATTTATGTATCAGCCATACTGCTAGTTTTGCTGTGGGTATTTGACAGAGGAGATCTCTGGCAAGCTGAAGAGCTTCTTTTCTATGTTAGAGAGCCCAGAAGGCCTGTAGCGGGGTGAAATGTGAACACAATAGACTCAAAGCTTTGAGGGCTTAAATAAACCCTTGTTTCTTTATCCAGAATGCTTAGGCAATTTTTATTTTTAATTCTTAATAAGCACTGTGGGTTATTTCTGTGAAATCCAATTGTTTTTTTCAGTGTCTTGGAACTTCTCAGCTCCTCTATTATTGATCTGAACTTACTTGGCAAAATACAAGGTGGGGCTTTACATGTATTTTGTTTCTTTGGGCTTCATTCATCTCAGAGAATTGCAAATATTCAAAAGTCATATACCTAGATAAAAGGGTAAGTGATGCAAATCATCTTTTGCAAATACCTCTAGAGTGACTGTATGATAAGCCACTCATCCTAATACCTTCTAGGAAATTCCTGGTGTTTCCTAAGAAATTTTAAAATGCTTTCTTGGAGTTCTTCCATACTGAATGAGAGCCTGGTACTCTAGAGAAAGGCATGTACTCCTTTATTCTGTTTTTGTTTGGTAATTAATGTATTTTCCTGTTGATGATGAACCTAAGACTTAATTCTGCCTTTCTTAGAACCTTACAAGCCTTTCATGCTTCCTTGGTACTTGTTATATTCAGAATGATTGGTAGTTGAAAACTGATTAATTCTCATGAAACACTTGTTTACACTGAAGGTTTCACCAGCACATTTTTAAAGAAGGACCTAATAAATGATTAAAAGACTCTTTAAGAAGTGATTAGTCAGATGTTATAGGTTTTCCAATGCATCAATACCGCGATTGGCAGCAGGAGTCTTGTCAAGTGTTCTGCATTCCTCCTGAAGGAATCAGTCTCTCTTGTTAGCTGTAGCACCATGCTGAGAACAGCCCTCTAGCTCAGGTGGCAAAGGGAGGTGCTGAGAGCTTTGTAACTGACTCAAGCTTCCCCTCATGGTTTTCCAAATTCCTGGCCTTTTGGAAGTAACTGTTTTGAAACGAAGCATTTGAGTCATCCTAACTGAAAAGTGAGGGAATTTTTCCCTTATGTTGTAATATAAAAGCTGAATTTCTGGCACAGTGTCTTCCAGTGTCACTGGACAGCTTAAGAGATATAAAAAAAATAAAATAAAATAGAAATTGTATATAACAGTTTGTGGTTTGGTTTTGGGTTTTGGTTTTGGTGTTTTTGTTTTGTTTTGTTTTATTTTGTTGTTGTTTATTCTGTTTTGAAACCCAAATACATTTCAGAATGTTAGAATTTTCTGTGGAACTGAAGGTCTGAATTTTGATGAGTTCTAATGCAGAGACCAGAGAGCATCTGTGGCTTAGTGTATTCCGTGGGTGCTGCATGCTTATTCCTGGAGACGACTCTCTGCAACAGTTGTAAATAGTTCTGGTCAGTGCTCAGGCATCTTCCGTCTTCGGTTCCCAGGCACACACAGTCTGTTTTCAGCTAAAGTAATCACATACAGCAGTTCATCATCATTTTTAATAAAGGGAATGGAAGTTTGACAAGCTAAAAAATTATTCATCTACACTTTCCCCCAGGAAGCTTTCCAGTATCATTAGCAGAGGACATAGACAGGGAACAACTACTCATTTTTGAAGGGATTACAGCTTCTCCTGAGCATCTGGGGCTAAACTCACAAAAAGAAAAACCACAAGGAACTTAAATGATTCTCTTTTTTTATTATTTTCAGAGAAAAATCCTGTTGCAATATTCGGTGCTCTGTACTCTGATTTTTTTTTGTGAAAAATCATCAAACTGGCAATAAGCAATCAAAAAATTGCCATAGGATCTAGCTGATTTTTTGGCCCTCATGCTGTAGTGTGGCTTTTGTCTCCTGGGGTGGGGAGGCTGTGTGATGTGAGCAGCTCACTGGCGCACAGGTGGTGTGTGTCAGGGAGACACAGCAATGTGGTAAGCAAACCCTGGTAGCAGTGACCCACAAGACTGAACAAACCAGCCCATTAAAGAGCTCTGTGCTATGCTGTGAATCGGAAACATGCTTAGCTGCCTTTTCTCTCTGGATCCTGACTGGCTTGCTTACAACACCAGAATCATAACCCTGTTTTTTTCAGATTCTATAAAGGGTGAAAAGGGAGAGACAACTGAGGGAGGCAGAGAGCTGTTTGTTATTTCTGACCATATGTCATTGTATTAGCTATGCAGGAACCAGAACAATGACTTTAGAAGGAAACTCACTGAAAAGACTATAAATTGATTTAATTAATTCCTCCCTCCCTCTCTTTTATCTTTATGTGGAAAGATCTGGCCTGTGTGGCTGGCTTTTGTGTGGTTCTCTGCAGGATCAGGTGCCAAACTGTAGTAATTAAAACAGGGACAGAGGAGGTGGTGGTAAGACAAAAAGCCATTTTTCTTGGTACACACCTCTGATACAGTGTTACAAAAATAATCTGCTTATAGTTTTTTCAAATTATTCAAAGCTTAAAAATCCCTTTCAATGTAGGTCCTCATGGGGGTGGGATGGGGGGAAGACTATGACATTTGACACATTATGTCAAACTTGCACCTCCCTTCAGAGCCTATTCTCATAACGGATAGTTTTAAGATGATCTGACTGCAAAACAATGTCCATTTAGAGTTTCTGAATAGGAATTACAGTAACTATGAGCAGTTCATATCTGTAACTGGCACATGCCTGCTGTACAGGGGTGTTCTAGAGACACAGCAAAAACTGTTACTGGAAAGGTAAGCTCAAGAAGAAGTATTTCGGGTAGATACTAAGCAAGATGAAATAAATGAGCAGAATTTGTACCACTGTATGTCAGATAAGTTGGAAGATACTGAGATTTGTTTCTGGAAGAGAAATTCAGCTGAACTGATAGAGCATAAATCAAACAAGTGCAGAAGTACTGATTGGTACTCCATGTTTCCTTTTAAATTGACTAATATTTTGTATTGTGAATCAGATTTAATAATACCCTGAACAATGGTCATCATCACTAAGCTTGAAGGGAGAAGGAAGAAAAGCCTATATATATATAAAGCACATTAATGCTATACAAGTATATCCTTTTCCACTCTCCAAGCATAGCCAGTTTTGCTATGTTTTATCTGTGGGAAACACTCTAAGCAGTTAGTGTCAGTTTGACTTAAATCCCTCTGCTACACAATACAGCTAAAGAAAGCCAGATCAAGCCATCCTACTGAGAATTTCTTATCCTAGTACGTAACAGTCAATTGAGTGTATGCAAAGGTAGAAGTGGCAGTTTGGTCTTCCAGCCCATGAATTTACAGTCTGCCATGCGGGAATTGTGAGTTAATAGCATTATATGTAGGCAGGGTATTTGTCCTTCATACACAGGGTGGTTGTTTGCAGTCTATGCAAAACCTCAAATTTATTTAAGGGAGGAATTTTGGTTACCATGTGAGGGTAAGACTAAACATAGCATCACTATGCTATGCTATATTCCCCAGATATTTTTTCCACACTTTCCATGCCCTTTTCTAAAAGACAGTTTATAAGAAGGGTTCTTCAGATGGTAAATAAATTGTAATACTTCACATTCATATGAAATTTGTCACAGCTAAGGCACCATAACGAGCTATTCAGAAAGCACAATCAAGTCATGTTTACAGTGCTTTTATTAGCACTCTGCTGTGAGTTACACGATGCTTAAAGACAGCTTTTCTCTCCTCCAAATTATGTCCTTTTTTTCTGTTTAGCAAACACTGATTTGTGTCTCCAGCCAGAAGAGGTTAGTGTACTGTTGCAGCTACTGTGACACTACCATTTTGCTTTATCTTGATGAGAAAGTGTTCTTTGTAAGCTGTACCGGGAATGCTCACAAAGACAGATAGGCCAGTGAGGGAGCAGAGGTGGAGGGCAGAGCTACTGAGTGCTGAATCCACTGCTGGTGCTGATTCACTCTAGAACTATAGGCATGATTCACTGTTTGTGAAGGCCAAGTGCTATTCAATGTATTAAGTGTATAAGTGTCTTTACAGGCTTAAATAAGTTTTGGAGTGTAGCAGGAGAGCCAGAATGTCACCTTGCCTTCCTCCTGGATATGAATGTCTCTCTGTAGAAGTTGTTGGAAGGATGCTGATGTCTTCATTGAGAGGGCATGGGGGAAGTTTAGACTCTACAGAAACAGCAAACAGGTCTGGAGGCTACTGTAAATGACCCTTTTTGATGTCTGACAGAAAAATTAAGGTGATGAAAGCTCCAAGGAGATTTAGACAGGAGTATGGTTGTGAGAGAAGTGCGGAAATATCCTCAGAGGCAAAAACCCCCACATATATGTCATAGCTTTTGTTAACTGAACTTACTGCGTGTGTTAGCAGCTCTCCACCACCTCATCATAACAGGCATCTAGGGATTTTGACCTGTTCACGAGGTCAAAGGCCAAAGGTGAGGGAAAAATAACAAAAAAAAAAAAAAAAGGCTATTTCCAGGAGGAGAGATTTTCAGTGAAGCTGTGCTTAACACTCCCTGACTTCTTTGAACAGGAGAGGTTAGTTTTGTAACCAGGAATATGTAAATACTTTTTAATCTGATGTCTCACTACATCTGACTGTCTTAAAGATCTAGACTCACTTGGACTGCTGCCTAGAATGCCTCACATGTAACAGAAGGTCAGAGTAAAGGTGGTCAGGACGCTTTTCACATGCAGGTATGAATCACCTTTTCATAACATATTCTGAGGCGCTTCTGAAGGAGTGTGGCCAGGAGGTCAAAGGAGGAGATCCTGCCCTAGTGAGGCCAAATCTGGAGTACTGTGTCCTGTGCTGGGCTCCTCAGTACAAGAAAGACAAGGAGCTACTGGAGAGGGTCCATCAGAGGGCCACAAGGACGATCAGGGGTCTGGAGCATCTCTCTTACGATGAGACATTGTGGGAGCTGGGCCTGTTTAGTCTAGAGGAAAGGAGACTGAGAGAATCTCATTAATGCATATCAATATCTCAAAGGTGGGTGCCAAGACGATGGTGCCAGACTCTTTTCAGTGGTGCCCAGCAACAGGATGAGAAGCAGTGGCCATAAACTGAAACACAGAAAGTTTTACCTCAACATGAGGAAGAGCTACTTTATGCTGAGGGTGGCAGAGCACTGAACAAGCTGCCCGGGAAGGTTGTGGAGTCTCCCTCTCTGGAAATATTCAAAACCCACCTGGATACGTTCCTGTGTAACCTGCTGTAGCTGGCCCTGCTTTGGTAGGGGGCTTGGAGTAGAGGATCTCCAGAGGTCCCTTCCAACTCTAACAGCTCTGTAATTCTGCTATTGCTGGGGTAGGCCTACAGCTGCTTGCATTGTTCATCTATTTTTTCACTACCTAAGCATAAAGTAGGAGTGTTGGAATAACGAAGAGCTTTCTGAGTCAAATAGCCTAGATATGTACCTATGTAAAAAGAGTACCTCAAATTAAGGTCTAAAAAAAAATAAATGTAAAACTAAACACATACTCAAAAACCCATAGGCCATTAAGCAAAGTAGGAGAACAATTCACCAATGAAAAGTTCATTTGGCAAACACATTATTAGGATTGGAAAGGACCGTAAGATCTTTTAGTTACAGTGCCCCTGCCATGGGCAGGGACACCTCACACTGGACCATGTCACCCAAGGCTCTGTCCAACCTGGCCTTGAATGCTGCCCAGGATTGAGCACTTAACACTTCTTCAGGCAGCCTGTTCCAGTGCCTCACCACCCTCATAGTAAAGAACTTCTTCCTTATATCCAACCTGAACTTCCCCTGTTTAAGTTTGAACCCCTTAGTCACCCTTTGTCCTATTGCTACAGTCCCTAATGAAGAGTCCCTCCCTGGCATCCTTACAGGCCCCCTTCAGATACTGGAAGGCTGCTTTGAGGTCTCCATGCAGCCTTCTCTTCTCCAGGCTGAACAGCCCCAACTTTCTCAGCCTGTCTTCATATGGGAGGTGCTCCGGCCCCCTCATCATCCTGGTTGCCCTCCTCTGGACTTGCTTCAACAGGTCCACTGTACGCACTATATGCATTTGGCAGTAAATGAGAAATTGTTTCCCCTTGTGCTGCACTCCTCCAGCTTACTTTTTGAAGTACAGCACCTGCTAACAATGAAGTTGGTTTAGCACGAGAGTTCTGATTCACAGCAAATAAAAAGCTTGGCACATTCCCCACCGTGTGTGGTAGAGATGGATGGAATACCATGGATGATACACTATTGCTTTCTCTGTCTGCTAAATCTTCCAAGCTGAGCATTCATTTTAAGATAAGCCAGTGATTTGTACAGAAGCCGAAACACATGGGAACGCAGTGTCCTGCTGAGTGACAAGCAGCAGATGAAATCCCCAGAACATGCCTTTGCAGAGAATGGTTCCTTGGAGCAGTCTGACAACTTCATCAAGTAGCATTTTGAAACATCACCAGGGGAGATGTAGTCCTTCGCCTGCTTTACATTGGCAAAAAAACCCCAACAAACCAAACAAAAAGCTTTACTTGCTTTCTACATAGTGACATCTTGCCAGTTGTAACTGTAAACAAGGAAACTTCCAGCGTCTGTAATTCACTACCTTAAAAGCATCCCCCCACTTTATGTTGTCGACTCTACCTAGAAGTGTGACATGCAAGAAATAGCTGACTATTAAATGGTGGTCAAAAGACTTTTGAGTGTGAAATAGCTTTCAGTGACTCAGATGAGGCTAGGAGTCTTGCTTTTAATCTTGAGTTATCCTTAGTAGATGTACCCTACACTATTACTGTGTCTTTCACCTGCAGTCACAAAACTCATAAACTTAAATAAAACAGTTTGTTCTATTTATTGAGGTTTTGTTTTGTTTTGTTTTGTTTTTTTTTTTGGTTTGTTTCTTTTTTTACAGAAGCTTCTGAATATACAGTATTAGTTCATTTCAAACTTTCTCCTTTCCAAAGAAACCTTCTGCTTTCCCTGCTTTCCTGAATTCTCTTCTAAGCTTAGCTCATAAGACACTTCTTTCTTGAAGATTTAGAGGTGCCAACATGTATTTGAGTGTAAGGCATCTGAAACGGTTTCTACTCTTGAGCTCTCTGCTGCACGCTACTGCCACTGCAGAAAGCACAGCTGAATGAGACACATATCTGCTCTTGACACACTGCAGTTTACTGCCCAGCATATGAACAGAAATGGTTACACATTTGGGGCTTTATTAATACACCAGGACCTACTGTGCAGCGACCCCTGTTCTATTCAGCAGAGAGGGACAACTGCAAAAAGAACAACGGGTGTTGCTTAGTCAAATGTGCTGGAAGCCATTAAATAACAAGGTTTCCGTATTGCAAGATTTCCATATTGCCCAGCAGCTCAATTCTCCATTGTCCAGCTGGCATACAATCAGATATGCTACAACACTTCTTACAGTGCCACATCAGGTAATGTAGTGATCAGTGCAAAAGAAATGTCATTTATTATTTGAATCTGTAACTTGTAGTCAGATTGCTTTGTGCTGGACGCTGCAAGAAAGTTTTAAGGAGAAAAGGACACAGGTGTCTCACGCAGTTTGTGTAACTCAGCCGTAATTTAAAGTTAAAGCATAGTTGATTCCCACTCATCCAGATCCACAGGTTTTTACTCTTATTTTTTCTTTACAGAGGTGCAGAACTGTACATGTGACAAATAATTTGAGCCTGGGTTTTGGGGAGATGTTCCAAGCATGTTGTTATCCTGTACTGCTACTTTTCCAGGGTTTGTTGTTGTTGTTGTTTGTTTTTGTTTTGTTTTGTTATTCCATTTTGCAGTAGTTCTCTTAGGGTGGCAATGACTGACACTGACGTACCTGGCTTTCTAGGGTAAATATGGATTAAAAGCATAAGCTTTTCATGTATGCATATGCATTTATAATACTAGGCTGGAAAGAAACAGATTCTAAAGTAATACAGATACATTTCACATGGTGTGATAAGAAGCATGGTTTTCATTTGTGAGTGTGAGATGCAAAGTTACTTACTATGAAATTAGTCACCAACAGTGAAGGCTGGACAGGGCTCCACTGAGGCTGAAAAGTGTTTGCACTTCATAGAATGGAAATATTTAAATAATGAATAACAAGATAAAAGAAGCCTTGATTATATGCTCAAGAAATTTGGATTTAAACAGTTTGGGACTGTGGATTTGCATGTTTGGGGAGCATATGCATGCTTTCACCCCTCCTCTCCACCCCCACACTTCCTAAGCAGGGAACTAGAATTACAAATCTGGTCTTGGCATGCTTCTTAGCTAACCAATAAAAAAAACCCAAAACCAAAAAAAAAAACAAACAAGAAAGCACCCCCACCCCCTAAAAAAATAACCAAAAAACAAAGAAACAAGGAAACAAACAAAGAAAAAAAAAACCACAGCCAAACAACCAAACAAAAATAAAACAACAAAAACCCAAATCAAAATAACTCACAAATAGAAAAATCCAACCAAATGAAACAAAAACCACAACAAACAACACAAATCACCCTCCCCCCAAAGAAAACCAAAACCAAAACCAACAAATAAAAACACCAACCAAAAAACAAAACCTAAAACCAGCCAACCAAAAAACAAACAAGAATCTCACCGCCAAACAAATAAACAGATTTCTCAGGGTATGCAAGATGTCAAAGTTCTTAATTTCTCATCTGGATGTCCGTATCTCTGGACATCATGGATATCATATATTATGTCCGTGTCTCGTATCTGGCCGTATCTCCTTGGTGCTGAGGACTATAGCATTTAGCTTGAAGATTATTCTGGAAGTCAACAGTTAGCTATGCAACTGATTGCAAATGATACTTAATTTTTGTGCAAAGAAATGCCTACTGTTTTCAAAATACCAATAAACAGAGCATAAATTTACCAAAACCAAGGTTTAGGTCCAATAAATTCAAGTTATGTTCCTCTGTAAGCAATGCGGGTTTGCTCTGAAGTGGCAGTACCAAATTATTCTACAGACTTGAACCCAAATGCATGACTAGGTTAAAATATTGCTGATGAAAACTCTACTCATATGTTTGGATGGGTTAGGAGAGCAATGCCTGAGTGAAAAGACTTCAGTGGACTAGAGATTCTCTCATCAAACAGTAGAAAAAAAAGCCTGGCGTTTTCACTCCTACTTATCATCAGCTGGAGAAAAGGTATCAGCCAAGTCTCTCAAAATACCTTTAAACATAGCTAGTTGGAGAGAGAAGTTACTAAGAAAGAAAAGTACCTGAGCTCTGCTGATCTATGCTTCAAAGTAGAGAATACTTAGACGAGAAAAAATTAAGCAGAATAGGGAGTCCTGGGTGCTACTCTAAAGATATTAAAAATATTACTATTATTAGATATAGATTTTATATTAGGAGTTAGTTCTTTTTTGTGAGGGTCTTGAGGCACTGGAACAGGTTGCGCTGTGTGGCTGCCCCATCCCTGGAAGCGTTCATGACCAGGTTGGATAGGGTTTTGAACAACCTGGTCTAGTGGAAGTTGTCCCTGTCCATGACAGAGAAGGTGGAACTCGCTGATCTTTGACATCCCTTCCAACCCAAACCATTCTGATTCTACTAATGGCTTATGCTGTTATAAACAGAACTTTGCTTGATTAATAATCAGCATAACAAAGATTTGTGGAGATCACCAAACTTTCCCCTGTATAGTGGGAGAAAAAGTCTCTCAAAGAGACAGCAGGTATTTTTGAATGCAAAATATATCTGCATGGATAATGCTTAGATTTATTTTCAGAAATAACTGGAGCATTGTGTATAGTATTAAAAGCAACAACAGTAACAAACTAAAACAGCAGATCAGGCCAAGATAGATGCTAGATACAGAAAACACCATTCCAGACAGTAAATTTCTAGCTAAGCCCAAATGCAGAGAACCATAAAGGGGCTCTAGTACTAGAAAGCATCAGGTAATTTAACTAATTTGGGAAATGATACTGATTAGTCATCAGACTACCAGTAATATCATAGCAATAATATTACACCTGGTCCAAGAGAGAGCCTTCCAAGAGACTTGTCTATAGCCTACAACAGCAGATACTGCTAGCTGAGAATTTGCTCTTGCAGCTAGGATAGGATTGATTACCTGAGACTCCTTCCTGAGAGGGTAGGGATACAAAAGGAAAAGGAACAGGTCTTTTCTGTATTTCTAAGTAAAGAAGAATATTTCACCACAAAAGAAACAGGACTAATTTCTTTTAGTAAAAGAAGTTAAAACCTGTATCATCTTACTAATAACAGCATATGCAAAAGGCATATTTTTTTTCAAAATTTTGAGTTTCCTTTCCTCTCTTCTACACTTCTATTTCTGCTTTCATCAGATACATCCTGATTGCAGATCCACAAACCAGTGAGTTTCATGGGTCAAGAGATCTTAGAAAGCATTTGGGATTTTTTTTTTTTGCCATTTTAATCCTTTAAGAACACACTTTGTGAGTTTAAACAGGCATAGTGAGGTGTAATACTTGCTAGTAAATTGCAACCATTAAAATTCAGATTGTTAAATATAAAGATAGTGGTAGATTTAACACAGGATCTCAGTTTAAAGGAACCTGTCAAGACACTTTCCCATCATCTGTAAGATTATCTCCCTTCAGGCTATTCCTTATATGACAAGACCCTATGAAGATTTAAATTAAAATCTGTTTTGGCTTTGGTTGTCTTTTTATTTTTTAAATGGTTACTTGTCTCGGCTAAATGCACACAATTTGTTTATTGTAGGGTAGCACAGAAAACATCACTCTTGTTTCAGTATCGGGTACAAAGAGGGAAAACTGAAGAATGTATTTGAAAGGAGAAACTGGAGAAATAAAGAATGTGAAATCCCACTGAAGAATGGTTGCTGGAAAATCAGGAAAATGACTTTTTATATGTAATATAAATTCTGATTAGTTTGAGTATGCAAGCATGTAAGTGAATTCATCAAAATATTTCTTTTTGGTAATGCTGAAATTAATCACGCATACACTGCCAGTATCCATTGTGTGTGCTTGTTCTCACATAAAGTAGTCTAAGTAATAGAACCTGAGAAAGTTGGAACAAAAGGTCCTCTTCAGTCTTTGAAAATTAACTTCACTGAAACTGGCAGGCTCCCTCCCGAACTCGTTCACTGCAGTCAGACCACGTGACCTGTTGGGGTGTGTGTGTGTGTGAGTGGAAATCAAGCTGACTAATTTTAAATGTAGTTTTAAGGATGCTATGTGAGAAAGCTCATTTAACTTAAACATCACCAACATTGCTTAGAAGGATGTGATATAATTTTCAGAATAACTTCTGGTATGTGTTTTTGCACGTTTAGTTATGATAACTAAGTTCCAAAACAAATACATTAATCTGAAATCTTGTCCAGTGCATATGGATATTGATAGTTGATGGTGCAAGAGCTTTAATTTAGTTGGTGGCAAAGGAGAAAGGAAGTTCAGCCTGAATCATGGTAAGCTTAGATGTCTGTCAGGCAAAGGATGCAGGAGCATTGTAGTGTCATTGTATTGACTTACCTGACTGAAAGATAAAAAACAAAAATACTATTAGCTTTAAAATCACTTGTTAGGAGCATTTGTAAGCATTGCAATCATCTTACAATTACTCCTGAAATTAATAGGGACCACCAAATTTTAATATGTAAGGGACAGCAACTGCTTCTCATATGTGCCCTGATTTATTCAGTTTCTCAAATCAGTTTGACACTTCACTATTTAAAATGTAGAACACAAATCAGGTGTTGTGGACTTTTTCCAGTAGACATCAATGTTCAGCCTAAACATCAGCAAAAACAGGCAACACTGCTTTGTGTTAGACCTTACAATTTTGATCTCAAGAAAACAAAGAGTGCGAGAACCATCTCCTGCATGAACAGCGCAGGGGTAGTGGGAACTCTGGCTTCCCTGATTTTCTCAAAGGGGAACTCCAGGCAGTAATTCAGTCTTGTCATCTCCAGAGCTCTCAGCAGCTGATTAGCTGATTGCACAACATCACTGTCAAACATTGCCTTTATTTTAGTAAGTCTCCTCCAAAGCCTACTAAATGTGAAATTTTCTACCAGTTGTGGCAGTTTTTGGGTAGTTTTTTTTTGTTTTTTTTTTAATGTGGAAATTGGAATTATGGTAACCACACTTTTTCAACACTCTGAAAAGGAGCCATGTTCTTCATTAGCTTACATTGGAAGTCTCTTGCTAGCTCAAAAATTTTATTTCAGCAACAAGGTGTGTGGGGGGTGAGTTATTTTTGCATTTTTATTGGTGTCTGTAATTATTTTTCCCTATCTTTGCCCATTCACCAATGGCCACAGCATGCGCATTGTTGCCTGCAGGTCAGGTTCCAGATTACATAGCTGTTCTGATTTGGACAAAAGGTGGACGGCATCTCCCTGGCAACTGGAACTGCAGAATAGCTGCCTGCATGGTTTTGCCTAATAATTTTGTCTCTTCCTTTGTTTTAGTAGCCATCACTCATGTGGGAACTGATACTGAAGGACTAGGTAGGATATAATATACAGATACACAAGTAATGGAACCTCAGTAATAGTTTATACTTAAATATCCTGCACAATGGAAACCTGATATCCTTTCAAAATTTGTTTTATATTTGAAACACATTCTTGTGTGCTCAAACACATAAACATATGGCTAGGTTTCATTGTGTGTTTGAAAATGTTCTCCAGGCACGTCTTAAATATAGGATTTGCTTTAGTTAATTACAATGTTGAAGCCAACATAATGAATGGAAGGACATAAACTGCCTTGTTGAATAAGAGAACTTTATGCACATTGACTATCACTTCAGTTTTATATTTCCCTGTTAGAGAAAATTAAAAGTTGGGTTTTGTTGGCAAATACCATTTCTGAATTATTGGGGACATCACTCTTTTTCTCACATCAGCCTCTCACCTGATGCCAGTTCCTTCACCCATCAGGAGCAGAAACCTAGATGGGTTTTGGAAGTTCCTTGATACAAAACATGAAAGCTGCTGAATCACTGGCACCCTGATACTCTTAAAAATTTTTGTCCTTACTATATGGACACTGTCCAGACTGTATAAAACAGAAAGCTTGAAGTCAAGTGCTACCTTAGTATATAGCGTAGAGGTATCATCAAGTCTTTGTATTTGGTAAAATGTCCTAGAGAGCTGACTTTCCATTTGCTGCCACATATAGATTACTAGTATTAGTGAACCTGCTCTGCTCTGCCTCTATACTTGACCCTGGGAATTCCCAGCCTTAAACTGTTTTTTTACTTCAGTAGTAGCTCTTGGCTTCTCCTGTTTTCCAGGGTCCCTCGCTGTACTGTAAAATTCTGTTTTATACTACTTGGAAATGCAAGAAAGCTCCATGATTTTCATATCATCTCTCTCCATTTTGAAAGAAAAAGGGGCAGGGAGAAATGGTGTAACTTAGAAAAGTACCTGAGAGCCCTTTATCAATGTGAAGCATTGCATTTGCAAAGCCAGGTTGTCTCCCTTAATGACTATGTAAAGGCAGCCTTGTTTCAGGTACTTGCAACTATCACTGCTACTTCAAGTCACCTTGCTGTCTGCAAGCATTCACCTTAGCTCAGAGTGGCAGCTCTCCCTCTTGCTTGTGACACAGCCCAAAACCTCTTGAAGGGAATGACAGGAACACTACCAATGCACCCACCTGCACTGGGGCTGTTCCCCTTGCCGACGTGCACCAGTGCCTACATGTCTGTCTGTGTAGGGCAGATGAATGACTGCAGATGGGAAGTGTCAACTGCTGGATGGGAAAAACAGATGAGGCTGCAAGACTTGGATTCAAAAGAAGATGCAAAACTAGAGAGAAAATATGTATAAATAAGTTACCATGGCTGTTATCAAAAACTTATCATTGCTTTTATCCTGTCAGTCTCTCTTTGTGGAAATTTGCCTCTTTATATACCGTTGAAATCATTTTAGTTACCTTTTTTTTCATTAGCCTGTATACACTGGATGGGCTGCCTGGATTTGGGCATAATTGGTGACAGATGCCTAGTTAACTTAGGAGTTAACTATATACCTAGTTGTCCTGGGTTCAGCAGTAGTAGTCATTTTTCTCCTTCTTAGTAGCTGGTACAGTGCTGTGTTTTTGACTTTTGGCCTGGGAGCAGCGCTGATAACACCGATGCTTTTAGTTGTTGCTCAGTAATGTTTACTCTGACCAAGGACTTTCTGAGTCTCATGGTCTGCCAGAGAGGAGGGGAAGCTGGGAGGAAGCAGAGACAGGACACCTGACCCAAACTAGCCAAAGAGGTATTCCATACCATAGCATGTCATGCCCAATATATAAACTGGGGGCAGTTACCCGGAAGAGTTAGATCACTGCTCGGTCAGACTGGGTATCAGTTGGTGGGTGGTGAATGGTTGTATTCTCTTCCCTTGTTATTTCCCTTATCATCATTCTAATTGGTGGTAGCAGCAGTGATTTGTGTTATACCTTAGTTACTGGACTGTTCTTATATCAGCCTGTGGGAGTTACATTCTTTCGATTTTCCTCCCCATCCCTCCGGGAGCGGGGGGACTGAGAAAGTGACTACGTGGTTCTGAGTTACTGACTGGACTTAAACCACAACACTAATGAAAAACAACCTGCCAAGAATACTTATCTAATGACCCAGATTCTGCTAATTACTAGTCTATGCAAACAAGACTTTCACTTGCCAGATAGAGTGCTGAGTGGTGCAAAGCATGAAACAAAACCCTATACATGAAAAAAAAGATTTTTTTGTGGGGAACATGGACTACACCAAATGGCATGTCTGAGGGCACTGCAGAGGGCCTTCATCCTTCCTGAGAGAGCGTGATTACTTCCTTCTAGCGCACCTGTGTGCTAATTGAAGCTTGATGATAGCTGGGCAGTAGCTAGGGTGGCTGGGGAAAACAGGGTTTTGAGAAGCGATTTTTGCTTGGGACAAACTGGTTTTCTGTCAGGAAGAAGAAAGACTATAGATTTCCCTAAAGTCATGAGGTCTCTGGCAAGACAGAAGGCATTTTACTGCTTTGTTAGAGAAGGGGAATAGAAAAGCAGCATGAGATGGGTATGACTAATAACAGGGAGGAGTCAGAGTATCTTCACTGGAAAGCTTTCCAGACTAAGTTATTGCAGCCATGCCTTGTGGTTCCTTGGTCTCTGAAGGCTGCAGGGCTGATTGAACAGCTTTGTGGAAAAAAGGAAATACTCCTTCTCTTACTAGAATTTAGTACTTAAATAGCTTTAAAGTCACTTCCATGTAGGAAAGTAACATGTGCGTGGGCTAGTCACCTGTTTCATTTTAATTTATAGACCTATTTTTCTGTCTCTCCTGTTATTAATTACTGTGTTGTTAAATGAAAAGGCTGGGAAGAAGAGAGTGATCTAGTACAGGATCTTGGCAACCAACAGTTAACAAAATTTCAGTGTTTGGGACAGAAAGTTTGGTGGGAGAAAATGTAGTTGGGAACACACAACTGTCCATCTGTGGAAGCTTTGCAAAGCTTTAACACAAGAGTAGCAAAATAAGTTGAGGTCTGTAGCAGCTGGGCTACCTCTGCCTGTCTATGCAAGCATGTAACAAGATAGCTGGTGTATTTAGGAGTTTTTGAGGGCAGTTTAATTAAATTCTTTTGACACTGCTAGCTTCCCAGCTGCATAGGTGAATGAGTCTGGTGGTTGCTGGCTGGCACCTGTAAAAAAGGCTCTATATTTCCAAGGGCAAAGGAAACATGAGCTTCCTCAAGCTGGTCTGCCAATACACTCCACTCTGCTCACTCTGTGCTGAAAATGAAAGACTAACTCTCTCTGCATACCTATTTGGCATTGCATCTCTCTTGTAGAAATTTTGGGTACTTTTTTGTGAGCTGGTGTCAATATTTTTGTGTCAGCAACTGCTCGGAACAAGAGCTCCTGGGAGCAGAGCTTGTTAAAGTGCAGTCCTGGCTTTTGCAGATAGGCTGCTTGATAGAATGCTATTTCTTGGTGATTTCTCATTCCTCTAAGGTAGCAAAACAAACAGTGGAAATAATTTATGCTTGACTCTGACCCACAGCTTTTCTCAGACTTCAGCATAGATCCATTAGAAAGCTAGTTGTCCTGGCTGAATTCCCTAGTGACAAGAAACCAAGTGCTTCATTTTCTTTCCCATCAGTGTACATTACAAAACTAGTCTAGCATTAATTGTTGCAGCAAAGCAAATCCTTGCAGCAAAGCATCTCTGACTGCAATAACAGGGGGAGAACACAGTGTCAGAAAGCAAGCCTGAAGTGCCTGGAGTTTATTCTGAAGCCTAATTAGGTTTAGAGGACCTTTCAATTTGGATCAGGCTTTGGATCTGACCCAAGAAGGGCAGCCTGAGGCAAGGATGATCAGAAAAGATAGATCCAGAGAGCTGGAGGAAAACAGTCTTTTGCCTGTGCTACTCTTGACTGAGATAACTGTTAGAAATCCCAGGTTGCCTGAGCATTAAAGACTTTGTCAGACGCCACACTAAGTTTAATATGTAATCTTGAGAGAAATATTTTTCCTCTGCTACCTTTAGGAGGAGAAACAAGTAAAAAAAGTTATTCATGGGAATGCATGAATGCTATAATATCCCATGGGAAATCTTCTCTTCTTTTTGTCTGCCTGCTCCTTTTTTTAAGGACCCTACTCCACCTTTTCATACATACAGGAGAAGCAGGGAGAAGGAAAAGGACTTTAAAAAAGGATCACAGTTCTCTAACTTTAATAGTTCTCAAAGCAGAAGGTTCAAAAGGCTCCAAGAAGAATATTTTCATAGGGAAAATTTGTTCTGCATATTTGAAATGGTTTATTAAGACCCTAGAAGTTCTCTTGCTCCATTCAAGAAGAAAACTCCTCTCAATCTCCAAAAATCTGATTCAGCAGCAGAGGTCTTGTATTTGCAGTTTCCCATTGATTTACTTCCTGGTGCCTGCCATAAATCACATAATCCTAGTTATGTGCTCTATCTTTCTACTTCCCAGAGTTCTCAATATTTCCCTTGAGGTTTTTTTTCCTTCCTTTTCAACTTTCTGTATCTGTTCTGATCAGTAAATGCAAAATTCATCTACTTTTCCTCTGGCTTTCCTGTTTCAGACATTAGTATCCCTTTCTCCTGTGTTTTTCTTTCCCTCTGAAGTCTAGAGGAACATATAAGTTTGCTCAGTAACACAAATACTTTCCTCTGTTTATTTGCTTTTTCCTGAAATCCATGTGATTTCTTTTGCTAAGAACTTAAAATATCCACAAATAAATGAGCAATGTAAAACTTGATCTTTTAAAAATTAGGAAAAAGCAGGGTCAAAGTAGTCAACCGATGTTTTACAGTTTCCTTACTGGCCTCTGGTCTTTTGTTGTTTGGTTGTTTTGGGTTTTTTAGTAAGCTTTCTTCATGGATACATATCCAGCTATGACAATTCCTCCCTAAGTCATAGGAAGAAAGCTAATCAATTCAAAAATATGCAGCACAGCTTACAGTCTCATTTCTGAAGAGTAGCAGTTTTGAAGTTCCTGAACCTGAAACTCCAAATTCTGGGTCTTTCTTAATGACCAGAGAAAACTGCTCTCAGTTTTTATGAATTCACAAGTAAGAAGTGTGCTGTGTTCACTGGATGGAAAGTACCCGACTGTCTCCAGGTGGGTAATATAAGAGTGTAAACAACGACAAAATGGCTAAACTCCAAATACTTAAAAGTTACTATAATGAGGTACCTGCAACAGCTGCAAAATTATTTCAAAATGTTGTTCTATCTGTAGGATAAAGAAACAAAAAAAAGAAATAGTGGGGGATTCTAGAAGATAAAACAACAAGCGACGTTAACTATAGTGATGATAATCCTTTCTATTTACTTTAAAACTGCTCTATAGAATTCTTCACCAGAAATACAAGCTTACATAAATGTAATAGCTCTCCATTGAATTTTAGAAGAGTATTTTCTGCCATAAAACTAGATGAAAACAAATCTATTCTGCAGCACTTGTTAGTGAGGACAAGAAATGTACTAGACCCTCAAGTTTCTCTCAGTTACTCTGTTGTACTTGTAGGTTTATATGGCTGTGGTATCGTACTTGACCTTATTCAATGTGTTTTCTGAACACTTAATTCTGTGGATATTTTAGCCTCTTGGAAAAACTCTTAAATAGCTCCCAAGTAATTTTTCCCTCCCTTTCATTTCTCCATTCCATTGTACTCTTGAACATGATACTCCTCAGCTGTGAGGACAGGTTAAAAAGCTCTGTCTCTTTTTATGGGAAAACCTCATTCATTCCGTGGTCCACTTCACAAAGCCAGCAACATGATTTGTAGGACCATACTGAAAGCCAGGTCAGTGGACTGATGCAGGCTGGCTGCTTTTCCCAGAAACTGGGGTTAAACTGTCGCCATACAAACCCACTGACAGAGCTGCAGAGAGGGCAAAGTTTATGGCAGTGTCTGGAGCTGCCCAGGGAAGGGTGGAAAACGTTAAACTGCATTTTACTGTGAGAATGGCTTTCAATCAGCCTGGAAGCTCACAGGTTATTGCTGCTAGCTCTGGTTTCCTCCTGCTTTGTCAGAATTGTTTTATATACCTCATTTTGTTTCTCTGAGAAAGGCATTTATAGTTCTGTTTTAAAATGCAGCAAGGATATGATCTTTACAGAGATGCAAATGGCACCTCAAAATCTCTGTGGGTATTTTGAGCCATGGAGTAAACCTATTTTCCCCTCAATTGACTCTGTAATGAAAGGATGGTATCCTGGAAACATTTATTACCTGCTAGTTGAACTGGAGAGAGACAAGTACTTTGTGTGGTCTCAAGTCTGTATCAATTAGTAAATGCAGATGTCAGAGAGGCGCCAAACAATGTGAATCCTGTACCAGCAGCAGTGCAGTTCATGTTGCCTGCATGGCTTTCTGCAACTTAAACCAATTCTCTGCACGTTAGTTTGGCAAAAGGTAATATTTTAAAAAGCCATTGCTGTTAAATCAATGCTATTGAATGAAGATTGGTCTTTCAAAATTGTTAATAACTCATCAGCGTGTTATAAGGTGGCTAGTTTAACAGGTGTTTGAATGTGAAATTAATGTTTGATTCCACTGGTATAATACATTGTTTGTGTTTGACAGAGATGAATTGCAAACAACATTTTGCTTGCTTACCGTGTTGCTTACAACAGTTTCAAGTTGGCATGCTCAGACAGGCAAAGTGAACGAGAAGATAAATCTGCAAAACTTACAGCTTGGTCAAGTGGTGTGGCTCTGCCTTTTGTCCTTTTTCTTGTGAACTGTCAGTTAGAATGCATAACAGTTTCTCACACTCTCAGTCTTCTTAGGGTGTTGCGCCATCCCAGAAGCTGAACAGTGACACCAGCACAAGTTATTTCAGTGCTGACAGGATCTGTCAGAATATATATATATATGAATAATGGTAAAACCCAGCATGTCTCAAAATACAAGCTGAAGTCATGCATAGGACCTTGTTGTTATTTTGTTAAGTGTTTTTCTTCTGCTTGAATTTGAGGAGTCTGACTGCCCTGCTGTGACCTTACAAGATGTGTGTCTTAGAAGATTTCCAGCAAAATTTTCACTGTTGAATGTTACTCCTGCAGCTGGGGAGTCTGACTTTTAGAACAGTCGTTATTTAAAGAACTCTTCATTACTCAACTTGCTCTACGTGTTTACTTCACTGTATGCCTTTCTATGAACTCATTCTGTGGCAGCTGGGGTAGCATGCTTATACAGGAGCCTGCAAGACTGCTGGCTTCCCTTGCAGAAACAGCTTGCATTTCACCAGAAGAGGTTTCTGGCCACCACACACCCAGTGGTTATGCTATCCATTGCCATTTGTTTATTCATCTCTTTACCAGAGTAATCCAGACATTAGGGTTACATGAAAACGTATGTTCAGCACTACTGTATAGAAACTGGATGCACTGTTAGGATGCTGTTACCTCAGAGAAATACCAAAGTGTTGTGGTTTAAACTCTGTCAGCCACGCAGTCTCGCTCACTCACTACCCCTCTTCCTTCCCCCCCTGCCCCACTCCCGGAGGGACAGAGAGGGGAGTCAAAAGAATGTAACTCCCATGGGCTGAGATAAGAACAGTCCGGTAACTAAGGTATAACAAAAACCACTGCTGCTGCCACCAATAATAATAATGATAAGGGAAATATCAAGGGAAGAGAATACAATACCGCTCGCTGATACCCAGCCCGACTGAGCAGTGAACTCGCCTTTCCGGGGAACTCTCATTTTACATCCTGGGCATGACGTGCTGTGGTGTGGAATACCACTTTGGCTAGTTTGGGTCAGGTGTCCTGTCTCTGCTTCCTGCCAGCTTCCCCTCCTCTCTGGCAGAGAATAAGAGTCAGAAAGTCCTTGGTCAGACTAAACATTTGAGCAGTAACTAAAAACATCAGTGTTATCAGCGCTGCTCCCAGCCCGAAAGTCAAAAACACAGCACTGCACCAGCTACTAAAAAGGAGAAAAATGACTGCTACTGGTGAACCCAGGACACAAAGCTAGACTGTTAGTCTTTCATCTAGAATGAAAACCCTGGAAGAGAGAGATGCAAACTGTTGATGCCAGAGATTAGTGTACACTGTGTCCTATGTTCCTGCTTTCTTCCCTGTTGTTTCCTAGCTCTGTATTCACCTGAGTAAGTGTATATAGAGTTAAACGAACTGTCATTCTCAGCTTATTGAACATCACATCTGTAGTTCATTAACATCCAAATGCCTTTAAGCTGATTGTCTCCTTGGTTGAACTGCTTCAGAGCTTGCAGGATGAAAGTACCAAAAGTTCAGAAATAATGGGCTGCATTATTGCTGAAGGGAATCTGTGATTTGAGGACATTTGCACATGATTGCTGGAGAATATGAAGCAGTTTGTTCACAATCTTCGTATGTTTTGCAGACCTTTGTTTGTATGTAGGTAATTAAGAAAGAGATTATGAACTCTAACAATTGCCAGGCTGGTCTCTTTTCCTTAAAAAAGAGTTAGTTTGAATTGGAGTGAGGTCAGAGAAAGGATTCTTGTTAATCTTTCTCTCTCAGATTCTCAGCTATGCCAGGCTGGAGTTGAAATGGGGATAGACTCGCAAAGAAGAAAACAGAATAGCATGGCTGTGTTTTGGTTAGGAAATGTATCAATCAATTGAAGCATAACTGAAGTGTAACATTTTTTATTAGGAGAGGTGCTCTACTTGTTCAGTAATGGACAAAAAAGAGATACTGCAGTGTGAGAGTGAAATGTTTAATGTGAATGCCCGAGCCTAGGATAGCTGGGATGCTGTGCCTCAGCAATGAAGTGTGTTAGCAGATCCATATGACAGAATTTCTCATGACTGTTCTCCCCTGCTAGTGGTATCATTAAAGGTTCACTCAGCAATAAAAAGAAATATGATGACCAAATGATGCAAAGAGATAAAAGCTGCAATCTGCTCAAAGAAAAAGGTCACTAGGGTCATAAAAAAACCTTTCCTAGAGCCATTTGCATTGTCAGCTATTTTCATGAAAATCCCTGACTGCAAAACTTGTAGGCAGCCCAACCTAGCAGCTCTGGTATGTATCTTGACAAGGGAGGGTAAGACTGGCAAAAATGTGAGGCAAAAATGTGTCTGAATCTCTTGCCCTATGGAAATTATAGTCTCTTGTGGCTGAAGAGTAGAGGATACCACTGATCTATCTGAAGTCGTCGGTGGGTGAGTGTGTAAGAAGCAATACACACTAGTGGTTCAACTGGGGTCACAACCTGCCAGGTTCACTGTGGCAACTATGTGCATACAGGTGTTGTTGAAGGCTCTCTCTATTTCACCTTCTGGCTTGCTGACCCAGGTGCTGGCAGCTCATGCAGCCAGCTTGAACTGAAACAAGGACATAACTGTGACCTGCCAGCTTAGCCTGTAAAGGGAGCGCAGCCTGAACTCTCCATCTTGCTCAGCTGAATGGTTTATGCTCTGCCTGGTTGCACTGCTGGAGCACTCTGTCATTTTTCAGTTTGCTGAACGCAAATATAAGTAATGTATACATTTTGGGCATGCCATTGGCCAAGGTTATTTATGAATTAACATTTTCCTTTATCATTAAGTAGAAGTAGTTTAAGTAAATACATACTGAATGCATAAATCTTCCAACTCCACTCAAATAGGGGACAGCAGTTGGAAAATAACATGCTAATTTAGGAAATTTGAGAGAAAATGTTTTTTCTATCTTTATGGCCCAGGGTGAACATGATTTGTAGGTTCATTGCTGATGCAGTTGTACATTGGCAAAGCCTCTTTAAATAAAATAAACCTTTGGCTATCAAAGCCTGCTGAGGGTATCAAAGAGTCATTGGTGCAGGAGAGCTGATACACTACCTGTGGAGGCCTGTGTTGCAGTCTAGCCGTTTGCTCTGAGGTAACAGTGGGAAATGAGTTATGTACTTCATTTTTGGATGTGCTCAGCATCCTCACTTCATCTGAAGTCAAAGGACACTGTGGGTTTCTAGTACCTTGTGATTAATCTCTCTTGTCACAAGAAGGTATTTTTCTGTTTTGGAGCAACAAACAGTTTAATTAGTGTCCTGGCCTGCCAGGCCTCAGGCTTCAAAACGAGAAGAGTCAAGATGCTGAAAATCAGGACTGCAGGACATCATAGCAGTGAGATGCCTGGAGAAAAAAGGGATGTTGGACTGAAGTTCTTAACAAGGATTTCACAGGACTGCAGTCTCGGATCTTCTGGCAGATCAAGCTTGTAGACTTATCGTCTGTGCAGTGCATGGCAGCAAGCCCCACCTCCTAAGGGCTAAGTCTTCACCCAGTGGTCCAGATGATGAATACTTTTGTTATCATGGCTCAGTTGCATTTTAAGATTAAATCATTTCAGGGTTTTTGGCTGGGAGTCTGCTGCTGCCTGGATTCACAGGGTAACGTGTAAAGTAAATCCATCTCACAAACTCCAGTTCTAGTTGAAGGAATAGCTGTATCTGTAGAAGACCTGCCCTTGGTAAGCAGGCTGGAGACCTGACAGGCAACACCCTCTCTGGAAACTGCTTGGGCTATGTCCAGGCTTGGGCTTTCTCCTACCCTGTGAGATGTTTAACCTCCTCAGGCTAGCACCATCTTGTCCAGCTAGCTGCCAGCTCTAGGGCCTCTGTCATGGCCACTGGCCTGTTCTGTTTCCCCTAACCTGCACAGCAGAGGCTGGACGGACATATCTGGCTTAGCAGCTACTTGCACTTATCAACCTGAATATTCCTGCTTACCACACCATAAAAAAACCTTTCCTCACCCTTCCAGCCTGCAGGAAAAGATGTCTCTATGACAGAAGGAAGAACCATGAGTTTTCATAATCTTGTAGCATGCTTGGGAAAGGGCTCCATTGAACTCCAGTCAGAGCTATCCTCATGCTGACAGAAAACTTTTCATGGTTACCTGGTTATAAACACTGGTCTCCTCAGAGAAAGGCTGAAATATTCCGAATGACAAATTGCATTTCTAATGGCTCTCTGTAGCCTTTTAAAAAATATATAAAATTTTAATTTGACAGAAGGCACTCACTATCTCCTGCCTGCCCTACTGTCTCAAGATGCTCTGCGCCAACCCAAGCCGTATCTAACTGACACGATTTCTGCTTCTAGATGAAGGAATTTGAAGAGTTTGGAGTCCAGGTGGCCATTTACAACAAACATTCATTTTGATGAGACTTTTTTTTTTTTTTCCTAAAGCACTTTGAAATTTAATAGGATAGAGAGAGAGAAAGACAAATGTAGTGTTATAATTTATTATCCCCATTCTACAGATAGGGAACAGAAATCCAGACTGTGTTTATACCATCTTTTGAAAGACAGACCTATTGCAACCCACTGATCCAGATTTACTGTATGCCTAGAGAACTGAAATTAGTCTTCTATGCTGACTAAAGTTTTCTCTCCAGTGAATGCAGTATACATACCCAAAAGCGCCTGGCAGCCTGTCTCAGTGTGGCAGCAGCACACAGCTAACATGCCATTTGCAGAACTTTTGATGTAACCTTACTTCAGCAACCTGCATGAAATAGTTTCTATGATGTGCTGACTGTCTCCATGGTATCTCCAGGAAGAGAAGGTGACTGGGTCTGGTGGCACACTGTCCTCTGTGATGCAAACCTTGTCACAGAGATTGTGTGGTTTGTTTGAAATGGATTTAAGATCTTCTGGCCTCAGAATGAAAATTCATTGACTTAGCAAAAAGCTTTTATTTGTCTCCATAACCTCAGCTGTGTCCCCTTAGCGGCTGCCTTTTAACTAGATGTACCTTAACACCTCAACACACCAGATGTTTGAATTCTACTAAGGCAGGCAAGTGAATTGAGTACATCTCCTTCATGGCACAGTTACTTCCCCAGCATGTGGCAGTGAGATATACTGTTTCTCTGAGCCATAATGCTGTAAGGATTTTGAGACCATCTGTTTGAAAAGTGCCTGTTTTACCTTCCTGGACATGTCTGATGGAAGCCATCACAGCAGAACAAGGAGCTTTCAACCCATTTGTTGAAAGATGGCACTGTTCTCCCTTTTTCTGTTTCATTCTCTCTCCTTTGCGAAACATCAAGTAACAGACTGCGCTAATCAAACAAGCATCTGTAGCACCTGCTTTAGCTTTTGGACTCTGCATGAATGGATGCAAAATGTGGCAGCTTTGACAGATATAACTGTCTTCAAATGAAAGCAGAACTTGCGATCTGGGGCAAGCACAGGGAGAAAAAATGGGAAGAAAAGGGTGAGAGAAAAGGACATAATTTGAATCATGCTGGTGATTTGCATCCCATACTTTTTTTGCTTTTCCTGTTCTTAGCATGTGGCCCAGGGGAGGGTTTCATTCAGGCAATGAGTTGGGGAAAACTAGGGAGTGGTCAGAAGGATGCAATACATCTTTTCCCCTGCCCAGTATTTGAGGAAATGAACCTGTGGACAGCTCTCTGAATACAGCACTCGTTCTGTAGCATTGGCAAGGAGGTTGCTGGGCGTGACCAGTGTTTTCTATAACCGGTGGAGGTACTGCCAAAAGCCCTGAAATTATTTGAGCTGACAAGGAACCCCTTATGGGCAGAGTTTCTACTCTGCACTTCTCATCCTGTGCAAGACCTAAATACGTGGCAGCTCTGCAGTCTGTCCCTGCTCCCTCCCCACAATGCTGCTTGCAGCTAGTACAGGGTGTCACAAGGACAGATCTGTGTTTGGGAGGAGGGCAGGAGGGCTTGGCACTCCTCTTCTCAGCCAGGTTGTACCCCTGCCTTCTCCTGCATGGAAGCCATAAACAGAAAAATGATGTTTTTCAGAAGCTGTTTTGTGCCACAGGAGTGACAGCAATATTGTAAACAGAGCAGCAAAGCTCCACTGAACTAGCAGATGAGAAACAGAAAGGAGATACATATATATTAATAACAACCCCAAATCACTCAATTATATTGGGTAATTACCAGGGGTGGCTAGTGAAATGACAGACATAAGTGAGCAGATGCATTTCCTTTGTAAGCATATGGTCTCACTCAGTATGGAAGCAGTGAAGGAGATAGTCTTCATAGCCCAGAATTGGCTCTACTTATCCAAATTATCTATAATCCTGCAAAAATATAACTTTGTTCTATAAAGATCTAAGTCTGATTATGAATTACAAGGGTTATATTATGGCACTGTTAGAAACAGTTTTAACTACTCCCAACTGTCTGAAAGCAAATCTGTCTGCACAGACTGGACTATGTTTATATTTAAAGGCAAGAATAAACACAGTGCTGGTATAACCACGTAACATCAAACTGCACATTAACAGGAGGACTTACTATTCTCAAAGGTGTTTTATATGATCAATTCAGACATTTTGAAAGCAGGCTTTTGTCTCTAAAGTATACATGTCTTAGTCTGTCATTCCCCAATTTTAATTCATTTATGAAATGGAAAAATCCAAAATACTAAAGTACCTTGGACCCAGTTCAGTCAGGCACTTTCAAAATATTTTTACCTTTATGCACAAAATAAATCGATAGATGTGTGAATCTCAGTCTACAAAGTAGGTTGGAACTAGGAGGACAAAGTGACAGGTAAGAATGAATTAGAGAAATGACAATTCTGTCTCCCATCAATTTTCTCTAGAAGTGACATGTTTCTTATGAAATACATAGAGCATCATATATCAGATAATGCAGTCTCTCTTTCCCTAACGTCAGATCTACACATGAGCTGTAAAATGGCCTTTGGAGGCCAGCAATTTTGGTCTTTGTTGGGCTGACATGAATGCATTATTCATGATTTAGACACTGTCTAGATGGCTGTGATTGTTGTTAGACTCGGGAATATTTTTTCAATTTTTTTTATAGGCAAACATGAGCAATAATGGGAGGGTTGAGCTTTTTTTTTTTTTCTCCTTCTCTCTCCTTTCTGTTATTTCCTCTATTCTTCAGGCTGTGTAACTTTTTAAGCGTGACATCTTGATGAGTGAAACACAAAACACAGTACGTGAGGAATCCCAAAAGGCAGGTAGAGCATGGTACTTGACTTTCATCTCTTGTTCACCTTCAGCAATAATTTTGATGCCTTAAATGGTTTCCATTCTGTGAAATTGATGATGTGTGATTATGGGAAGGGGAAACAGTCTGAATGGGGAGGCAAAAAGGAAGAATGGTTAATACAGTTGCTCAAAAATGTGATAACTGCTAGAAAGCCCCCTTGAGGTGGTTGTGATTTTTGAAGGAAATTGTTTATAAGGAACAAAAAAAAAAATAAAAGATTAAAACTGAAAAACATAAATTCCTGGGGTTTAGGTTATATACTTTATGGTACTTGCAGGCAGCTTTACGGTTAGATGCTGCACCATTTATGTTGGATACAAGTTCAGTGCTGCAGGGTCCAGGCCACTGAGTGAAAATTCAGGGTGCCATGCACTTTGAAAGATCACAGCTCTGGCCTTAGTGGAGATGCAACAGGGAAGGTATAACAGCATGAGTGTTCTGTTTTTGTGCCAGTGTAATCTTGTATGTGACCTTTACTGAATCGCTCAACCAATCCACTTTGTTAGTTTCTGCTCTGTAAATTAGGGGTATACTTCTGTGATTAAAGATAAAACCTGTTAAGAAATATACATTACCATACCTGCTTGTCATACAATCTATTTATATAAGAGATAGCATTATCTTTAATTTGAGCAAAGTGTATGGCAGTAAGCAAGCATATTTGTTGCAGAGTACAGATGCCTGATGAACAAGTCCTGAGAGAAAACAGTAACTATGCCTACTGGGAGAAGTGTTTTATAACTAAGAAATAATAATTATTAATAACTAATAAACTTTAATGGATTTCAAACACACAGCTCCTCCATTTAAATAAAGACTTCTGTTTCTGAAGATCTGAGACATTTTAAAAATATTTGCCTTGCAGACCTCGAGATTTATGTAGTTAGGGTTTTGTTGTTTGGTTTTGTTCCCTCAAGACTGTAGAGTAGTTAGAGGAGTATGAAAAGAACAGTTAATGCTGATGGTAGGTAAAATGCCTGCTATGGATTGATGATGATGACTTCCACTTCAAACCTGGAAAAATGCTTACTTTGATGCAAGCAGAGAACCCCTTCTTTAGTTTGGTGGTTGCCTGATTGTTATGCTTCCCTGCCCATTGTATATCCCACCACTACCCAGCAGATAGCTCATTTAAGCCTTCCTCCTTTCTTTGTTTTCAATTTTCTTGTTTGTTTTGCTCTCTGGAGAGGAATTTGTTGGTTCCTGCAACTCAGGTTTGAAAGGACAGCACAATTCTGGTCTTTGTCTGTATATTGCAGCACATGGACTCACATCTGAGTGATAGTTGCAGAAGCAAATCCTCTGCTATCCTGCTAATGTCCTTCCTATCTGACTTGGAAGAAATGGATACCATCTGTTCTTTCTGCTTATTCAGACCAGATCAATCACAAATACCTGGAAGGGTGTCGGGCCTGGCAGGACAACCAAGTACTGTTAATTCAGGACCTGGTTTTGGTCATAGTCAGGCAAGGGAGGAATTGCTTGATATTTATCTAGTTGTTCACTTTTAGCATTATTGCACCATGTACTTCCAGAACTGGTTTGAACCTCTGTGTGGACAAAGCTTGTGGTTTTGTCTGGTTTAGTTCTGAGTAACATATTAGGTGATATTCAGATTTATTTATGGGTACTGCTTCTTTCAAGAAGCGCTGGCTTTTGGCATTGGAGAGGGCAGGCTGAGCAGGTGACCCCAGTGGATAACGCTGATACAGTGTTAATACAATGTACAGGGGAGTTGTACAGGGGGGGTGTACAGGGAGGTTGTACAGGGGGGGTTAGAGGGATTTGTTTGCTTAAACAAAATTATTGTCTGTACCTATCATGCCTACTAAGCAGAACAAAGGCACTATCCATTGATAAGGAAAAGCAGACACCTGGTTCTATTGACAAGGAAAAGCAGACTGATTCTACTGATAAGCAGCTATTGATAAGGAAAAGCAGACTCCTGAAGGGGGAGAAGCAGATGGTTTATGGCTGGGACACTGACCAAACCTTAAGGCCATGCGTGAAGACTAAAAGGTGAAAAGTTCAAGAAGAGGAAGACTCATTTACTTCATCTTAAAGACCCCTACCCAGAGGAGGAAGACTCATTTACTTCATCTTGAGACCCCTGCCCGTGACCAGAGGGGGCACTGCGCAGGCACAAAGGACCTTCTCATTATAATACGAATCGGGGATAGGACATAAATATGTATAGGCATATTGTGCAACCTTATGAATATATATAACTTTAGAGAATAAATGTAGAGGGAAACAACACTGAGGTGCGCATGACTTTGAGGAATTATCCCCATGCGTCTCAGCGCTGAATAAAAAGCATACCTACTTTACAACTTTAACGAGTTGTGGAGTCTATCCGCATATCAACGCCACTACCAGACTGAGTGCTCTGAGCATTAGGAAACAGCAAAGAGCTGCTCTGTCAACCATTCAATCAGTTGGTTAACATTTTAAAACTTAAATGCATCAGTTTCTTCTTAATGGTCTTATGACTTCAGAGAGATCAGGGCAGCTATATGATTCTGAGGCCTTAATCCAAGAATAGAATAAAGCTTTAGCTGCATGCAGCATATTTTCTAAAACAGTTTATGCCACAGGACACATTTCCTGTAATTTCTTTTGCTCATTTAGCTTTTAAAAATTTTAATGGAGTGCCTAGGAAAGCACATATATTGTCTGTCATGTATGCAGATAATCACAAACAGCACAAGCTACTTTGAATTACCATGACAAGAACTTTGAGGAATCCTGGGTTTTCAGAAGTAGGGGACTCTGCATGCTAGGGATTAGCCTGATGTAAGAGACCTGATCAGGAAATAGCTTGAACATTGAGACACTTTGACTTTTTAACCATTTCCAAATAAAACTGAAAATGTTATCATGAATTTTCAAAAAGCAAAGCTCTAAAAAGAGTAAAAAAATAATAAAAAAAAATTGGTGATGGCACTTTGAGTGCAAGATTTAAATGGTCAGTCACGATCTGTATTTGATTTCAGCTTTCAACACAGGAGCAGTGATCAATAATTTCAGTAAGCTTCATATCAAAATAAAGAACACAGCATCTTTCTGTCTGCATCAGGCATTGTCACTGTGAACCATTCTCAGAAATCTCCATTTTGCTGCTTTGACTGCACAGGTGGTGGTGGGACAAGGTCACCCATTTTGCTGAGCCGTGTGCAAGGCTCAGGTCTTACAAAGCATGTACTGTCAAAGCCGAGGACAAACCTTCAAGTACTGAAAGAAGGAATTTGATCTGCAAAAGAATTGTTAAGGCCAGTTTTCATAATTTGTTTTAAACTGATTTTACATGAAAGTAAACATATTTACCCAAAGAAGCTTAATCAGTCAGAAAACTGGTTTACAAGTAAGAAATATCGGAGCTAGTTAAGAATTCATCCTGAAAACTCCTTGGAACATTTAATTAAATTGTTTTCTCTTAATCCTCTCTTTCAATACTGCTCTGTGGAAGGAAGAGAATAAATTTGAGGGAAATGTTTAAAGTAGTTTAAAATTTATCCTGGGCACGTAGATCCTTTTAGGTTCATTTTTATATCACCAAAGCTTTCTGTGAGATGCCTTCAGACCAGAACGCACTTGAGCTGTAAGTTTGTAGAAATAACAAATAAATGTCCCTCTTTTTGCACATCGTCAGTAATTCTTGTCTTCCCCAAATAAGGGGTACTGAGGAAACATTATATAGAAGATAGATGTGGACAGATGAACCTGAAAGGGATCAAAATTTACCATAAGTGTTTTCTGGGGCAGAGAAACATTATTGAAAATGTATATTTATTTTTCAACTTCTTAAATATTTTCTTTTCTGAAATTGCTGATAAATTGGTTTATAAACTCTATTATAAAGCACAAGTCCATTCTCACTTCAAGATCTGTTAAGATATCAAGTTGTGCTTAGGAAGCAATATAAAATTGTGTGGTAGAATTTCAGGGCAGCTCAGTCACAGCAGGACTTAAAAGACTGTCAGTTCAGACAGCTGAGAGTGGTGGTGAGCATACAGATTTTGTTGTTGTTACTAAGGATCATTAAAAAAAGAAGGAAAACAATCCATGGTAGCTTTTTTTTTTTTTTTTAATTGTTACTGAACTGGCACGAAGCAGAAAAGGGCACCTCAAATCTTAGCACAGAAAAAGGCTTAGAAAATGTAAAATGAGTACACGAAGTCAGCAATGACAGAGTATTCAAGTTATTTGGGAAGCTTTACAGTTTACAATTGAATTTCTGTTTCTGAGCTTATAGCATGAGCCAGTTCTCCTCTAGGGAACTGCATTGACATCAGAGATGGGAACATACCAGTGGTTGCAATGATGCTTTGGCAGGAGGTAGACAGAAAGTGGTTTGATTTAACATTCAGACGTGGTCACTGAAGTATCTCAAAATATCATTGGTTTATGCCCTTCTTTAAAGTGATTCTGCTTTGAATATTGTCTCAGTGAAGCCAGAAATGGAACTTACTAATGAGGAAGACAGGATCCTTTTAGCAGTTTCCTGGGGATGTGCAGGGAGTTTCAGACCCTTTCCACCTTGACTACTCTAATTTGTATGAAACCCATAACCCAAATGAGTGTTTTAACTTTTTAGCTAGGGTTTAAAGCAGGAGTTTAAACTTGAACATGTTAAATCAAATCCTGCCAAGACAAAAAAATTTCCATAGCAACAAGGACCATTTGTTGATGTGTGCCCCAGCAGGATTCTGCCCCAGGCATGGTAGCAGGCCTCCCTCTAGTGTGGCTGAAACTGCTGTGCCCTTCCAAAGAGAGAACTTTGTCCAGTATCTTTGTACCATTTCATGCAGTTTCCAGATATGACATTGATTTCAAGGCCTCTCCTGCCATCTTGACTCATAGTGATGTAGGAAGACCGTTCAGATGGCTGCAATAAGCATGAAGAATGGCAGAATTTCCTTTTAGCAATGCCTTTTACCCACCTACTGCACAGTGTGGTCTTAGCATCTGGAGTAAGAGGAGAATGAAAAACTGGCAAGAAAACAGAAGAGTTTAAAATGCCTAGAGGAGATGCCCAGCATGGCTGACACATTTTCCATTTTCACATTTCCATTTTCAATTAAGAACCTGAAGTAGCTTGATGAAAATGCAAGTGTTTGATTGCATGCATGGAAAATATTTTTAAGTGGTTTTGGAGCTAATGCAGATAGGTAAGTAGGAAAATCACGAACTGTCCTGTCTTTTGCTCAGCTTGTCATTACAGGAAAAATCCTTTTTTTCCTCTCCTGACCTCATCTGAAATCTTGCTGAACTGCCACCTGCAAAAAAACATCAGAGAGCAAACAATGAACCAAGTTGCAGAGTCAGGGAGAGTGACTGAGCATTTAGTTGAGTGTTGCCTACACTTGTCTTGGAATAACTTATATCTAATCCATAGTAATGTCAGCTAAATATCATAAATATATTTTTAAAAAACAGATATTTGTATTGGTAGAATTATACTATCTTTGGAAATAAGATGCTATTTTGAATCTGAAAAAAACATTATTTTCCACCCCAAAAGTTTTGAAAAAAAGCAGAGAATTTGGAATTCTTTTCAAAACATTATTTCTATTTATAAATGCATTTTAGCTAAAAGTTAACAAGTTTGGCATTTTGAAATAAAAATACTTTATTAAAAATATCAATACTGTGTAGACTAGACATTATTTTGTCAGTAGCCTTACATAGCAGGTTTTCTTACTAAAAAAAAAGAAAAAAAACCAAGAAACCTCCTTCTCCATGGAGATTTATACTTGTCTAACCCTAAGCCTTACAAATACAAGGATAATTGCAGAGCAGCAGGTCAGACAGGAGAGCTCAACATCCATACTTGTCTCTTTTCTAGACCTAATACCTGGAGTATGGCACAATGGGTAAATCTCACTTCAAAATTATAGTATGTTATTTTTCATTGAGATCAGAGAACTGCTGTAACAGGGACTGATGTAAAGCCAGACCAAAATATAAAAAAAAAAAAAGGAAACAAACCCCCACCACACACACACACGAAAAAAAAAACGAAAAAACACCCCATCAATCCTTTTTTTATTGAGAAAAACAGAATTTTGTGCTGGGATATTTTTGAAAGGATGGTGACATATTTAAATTTTCATAAGGCAAATAACTGAAGTAAAAATTCTTAAAACAGAATTTCTTTCTTACCCATGCTGCTGGCTTTACCTATATCTGTACACATGTGCCATATTTATATATTTTTCTAGACAGTTCTTATTATTACCACCAACCAGGGATGGGAGAAGGAAAGTGCAGATGATGAAATAAATTGGAGTGGAGGATGGAAAATCTGCCTTTTCATAGGAAAGCTGTCAGTTGGATTAATAGCTGGGCTAAGCCAAATAGCTCCATTATCAGATCAGATAGAGACCTCTCCCCTCTCTTCAAAAATAAATGAGAAAGGGGGCTCTGATATGGATTTTGTGAAAGATGTACTCCTTGAGAGTAAATTAAAGACAGGATAATAGAGTTCCTTACTACACTTGTGTAACTGCTACTCTGATAAATTGGGATGAATGTAATCTTATATATGCCAGTGGCATCCAAGTCTTTAAAAAATCTAGATATATATGTATGTCTGTGGTTTATTTTCTTGTTGGACTAGGAGGTAGTCTACAGAGCATATGAATGAAATGGAAAATCACTGCGTACCATACCCACACAGAAAGATAGAAAACTCCCCTATCTTCCACTTAACCAAAAATAATATCTTTGTTCAGAAAAAGGGAGGAGGTAGGGAAATGCAATATTGTCTCCCAGCCTCGTAAAAGGAACATAGGAAAGAAAGCAAAGCAATGAAAAGAATGAGTTTAGTGTCCCATCCTGGGCCAACATCTACATGCCGGGGAGAAGCTGGGAGCATGCTTGTCCTGAACAGACACTGGAAAGAAGTGTTTTGGGAGGAAACCTAATCCTCCATGCATGTAATGGTCAGCCTCTTAAGTGACACAAAGAGTGACCTAAATCTCTTTCAAACAGCTGCACTGCACAGGCCATGTTCCTGCATCTTGTGTGTTACCAAGTGAATCAACTCCTCATTGGTCCCGTGTATATTGCACGATATAGAGGGAGGGAGGCTGCTAATCTGTACTTACCTCGCAAGGGTGTGCTGGAAAATTAATAAAATAAAGTGAAAGGAGAGGTCAGAGAAACTAATTGGCAAGATGAACTAGATAAATGATAAAGAGGGCTGGAAGAACTGACTTCTTGTGTCCAGAAAGGCTGCAAATAAGATAAGGATGCTTCAAGCAATGATTGCAAGGTGACTTGACAATGTTCTGCAAATATTTGAGGGAATAAACATCACTGGGAAAGAAAAATCAGTACAATAAGATTTATCATAGAGAACAGGAAGATGATCTGCAAAAAACTTTCTGAAAGGCACAAGATACATTGAAATAAGCCTTCCAGTGGCAAGAGGAGTTGTAAATTTGGGTGAGATTTTAAAATTAAATTGGAAATAAGCAACTGAGGCCAGTCCTGCTTTGGGTGAAGGAATGAAAGTGTGACGTACTAATGTGGTCATCTTATGGGTTTTGATTCTTTGATATGCCAGTACTTCACACACGGGTTTTGACCTCAGGGTTGTGGTGTTCTAGGTAAATATTAATAAATATATGAAATAAGTTGGACAAAAAAGCAACAACTCTTTGACAGCATGAGACTCAAGTGTATAATCATGCTCAGCCTTTCTCAGAAGCCCAGAATAACAATTTACAGCTGGTTTTGGGGGGGTTTTGTCCCTTGTTTGCAGCCAGAGGAGCACTGTGTCTCATGCTGACGTTTGCTCCTTGGTACTGGGCTCAATACCTGTCTGCCCTGAGACCTTGGCTAGAGGGTGCAGTGATTCCCTTCACCCAGTGTGTCTTGCTTTTCTTCCAAGGGAATCAGAGATGTGGGGATGGGAGAAGCAGGCCACTATGTGTCTGAGTCTCAGCACCCATCAAAGTGCATTTCAGCCAGCGTAGTCCCATGGTGCAGGATTTGACTCATCTTTTGGCTTGAATGGGCACACCAGCCCTTATCAGGCTGCTCCCAGCCCCAGTGTTTTATTTGGTGGTGTCTTAGTTTCTTTAAAAATCTTTGGTGACTAACCTTATTGAAGATTTTAGAATTTGTAGATGTATACTGGAATTTCTTCAGGTACACTGACTCTCCAAAACCAAAATGCACCTCATCTGTCTTAAAGCATTTGTCTTTAGAAAAGCTGTATTGGTTTGTATTTCCTTTTTTTGTTGTTTATTATAGCTTCTAACAACCTATACTATTCTACAGCTATAGTTGTCTTTACTCCACCTTATCTTAGAGAACCTGTGGGGGATTGTTCTCAACAGAATTGGGTTGAAACCAGGATCTCTGTCAGATTAATGGGTGATAGGCAAGCACAGAGGCAAAAGTTTGCCCTTTGGAGTTCTGTGATTTCTGCCATCCCTGCCCAGTAGTGTTCCTGACACATGGGGGAACCTGCTTTGGTTTTGCTTGCAAGGTGGAATAGCAGGTGAATGCATATCTGAGATCTCTGCTGGCTGGATTTATACTGTTTCTTTTTCAGAAGTACATGACTTGTCGCAGGAATGTTAACTGTATTAAGATCTGAACACAGATTTATCTATTGCTCCCCCCCCCCCCATCCATGCTTGTGGTTTTTTTTTTTCTGCTATTTGACTTCCCTGGATATGGTGTATGCCACCCTTTCAACACAATGTGCCTTCCTTTTTCTTCTATAGAAATTTTCTTTAAGTATTTTATTTTCCTCCAGAAACCTGGTGGTGCAAAACTGATTTTTTTCAAGGAGAACTGTTAAGGGGGAATCTGATTAGCTCTAATGGGGTCTTTCCTGTATAGTCCATACTTTTCATCTCTGCTTTGGTTTGCTTTCTCTTTTGTTGCTCTGAGTCACAATAATAATTCAAACATTGGAGACATAAGAACCTAGGGTTTGTCTTTACCACATCATCTCTTTCCAAGGAAATGTCCCATACTCCAAAGTGTGTTCTCCTTATTTTGCTCTGCTCCCCATACTTTAATATAAATCAATTATGGTCCTGGTAAGAAATGCTGAGAAGAATTATATCTTCAAATACAAAATGATTTTCTCATTATCCTTAGCCTACTTTAATTCTATTCCCATTTGAAGGTGAGAATTGATAGATGCACTGAGTCTGTCACAGCATGTTACAAACTTCCACCAGAATGCTCTAGCAATCATTTGATATAGTAGGGGTATTCCTACTTTTCAGCCTATCTATATTTGAACCTCCTGATGCCTGTAACTGCAGTGTTGCCTTCCTCTTGCTTGTTTGCAGAAGAATGATTAAAACAAAGTGAAATGTTATAATCTATTCTAAAAAAAAACCTCTCTAAGGGCACTGGAATTGCAGATTCTGATTTGCCTATACATGTTGAGAAGCCAAGGAGAATAGGTTAACATATTTCCTGGTAATGCGGGCTTGAATCTCAACGTGTTTAACTTGTTCTTCCTCCTTCAAAAGAATTAGCTATATATAAATTTGACTCTGTGTGGTATATACCTTTTGACAGTTTTAAGGTCTTTTCCTGGTGATGCTGAGTTACTTTATAAAACATTAAATTACTTACGTAACTGGACTGTCCAAGATCCTTTTTCATGTAGCACAATATAAGTAATGAAAATATGCAAGCTGAAATATGTCTAAGTGATTTCCAAAATTATAATATTCATGCTACTTAAAACTTAAGGCTTTTTAAAAAGTCATCTAATTTTGCTACACCCTTCTGCTGAGAAAGTGACCTTCATAAAAACTAGATGCATTTTACTACTTCTTAATTCTTAATTATGTGGTTTTGGAGAGCCAAATTATTTCCTGTTTCCCATCCAGAGGTTTGCTCTGAATATTGGAGTTTGGCACTTTCCTGTTATCTTCCTTTTCAAGTTCATTCTTTTAGGATATTAAAAATATTAAAATATTTGTTCCTCGGCAGTATGCAGAAACAAATGGAAGGAGGGTGAAATGACCGGAAAAGCTTGTGGGAAAGCAAAGCAGTGATTTTACACTCCTTGCTTCATCTCCTATTTCTCTTTGCTCTGGCTACATGACCATTTGTTTTTCCTGAACATCTTTCAGTTATGTTCCCTCTATGCCATCTTAGATACTCGCATCTATTTTGCCTGCTTTCTACAAAAGAGACACCAGCTCTTACCAATGGATTGTATGTCAGCATCACAAAGTATGTCTTCTTTGTTATCAAGATAGCCAGCACTAGCAGGCTGTTCAGAAATGCCAACTTTAATTACAAACTTTGTTTTCAGGAAGAGTACACAGATTATGCCTGGGTACCTTAAAAGTGTCTCTTGCCTTTTGAAATCTTTAAAAACTGCTTTAAAAAATGGTAAGGCTTCTGCTCTCATGATTACCAGTCCTTGCTTTCACCCTGTCCTGGGAGAAACCCAAACAGAAACAAATGACAACACTCTTGCATGCCTTGAGCTGGCTGACAGTGGGAAATAATGCAATTTTCCATTTAAAAAAAAATTTGTATCTATCTATCTATATATATATATATATATTAAAAAGCACTGGGAGTGCATCGCTTTCTTTGCTTTCTCCAAAGAAAACTGACCCTTTGGCTCTGAGGTTAGCTATTACAGAGGGTGTCTCAGAAGCACTTCTGGTCCCATTGTAAAACAGATATTATAAAGTGTCTCAGCCTACCTTAGTTTTAAACTTGCATGACCCAAAGCTAAAGACTCATCACTATGCACGGTAATATTAGAGCAACTGGCTACTAATGTCTTTCTGGATGATGCACTACCTCGTATGTAATCTTGCTTAATAAATGAGTATATAATAGAAACATACATATCTCTTAGCCACTATTTTGGCAGAGTAAAGTGGATGAAAACACAATGTTTACTCTGTAGACCCATAATGATGTTATAGCAATATAAAGCAAACCTGAGAAATGGGTCACGGAAAAATATGTTGCATGAGGTGTGCATCTATTGTAGCATATTGAAATAGTTCATATATATTTAGTGCAGTACAGGTCTAAGCATCATGTGATGATGTATTTTAGATAGAGCAAACTGAACAGCAATACTGACTTCAAAATCTTACTGTTTTGGGCCAATTTTACTGCAATATTTAACACAGATTTGTGTGTAATACTTGAGAAAGATGTCTGGAAATTTATTTGCTTACTCAGAGTTTATTCTTTATGCAAAGAGGCTTTGTATCTGGTGAGCTGACCAGAGTTTAAGGTCAGCCCAAGATCTTGGCAGGTCTGTTACCCATGTTATTCAATTATCTTGTTGACTGGATGTGGAGAAGAGCCCTTGGTAATCACAAAAGAGAAAGCAAAGTTAGAGGGATTTAGTAGTACGTTGCCAGTGCTTAGACTTCACTTCTAACCTTGAATGCAATCAAACCCACAGAATTTTTACAGAAAACACTGCTTCAAAAGGGGAAATATGGGTTATACAGAAATATGGCACTAAGAGTTTTGTGATTAGTGACCATGCCTTCAAAACTAAGAGTAAGGAATGCTGGGGAACAAGTCAATCAAGCAGATTTCTTGCAAACTCTTTACTGAATTCATTGCAATTTTCTTGGGTTCTTGCCAGATAGCTGCTGGTGAATTCCACTAATTTTCTGTAATATCACAGAAGAATGGATTGTTCCTCACTTAGGAGATTTTAAATAAAGCTGAAGAAGGTAGCTTGCATCTACTTGAGCTGCCTACAGACACTATTTTTAGCCTGGGAAGGTGATGGTTGCTCTCCAGGTCTGAGAAAAACAGAGATAAGTGCATTGATTCATTCAAATGTTTATGCATACACTTAAATTTTTCCCTGTCTCTCAAGCTGGTCAGTCAAAAGAAAACTATTTGTTTGTTGGTTTGTTTTGTTTTATTGTTGTTTTTTTTTCCTCTAAAGCAGCAGGTGATGTGCTACAGGCTGCGTAAATTCCAGAATTAAAAAAAAGCACAGGTCATGCTCAGGGCTGAATTGCCACAGCAATTTGTTCATTTAAGTGACCAAACACAGACATCAATGTCTGACTTAAGAGTTACTAGAAAGAAATAAGCATTTCCAGGGGATGAGTTCTCTCTCCTAAAGTGTTTTTATAAAAGCCAGATGGATTCTGTTCTATAACATCTCTTTCCTTCTACTAACTCCTAGGGAGTTTCTGGTCATTAACACAGATTTAGGTATTTATACAACTGCTGTCTGAACCTTGTGAGCTGACTCCTTGTCATGGTGCCTGACCCAGTGTTTAGCATGGTCATTAGGAGATTTCTTAGGCTGAAAGGGATTCTGACTGCGTGAAAAAGAAACATGTGGAAAACATTAAAAGGTCAAAATGGAAACATTTGTGTTTTAATGAAAAAAGAAAAAGGTATTTTTTTCTGGTTTGATTTGAATTTTCTCCATAAACAAGCTGCTTGGTGCTTTTGTCTGGTTGAAACACTGTAAGGATATTGATGTTAAATCTGTTCTTTGGTATATGAGAGTCAGTGGATCAGAGCAATGGTCACCCTTTTCCAAAACCCAAAATTACTGCTTTTACTATAGACTAAAGAATATAAAAAAAAAAAAAAAAAGAAAAAAGAAAAGGGAAAGAGGCATGGAGGGTACACATGGTATCTCCTAGTTTACTTGCTGATTGCAAACTGAGTGTAGCACAAATCAGTATTGCTTAATTTAATAAACCCTCCTCTACCTCTGTGATGATATATATCTTCTACCCCGTTTTCTCCTCCTGGTTACGTTTCTCCTAAAATGAGGATTTAAAACTAACTCAGTGTGGGCCAGCCCGGAGCCCTCTCTTTGCTTGGCTTCAGGCAGAGTGGCTGAAGTAATCATTTTCAGTATTCTTGAGATAGGTTGCGAACATGAGAATTAAAGAAATCTGCAGAAAGTTGAATCAGGTGAATGATGGACTGAGTGAAAAGTTTCATGGTCTTATTTTAGCTAGTCCTAGCTTATTCAGAAGTGCCAGAAGATGCTAGACTGCCAGCTACAAGAGTAATGGTAGTTGAATATACGCAGTAGGGACAGCATACACAGTGGTAGGGGACGTCTCATTTATGCTACCGTGCCCACAAGCCTGCAGCCTGCTGAGAAGTGTATCCACCTGTAGCAATAAAAGGGAGAAGTATTTTCTCTTCCAGCTTAGCCACTCTTTAGATCTGTGGAGAAAATGGTAGGGATATTAATAGAAAAAAAAAATAAAATTAATACTAAGTGAAGACAAGTGAGAATTTTAGACATTTTATAGCTTTGTAACAGTAAAGAATATTGACTTGTTTGGGTATGCCCAGCATGTGACTTGAATTCAAGAGGATAAAAGAGCCACAGTCAAAAGGCATGGAGGAATTAGCCTTGTTCCAGCATGTATTAGAAATAAATGGAAGAAAGAAATGGTACAATCATCTTGACCAGGTGTTTTCAAAGATTTGTTTGTGCTGCTTTGTAGGGAAGGGGATCATGCTGGTGTGCAGCGATGCCTGTACAACAGAGGTGGAATAGTTATTCCAAGTAGCTCTTGTGGCCAGAGCAGAGTATTTCAGAAGGAACCTCTTGGGGCTTTTTTCATGTAAAATAAAATTCATACAAGTTTTGCTCCAAAGGAATATAGCTGCAGTCTCTTGAATGCCATTCAGCCTGCTGCTTTGCAGTGTATTTCGCAGAGCACAGTACATGTTGTAGCACTGGGTGGGAGTCTCCCAGGATACAGTGCTGGCAGACAGCATTTGCCTTTGCAATGTCATCTTATAAATAGGAACTTCTTGTGGCTGCTGCTGCTGTTATTGAGCCTATAGCAGCCTAAATATCACCAAAAAATTTCTGAAATTTGGACCTGCAACTAGTTACTGGTCTAGAATCAGCTTTCTGATATCCTGATACTTCAAAGTAGAAAGAGAAGACTAATATTCCTTTTCAGTATGAACCTCATTTTATCTTAGAATTTAGATTTCTGGTATTTTAAATGACTGTGTTGCTGTAATAGTACAAATAAGACTAGACTAGAAGATGGGTCATATCCTGCGATGATATTGTTACATGTTGCAAAGCAATATGTGGTAGGAATGACACAGATGCATTACATGTTTGCGTCCATTAAATTTAAAAAGCAACATGAATATATATATAAAAAAAATCTGTAAGGGAAAACTGTATAGGGAAAATTAAAAAACAAATTTTTTTTCAAGTAGACCACTGAAGAGCTTTTATTTAAGGGTTTAGTTGAATTGTTAAGACATAACAAAAGAATTTATATGGCCCAATCCAGGGACTTAACTGTAGAATATCGTGCTGTGCAGCACAAAAGAATTCACAGCTCTATCTTTTTTCCTACAAAATGCTGTTTTCTTAGGGTTTCTTTTGGGGTGAGGGGTATGAAGCCATGCAGATGGTTTCTCTGAAGTATCCTGCTCCAATCACAAGAACAATTTGGGATAATTTATTTCTCCCTGTGCTGAATTGATTCTAAAGGGGCACAGTGCTCACCAAAATATTTTCCATTCCCTCTAAATAAAAGATACATTTAAACCTATGCAACAAGTGAGATAATTTCATGATGGTTTTGTTCATTATTCCTAAAAGGTGAAGATGATAAGTTCACAAGCACCAGCACTTCTGGTAGCTCTAGCATCCCTCTGACTTGAAATATTCACATGCTGTAGCTCTTCTAGTCTGATTATTTTTTTGGCAAGCACAAAGCTGTAAAGCATCCAAGCGCCAAAATCTGATTTCACCTCATCTGCTTCTGACTACTGCCCATGATAGGGGTTAGTGCCTCCTAATGAAGTGTTTGCCTTTGCCTGTGCAGTTTTAATGGCTGCAGCTCCACTGTGTTTTCCCATGGGAGACTGGGATTTGCTCTTTGACTTTTTTTTAAATTTTTATTATTTTATTTTTTTCCTCTCTTTTTACATCTTCCTTTTACACACTGTGGACAGATGAGGTTTCCTCTTTGCCAGAGTCTGGGTTCAGGGACAAGTATTCACATTTTCAGAAGGCTTCCCATCACCACTGGCTGCCCGAGGCATCTCGGGGGGAGGCCAAGGGTTGGCTGAGCAGGAAGCAGGGCTGGCTGATGGGGAAGCAGAGCTCTCTGCTTTTTGCATTGCTCAGTTCCACTGAGTCAGGCTGCGGTGGAAGGGCAGGGTGGAGTAAAAGGAGCAGGCTTTGCTTCCGATTATGCTGTGACTTGGTGGGTGCCAGATAACAGCATCCGTACATACATCAGCTTAGCAGTTCTTTAAATAACAGATTTTTCGTTAAATTCCTATATAGATAACATGAGATGTGAAAATAAAGTCCAAATATTTTTTTTTCTGTAACATTTGCTACTAATCCTTTTGTCACATGTTACAACCTGTTTAATTAGTCTAGTACTGGGGCCATTTTATGCACTCTGTACCAGATTTGCTCATCTGCTTTTTTCCTGGAGCTCAAAAGAGGAGTGGATGGTTCTGCCAGAGTGAGATCTGCTTCTCTGATTCTTTGTTTTCTTCATAGCGCCCATCTAAAAAGAACAGGTTTTGTTCTAACTTGTATCTGCTGATTGTAGCTTTTCAGGGGTTTCTAGCTTAGGATAAGTAGTGAACTTATACCTTCCTAGTGCATTCCCTATTGTTGAGTGTCATTGGAGAGGGCAGCTTTAAACTGCTGTGGAAACCGCTTGAAACTTCTGTGTTAAGCAGTATAGGTTGCCAGAGTTTGCTGAGTAGTATAAAAGGAGCGGAGCATGACAGTGAATTTGTTGGCATATCTGAAGTCTTATTCTGGTTGCCAACTTTGTCACGTGCTCAGTTGCTTAGTAAATTAATTTGTATTTTAGGTCCACAAAAGACTGTGACCTCATGGAACAAGTGAGGGAAAAAAAAGCAAGACAAAGTCATCTTCCTATTTCTGCCAGGGTGGAAGGGGTTCCAATTCCATCTGTCAAAGTGCTCTAATATACTGCTGTTTATTTTCTTTCCCTTATTTCCAGATGCTTATCACACACAGCAAAGGTGGAAAAGCTATGCTGTGTCAAGCACTGACTTCACGTGCCTCCCAGTGAATGATTTCTCCTACAAGTCACCTTTTAATTATAATTATTTTTTAACTGACTTGGTAAAAAATTCAACTTAAGTTTCTGCCATTTCTGCTACAAAACTAATGTGTAACTATTGAATAAGTTTCTCCAGGAAGTCCTTGACACATCCCTCCTTCTAATGCGATGTGTGGCAATTCATCACTACCTGTATTTCTGATCTCTTAACCAGTTTTTAATCCAGAATGTACTACTAGTACATCATCCTTTTCTATTTTATACTTTCTGGGGCATTTGACTCAAATACAAACACTTTCATCCAGCATGCTTTCACTAATTTTGTCACTGCAATGTTCCAGTGACTTAGGACAATGTGCTGTCTTTGCCTAATCTGCTTCTTCTGGTGATAGCATTTGCTCATAAAGAATCATGCCTTAGCACGTACAGCATCTCCAGCAAAAGGATATCTTTCCTGACTGCTGCAATGAAAGATGTTTGTATTGCTTACAAAAAGAGTCTGCTGTGACAGGCTGTTGTACGTGTAAGAGGAAGAGGTCTGGCCAGGACAACTAGAGAACATGCAGAAAATAACTGGTTTAGAGGGCATTTCCACATGCTAAGTTATCTAGAGGTCTAGAATAATATGACCAGGATGAAACAGACAGTCAGTTTAAAGAAAAGATGACCCTCTGGGCTGCCTGTACAGTACAGCCTTTAAAAAGGGTGAGTGATACTTTGGCCTGTACTGAGACAATTGTTGCCAGTGAAGATAGTGAGGTGGTAGTGTCACTGTATAAATTAGTCACAGGAGATCATTTGGGATCCTGTCTGCAACCCTGATAACCCATATGCAAAAAAGAAGAGCTTGAGCTACCACAGACATAGTCACTGCTACTAAATTGACAACCATGATGAGAAGGGATTAGGAGGGCTTTGTCTGTTCACTTGAGCCTAATGAAGGATGAGAGACAATATGGAATCTGTTTATAAATACATCAGGAAAAGACAAGTGCTGTATGAGAGAAAGGAGTGTGTTGACGCAATAAAAAACAAGAGCAGGTACAGTGACTATGAGTAAATGTATTCTGTAACAGAGAAGCAAGCTTGACGCTTAAAGTATGGAAGTCTGACATGGTCGAGACAAAACACAAAAATTTCTGTGGAGGGATGTGACAAGGTTATGGGAGACTTTAATGGGTTGTCTACAATAGCAAGGGGACAAGGCTAGACAATCTAACCTTCTGTTGCTATCCTGGACTTGCTCTGAAGTTGAGCCAGCAGTAAGGCCAGTACTCACTCTCTCTAGCTTCTCCACCTCCTTTCCCACTCCCAGGGGTGTCTGCTGTACCTATGCAGGCATGTATATTCTTCTACAGCCAGTCACATCTGTAGGAGGGGAAGACGTCCCCTTACAAATGTCCCTTTTACTGGTGATAGCATCAGATCCAATGATGAATATTCAGAATGTTTTGGTTTCTTCCACTGTTTTTCTAAGAAAAGAAGTTGGATCCCTGTGCTAGTTTTGGCTGGGGTAGAATTAATTTTCTTCACAGTAACCAGTATGGGGCAGGTTTGGATTTGTGTTGGAAACAGTGTTAATAGTTCAGGGATGTTTTTGTCATCACTGAGCAGGGCTTACACGGAATCAAGCTGTTTTCTGCCTCTCACACCCCCAGCAAGCAAGCTGGGGGTGCACAAGAAGCTGGGAGGGGACACAGATGGAACAGCTGACCCTAACTGAACAAAGGGATATTCCACACCATATGACATCATATTCAGCATACAGAACTGGGGGAAGTAGGAGGAGGAGTGGGAATGTTTGTAGTGATGTTATTTTGTCTTCCCAAATAACAGTTACATGTGACAGAGCCCTGCTTTCCTGGAGATGGCTGAACACCTGCCTGCTCAAGGGAAGCAGTGAATTAATTCCTTGTTTTGCTTTGCTTGTGTGTGTTTTTTGCTTTACCTATTAAACTGTCTTTACCTCAACCCATACGTTTTCTTTTTTACTCTTCTGATTCTTCCCCATCCCACTGGGGGGAAGGAGCAAGAAGCTGTGTAGTGTTTAGTTGCCGGATGGGGTTAAACCACAACATCCATTGGACTGGGTTTTCCAGTAAGGCTTTACTTTACTTTCCATAGAAACCTTTCTAGCATCTATGACTCTTTCTGTGTCTTCTACATTGCTTCTGTGATAAACTAAGTGTCTAGTGGTATACACTGATAATTTACTAAATAAGAAAAGGAACTTTAACAGGCGTACTAAGAGAAATATGAAATTGAATTGATTGAATTTGTTAGTTGTTTGACTACGCATGTAAATCTCTCTCCTCTCCCCCTCATTCGGTATCCCATTTATTTTAGCTGTGATACTTTGCTTACAATTAAGGCATGGGGCCTTAATTCTAGGTGCTTCTATGAAGCATTTTACTTCGTAGCTTTTGATCTTAGGTTACATAATGCAATAACAGAAAGATCCATGCCTCCAAATCTCACTATATCCAAGTAAAAATTTCTGTCCCCCTGCAGAGGAATCTGTCTGCAGTATGAGGTCTGCATTGACCTAAACAGCAAGTGTCAGAAATCTCATTTTTGCTGAAGCAGCTAAGTGCATAGGGGAGTGAATCTGGATTGAAGTGTGGTCTCCCGTTTTCTAATATCTCCTATAGCATCCACACTGCTTCCCATCTCCAGGATTTTTCATTTGTAGCTATATTAAAACTTACTTAAGGTTAGGGAGTTATGCTCATCACTATTGGGTCTGTTTTTTCTTCTCCACTCTTCATCAGGATGAAGGTACCAGGGAAAGTCTCTTTCACTTGTGTATATGAACTCAGTGTGACAGACCTGTTTCTTCAAGGGCATGTGATTTCGTTTAGTATAGCTTTGATTTATAGATACTATTATTGGCATTGTTTCCAGCTAGGTTTTATTGCTTCTGTTCTTACCTGTGATCATGAATTATGTCAGTTAAATAGTAGCATGCTATCCATATATTTTTCCCATTCTTGGAAATATTCTTGGCTAACAGCTGAAGTAATGTGTGGACACTGTTAGAGCAATTTAGAACCTCAACTTTAAAAAATCAGGTGCAGAACCTGTTAATGAAATATGAAAGCAATGGATGTCTAATCTCTGCTTTCTTCTCATATTGAGAAGTAGCTTATATTTGCACAAATAGTTAATCTTCTGCAATTCTGATTATCTTTGTAACTGTTCATTACTACTTTTGACTTGATTATTGTTTAATTGTAGACATTTAATGTGGAATTTCACTACCAAAATAGGGCACATGAAGTATTGGAACATGGATTCAAACAGAGGGGAAATGAGAGGAAAATCAGTGCTTCTTTCCCAAACTTCATTTTACTGTACCCTTGCTTAAACATTTGGAAACCTGCTGGCCTTGTTTACCGTCTCACCAGGGTTAAGGGCCACAAGATGTCAGTGTAGCACCAAACATGCAGAAGTGGCAAGCAGATTTTCTGCAACCACAAATTGTTATGTTGGTAAAGGCCTGTTGACTCCAGATACAAAAGGAAGCACTGTGGTCATGAAAAGGTCCGTGTGATGTGTCGTCACTTCCAAGTCTGGAGCATGGGGAAGCAGAAGGGGAAGGCAGGCAGGAGCATGCATTTGGTATGGACTAGATGTGGAGATAAAAGGCTGAGTGTGTCTGCAGAGAAAAGGCCAGAGCAGCCTATAAAGCACAGTATCTCAGCTTGCCCAGCTCCATTAGTTCCCACTCAACCTGCTGTTTGTTCCTAACTTGGCAGTTAATAGGAGTGCATTTTATTTTGGATGTCTTACTGTATTCTCATGCATCCTAACACTAAAAAGCTATAGTTCTTGAAACTGCAGGCGGAAATTAAATAGTGATGAGAAAAAGAAAGTGATAGAAGTACAGTTCCTTGCATTGTCTTCTGGGTGACTGCTAAAGAAAATCTGAGTCATCAGTTCTGACACTGAGAATACGTAAAGAGACATCTCCAAGAGCTTGTGTTTGTAGTTAATTTTTTTTTTCAGTTTTGGTATCAGATTTTTAAAATAATTAGAAAAAACAGGATATTATCTGACAGATTAATAATTTTAGAACATATTTTATTAAGAAAAAATAAAGTGTAGTGATAATCTCCTTGGGAAAGTCTCCCTTCATTAGTACAAAGCTGTTAGCACAGCTGTGGCCTGGAGCTAAAGCTGGGACTGAGCACCACTCTGAGATTCAACATCTGCCTTTAGGATCCACTTGGCACACAGGCTTCCAAAATGCTTCACTCCTCCCCTCCATCTCTCTTACGGACTGAAGCTAAATTTAGTGCCACAGATTTGAATAGCTGAAGAGTGCTTAAAATCCAGAGCTTGGCCACTGTTTTCTGTTTGTACCTCTCTAATCAGTTTTTTTTTTTAATTACTGCTTTCCAGGCTGTTCTCCATGAAGACAGTATACAGCATGTCACTGGGAACTGGGAAGCAGAAACCATGGTTGTGAAATGAAGACCCCAGTGAGAACTGCTAGACCCTGATGCCAAGCAGAGACAGACCACATTTTCTCCCAAAATTTGAACTCTGTTCAAACAAGCTTTTCAGTGTTGTGGTTTTTGAACATGCCTGGAAAATCTGAACTGAGGATAAGGGAAGCCACTGCATTTTGAAACAGTACTTTATACAGAGCTACCAGTCTTTTCCAAGGCAAAGTAAACACAAGAAACTAGAAGGACATAAACTGTTTTGGAACATCACTAAAATTTTATTTTGGTGCTATCTCACATAAGTGAACTTTCATTTAATTGATGGAAATTTGAAAAATGATAAAAACAGATAAATATGAGACGTTTATTGGCCTCAGACCAAAGTTGTTCAAGCACTTTAATCTATGGGACCATGAAAGTCAGCAGTTACTGAATGTTGTAGGATAAGTGCCTAGCTCTCTGCTTTGATATTTTTGTAAAGAACACTGGTTCAGTGACAAACCGATTGCATGATAAAAGTTGTTTTATTGCTATATTACTCACTTCTTTTTCCATTAGATCTGTGCTATGATAGGATATAGCCATCAGCATAACCAGGCAATTTTGTTTTGAAAGCTAAAACCTAATCAGGCATTAACTAAACACTTTCTTACTGTTGCAAGTGACAGCAATGTTTGATTCTATTTCTGCCAAAATCAATACCTGAAAACTCACAAAGATAATACATCAAATGAACTAGGGCACTCATCATTTCTCCCCTTCTCTTTCTCTCATTTTACGAACATAAATGTTCCTCTTTAATGTGTGTGCTTTTAGAGCACTTAGATATGTTTGGATTTTTTTCTGGTGAGAATACAAAGTGCTAAGCCTTCATAATGTAGGAGCCCCTATAACATATGCATGTGGATAGATACTGTGATTTTCATTACAGATTAATGAAATATTACAAACTACTCAGTCAAAGTATCATGCTTTAGGCAGAGGAATTAAGTATCATTAGTTTGCTTTGTTATCTTCATTGTGATAGTGGAGATGGATGAATAGATTTTGCATCTGAAATGGCAAATATTCTTGAAAATATTGTAAGGCTGTTTCTATTTACATGCTGGTTAAGGAAAATCTAGTGTTGGGGAAGAATAATGTAACAATGTGAGCTAGGAGAAAGGAAAAAAAGGAAAATCGCTTGACTTGAGGTAGTATTTTTCTTTTCAGTCTTGCCAGACATGTGCACTATACTCAATTTAAAAACTGCTCTTTGACTTCACTTAAATGCATTTTAGTTATATATTGCTACCACCCCAAAGAAAAATGCAAGGAATCTCCCAATCATATATAAGATAAGAAAAAAAACACATTATCTTAGAAGGACTCAAATGAGAATTCTAAACCGAAGTATGTGCCCTGTGCTTAGTCATTAGTATCTATCTATAAACACAGGCATGAAAAATTGAGAAGTGCTAATGCACCCATGAGAACACATCCAAATTATATAAAGATAGCTTTATACAATACATTCATCTGTCAGAGTGATGAATGGATCTCTGTTTCTTTTCCTTCTGTATTAACATAGTTCACTATGCTGTCCAGCCACCTTTGGGTAGGAATGGATGTAATTACATCATTGATGTTCTAATTACCATCATATTGTATTGTTGTTTAAGGACAGATGATTGCAAAGGAATGTATTTGTTGATAAACTTAAAACATTATGCTTCATGTTGGCGTTGTATATGCTGTATGTAGCAGAAGACACACAAAATCTGTTGCCTTCTTTTGTGCTTTCGGGAAGCTGCAGTTTGCAGGAAGGCTAGATATCAGGGTAAATCTTTGTCACATAGGCTCGCATCATTGCCTTATCCCTTCAGTTTTCTGTTCCTCTTCAGCTCATTTTTCCAGACACTCCAGAAACATACCCCCTTCACCTCCTCCCCCCCCCCCAAAAACCAAACACAACAGTAAATCTGCTTTGATCAAATACTTCCACCCTCCCTCCCCCCAAGATGCAACTCCTTGGGTAGTGGAGTTTAAAGCTCTAAAAAGATGTCTTGGTCCTTAATGGGAAAAATGTCCCTTTGCTCAGTGGAACCTCATTATGAAAATACACACACGCTCCTTTCAGGGCTAGCTTTGCTATTCTGGAGTATATATGATGTCAACAACTGCTTGTACTTCCATATCTAAGTCTTGTTCTAAAGGAACTGAGGCTGTGGGCCTCTGCTTGATTGGCAACACCTTTGTCCTGCCAAGTGTTACAGTAGGTCTGAGATAAGTATTAATGAGTGTGGGAGCAGGGCCATAGCTACATGAGGTTATCAGCAGGTTGTGCTTCCCTTGACAATAGATGACAAATTATCCGCATCATGTATCCTCACTGATTTGCGTGCCTGTGTATGTTTATTTCCAGTAAAGATATATTTCACATTTGCAGTATTCTAACACAACAAATAATGCAGGCGTAATGCCACGCAGCCAAAGAGAATGGCCACTTCTCTTTTTCTGATAACAGAATTTTGCAATATTAATTTACTTATAAATATGCTATTCCGAATGGGACAATGAAAACTAATTCCTGTTAAAATATAAAGGTTAATAATGCCCAAAGAGAGATTATGAAAAAAAATGAAAGTTCAAGAGCTCTCTACTGTAATTACCCAGACAACCTAGGGCTAGATGATATCAATTATATCAACATTACTTATGCCAGTGAACAAACACCTCATTGCACAGTCCCACTGAACCAACAGCATTGCTGGGAGTGGTCAGCCTAAGGATGCTGGAATTGCCTCCCTGTAAAGATCTTCAGAAACTTTCAAATGTCATTAAAGCTCTGTTAATCTCAGTCACCTTAACAGAAATGCCTATGGAAGATTTGTCTAAATGCAGTCATTCTAAACCTGACTTCAGGTACAGTTTATAAGTAAAATTGTATTAATACAAGTATTTCTGCTACGTAAATCGCTGATGACCTGATGACCACGCAGCATCTCTAATTTTTATTTCTTATTTTACTAAGGCTAGATCTAGGGTTTTTTTTTGTTCTGTGGCAGATTTCAAATCTAGCCAGTTTATGTCAATAGCACAAAGACCACAAGCACAAAGAAGGAACTGCAGTGATTGAACCAAATTTCAGTGAAGGTTCAGGCTTCAGGGATCTGAAACTTATTGAACCTGGGAGGAAGAATTGTGAATTCGTAGGCAGAATTGCAATAGCCTATATGAACATCTTTAGCCCAATCTATTCCCTGCTAATGGTATTGTGAGCAGAGGTGTGTCGGAGTGTATCTGTAGCTAACAGAGAGAAAGACTGAGACGCAAACTTAAAGTAAGCTGATATGGGGCTTATTCCACCTAGAATTTTTCAGGAAACCAGCAGCACATTTTTAATAGCCCACTTAGTCACTGATTTGCACTTAGCTTCAAATAGAAGTTCTATATCCACTTTAACATTATATGAATGTTTTGCTCCTCTTTTTAAAGGGAAGTTTTAAAGTTGTCAGACCTAAAATGAAAATAAAGTCTCTGTACATGAAGTTTCGCACCAAATGCTATGAAGTGGATAAAATCATCCTGAAAAAATAGCACTTTCAGCATTAAAGACCACTTCAGCATGTTTGAGTGATTCATGCAAGATACAGTCAAGATGTATTTGATCTAAGTTTTTCCTATAAGCATAAAATATCCTTATATGTACAACAAAAATTATTCCAGTGATATCTCTGGGATACCACCTTCCTGTTAGAAAACTTCCTGGAGAATATTTAGGTCTTATTTTACCCCTGGTATCGTGGCTGGCTATATTGCTGCCTCACTCCTCATCTTTCTCAGGAACCAGGAAGAAGCAGTCCATCTTGCTATTTACCCCAGACAACAGGCTGTGCAGAAAGCAAATTGATGCTGTGATGTGCATGCAAGTACTCATGAACTGTAACCTCATCTATGTTTGATTTTAGGCTCAAACAGCCCCAGCAGCCTATTTCAATGAGCATCCCCCAAATGCAAGCAGAAATAAGCTAATTAGCTTTAGACTGCGTTTTTACCATGAAGAGTTTTATGTCTTTCCAGCCCTTCTTTTCTTGGAGGTTTACTTTCTTTTCAACAGATCAGCAGTATCAAAAACCCTGTTCCCTGCTTCTTTACTTTCTTTTCTTTACATCTCCTTGTATAAAGTGAAGTAGGTCTCTGAATGAGGAGCTAGTTTTTTGGATTTGGGGTTTGTTTTTTTTTAATAGCAGCCTGGAGGAAGTGGTTTGAACACTTGTGGCCTCTTGATGGACTGTCACAATCTGACTTTCTGAAGGCCTGACATTCTTTGCCTTTTCTCTCCCCTTTTTTGGTGTCAGGCTGATATTTGTACCTTTTGATACACAGACCTCCAAAGAGACTTCTGGGCCTTAACCCCAGCATTCTCAGGCTGTGTTAGTTTTGATAAAATCCGACAGTTTTGTGATTGCTAAACGCTTTTAAGAAAAATTAAGTCATTTTTTCTTTTCCTTTTCCCTTTTTGGGGATTTCAGGCCCCTTACCACTTCTTCAGGAGAAGGAAGAAACTATAAAATAAAAAAATAAAAGAACAAACTGCTGCTCCCTTGGAGCCCCAAATGAAGCAAAGCAGGGAGCACAGAATACTTATGTGCCGCATAAATCTCTGTGTTGCTAAAAGCTAAAATTCTGAAATGGCAAGACAATGTATGGGGATCTTACCTTGTATAAAGGATGATGACGTGTGCTTGTTTTAGTGAAATCAGATTGTTAGGCTGACTTCAGGTTTTGACTTAACTGTTTACAGTTAAGTAATTAATTAACTGTTTACAGTTAAGTAATTAACTGTAATACAGTTGATTAGTATGATACATTACATATAAGATAGCTCATGTAATGAAACCAAGGAATAGTTCTCTGTGAAAAAACAAAAGCAGCCTATGAGACAGGTTCACTGAGATGAATACCCCCCTACATGAATCCAGTGATGTGGGATTCCTTAGGGACATATTTTAGCCAGACTATAAAGAGGCCATAACCCCATTGGAACAATGAAGCTTCCCTGGCTATTTTAATCATGGGGAATATTTTTGTCAGCTTCTCCTCAACTTACATTTGGATAATTCTGCCCAGGCAGAAAAAATGGTTGATGGGAATCTGGGAAGAGGTTTCACAAGTCCTGTGCCTTTAGCCACTGCCTTGTTTGTTTACAGAATAATACATGTGGGTTTTCCCTTCATAACTTTTAAAGTATTGATTTTAATTTGAGACAATGAAGACTAGGGATGCAGTAGACATGCATGAAATAAAATTGAGCCTGAAAATGTGAGAGGGAGAAATGCCAGAGCTTGAATCAAATAATAGAAATGTTATTTATACTAGAAGACTAGAAGACTCCTGGAAAGGGTCTGACAGAAGCAAAAGGAACACAAAAAATGAGAAACCAGAAAGAAAATAAAAAGCCTGGAAAAGAAAAGGTTAGGTTTTCATGGTATCTTCTCCATAGGATAAAGATTACAGTAATGGGGTAGAAAAAACATGGAATGAGCAGTTCATTTTGAAGTGGATCAAAGCCACTCCTTTTCAAAAGAGTAGGATTTGTCAGGGTTGTGACAGGGTTAGAATATGAGCCTCAAACACTTTAAGGCATGCTTAAAGCTCTGCAAAGGTGAGAAACTAACCTACTACTACAACTCACCTAAGAAAAACTGCTGTGCGATAACCCTCAAGGAATTTAGGCCAAACTGATCAAGGAAAAGCAAAAAAAAATTTTAAAATTTAGTTTGCCATTTTCAAAGCATAATGTTTTATTCCAGAAATACTGGAACTTCTCATTTCTACATTTTTATGCAGAACTTACTGGCTCTTGATTACAATAAAACATTTTAATTTTGCTTAAAATATGGTCTAATTAAAAAAAAGTAACTTTAAAACATCCAAATAAACCTTCATAAAATTGAATAGCACCAAAGTTCCAGCATAGTGAGAAGATTCAGACTCTCTTAATTATTTTAGTCTGTTGGGAGTTTTAATTATGCTTTGGATTTGGTCTAACCTTTTTTTATTCATGTTCATCCAGCAAGGTAAAAAAAAAAAAACAACACAAAAGAAACCAAAAAACCATTATTCCCCAACATCTAACTAATTCCTGATAAAGGTAAAGATTTTCTGCCCTTTTTCATTTTGGTTTCACCATTCACACACACTGTATCTCCTGATCTGCCAGATTTCCTGAACCTTAACTTAAGGAAGATGTAGTTACAGTTAAAAAGCCCACTGTAAAGAAAAAGATGAATCTAATACCAGCAGAGGTATTAAATCTCAAGGAAACAAAAGGCACCTGTTGATATAAAATAGAGGAAACATTTTCTGTGCTGATAAACTGTAAAAAGAAGAGTTCTATTTACTGCATTTGGCCTGCAGTCTCCTTGCATCAAGGCGTGCACTTCAATGCTGCTTCTAGGAAGGCTTCAATGCTACTGAGAAAAGCTTGGAGGTTTAGACCTTAGCCGAACAATCAGTACGTCATTAAAGTGACATCTCTGATAGTTGAGAAAGCTGTACAGGTTACATAAATTTTCCTCTAGAAAAGCTAGTAAAACTACCCAGGGCAGTACCAGAGTTTTCCCTGTCTGATGTCAGGGTTATACTGCCTTTCTGCTTTACAGAACATCAGTTTTCTCTTTAGCTGCGGTCTCCCAGCTGAGCCCTAACTACTGAATGCAGAGATGCTCTCATTTGCTTTCTGCCTCTGCAAATGCATAAGCAGAGCCAGCTCTAACAGGGAAAGCTGGGAACTGTGTACTGGGTCAGGGTGTAATTTGCTGTTCTTAATAGGAAATCAGGATTTGTCTACATGCAAAAATTGCCTTTATGTAGTGGTGGTTGAGATACTCGTATAGATACTCTGCATCTATACGCGTTTAATTCCTCCTGTCAGTGGCAATATACTGCTGCCAAGAGTACCACTTAGAGTGAAAATGCTTAGAATCTCCAGTCACACACTAGGATTCTAGTTCAGAGCAAATAACAGAGATCAGTGCACTTCAGAAAGTTAAATGATTGCCAGGCTCAGCAAATCTGTGAAAAAACAAATACGTTCTGCAAAATTTCCCCCTCCTCACCCACACTTTCCTCTTTCTTCTGACGTTGTAATCTGTCATGCACATGTGGCTAAAACTAGGACCAGGGACTTTAGTGCTCTGCTAAATCTGGCTGAAGCAGCTTAACACACTACCAACCCCTGTGTTCTCCCTGCCCTTTGGCAAGAAGTTACCATGTCTGTAGCCGGATTGGCAAAAAGGAGCATATGCAGTATCTCAGCTATGTCTACAGCAGATCCTGTATAATTGCAAGCATGTTATCGTTGACTGTGCAGGCTAATTAAGCCAGAAAGGTGAGACTACACTGGTGAAGAAGCCTGTGAGTAGGAATGGTTTGCACACATTTACTTCTGATGCTTTTCTTCAGGCATGCGGGAGGTTAGCAGTGTATGGGAACATCTTTAACTAGTTTCACCAGAGCTCAAGAATCAAACCCTAGGCTTTGTCTTTGTGGGCTTGATCAAGTTGTCTATGGTTTCAAGGTCTTTCAAGGAAGAGATTATTTCCTGAAGCACTACTTACTAAAGAGAAGTAGGATTATTAAAAATTCTAATTGAAAAATATTGTCCTACCACAGGAAATCTGCAGGTCAGTTTAAACCCTTATCAAACCTTGCATAAAACAAACAGCAAACACAATCAGTAGAAAGGTCTTTTTTTTTTTTTTTTCCCAGAAAACAATACTTTTCACTGATTAACCCCTCCCCCCTTAACAAAATAAGTCTTCTTCAATCATTTTGCTTTGTTTAAAAAAGAGCGTTAGCCAAAAACACCAGTGCAAAATTTTCAGCTCTGTGCAACACTTCTCTATATCCAATATCATCTCAGAGAATGTCCCATCTCCTTTAGTCTGCTCCATTAGTTGGTCTGATAATGTTAGGGCAACACAAATCTGTGACCAGGGATTTATAGTTTATGCTACAATGAAAGACGGGTGTCTATGTATGACCTTTCAGACTTGGTTCTCTCTTTTAGAGGGAAAAAGTAACTAGAGAAAGGAGTCTGTCTATCACTTTCCCTCTAGTTTTTTGTCCCTAAGAATGCTTGAATAGAATTCACGTGTTTGTCATTGTCACCATATTTCAAAGACACATCATTTCAGGCATAATTATGGGGAGAAAAAAAAAAAAAGAGAGCTGGTTTCTTCTTTTTTCAGTAGTTACCTATCTGTGGAGAGGAGACATCCTGTTAGAGCACCCTCTGCTAACCTCGAAGTTAGTTCTTCCAGAGCAGATGTGATATTTTTGACAGACTGGAAGTGATGGGGGACAAGCTGGTAGGATGGAGTGAAAACCTGGTTGTGGGGTGTTGGAAGTGCTTTTAATGTTCATAAGATTATAGGAAGTTGAAGCCATTTTTCTGTAACTGCCAGTAGCTACACAAAACAGTGCAGAGGGGAAAGTTTTACCCCTAGGGTGTACTGCAGATGGCAAGAATAGCTCCTCTCCTGTCTTGGCCAAGAGCAGCAAAACCAGGATCTGAGCTGGCAGAGCTGCAAACTCAAATGTCTGTGCAAGTAAGATATTTCACAGAGATTTCTATCCTGGTATAATAAAACTACATTTTTTGGAACTGTGGACATAATCCTTCACTTCTACATTCATCATGGAGTAATGAGACAGCTCTGCTTTTCCTTTTCTGATACCATTTCTGTGATCCAACAAAAAACAAAGGAGTTAGTAGGGATAATCCCATAGTACCACAGTATTTAGCACTCATTTGGCAGATGATATTTACCCTGTTTTAAGAGGATTAGACATAATCACAGTCCAGAGTACCCAACAGGGTATCTCCAACATCAGATGGACACCTTCTTTGCATTTTTAACTCTTTTGTGACACTGGGGCCACTCCTAGGTCATCCTCCTGGTTAGGCCCAAGGTTTTGCAAAAAGCAGGATCAGGAGGTAAAATCTACAAACAAGCCACATCATTGCAGTTGTACTGAAGTTGCTATCAAGACATTTATTGGTATGCCAATTGTGCTTTAGCTTTGTAACTGTATAGCTCTATTGTTTTTCAAACCTGCTGTTGCTTGTAACATTTAAAAACGCACCACAGACAAATCTTTTAAAGACAACAGTGAAGAATGCCAGCAGAAAAATAAATGGGGAAAGAGAAATGAAGGGGGTTGTCAATTCTCAGGTTTTATGTATTTATTGATTTACTTATTTGTGTTGGAGTAGAAAGTGTGTGCAATCATGTGGAAAGTAAATTAAAACAGCTCACTTGTAGGTGTTAAAGAGAGAAACACCTCATTTTCCTGAAAGGTGTCTGTTGAGAGATGATAAGGTAAAGCATGTTTCCAAGCCAAACTCCACTCTGGAACATTTCTGCAGCCTCTTTTAGGGGAGTAAGGGCAGAGACTGCTCCAGCCCCAGCAGTAGTGGTCAGGACAGAAGAAGATCCTGGCACTGCTTCATCCTGTGAGGCAGGTATGACACAAAGCACAAAGGTGAAGGGGAGCCTACTTGCCTTTCAGTTTTCTTTCTTCTCCTCCCTTTAAATCTTCTATAGTTCTTTCCCCTCCAGCTCAGATGCCATAACTTGCTGCCGAAGTAGTGCTCAACTGGCAGCTGTGCCAGGCAAAAGCCTGAATAGAAGGAGCGTCTGAGACTATGTCTGTGGCAATAGCCCTTGTGGCTTTTATCTACTCTAGAAAAAGGGAAACTAGTATTATTCAAACAGCTATCTGAACTCATGAATGGATAATAACACTGCAGCTCTTGCTTAATATTCATTTCTGAAGTCAGATCTGCTACCACAAATGCACCAAAGGACAGAGCATGTAACACTTGAGTTGCAAATTCGCTCAAAGCCTTTGCAGAAAGGAAAAGGCAAACTTTTTCTCACTATGCTTTTTCCAAAGAATGAAAAAAGAAGCTGATTTAAAAAGAAGACATAGCAGATGAACAAGCAAGGGAATGAGCCCAGGGCAAGAGAAGAAACAATTTCCACTGAATGTATTTCTCAGTCTAGGTCAATCATTTTAAGCAAATGTGTCAGATGTTTGAGGCTGTGCACACCTCTATCATATATGGAAACTGGGATTTGAAGGCAACTTTGATTTGAAAGACTTGTACAGTAGTCCGTGTTTGAGACTGCTAGTATGAAATGATGACTACAATAAATGGCAATACTGCCTTTTATTCATGTGTTTGCTATTCCAGCTGCTTGAGTAAACATTGTGTTCCATCAAATTTCAGGCTGGGTATTGAACCTGAACTCAGATTATATTTTGTTTTGCCTTCTCTATCCCTTAGCTTCATACTAGTGGTGGAACTGGTGCCTTGAGGCCAAGTCCATTCAGTTATTTATTGTGGCACATAGTAATTAGGCATCTGACTTAGCAACCTCAAGCCTGTGCAAGATATCTCCATTTGATATATGGAGCATGAGAAGTTAGTTGTCTCAGAATGGGAAAAATGGCAGAGGATATATTGAACAGGGAATTTCAGACAGATTTCATTAGTCATCAGGCAGAGTAATAAAGATCCTGAAAACTTTACTACCCATCAGGGAAGTTATGCACATTTTCTCAAAACTAAAAAGATACAATGGGAAATACTAGGAACTTAACATCCAATTCAGCCTTTGTCTTTTTCTGATTTTCATGAAGTCACTTCGTTCATCCTGGGGGATATTTCCCACACATGTAACCTGGCCACCTATGCTCAACCCATTTTCCATTTAAATTTCATGTGCTAAGGTTTGCAGGTACATCTACTTTAACTAGTTTCTTGAATTGTCCAAATATGAAACAATTGAATGAAAATGTCTTGCATTAGCTAAAGCATACATTTTCCTATTAGATGTAGATATTTTCAACTTTTTTTGTTACAATAAATATTTCTTGGTTGAAAACTTATTCTGACAGAAATGCTTCATTAAAAAAAAAAATCTATTACTTTATCTGGCTTTTAAAATAAAATGATAAGAAATCCAACATCTTGAAATGCTGTAATTGTAAAAAATAGGGGCTATGTTTTTTTTTCCTTTTATTTTGGTCAGGCAACTCAACCACTTTGGTAAAAATTTCCATGTAGTCATAACTTCATTATGAATACATAATAAAAAAAAAAATTTTCTCATAATTCTTTTAAAATGCATGAAATACTTTTTGAAAAACGCATTGAAGTAATAATGGTGATTATATAAGCCAATAGTAAATTTAAAAAAGTATTCACTGGGCATTTTCATTGCTTGTTGCATGGTGGGTCTTTTTTCACACTGGTCAGAATTACTGACACTGGCAATGCATGCGAACATAAAATGGATGTAGTAGAGTTAAGTCTGCAGCAAAGACCATAGATGAGTGAGTAGAATTTAAACTGTGCTAAGCATGTTGTAGGTTTCCAAAGAAAACCTTTCAGCTCTGATACTAGCCATGCTCATAGGATGAATTAACTATACAGATGCTGGAGAGGCTGGTGTGCTGTTAGGGGGGCTCTTCAAGAGAATGTAAACCTTTACCTCATTTGCCAAATAGGAAATGAATTGACCGGGCAATTTTCGATCTCTAAGTCAGTGAAAATGACACAGATACTTATTCCTCAAAGGGTACTTTTGTGCCTGAACTTGCAACACTGCTGATTTCAATGGGACAACTAATGCATATAAATACGTATCATATCCCCCTGGTCACTCTAAAGTTGGGCTGTTGTGAGCTGAAACCAGAGGCCCTTGTGCAGAATAGCACATGTGCTCAGGCTGTTGTATATCATTATCTATCAGCATGTGCATGGGAATTGAGTGAGGAATGCTGGTGTTGGGGTCTTGCCTTTGACAATGACTTGTTATGTGGCCTAGCTGATTTCTTTGGATCTTACATTCTTGGTCTCTAAAATGAGGATAATAATCATTATTTATCTGAAATGAGAGCCATGCAGCTTAATGAGGCAATGTTTGTGAGGTTTTCAACTACAGAAGATGCTGTAACACTCAGAATAGTCATTGAAAAGAGGATTTGAGGTGCCAAGTTATTGACAAAAAGTATACAGTGCATACCCTTTATAACACTGGGTGACTATTTGTCAACATTGCAAAAGAAGATGTCACATCATTAGCCAAAGTCTCACATCAACATTAAGTTTATATTGGGCCTTATATTTTCTAAACCAGGGGTAACATCTCTGCAGACTCACCCTACCCTGGGCATGAATGGGAATTAGGTGTGCACCCTGTAGTTACTCTGGTCTGGGCAGTCTGTTCCTTTGGTACTGAGCTCTTCTTGAGGCAGCTGAGGAGGTGCAGCTTGGAAAAGTTACTCCTGCGCTTTAGATGAGAGCTGTGTTTAAGTATTTTGCTGGACCTGAACTTTCACAATAAGCCTGTTCAATACTATGCGCTACTGCTAATTCACAGCCAGTAATGCTGGAGCTTGGCTGGCAGCCTCCTTTCACTGCCAAAATGCATGAAGGAACACCATCAGGGCCAGGGCTCTGCCTTATGTGTTTCCTTTCTGGCTAATACTAACTTCATAATAACATTAAACAGAGTACAGAAGTGAAATTTGCCCTGAAAATGTTAATAGTGTACAAACTTTGCTTTGCAGAGTTTTCAGTTCTTTCATATCAGTATGTAAGAATATCTAAAAGCTGTGTAGATCAAAAGAATTTAGCCAGCTGTTCTATTATGCCAGGAAGCTGGTTTGCATCCAGGATATGTTGCTTGCTGTTTTGCAGTCAAATGGTCAGTATTCCTCATTGTCTTTTACATGTCTGTCTTGGGAAAACCAAAAGGATCCTGTAGCATCAGTGCCTTTACCAGCAAGAGCATCTGGCTCTGTGGTTTCATGTGAGTTTTAATATGCAGTGGTGTGCCTCCTGCTACCATTCTTTTCCTTAACATACTTTCTACCTGGTGTATGAAGAGAAAGATTTTTATCTCCTCCACCCACCATCTTTAATACAGTGTTGAGCTAATAAATATTTAAAACATGTCAGCTTCAGTTCGAACTGGAAGTACTTCTAGTGCAGGACTGTCCTGGGTTCAGCAGTAGCAGTCATTTTTCTCCTTCTTGGTAGCTGGTGCAGTGCTGTGTTTTGACTTTTGGTCTGGGAACAGAGCCGATAACAATGATGTCTTTGTTTGGCCAAGGACTTTGTGAGCCTCATGGTCTGCCAGGGAGGAGGGGAAATCGGGAGGAAGCAGAGACAGGACACCTGACCCAAACTGACCAAAGAGGTATTCCATACCACAGCACGTCATGCCCAGGGGGTAACTGGGAGTTAGCCTGAAGGGCTGGGAGACTGCAGGGTTGGAGGAGGTATGGGTCAGTGCTTGGTCTGGTGGGGTGGGGTGAGTTATTGGTCAGCTGGTGGTGAGGTGATGTATTCTCTTCCCTTGTTATTTCCTTTATCGTTATTATCATTGGTGGTAGCAGCAGTGATTTGTGTTATACCTTAGTTACTAAACTGTTCTTATCTCAACCTGTGGGAGTTGCATTCTTTTCGATTCTCCTCTCCGTCACTCTGGGAGTAGGGGGAGGGCAAGAAGTGGGGGGAGGGAGTAAACGAGCTGTCTGGCTGGGTTTAAACCATGACAAGGACAAACTGTGATGAATTTTGAAAACTGTTGTTATAAAGATTTGTCCAATGCACTGCTGGTCATTTGAACACTTGGAGACAGCTGCAGCTTCTCAGAAAAAGAGAAGGAAGAAGGGGGGAGGATGCATCTGCAGAAAAAAATAGATGACAGTGCTTCTGTTACACAGCAAAATTGCCATAGTCAGAATGAGGGATCTGATGTTAAGATGGTGACTGGGGCAGGAATAACCTCAGTAAGTGTTATCTTAGATAACTAAGATATTTAACAGGTAGCCCAAATTTCCTTTCAGGGAAAACTCAACCTATTTCAGTGTCAGCCAAAAAATGTGATTAATTAGGATCTACAAAAAATTATATAGACAAGCAGGGCTTGAGTAAGGAGAGCCTATCTGTGCTCTGGACATGTCAAGTGTTTTCCACGTGGGTCCTGCTCTGGGGTCACAATGAAGCAGGGGATTTTTGCACAGTTATACAGGGAGTGATAGCCCTCTGGGCCAAGGTATATGGACTGCCTCAGAAACCCCCAGATCAGAAGAGTAGCAGCCATATGGGGGATCTATGTGGATGCCATGTACAGCACAAGGTTAAAAGTTGCTATAAGTGTAGTAAACCTGCTACCTCTGGGTGAGCATTAGGTGCTGGCACATGTGCTGCTGTGTGATGAGAAGAGGCTGCACAGAGCCACCCTGCCCTGCCACTGGAAGAAGTCATATAGCCCACCTTGCTGAAGAGGGAGAAACCAGGGAATTTCACCTGTCCTGCACCTCTTTCACTTACATACACCAAGCATGGTTCTTCTCTTCTTCACAGTGCATAGCATTGTATTTTCCAGTATAAGACCCAGATCTGAAGCCAACTCAAATAAATAAGAACCTTTTAGGTAGTAGCATAATTTTACCGAAATCTTTACTGCATTTGCTTCTCGAGTTGTTCCAAAATTCCATCTATAATAACCTCTTCAATTTAGAGCCTGATGTCTTGTTAAAAACTGATAGGAAAAAAGGGGGGGTCCTAAACCAAAGTCAAGAAACAGACAATTTCTTTCTAATTAGGGATCTTATTCTATTTTCCCTTCTTTAATATCTTCATGGTTTAAGATACACTCACTAAAATCAGCCTTTTTGGTTTTATTATGCATTTGGAATGTTCATTCATTCATTCATTCATAGGATAAATTTGTCTAATTTCATCTAAAAGCAACCTTTCTCTCATTATACAAATAACTACAGAGGCTTTTCATGCAAGTAAGTACATAAATACTGTCTAAAAATTCTGTTGTTCCCAACTAGGAAATACAGCCAGAGTCAGGCCAAATGCTAACAAAATGGCCATCTTCAAAGAAGCTGGGTCTTTCTGCTTTGGGTTGTTTTTTTGTTTCTCTTTTCTTGGTCAAAGCCTAATAAAGAATCAGAGGCCTTTCTGCTCTGTTTGTGCCACAAGTTTTCTTGCTTCACCCTTATAACCGTCTTAATTTAACACAACTATTTCATGCTTCTGTATATGCTAAATATCCAGGATGTGTCATTAAGCACCAAGCAAGAGAGAGTTTTAAGCTTGAATAGTAAAGTGCTAAGTTCCGGCTTAATTTATATTACTTGGCACAGCATCCTCTGGCAGAATTATATCCCTCCTCTTCTTGTTTAACCCCGTTTTTCCTTCCCTGTTTCCTCCTCAGCTCTCACCAGAAAACCAGCCATCTGTTTAGGAAACGGAATGTCTCCCAAACAGAAATCTGAGTCTGTGAAGGGAAAACTATTTTTTTTCTTTTCCTTTGGTCCATGTTGATCAATACAACACAGGTTTGAAAATGTGATTCTCTTCCTCCTGATAAACTGCAGGTTTCATCTGGAAATAAAAAAGAATTTATGTTGGTGGCTATTAGTGCTGCTTTTCATAACAGCCTTGAGATATCAAGGAATTGTGGGTCTATCTATTTTAGGGGTTTGTTTTGCCACCCATCACTCCAGTATCTGTATATGTACTATATAAAAAAGGATAGAACAACAGAGACCATAGTAGACCTCATGAGTGTTTGACTCATCAGGGTTTATTTTTTGTTTACAGAAACTTTGGCATGAATGAAAAATATTGTGTGTGAGTACCAGGAGAAGCTTTCAGTGCTGCTGGTCTAGTTTGAGATTTTAAAACTATTAGAGAGTAAGGAATAAAGAAGCATACCTTTTAAAAATGCATTTAGACATCCAGTTATTAGTTTATTTAAGAAGATATCAGGGAAGAAACCTTTGATGAGTTAACAGTCAGATTTATTTCCTGAGTAGCTTTCACTACAGTGTCAACAGACAGTGTCTGAGATGTCAAGATCAGCATTCAAACAACGGTCTAAATCAGAAGAAACATCAGGGAGAAATACATTGTTCTTCCCAGATTTTTTTTAATTTTTTTTTTGTGTTATTCATGATTCACTGTCTAGTTCTCTGTCAGAAAATGATTTGTCTCATGATTTTTCATATCAGATGTCCATACTTGAACCACTACATTTTATTTAATTTATAATTTCTACCCTAGCATCTTTAAAATAGACTCGGATTATTTTGTTTTATTGGTGAAATAAAGACCAAATGCAATAAATGTAGGTCAAATTAGACAGGTATCAAATTTAATATAGAATAGAAAAAAAAAACAAAACACTTCAGAAATTATCTCTTTATTATTAGTATTATTATTTTCTTTAAATGTACCTAGTAGCTTCACTTCAAGTAGAAGTGAGTGCACCCTGGGACTTCCCAAACCATGTCAAGTAAATAGATGGGAAACATGTAACGAAGGCAGTTTTAATAAAGTCAGTTTTACTGGCAAACCAGTAGGCTCAGCTGGGCTGGACTTAATTCAGACTGCTGTAGGACAAAGGAAAGGATCTTTTATTCTTGTATCACGGGTCCTCTTTGGACTATGAGCTGCCTAATACTGCATCCCAAAGGAGGACTGGCTCTGCCAGCTGTCCTGCTTTGGTTGGATAAGTCAAGTTTGCTGAAACAGTAGGGTTTTGTAAACATGGCTCATTTTTACTAAAATTACTTAGAGGATGATTACACTGGCAGCTTAGCAGCCAGATACAAGAGGTAGTGACTTTCAGAAGGCATTTTTCCAAGCTCTTTTGTGTACTAACCTATTTTACATGTAACTATTTTGTATGGCTCTTCTGGCTGTTCTTGTGACTGATGTATTAGAAAGAACAATCATTCTAATTGGAAGCCCAGTTGGAAAAGAGAAAAATCTCATGTGATCTAAGCACCCACTGGGGAGGAAAGCAATGAAGCTATCAGGTCTCTGAGAAAAGAAGCTACAAATATGACTGGAGGAAGAAGGGAGAACCTGACCAACCTGTGAAAAAAATAATGCTTTATAGAACCAAAGCCTGTGCTCTGATTAGCCAGCAAGTGAAGAGAGGGCCACAAATCTTCACAAGAAAATGATACTGAAAGAAAAAAAATTGAGGGAGAGAGTGGGAAAGGAAGTTTTGCTGAGAATAATTGCCAGATACTGACATGCAGAGTTTTGTGGTTTGGTTGATTGTTTGGTTTTTTTTTAATGTAAAGTCTAGTGTTTGTTTTTTTTCTTTCATATTGAAACTTTTGCTCATCTCAGCTAACCAAAGTAGCAGCACATCGGGGTGCACAAAGCTGGTTTTTAACTCTAGAAGCGGTTTTGTTAAAACTTGGATGTCCTTGCCCATTATTACTAGTAAAACTATTAAGTAAATAAATGAGATAAATGAATAAACCTGTGATGTATAAAAGCCAAAGTAGCTGTGTGCAGCACATGGTTGACCTTTTGGCTAGGGTCCATGCTTCCAGGCTATGTTTACTTAGTCTCCAGGAGCAGTCTACAGAGATGTCTTTTTCCAAAGTAGAAGTCAAATCCTCAGTTATAGATGTGCAGTGCATTGAAATTCCTGTTTCTGGACAGTTGCCATTGCTTGCCTATGAGGAGGTACACAGAAATTCAATAACAGAAGAATTATTCTCTTTGGTATCTCATGAATCAATATCATCTGTATTCCAGCATCATCTCTCTGTATTGCTTGTTGCCTATGTAATTTTTTTTTGTTTGTTTTGTTTTTTCTTCTGGTGAGGTCACTGCCATTGCTATTGTTTTAATTGCAACTGATGAGTCGTGGGCTTTTGAAATCATTAGTGGTTCCAATGAGCTCTAGAAACAGAATAATATCATTTCTGCCTTGCTGTTCTTAGTCTCCCGTGAAAGTGAAATCTATACTGAACTTAATTACATTTTATATCTTATGTGTTGTTTTAACTGAACTAATATTTACGAATGGATTTGACAAATATTATTGCATTTAAAAGAAGGACCCCCTCAGTGTTATCTTTGCAAATTACTGAAAAGAAATCAGAAAGAATGAGGTTTTTAGGAAACTTTAATTACTAGCTGATTTCTTTGACACACTAGGCTGATGGCATCTGCCTTCCAGTCTTTTTCAAAGCATTTCTCTTTCATTTGAATGTTTAGGGATACATTAGTATGTGGCCATAATAATTACAAATTATAATGATTAAAATTTAGGGGTTTCTGTTATAAAGTGTTTTTTTCCAGCCTAATGCAAAATACAGCCTCAGATTTCTGTTTTCTTCTTTGTACTAAACGGGTGGGATTTGCAGATGAGAGTAGGAGGAAGCAAGCAGCTGACAGCAAGCTTAAGGAGGAATGTAGTCTTTTTTTTTGTGGAGTCTTTTTGAGTCTTTTGGCTCCCACCCTTCTGTTAGAGGACACTCACTTTCTTGTTTCTGACCACAGCCTAGAGTGGCTTTTGAGCAGTAAAGGTTGTAGATTTGGTTTCAGACTTTATGATTTCAGTCATCTGGCCTAGCTTTGTCCATTAGTTTTATGTTTCACTTTTTTGTTCCTAAACTTTTAAACATGGTAAATGAAGTGACTGCAGGAATTTAACAAATACTAACGGGTTCATCTAATGTCTTCAGCTTCTATTTAAGTAGCCATTTATGGGAAAAAAAGACAACTGTGTGTTGGTAAAAATTAAATGTGCATTTTCATAACTGAATACACCTGCCAATTAAAGCGACCCTTGAGGTGCTCTCTGAAACTTCTCTGACCAGTCTTCTGACCCCCTTATCTGTTGTCAGACTTCTAGTTTGAGAAATTGATTTTTTTGCACTTTTCTCCAACTTAAATCTTTAGAATATCCAAAAGTATTGCCTTACAGCCACTTTATACTGGGGAGGAAGGCCCTTAGAAATTAGACAATTTACATGAAAATTACTATCTCATTCCTCTCCTAAATGGGATAGAAAGAAGAGCGAGTTCAATAAATTCTAATAGGCAGTTGGGTTATGGAAAAGAATACAAGCTCCTATCCTTCCTCTAGTCCTAGATTTTTCATATACGAGCTGAAGAGAGAAGGAAGGATAAATGTTCTGAATTATTTCTTATCCTTTTGCTGTCATAAGTGAAGAGATTGTTTTAGTCTAGGCAGCCAGTATGGCCAGGAGTTCATATTTTGTAATAAAACTTTTGACTGACGCAGCCTATCTGTAAGGAATTCTTAGAGAGCACATCAAGCATCCCTTGCTTGCCCTGGCATTCCCTGTGTTCATGTGCTGAAGAAATCAATGTATATAAAATGCATGTATATATAATACTTGAAAACCCTGCTTGTAAATATTGGACTATGACTTGCAATTTTACTCCCTCACTTGCATTTCGTTCTTAGTTTAATAGTAACAGCTAAGAAAAACTTTATTTTCTGTACTTTTTAAGAAATGTAATGATGGAAAACATTTTTAATCTGGCTGACCTCTCTGTCCCAGTTTCAGCTCCATACCTTTGCTGCTTCTTTTTTTTTTTTTCCTTTCCTTTGTCACCTTTGCAGGCAGCTGAAGTAGGCATTTTACTTTAAAAATCCAGCCCTGAGAATTTACATTAGGCTAAATCAGGAAGCAGATAAGGAAACAAACCCAACTTGAAAACAATTCTTGCTTGATAAATGAATTCATATTTTTTTTCCAGGAGAAGAAAAAGGAAACCACAATTAATTTATCAAATTTTCCATCTTAATATTTCAGGGGAGACTGATGCTGTTTACATAACAAGGGAACTTGCCTACCTTTGTTCCAACACAGCTGCTGTTAGTTAACCAGATGTGACCAAAGGGATGCCCTAAGTGCATTTTTGTTTAATTGGGCAATGTATCTCTTTTGAGGCATGTAAGGTGTGACTGACAAACATCTGCCATGAACACAAATCTCTCTGCATTAGAAACATGCAAATGGATTTGCCCTGCTTTAACAACTACTGGCATCTTCTGGAAAATTTTCAGACATATTAGTAAATATTTAGAAATGTTTCTGACTTGAATATTCTATTTCCACTTATTTTCTTGTCTTAGTGTCCTTTATTAGCACATTTATGGGGAAGTTGAGATGCTGTAGGGTTTTTTCTGTTGGCTTTTCTTTTTCTGATGCTATTATCAGTGGGGTTCTTTTTAATATCATTCACCTTTATTACTTAACTGAAATTTACAGTATGCTGGCTGCTACATCTACTTCATCACTGCTGCAATGTATGAATTACAAGAACAAGAGTTCACTCTTTTTCCTTTTAAACAAAGCTGTATTGGTGTATGTGGTGAAAGCTCTAGGTGAGGTAACACAAGTGTTTCCATCATAAAAGTGCTTTTTAAATAATTGTCTTCAGTTATAGAGGGGTGCTGGTTTCTAATGACATTGCCATATTTCTTTTTGACTTCCATGGGAATAGGATGCAGGTGTAGTTATTTGAGGAGGAAGTACAGATGAAAGGATGTAGATTTCTGTGTGGTGTTAAGCAAATTGTTCCTTGTGAGCAGGTTTTTCAATTTTGTCACAGCTTATTTTATTCTTAGTGTTTATTTTTTTGTGGTTTTAAGAGAAATGAAGAAAAGGAAGCTCTCATGAAAACATCATCAGTCACAAAACAAAACCATGGCAGTCAAAAATTCAGAATTTTCCCAGGTCTTCCACCTATTTTTTTGTATTTCCTGGTTAAAGGGACGGCACTATAATATTATCCTCAGTAGGGAAATACTACTGTTTTTTTTTCTGAGGGCACACTCCTGACAGTGTCCTATTCAGACTGGTGACAGTGCCTGTGATTGCAAGGACACAGGCATAGCAGGCAGGGACTCTCCCTTGGCTTGTGTCAGTGTCAGCTGTGAGCCATGGGAATGGCATGAAGGTGAGGGAGCATCTGCAGATGGTGAGATGAGGCTGAATAGCCTGAAAAATTACGTTGAAAGTCTACTGAACAGCTCCTTTTTTCATTGTGGGCTGCTAAATCAGCTTGGAATCCCATGTAAGAAGGATCAATAAGCTGTCATACTAATTAAAGACCAAATAGTAATAGAAATTCAAAAAAATGCAGTATAAACTTTGTGCAAAATGAGTTCTGCTCTTTCTCAGTTCTGTGAAATTCATTTTGCTGCTAACTGGACATTTATTTATGAAAGGTTTAAACTTCACAGATTTTGATTCTAAAGTTGTTGTCACATGATGGGAAACAAGGGTAAGCATTTTCAGGGGCTTGAAAAATACTCTTCAGAGCTTGCAGAGATAACACTTTGCCCAGTAGCTTCTGAAGTCTGCTATTTAGCAGGCCCTAATACAACTACCCCTTCTGCTTCTAGTTGGAAGGCTGTGACACTGAATAGAGGAATTAATTTTGTAAAGCAGAATTGAATGAATTAAGTTAAATTTGGCTTGGACAATGGGAATTTTTGTTTGTTTTTTCTTTTTTTTCAGAATTATTTGGAATAGTTATTAATGATGGGGCCAATGCAACGCAAAGTAATTTGAGAAATTGTATCCCTTATCTAAACAGAGCATTTAAAAGAAGCAAGTTACTCTAGTACTCTAGTAGCATGCTGCTTGCTTTTTTTTTTTTTTGATTTTAAATCAAATAAATCCATCTTTTGGTGTATAGTTTTCTGTTATGTTGGGTTATGTTCACGATATTGTCTATGTTCACTTAAATCCCTAATTTGTAGCATTAGAATTTACAGCCAGCTAGAGTTTTCTATATTAAATTTTCAGGATTGCAGAGAGAGAGTCAAATTCAGAAATTGCTGATGCATCAACACAATGGCAACAAAAATAAGTTTTATTGATCCCCACCTAAGTAGCTACCATAAAATAGTTTGGTTTTGCAACTAATCCCTGTAGAAAAGGTTGAGATATCTTTCTAAATAAAAATGTTTCTTGAAAGAGAAGTTTATAGTTCAATTCTAAATTCTTTTTTTTCTCTTCAGTACTTATAAAATAACACTAACAGGCTGGTTTATGAAATACACACTCTCATGTAAATAGATAACCCATAGATCTTGAACAGAATTGTCTTCCCCACCAAAGAATCTGAGCTCACTTGGATTTCCTTATAGAATACTCCTCTTGATGGCAGGAAGCAGCCTGTGGTTCGTTTCCACACTGTCTTAACACTATGATACATGTAAGCTGTTTCACTTTTTTTTGTCACTTGCAGGACATTTTGTGGTATAAATAAAAAAATCATGCTTCATATGTAAAACTTGGAGGACTTGGGGGTAATTAAAACAGGTTCATCTTTCCTGGGGACATACAAGAACCAAACTATTTCCTATACCAAATACTTGGCAAGTGATGAAACAGTTATGACAGTCTGGAAATAATTTTCTGTTGGTAGAGAATCCATCTTTGTCAGGCATTTATAAGTTTTGCCATGGCTATAGCAAGGAGTTTATCTATCCAATTTGCACTCAGAGTGCAACTTGGAGAAGAAAGTGTTGCACTGCAGTTCCAGCAGCTGTGGCACAGAAGCCTTCCAGCTGCATGAACTCATACCGCCAGAGCTGAACTATGATTCTGTTGGTTGAGAAGCTGCATAATTCATTAAAATAAGAGCTAGGAAAGGCTAAGGGAGGTCTTGGCTATTTCTGACAGAAGGGCAAAAAGACAATTACATATATACTTGTTTGAAACTCTGGAAAGCGCTGATATGGTAAAATGCTATAGACTAACATCCACCAACACTTAGCTGCTATTTTTCCAAAGGTATAGACTTCTAGTAATACCTGTGTCATCTTTAATAAAAAAAAAAAAAGAGTAGTTGATGTACCAAATATTTTCTTTTTTTATATGAAAATGCCTTTTGCAGATACCATCCTGGGACCAAAACGTATTTTCTAGACCATAAATGAATTTTTGGTCAGCTTGCATCTACAAAATGAAGATGAAATACCTCTGATATGTCACAGGTTTTTCCAGTTGTTAGCCTGGAAAAAGACAACTTACTTTCATTCCTCCAGACAGTATTATTTTCTTTAATAAAGCAGAAAGCCCTCACATTTCTTTACAAACACTTAAACCACTGATGAATTTCAAACTGATAGCAAATATTTCTGCACTTCTGTGTGTTTGCCCATCAAGTTCAGTCAAAACTCAGCGTATCTTTGAAAAAGAATTTGGATCAAAAATTTCTAATCTGGCCTAAGTGCTGTCACGACAACAGATCTGCCACCTCTGGAACATTTCTTTGAAGCCCTTATTCCAAAATTTGGTCTTTGCTTTTCCATTGATCTGTACATCTCTGCAAATAACTTGATTAGCTGCAAAATCTGGAATTGTGAGAAAGTAATGGTTCAGTTTTCTTTAGGAGGTAAAACACCATAAACCCATAAAAAGGGGTCCTTATTTCATCTTTTTACTTTGTGGTTGTGTCAACTAGCAATTTCCAATCACACAAAGAAAAAGGGAGTCAGCAGGTCACCTGTATTAGCTAAAAGGAAACAGACCTGGAAAAGTGGGAGAATGTATCCAAAGACTGGTTTGGGAAAGCTGACTTCTTTTCTATTTTTCTTTTGTTAGTTCTGTCTGCAACTTTCAAAAGGAGGAAGTGTCAGCACAACACACTTACCCAGAGATATCAAAACTGGTAAAAGGTAAAGTTTAAGATTTCTTTTGTGTGTCCACTGCTTATCTCTAAATATAGTAATAATAGGCACAGACAAACCTTTTCAGCTGCAGTCTCTGTAGACTTTTCAGAACAAATATTTACCATTCCAGCTTTTCTCTCAAGTTTCATATGAAAGTAGAAATCTCACCAAGAGCTTGAAAATCGCGGGGAATTTCCTCAGCAGTTTTTGTCCAAGCTCTTAGCACTACGTAATTTTTGAAATCCACAGACACCAATTTCCTAGAAAATGATCATCATTTTTTGTGCACAATTCATTTGATCCTGATTTGAACTGCAAATCATCTGGTTCTCCACTTTCGTTACATAGACTACATGCTTCTTGGATTTTGGCCTGTGTGTTTATCTCACATTACTCAAGCTTTAAGGTTGACAGATGTAGTGTAACAGCTTCTATTTCTGGTACAGGTTAGAAAAAAGGTATAATATTTGCATATATTTTGTGGTGGAAGAGAAGGAAAGGAAATTAAGGCATCTCTTTCAGAAAGCACAAGAGGAAAAAGTTCCGCAGAGCTGTCTGTCTCTTTCATGTGATCTTACTATTGAAAATGAGTCACGGAAATAACCTAGCATAGTTTTACTATGACTGCCAAAAATAGACTTTATTATAAAAAAAGAATAAGTAGACCTAATCTAGTCTAATCAAAAGTCTAATTAAAAAAGCATGTAAAATAGTGACAAAGCACTGCTGAATTTTTGAATCATATTTTACTTTTATTACCACCTGAGCCCCATATTTAACCTAGTGAGTACAGCAATCAGATTGCAATGATGATGAAGAAGGTGTTTTCTGTATCAGTTGGGCCTGAATCCCCAATGCCTTCCAGGTTTCTTTTAATATACAAGAATAGAAAACTCTGGCAAAAGAAGAGTTGCATAAATAAAGATTAGAGTGATAGGCAAAAGGAAAAATGAGGTAACAAAAATAGTGAGAACAGTAGTAACATAAGTGTTTCAGCTGGTGAAAGTGCATTACCAAATATTAAAATGAAAGTAGATGGGATTAATAAGGAAGTACTATGATGCTGTTCTTGTTAATGAAAGGAACATGGGCAAAAGTGGAGAAGAGAGAGCGTCTGGGGCAGAATCTGAAGGCAGGTATATAGGATGACAAAGACATGGTGGACTAAAGGTTTTAATTGGGATGTCAGCACTGAAGGACCTGTGCAAATCAGGAGAAGCCAAAAATTATGTTTGAAAAGCCACTTTATACTTAGTATGGAAGCAAGATGATAATGCATGGCTGAAATAGACACTTTGGAATTAAACTGCTTAGAGAGAGGATGGTAAAGTAATTCTCATATAAAAGCTACACTAAAATTGCTATGAAATATACAAGTTAAGTAAAATTAAACAGAAATATAAAAATAGGTCTGTAACAAAGTATGATTGACTTGGAAATCCTGCACTAGGGAACTGAGAAAAAGTCCTTGAAAGGGAGCTGCCAGTGGTGCCCTGCTGTCCCTCACCCACAGGAGCACATAAAGAGGGATGGCTGCAAACTGCAGGAGCTTTTATGGGAGAGGGAGAAGCAGTGAGCTGGCAGCTCAGAGGCAGGCGCAAAATATTTTAGGACAACAGGAAACTGCAAGAGCTGGCTGGGAAGAGAGAAGACTGAGGAGAAAACAGGCTGGCAGGCAGCAGGGAGGGGGGATGAAGTGGGAAGGCAGCATGGGAAATGGCAGAGAAACTTTAAAGAAGCTGAGTGGAAAATTGCATGTTGAAGAAACATCTCTGCGCAATGGTGGGTGTGCCTGGACACAGCCAAGTGCCTCCCTTAGTCATGGGTTAAGAACAAAAAATTAAGAGGATTAAGAAGGATGTTTGAGGACTCTTTGGGATTTCTCTGTTATTACAGGCTAAGTAGCTGAGGCTCTGTGGCATCACTGTTGGGGAACAGAGGAATGGTTAAAAGACCTAGGGAAGAGCCTGTTGTATTAAGGCTCTTGAGTTCAAAAAAGGCTTTGAGAAAATGTCAGCTATTCTAAAGCATTTAAAGACTAGCAGTGTCCTCAAGTTACAGGTAGAAAAGCCATCTGGAGTTTATTTTAGGAACAGCAGAAAAAGCCTTTAAGGCAAAGGATTGTGTTCAAAAGGATTATGAAATCACTGAAATAGAAATCAGGAGTTATGAGTTAAAGTAATGCAAAAGAACCTGACCAGGAAATTAAGAGACATTACAGAAAGTCAGGATAAGATGATTATTCATCGCACTGAACTGGACACAAATGTGTCTGTCTTGGTTTCACGACAGTGGAAAAAGAACAGCAAAAACTTGTCAGTGGTATATTCAGATAAAGAAGGGGGCTGCAGATGTTTACTCATGGCCCCAGATTAAAAAGCCTGTTTTCAGCAAGGGATAGGTTATTGAACCTGAGAACAAAATGAGATAGCTGACGAGGTGGAGAAATGTTCAAGGTAGAAACAAACCTGGAAGAATTCACAAGACAGAAGACAGGGAGCTACTGCAATAACTTGGTCCTGTGTTAGAACAAACTCTGAAGGAAAACATAGAGCTCAGATGGGTAACTGAGGTACGGGATGTCAGCTGGGGTACCTCAGGTTGCTGGGTGTGTATCTGTAGCCTCCTCTAATTTGAAGTAAAAGCTGTTTCAAAGCACAGTGAAATCTTAACCCTCAGAGCAGAAGGATGCTGTTTCCCACTGGAGCAGTGGGAACAAAACCAAAAAACCAATAAGCTTGCTGCTAGATAGTTCAGTCATCCTAAAAGACATGTATGATACAATTGCCTAATGCAACAGGGAACTCAGCTCAACAATTCTTTGCAAGAATATTTTTCTATTGTAGCCATTAATGATATTCAGTGCAGGTGTAAAACGTTACTGTTCCAACTTTATTATTTATTATATTTAAATGCTTTGACCTATGTTTCTTCATCATTAGTCCTGTCCTGTCCAAAATGTAATCTCTACCCAGAAAACACCTAGAAAAAACATTCAGAGCTCTGTGACAACCAATGAGCCTGATCACGTCAATTAATTAAAGATGTAGCAGAACTTATTACTCAAAACCTCTCAGTCAGTGATACAATGTGAAGTCTCTTTCTGGAAACTTTCTATGCTATGAAACCTCTGGGTTATAAAGTTATTCTAGTTTCTCCCAGTTTTTGCAGAAAAGGTAGTGGAAGAGCCCTGAAGAATTTCTCATACGCCTCTCTTAGAACACTTACGGTTAATGCAATAGTAGCCATTTGAAAAGTCATAAAACTACGTCTTGTTGAAAATTATTTCAAATATGAGAAAACAAAACCATATAATTTCTCTTAGAACCTAAGCAGGATAGCAATGGTTTAAATTGAATATATTCCTCTATACCAGCCTATTTCTCTGTGTATGTCCCAACTCTGTCTGCCACAAAGCGCTGGTGTTGAATAGGTCAGCCAAAACTGGTATGTATTCCATTTTCTATGTACCCATAGAGAACTGAGGGCTAATGGGTCCTGATCCAGATAGCAGAGTGGTGTTAGGACAGAAAAACTGTTTGGAATGAGAAAACGTGTTGTCTAAGTCAAATTAAAATTCTACACAGTGTCACTACATTTTAAACCTTTTAATTTACATTTGTAAGGTGATTCAGCCGGAGAGACACTTGACAGCAAAAAAAAAACAAAAATTCTTTCAGAACTCACACTTCCTGTTAGCTGTTTAATAGACTTTTCAAACTTAAAATAAATAAAAGATGGGAAAAAAATTAATATTCAAACTGGTGGAGAAATATATTGGCTGAGAGTGTGGTCAGAACTAATTTAGGTAAGCCTAAATTTCTGGAGTAATCTGATGTTTCAAAATCACCTCCTTTGCAAATGCTTGACCTTATAAATAATCTGCAGTTGATGAAGATGTATCAGAAAAGTGTGCTTCACCTCTGGTAGTTACTGCTGAAGTATAAACATAGGTATTATTATTTTTTTGTACTAATCAAGTGTTCTTGCCTTTTTTATTTATTTTTTTAATTCTCATTAGAATATTGTACTTGCTCGATTGCGTCAGGGCTTTTCTTGTCTGCCTTTCTCACAGTCTTTTGTCTCTCTTCTCTCTCTCTCTAAAACACCCAAGAGCACTTCATGTATTGTTTTTATAGGCTTCTTGTTATTTGAATTTATTTATTTATTGAATATATTGAATATATTTTTTTTATTGAATTGAAGTTATTTGAATTCTTTGTCCTAGAGTTTCTTAGTAACATACTCAGTGAATGCAGCATCTTGAGGACTAGAGCAGAGTGCAATACCAGTGCATACTAGCTTAGAGAACATACCTTCCTGGTCTCAAGGGAGAGTTTTGAGAAGAATGGGATTTGCTTTTCCAGATGCTTACCAAAAATCCACATAGGAAACCATTCAACCTCATGTCCTCTCAACTTTTAAGAAGCATGAGTCACTGGGATGTATTATTTCCCTTGTGCCAGTTTTTAGCATGAATGTCCTTCCTGAAACAAGGTAAGAGTTCTTTGGCCTGTATCCCATTTAGAGGTAATCTGTGATTAGGCAGAGGAAAGAATATTTATCCCCATGGTTTCAAATTTATGTAAGTTGAGTAGTGAGTGTCTTTTTGAGGTAAAAAATTCATTAAAAAACTAAGATGTGGTTCTTTAAAGAGTTCTTTCATCTGAAGCATCTAACTTTAGGCATGGTTCTACTTCATCCAAAGGCAGGCTTGGTAAAGACTTCATAGTAGGAAACAAGGTAACTGCTAGAGCTATGTACTGTTGAACTCTTGCTTAGCCTTAGTGGGTTCTGTATGGGTTCTTAGTTTCTAATTCTTTATGTCAGTACAGCCTGTGGGCTCCCAACTTAAGCCTGGGCAGATCTATCTGATGCTTCCCACTAACAAATCTGCAATGCAATAAACAGGATTTCTCAGAGGTCCAGTCAGAGAGAAAAAATAGTGGAAGTAAATACAGATGCTAGTTTTGTGATAACTCTAAAAAGCGCTGTACCTAGCAAGACCAGCAAAAATCTTTTCTTACTTAGTTTATTGAACAAGCAATGAATCACAAAGCCTGTCTGGTCCTATAGTTATTCTGTTTATGTCTTGCCTGCACCTTCAAAATAACTAGGAGGCAACCATTACTTTTTACACCTCGCAGGTCATTTTGTCAGCTATATTTCTGATTAGTCTTGACAAAGTGGTCAGTATTCTCCAGATAATTTCTAAGCTGTGTCCTTCTTGGAGATCAGACTGGATGATCAGGCTGGCAAACATTCACAGATCTCTATTAAAAATGCATTGTAGCCATGCTCTTAAGCCTTCCAACTTACATGGAATGAAAAAATTGTTCCTGTAAAGCTGATAAAGGAGTTTGTATGAATGCAAGCTGGTGGTCTGGAGGTTGTCAACAGCACACCAGGGCCACTTCTTTTCTTTCTACTTCCAAGAGAGGTCAGTGAGTTAATCTGCACAGAAGAATCCTAATTGTTGCTCCTTCTCATGAAACAATTCTATCTGACAATCCACCTGTTTAAAGTCTTTTCAGTTTTGGATAAACAGCAACAAAAAAATCCATCCCGAATCCACAGAAATCATTACATTTTCCCAGATTCATTATAGACCCAGGATATCAAGCTTTCGGTCGCACTCATAATCACTTTTACAAAATACATAAGAACAAATAAGGCAAAATAGTTATTGTAGTAGGATTTATACAGTAGACCAGGATATCTAGGGTTTTATAACATATTTACATGAGTGGATATGCAAATTTTCTAAAGCTTTAGCATTTTAAACTCAAGTTCAAATTAGTAGTGTTTAATTAGCTTGTTTTGCCATACTATGCTGGGCCTGCAAAATGACTAGGGTAGCAGAAGTCTTATATTTTTTCTATAATCTGCCATCTTGTTTTTCAGACAAGAGTACTATCATTTTTGTTTAAAGTTCTCTTATTTCCTTGTATAGTAACAGACACGGGAGGGGAGAAGGTTCTTGGAGTGAATGTCTGTCAGCCAGATGTGGGAGAACATGAATCTTGACTTATCAACAGTGTCATCAAATTTTCCAAAACATTTCTTGCTTAGGTGATTGTCATCGTTTAAGCCCAGCTGGTAACTCAGAACCACACAGCCATTCACTCACTCTTCCCCTTCTTCCTCCCTCAGTTCCCAGAGGAATGCGGAGGGGAATCAATGTAACTCCCATGGGTTGAGATAAGAACAATCCCATAACTAAGGTATAACACAAAACCACTACTGCTACCACCAGTAATAATAGCAATAAGGGGAGTAACAAGGGAAGAGAATACAACCACTCACCACCCACCGACCAATACCCAGCACGACCCAAGCAGTGATATAGCCCTTCCAGGTAACCGCCCCGGTTTACATACTGGGCATGATGTGCTGTGGTATGGAATACCTCTTTGGTCAGTTTGGGTCAGGTGTCCTGTCTCTGCTTCCTCCTGGCTTCCCCTCCTCCATGGCAGAACATGAGACTCAGAAAATCCTTGGTCAGAGTAAACATTACTTAGTGACGGCTAAAAGCATCAGTGCTATCAGTGTTGTTCCCAGGCTGAAAGTCATTGCACCAGCTACTAAGAATGAGAAAAATGGTTGCTATAGCTGAAACCAGGACAGTGATAAACACATTATTTCAGACCACTGAATAGTAGTATATTATCAGAATGGAAGAGGAGCTTGAGATCTCTCCCCTTCACACATTATGAATAAAAAAAATCACTGCTTTCTTATGTTCTTTCACACTTCTTGAAACAAAAATTCTATCACGGATGCTTTGTTCAAAGCTTAGGTCAATGGGAAAAGGCATGTCTGGTGAATGCATGATTCAACATCTTCACTGTGGTCTAACATCTTCACATTACACACTTGTTTACAGCCAAATGCTGTAGAAAGTCTTGATCAGAAGGTAAAGATCTTTACCACCAGGTAGTTTTAAGCGTGATTCTGTACGATTCAGCATTTTTCCCTAGTTCCAGTCCTAGGAATTTCTGTGTTTTTCTTTTGAGTCTTTGACATCTCCTGAGTGGTGAAAAAGATTCCAGCAGGAAATGAGTTATCTGGAAACACCACTGGGTTCAGTGAATTAAGTTCTCAGGTTGGATCACTGGTTTTCCAGCTAGAGACAGGGCACTGACAGCATTACTGGCTGCCGATAGGGAATACAAGGAGCACACCAATCCGCTGTTTCTTTTATAACTGAGAAGTTGCAGCTCCTCTCTTCCATGGCTCTAATCCCAAAATGAATAATTTCTTGAGTTGTGCTGTATTTTCAGTAATGGAAAAAAAAGTGATTTTCTGCAAGAATGGTGGGAGCTCATTTCAGCATTGCAAACCCCATCTCAAAGGTTCCTCAGCAGTTGAATATTGCTATAGGCATCACTGAATGTCGAAAGTCAGGAAAGTTCCCACAAGTTCTTTTAGGATAAGAAATCCTGTTATCAATCCCAATCTCAAATAGTTGGGAGGATTGCAATTCCAGGTATTTTGGTAAATTCTTCAGCTATGTTTAGAAAGGGAAAAATTGCTGCTCAATTTGAGGGCCATTCTGTGACTGGACCTGTGAAGATGGTTAAGTCTTTCTGAAGGGGCAGTAGAGTGCAGCACAATGCCTATTCACCATTGGACGTTGACCTGATCAACTTTTAGTCACAGGGAATGTTTGGGATCTTGTACCAAAGCTGTAAAATATTAATCTTGGAAAAAGCATCCATATATATTACCCTACTAACATGAAATAAATTCTGCTTGCGCTATCTCAAGACGTTGCTGTAATGGGCACAAAGTCATGTTGTGGAGCTTGTACACTGTTTTTCTTCTGCTTTTTGGAGAGCAATAGGGCATCTTTATGTTTGAGTTTGGAACACCTAAGTATCAGCAACTCTACAGAGTTCCCCTTATCATAACCTCTCTGGGCTTCAGTTCCCTGCACGAAATTCCACTATTTGTTTTCCATCAGGTTGTTTTGAATAAATAAATTCTAACATTAAAAAATGTATCTGAATTTGCCTAGACAGAGCTATTAATCTCATTGCACTATTTGTCTGTACTTTCATTGCTCCAATCCTCAGTCAGTGTCTGTACTTCTGAACTGATTGCATTCCAAAGAGGAATGCAATTCTGAAATATCACTCGATACGCACTGCTTTAGTGTTGCTCATTTTTCTGGCAAATATTTAAGAGCACATCTGAAACACATTCCATTTTAGATACGTTACTCCAAAACATTCCCTTGCCTTTTCAATCTCATCTCTGAGTTTTCTTCCTTAAGCAGACTGTTTTCCCCTTTGAGAACCTTAAGAAAATCCTTGATTTCTCATTCTATCCAACTTCTACTAAAGTATTTTCAGACTCATCGAAAAGAAGAATTTTTACATTGGCAGTAAAACTGTGTGAATTTATTTGAACTTATCTCAGTCTTTTACTTAGGAGTAAACTGTTCTTTGTTTTAGGAAATTGTTCTTTCTTTTCTTTGCTTGAAATTATAATTATTAACTTCTTAATCCCTCATTTTAAAATTCACCAATTTCCTTTTGCTAAGCTCATTTTTACTATCAGTGGCTGGCCAATTCAATCAATTGCATTTATATGCATTTGTTAAAAAAAAAAAAAAAAAAAGAAAAACAAGAAATAATCCATCATAAATCTCAGGAGGCTGAAAAAAATACGTGTTCCTCTTACTCAATTTTATTATTATTTTTTTAATAAATAAAAAAAACAGAATAGACCCTCTTCTCCCCTCAAACTCAGTACCATTTTTTTAATTAGGAATTCTTTACCAAAAAAATCTAAATACATAAAAAATAAAAAAATGATCTTATAGAAAAAAGACAGCCTTAGTAACCTGAAGGGAAGTGAGCTGAAAAAATCTTATAATAGACATAATTTAGACTTTATTTGGGATTACTTTAGAAGCCATACATTTTTAACTTACACTATGTTATAAATTTCTGTGCACATCGTTAACATTAAAATTAAAAAAAAAAAATTAGCAGGGTAATGTCCTATTTAAGCATTTATAACTGGTTGATACAGAATGTGTGTGGGTGTACTTTCAGAGATATGTTGTACTTCTAAGGACATGAAAAATAATTTATTATTAGTGTATATTCTTATAATCTAAATATTACTTCAGAACTGCAAGTTTTGGCAACATGTTGCTTGCACAGTCTTTCTTGCATACTATGCCATGGTCCAAGCTGGCAGGAAGAGAATTGCCAGGAGATATTTACTTGTTCTATATTACTATTCATAACCTTATGAAAGGTAGGGTGACCACTTTCTCATACCTAGAATTTAAGTTTCAGGAAGTCACCAGGACTCTAGAATATCTTTTTTTGGTAATCTCCATGTGTTCTAAAGGAAGTATATAAACTTAATCAGAAGAAATTGGGTTGTCTCTGCTCCGTTTCTGAAATAAAAATGGCAGCCTATATGCTCCTTTAAAGAACAGCTGAATGTAATGATTAATGATTTTAGTGTATCACGTTTATGAAAAGATAAAAGAATCACTTCTAGGTTGTTGGGGGTATTATTTCGGGTTGGCTTTCGGTTTGTTTTGTTTTTTATTTGGTCATCCAGTAGCAGAATAACTCTCATCTCAAGGAGAATTTCATATTTCTGAAGATCAAAAACTATGGAGTGAGGAATACCTTATTTTTTCACTTCAGAGTCAAAAAAACTACCAGAAAAACTTGGAAAAATATAACATATTCAATGTTATATTCTCAGCCTTAAAAAGAAATTATTAAAAATTCACTCTGAAGCTAACTTTGTGTATCTCCTGCAGATACAAGTCGGGTTGATGGAATAGGTTCAGATTTGTAGACATGTACATGTAGATATAATAAACAAGAAGACTAAGAATAGATGAGAAAGTGCAAACCAGTTTGTTGGATTTTGCTGAGAAACTCTCAGTAATGATATTTAATACATTGGACCTGATGCAAATTTATCATGGAGAAGAGACTTTAAATGTTTAATATGATGATATGGGGAAGTTTCCTCATAAGGGTTTAATACATATAAGCTAGTTTGCCTTGTGTAACTTTCTTAGGTATGTTATTTCTGAATTGTATTGCCTCAAATATAATGAAACCTAGAAATAAGCCATACCATCCAGTAGCTGGAAACCTAATTAGTGATACATTCTTATATTTTTGCAAGCCATGACCAATGACCTTGTGGAAATTGAAATGCCCAGGTCAATCTTTTCAGCTGAAAATTGGAGACGAAGTCTTGGTCACTTCTGAAAGCTTATTGTCAGGAAAGGAATTTACAGTCAGAAATCTTGCCCTTTGTAAGTGTATTGACTGCAAAGTGAAGCTAGTCTGATATTGATGCAATTCAGGGGAACTTCTGCAGTTCAGACACAGATTAGAAGCTGGTGTTAAGGACTTTAAGTTCTCAATTAATGATAAAATGCCATAATTAGTAGATTTAGTAGGAGACAAGTAATGCTAACTTGAGAATGCTTTCAAGCAACCCATGTATTTATTGCTCTTGAAAGACATCATTATGCTCCTTCATAAAGTAAGGAAATGTACCCCATCAGAAGATTAATACTATTCTATTACAAGACAAATTTTAGCCATAGTATTTTTGCCTCCTTCTTTCTTCCTGTGATTTTCCACCTCTGTAACTGTGAGGATTATTTGAAAGGGCAGAGGCTCCTTGTTCAGATGAATATGATGTAAAGTTAATGTCAGTTTAAACCCAACAAAAAATGACTCAGAGTTGAGTCAACAGAGAATTGCTTGTCCCATCTGGTGATGATGCGTAGCTGAGTTTTATTCCCTAAGTGAAGGCTTCATTTTATTTGGGATGTTCCTTCTGTAATTGGTACAAAAGTGATTGATAGGATAGATAGCATCATCTTAAGCTGCTTGTTCTTCTCTAAATTTCATCAATTTTTGTTTAGCACATTTTTTATTTTCTCCTTATTCCTAAATTCAGATTGAGTGTAGATAAGAACTGCAGGAAGAATTATTTCTTTGATAGACTGAGATCTGAATCATGGAATCATAGAATGGTTTGGGTTGATCATCTGGTGCCTACCCCCCTGCCACAAGTAGTGATACCTTCCACAAGATGAGGTTGCTCCAAGGCCTGCCCATCCTGGCCCTGAATACTTCCACAAACACACTGCTTTTATTGAAAGTCCCTCTCCAGATTTTTTTTTAGGTCCCTTTAGGTACTGAAAGTTTCCCTGGAGCCTTCTTTTCTCCAGGCTGAACAAGCCCAGCTCTCTCAGTCTGTCTCTAATTGTTCATGCTACAGGATTACGCATACTGGGCAGAACTCCAAAGCTCTAACCCGTGTTTTCATGATACATGAAACTTTTGGTGTCAAGTCCAGAACATATTTCAATTAAAAAATAAATCTACTATTTAGAATGGCAGGGAGAGGTACAGAAAGACAAGGAAAAGGTACCAGGTCTTCTGCATTGCTTTCATTAATTTTATAGGTATAATTGGAAGTATGACTTGATATTCTTAAGTCCTTATGGAAATAAAACTAAAGAAGGCAACTTTTTGTTTTGTTTGCTTTCTCTGTCTTTATATTGTTTGGCTTCCAAAGATGTCACTGAAGAATTAAAGATGTTCTTGAATGTCCAGTCTTGACAATTAAGCTAAAATTCCTCCAGATGGGGATATTTTCAGTACTACTGCTAGAGCTAGGGTTACCACTAAATACCTCAACAGTGCTCAGCATGTAGGAGATGGCATTTGGTTTTGTTGTATTACATAAAAAACACGCAGGTTCCCTAGAGAATGATACTGTCTCTTTGGCTCCCAGTATCATTCTGACAGCTCTTGTTTGTGCCACATTTCCAATGTTTTCTAGCTTATTTCCTTCATAAAACACTTTGGCAACTTCTTGATTCCTCTTTCTTCCTGATAAGCCTACCACTCCCCTTTCTCTGGGGGGCTTTCAGAATTTAAGGCTGCATATTGTAGTTTTTATGATTACCTCTTCATGCATGTCCCAACAATTGTGCAGGTATTTAAGCATTGTCATGAAATGTTTTAGTTGTCTTTTCAGAGTGGATTAATTTTATTGTCTATGGCGTCTTCTCTCATCGTCTGTTTTGTTGGGTTTTTTTAAATGCTAGGCTGGGAGCAAGAGAGACAGAAATCACCTAGCTCCCTACAGAACACCCTATAAATCATTGAGTAGTGGTAGTGAAAATGTCCTCACATCAGTTCAGCATTTCTGCTCATCCTAAATCTGAAAAGATCACTTTGAAAGACAAGACATTAAACCATCTCCTGTGCTTTCACAGTCCTTAGTCTCTGGTAAATAGAGGTGAGAATTTCTGCCGTGACTGTTTTGAAAACTACAGACACTTCTTCTTTAGGAAGTTCCATAGCTTCTCAACAGCTTTCTTTTAGTAGTAGCAACTTTTTCCACTCCATCTTACTGTCTTGCATAAAAACTAATTAATGGTACATTCTGTTTAATTAAAGCTTTTTTCTGACAAAAAAAAAAAAAAAGAGACTTTTCAGTAACAGGAAGATCTTCAGAAAGAAAGAAAGAAAAAAATAAATATTACATATTTTGACCTGGGTAACTATAGACGAGTCAGCCTCACCTCCATCCCTGGGAAAGTGATGGAACACCTTATCCTTGGTGCCATCTTAAGGTTATGAGGGGCAGTCAACATGGCTTCACCAAGGGGAAGTTATGCTTGACCAATCTCTTAGCCTTTTATGAGGAAATAACACGGTGGATGGATGATGGCAGAGCAGTGGATATGGTCTACCTTGACTTCAGCAAAGCATTTGACACAGTCTCCCACAGCATCCTCACAGCTAAATTGAGGAAGTGTGGTCTGGATGATCAGGTAGTGAGGTAGACTGCAAACTGGCTGAAGGAGAGAAGCCAGAGAGTTGTAGTCTATGGGGTGGAGTCTAGTTCGAGGCCTGTAACTAGTGGAGTGCCTCAAGGGTCAGTACTGGGACCAGTATTATTTAATATATTCATCAAACCCGCCTGGACACATTCCTGTGTAACATTATCTAGGTGTTCCTGCTCCGGCAGGGGGATTGGACTAGATGATCTTTTGAGGTCCCTTCCAATCTCTAGCATACTGTGATGCTGTGATATTATTAAATATTATACATTATATATTATATATATATAATGTAAATATTAACTCTTATAACTGTCCTGCTAAAAAGTTTGATTTGTTACCAGAGAAAGAGGAAGGTATGCATGTTTTAGTCATGAAAATTGTTCATTTTTTTTGTATGAAAATTGAACTGTGATTTTTTTTAGTAATGCAACCCTCCCCTCTTCCTTCATTATCCCCTGTCAATTTATCATCAAAGTACATGTTACTCCTCCAGAGTATTATGTGTCCTTGTTGCTAACAAGAAAAAGAAACAAAAATTTCTGGACACTTTCTTCCTCTCCTCTTCCTCTCCTGTTCTCTTTCTTTTCTACTGCATCTGCTTTGAATTTTCTTTTTCATCTTCGTTTTATTTCAGGGCTTAATTTTTCCAGTGAGCTACAGAATGTCAGGGTAAGGCTCAGTCTATGACCAGTATTCTGGAGAGACATCTATGTTGTAGTAATACTGAGGACTGTATTCTTTGGCCATGTTAACCAGTTTGTCGTAGGAACATGTTTTTAAAATTGCAGGAAAGGCAGCATAGCTTGCAATTTGGAGTAGCTGTGTAAGAGCTTAGCCATTGCTGAATTCAAGTTTTTAAATCAAGTAAATATCACAAATATCTCTTTTATCTGCTGTTTCATCTGACTGGCTAACCCAGGATGTCACACCTTTTTTGTGCTGTACAGATACGCTTGAGCAGATCCTGTCTGTATAGACAGCACTATTCTTAAGGCACTGGTTTGAGGAAATTATTTAACATGACATCACTTGGGAAGCAATGCTGGTACTCTGTCCAACCGGGAGGCATGGACTGTATTTGACTCATAGTTCAAACTTGCTTTTATAGGCTCTATCAAAAAAATTTGAACTATTATCCATGTGTTTGTTTTTTTTTCCCTAGATATTAAGTTGGTTTCCCCACAATGAAATGTTAATCTCAAATGCCAAGACAGCACAGAACATCTTAGGGTTGCTCCATTACACAGTAGCTTTTCTAGAAAGTGGATAGCAACTGTTTAGTATTTTCAGAGGTGTTTTCACGTGTCATAGTGAAAACAACAAACAGTTTGCATTCTTTTCACATATGGGCTGGTCCTAAAGGAGATTCCATTAAACTGTTGAGGCATTCTGCTCCAGTCTGGTTTCTCATGTTCACTTCGAATAAGTGACTTCAGAGAAGAAAGATCAAATGTCCTTGTGCATGCAAGGACAAGGAACTAGAAGAAATGAAACAAGATGCAAAGGATTTTTGAGTGTCTCTTCTGTTGTGATAATGGTTGGAAACTTTTTCTTAATAATCTTGGCAGAACAGAAAGCTTCCACCTCCAAAATTGAGGTAGCCTCCCACTTTGCAAAAGCACTACGTTTTATTTTAAAGAAGAAAGACTCCACAATTAATAATTCAGAATGGACAACACATTAACAAATCTAATTTAACATAAAATTTTCAAGGAACACAGAAGGTGCTACTGAAGCTATTTCTCTTCAGTTTATCATTTGTTATGGCTCTGGGCAGTTGAGGCTTTCCTGGTCTCTTAGCTCTCCCTCTATCCACAGCTTCTCTATTTCTCTTCTGGATGATAATTTTTCTTTTTGACCTTCTTGTGAGTTCAACTGTTTAACAGTCTAGAGCAGGTCCTCCAACATCTGCAATTGCAGCTGAAGGACAAATGCGCTCTTACGGGAGACTGGAGGAAGCAGGGACCACCATTCTGAGCATAAACATGAAATGTAGGAACATCTTTAAAAAGGCAATTGACTTTGTGAGCAACTTCCTGAACTCCCATTTCTGCTTTTAAAGCTGTGTCACATTAACAGCCTTTCTCCTTCATCAGTTAATTGCTATGAGAATAAATGGGCTGTCACACACTGAGTACTCTGGGCTAAATCCTGCCTTCAGAAGTTTAAAATTTCATTTTCATCAGTGGAAATTTGATGCATGTGTATATGTATGAATTTTTGTACCTATGGGATGGCATTTTCTTAAAATTATCAATTCAGTAGAGGGAGAATGGGAGGAGCTTTAATTTTTATGGGAAAGTTAGTCATCATTTTTCTGCAAACTGGATATAATTCCTACTTCTTACTTTTTAAGTTACCACATGAATTCATGAAACAAGACTCCACACTAAAATTTATTAAATTCTGTATATAAATGGATTGTCCTTACAGTAATAAATTATATCAGATTTATTTTGTATTCCATATTCTTTTTAAAAAACTTGATGTTGCTGCTTTTGTATAGACAACAGGTAACTGTTGCAGCAAAATGTTCTAAGCACAGTAGCTGAGCATGGGAGGCGGCTAGGTGCTCAGAGGAGGATCTTGACCTTTTCATTGGCTTCGTTAGAGGTGAGCTTTCTAAGAGCTATCTGTGAACTTCCCCCTCCTGGCATTTTTGGTGTGTTTTTTTTTTTTGTGTTAAAATGATGACATAGAAGAAAACAGATTGCTATTTCCCTATCATATTTTATGCTTCATTGCTAGCACTGAAAATGAAAGGATCTATGCCTACTTTCCAGTGTTATTCTCTGTGAAAATGTGGAGCTCTTCACAAGCATTAACTCTTTAAAAATTTATTGTTATTACAGCAAAGTAAAATCCCGCTATCTAGACTACAATTTTAGAGCAAAAAAAAAACACTGTTACAACAATATAAAAAACGCAGCAACTTTTCTATGCCTAATGCAGTTCCTAATAGGAAAGTGTTATATTTGAGAAATAGTACAGTTCATGACAAAGAGCTACTGATAAAGTGTTCATAGTAAATGTATTTGAAATGAAAGGATGTTTATAATACTAAAATGTTTGCATAAGTGTGAAAAAAATTACTTGACACATTGTTTCTGGAACTGAAGGAAAACCATTTTTTTTCTCCTTAAAACAAATTAAATAGAGAAATGAAAAAAAATTGAAGCTAGAAAAGCAAAACATAAATCTGCTTGCAATAAAATTTTGCATGATTATTTTTATTATTGATAAGTAATATGGCTTGATGATAAAGATTTCTATTTTTGTGCCCACATCGAATGAATTTTAGCAGAAATAGTACCCAAAGAAAGGTAAAGGAGACTGGGGGAGATCTTGGTGACAAAGAGCTGTTGTGACAATGCTGTAATAAGATGTTTTCATTGGTACTGTGATTATTTCTCCTCCTTGCAACCTGAGCATGGTGGCTTTGTCTCATTCTTTGGAAAAGGAAATGAATACAAAACTAATCATAATGCATCAAAACATGGAGAGGATATTTCTATTGACTTTTTTTTTTTTTTACTTTCTTTTTTTTTTGTTAAAAGTGTCATCGATTCCACTCTGAGAAAGCTGACTACCTTTGCAGCATAACTGTGACAAGGATGTTGAATATGCTAAACCAGTTCTAAGATGATCTAAAATACAAAGGTCAAAGTAAAGTTTACAGGATGAATAGGAAGGATGTCAATTGCAACTATTTTAGAAACTTTTAGAGTGACTCAAAGCCTGACTAAAATCAGTGGGAGACAAGACTGGGACATCAAAAAAGAAAAGTTTGTCTCTAGAGATTCTCCTGCACATCACGCTATTCCTTTTATTTTCTCCCTCCTTTGTTCTTTTAATGATAGGATTTCAGGTTTTTTATAATTTCATTTTCTCTTAGTACTTCTCTTAGAAGTCAACAATTTGAGAACTTAACTGCTTCCATCCTGTTGGTTAGGGAAAAAAAAGGTATATCATGACCCTATGTTTGAGATAAAATCTTTTACCATTATTAACATTTTAAATCTAAAATCTTACAGTGAACTGTGTGCAGAAAATTATAAAAGGCAAATATTAGCAAATCTTCCTGAATAACAAGTATGTTCCCCAAAATACATTTTTGTCAAGATAAAGGTTAAATTAATTCAGTAAATTAATTGATACTTTAGTTACAGCAATAGATTTAGGATAAACTGCCAAGGAAAAATATTTGAGAAACAAACTGCTCAATATTTACACAACTATCCTTAGCATTAAAAACAAAAGGACAAAACCACAGAAAATGCATTATGAATAATAGAGTTATTTCTAAATGGAATTAGTTGTCATTTTAAGTTCTCTATGTCACATCAAGATAGCTTTCTATGATATGAAGTGACAGGGAAGGCAGGGAGGCTAGTCTCTCCCAACGAGTGCCTGTCTGCATGTTACGTGCTTTGTAGAGGTAGCAGTAGTCTCATCTGAGAAGCCATTGCATAAATGGTCCTGGACTTTTTGGAACTGGATTTGCTCAAATCCATGATTTTGAAATGTTGGAGAAAACAGAGGTCAGAGAGGGTCAGACATTCAAAACTGGAAGCCTAAATGAAAAACAATGTGCCTGAAATCAATGGAAATAATTTTCCTCCTCTTTTGGCCAATATTCTAAGTATAAAAAATTGAAGGGTTTGGCAGCATTTTGGGTATCCATTAGCACACTTTCCTTTTGGAATTATTTTAACTTTGAAGGGTTCAGACTAAGTGGCCTTTTAAAATCAAGAAATATATTCCGTTTACAGCTACAGAATCTGACACTGGTTCTGCAATGTGAGCTCTTCTATCAATGGCAACTTAGACATTAGCCTGTCATCTGATGGTGGGCTGACAGTGGTTTTGGAAACACTCATCTAGTGTCTTTAAGAAGTACGTTGTAGCTGAGCTGTGGAAGACAGCTCAAAATGGCTAAATGCACTTGTTTCTCTTTATAGAGATGCAAGTAGCTCTTTCTCTGTCTCCTCTGTCACCTTCTGCACTTTCATTTAACAAATGAGGAAACAGGAGAAAGAGCAGCTCTGAATTACACATTGCTGGCCTACAGACTGTCATGTTTGCACATCGAACCCAATGTGTCTAGGACGGTGGCCATCCTTTATTTCTTAGCTTTAGCGCACAAACATAATCATCTATACTATGCAGGACCCTGAGTCAGAGGACCCAAGAGTATAATATTCCTGAGAATTAATGGTGACCTTTTGTAATGTAGCCCTTGATAGCACCCTTAAAATAGATGCTTTTTCAAAGGAGGACCTATGGAGCATTCTTTCTACTTCTAGAGAGTGAAACATAGAATCATATCATAGAATGGTTAGGGTTGAAAAGGACCTTGAGATCATCTAGTTCCAAACCCCCTGCCATGTGCAGGGACTCCTCACCCTAGACCATGTCCCCCAGTGCAGGTATATGGATTTTTTCATCATTACCATTTTTCCCTATCAGTCTGTATTTTCTGATCCCAGCACTTTTCAAAATCTTTTCTGTTCCTTTTCTGTACTTTTTAACAACTCAGACCTCTGATATTCAAGTAATTGATAATTATCTTATGATTCACTTGAGTCATATTTCTACATTCATTTCCAAAGTGATTGGAAAAGTATCAGGTGGTTTCCATCATATGACCTATCCTGTTTTGCATCAGAACAGGCTTTGAGTAACAGTGCGAGGACGCTAAGAGGTCTCAAACTGCTGAAATGAGTTTCAGATTTTAAAGTATGAGTGTGCCTCCTTTCTTGGAACTTTCTGACACCCACATATATTCCTTCGATGTCTGCAATATTTCATGAACTGGAACATCTTTTTCATTCATTTTACATCTCTGTCTTCGATATAAGGATATCTGGGACTGCACACACACACAGGATGTATACCCTACTCATTATGCAGTCAAGGTGTTATTTGTAGTTGTAGATTTTCATCTGTAGATGAAAGACTAAGGAAACTCTCCTAAAGAATTTGCAACACATTTGAATGATGCTGCTATTTCTTTTTTAATATATTTTTCATGCTTTTGGGGGCTCTGCATTTCCATAACTCATTCTAACATCAACCTTTCAAACTTTGTCTTTAATCACTCTTCTCTTTGAGGTATCCTAAGAAAAAAGAACATGTTTTCATTTTATTTTTCTCTTCTTTTAATATTTGTCTAATATGTGCAATGGCTTGGGCTTATGATTTTGTTGTGGGGTGGGTTTTTTTTTTCAAGGAAAGAAGTTTTCTAGCTTTCCTTTTTTTTTTTCTGTTATGGAAATCAGCAATGTCAAGTAAGGTCTTCCCTTTTTATGCTGATGTAGGTCCCTCATGATAAAAGCAAGATATGACTCATGCATATGTTACTGCAGAAACCTCTCCTCTACAGAAGTAGACTGAGGTAAAAGCACTCATTGGAAGCTTCTTATATATTTGTATGATCCAGTGTGTAGCCTGATTGAAAAACTGGCCAGGGGACAGAGAAGAAGGTAGAGAAATGGAGATTTTTGACAGACTTCTATAGTGTTCATCAGACATTTTACTAGACATTTGAAAAAAGCTAAAGTTGCCTTCTAAAAGAAAATGTTAAAAAATTGACAATAATATTCCTGTTCTATTTCTTTCACTATAGCAGTTTCTTAGAACTGTTGCTGTTTCATATATAAAAAGAAAAGCATATGACTAGATAGATGAACCTAGGCATATTACGATGAAAAAGCATTACAAAAGAGACTCAGACTTCCTTCTCAAAGTAACATTTAAATAAAAACATTTGGAGTATAGGGTTGGATTTGGAGCTTTGTTCTCTTCCTTTTGTTATAGCTGTGCAACATGAGTGCCACCAGCATCAAGCTCAACAAGGAGGATGCTAAAGGCTACAAGAGAAGTTGAAGGGATTAGGGACTCACGCCAATCTTTGTGGTTATGTTGTACCTACACTGAAATGGAATTCAAAGGGAAACCCTACTTGCTCCTTTTTCACATCCTGATTGTGTTTACCCAGTGTGAAGGGAGAGCAAAATAAGATGGTGAACAATTTTTGCCTGCAATACTTAATGTTGGCGCAAATCAGAACCTGGTATTACACACATATATCCACACTGAAACCCTTAGCGCTGATTACTTGTCTTGCTGAGTGCAGGATAGTAAGATAAACAGAGGTTGTATACCTAGTCCTACAGTCGCTGAAATTGATAGAAAATTAGTGGAATTTTCAAGTGTACAGATTTATGTTATGTATGTAGAGAAGTGTCATTTGGAACAGTCTGTTGCATATGACAGAAGTGTTGCGCTAAGATAAACAGGTGAGATGAAGGCATTGAATGAAAGCACTTTTTTTGCCAGGCTCTTTGGCCACGTCTGTATTAGTAAATCAGTCATGCACAGAGGTATCGCTCCAAGCCCAGCTGTGCCGAATGACCAGTCCTCCCTATTAAAACCCATTTCCAAACCACAGTGGGACCATGTATGCCTACTCTGGGAATGATTCCCAGATCCTCTTAGTTCATAAATTGTGCCAGGGAATTGTTCTGGGAGATTGCCATGATTTGCCCGATCACAAAAGCAGTGCAATGCTTTGACAGTAAGGACAGTCAAGTTCCAGTTTAGACATAATTTTTGGGTTTTGAGTGTTTTCACAATAAACTGCAATGACAGAAATAGCACATTGCTCATTATGTAACAATGAATTTATGTAGTATGGCTTTAAATAAAGTTTACAAAAAAAAAAAGGAAACAGAACAGGAGCACTAGTGACTTGTTAAGACTGAAGATCTAGGCTGAAGAGCACTTTTATGAGGCTAGCCTGGGTCCCTGGTAAGTGACTACAGGTCTCTAAACTGAGGCCTGGAGTAAAATATTCCTCTCAGATGGCACTGAAATGCCTAGTCTTAATATTTGATGACCCAGTTTGTGGTCTTCCCACACAGCAAATGCAGTGGATTGTGGTTGCTGAGCGACATGCTGCTAAGCCAGAGTGGTTGAGTTAGCACCAGATGATGACAATGGAAACGATGTTCAGCAGTACAAAGATTGAGGGGAAGTTTGTCTTCCAGTGTGAGAGTCAGCTGAAGCCAGTTGGTACAGCATCAGGCAGAAGCTCTGGCTGCTCCATGCTGCTGTGTTAATCCTAACAGTGAACGAGGCAGCCCTCTGTCAGATTCTTTGGCTTAGAGCTTTTTCTGAATAGCAAAAGCTGGGTTCACCATGGAGATCTAAAATGCAGCTTATGCTTGCTTTCAGCATTACCAGCATGGTTGTGTTTTCCACTGCTTCTGCTCTATGCCAGTACTAAAACGCAATAGTTGTACTCTAGTATGCTATGTTAAAGGAATAACTCTACCAGTGGTTCCCAATCTTTATTGCCTTCACATGGTGAGGGCCACTTCTGCAGTCAAAGAGTAAGGGCCTACGGTTTGCCAGAGTGAGGGCTGTGTGAGGACAAAGAAAGTTTGTGGAGTCATGTTGGTTTGCTTGCCAAGGTGGGAGCAGGCCAGGTACAGTGCTTTAGCAAAGGACTATTTCTTCTAGTGAGAGTCTTGCACTGACTGCAGTACAGTGTCGTTACAGGATCCTCAGCAAGTGCATGTGATAGAAGATCATACCCTAAACAGCTGTATGTGGAACATAAGGTCTCACAGCAACAGAGGTGGCAAAGGTGTATCATAAATCTGCCCAAATAGAGCTGCTGGAGGGAGCTGGAAAGGGAGAGATTCAAGGTTCAGGAGCACTGCAGTAACTAGCAACTCTGTGCAGCTATTCCTGATGAGAGGGAACCACAAGAGCTCAAAAAAAAGAGTTGACTAATGCCAGTTTGACAAGTAGCATATTCATTTTGACAGACTGTTTTGGCATTTTTCCTTCTCCTAAACGTCTTGCTCTTTTACTATCTTGAAATAGTTCAGTGCTGGTTTTACTTACCCGGCAACAAGCAAGGGACCAGGAAATCAATGCTGACTTCCAGGACAGTAGTTCAGCATCAGGGACACCCCTGCCAAACTCTATCCATAAGTAGATGGTTAGTTCAACTCTGGACTTGTTCCATATCATTTTACCATGATACAGTGAATAGAAATGTATCATGAAATACAATCCTCCATGCTACTCATAGCTACTTTAAAGTACTCAGGCTACTTTAGCTAAAACCAGCTAAATAGTAATCTTGTCATTTTTCTCTAAGTGCATACTTAATGTTAATAACTATTGTACAGGGGGTAAAATCTGTTGTGAATATGATATAGGAAAGAGAGTTTTACTGTCTATTTGACAATGTTTCTAAGAACAATATACTCTATGCATTCAAGATTGAAATGTGTTGCTCTTGTAGATACATTAATGACTAAAACAGCACGAGTGGAAAAAAAGCTTAAAAATTATTCTGATTTTGTGTCAGGATGCAGTGGGGCAGAGGGGGTGTGCCCGTATCTGTGTTTCTGAAGTAAATATCTATCTGAATGCCTTTTGCTAGCGCAAAGACATTTCCATATTCTCTGAGCTATTTACAGATCTCTTTTCTTTATTTGCCTCATATGAGAAGGAGTAGAAAACAAGAAAACAGGGACAACATCTTCATACATGCCCAGTCAGTCTGCTCCTTTCTTTTACCTACCTCCCGGTCAGTCATCTCACATATGGCAAGGAGCTGAACATTGTGATTCCAAGAAATTGTCCATAATCACATGGGACAGCAAGTGGGGCTGTTCTCTATCACTGACCTCAGCTTTATCTGGATGTTGAGAAAACTTTTGAGAATATTTTTGAGCCTCATGACAATCATCTTCTTTGGAAAAGAAATTTACCACTTATCTGTATAAGCAGACAAGTCACCTGACTCCAGAGACTTTGCAAACTATTACTTGTTTGATATACTGCTTTGTAAAGAACCTAATGGAAAAAAAATCATCTGTCAACGTCTATTTCCCTGGAAACTTCATGGTCAGGTCAGCTGTTTAGAGAAAACAGCTGTAACAGAAAACTGCTAGACACTTAAGTGGTCATTAGAAGTTACTCAGACCACCCCACAGAGCTCATAAGCCTTTGCACAGATGTTCTGAGCTTATGACTTGATGTCAGAGGTACAATTTTTCCCAAATTAAAATCAGTGCCAGACCTCATTTTAAATGGCTGTATTAGAAGAAAAGGTCAGTAAGTTCTAGCTAGTCCATTCCTTCAGAGTTAAAAGACAGTCTGAGCTGGACAGTAGAAATGTCTTTGGGAAGCAGCAGAGCATTTCCTCAGTTCTTTACCTTTCCATCACATGCAGTTTAAATTTCGTGTTTTGAATGAAGCCAAGAAGTAAAATGGTGCAAATGACCAAAAAAAAAACCACCTGGTTCTATGTAATTCTGAGATCAGGAGAAGGAAACAAAATATTCAGGAAAAATCCATGAGGAAAGCTCACTTTTAGTCACAGAATTCAAGCACCAATCTAGAACAATATTACAGAAACGGGAAGTTCATTACAAGTCTTTATATTGAAATATGTTTCTTTTATATAAAAAACAAATGCACATACACAGAGAATGTCTGATGATGAGTATGGTAGTGGTGCCCAGCTTTTATGGGTGACAAATGGTCTCCAAAATATGAAATGAACATTCAATGAAATACATTTTGGAAAGGCAGAAGAATGGCTGCACTTCAGCTCTGGCTCTGAAGCATAATGATGACTGTGTAATTGCCAATGAATAATTTACACTTTTATAGTTTTTTGCTTCTGGATTCATATGTAGGTACAAAATGACCTAAAACATGGGATACTTTTACTGTTTCATTCCCTTCCTTCTCTGAAAAGTCAACTTCATAACAAGACTGTGGAAAAATCTTTCCTGGAATCCTGGACACTCATTCTACCTCTTTATCAATCATCATTAAATAAAAAAATCCAAATCAAATTCTTCTAAGAATCAATGTAAATTTCTGTAAAATTTGAAAAGTAGAAATTTTTATGAAAATAAATTGAGGGAAAAGAATGTATGTTTTATTTTTTTTATGGAATCAGGTACCAGAATTAATCAAACACTAAAATAGAGGAGAAGAATAAAAAGAGTAAAGAGAGAAAATAGGAGAGAATAATTTGCAGTGCCAATTTTTCTTAAAGCTTAGGTTGCCATTTCAGCATATGACAGAATTCACGTCTCAGGCATTTTGGCATGAAATAGAGGTCTAGTAAATGCTATATAAGGCTCAGTATCTCTTCAGTGGTTATTCCTCTTCTAAATAGTGTTGTGTTTTTTTTGTAAGCCTTCTTTCCATCCTAGTGGTTTATGAATACAATATAATATTTTTATTAAAGGAAAGAGCTGCTATCAGAAGTCTGAAGAGACCTTTTTCATGCATAGTGCAAGAAAAGGAACAGAAAGTCAATTAGCTAGCTGTAAAATTCTCAGCAAAAGTAATTTTAGGGACATAAATCCAGAATTGAAAGAATGGGTAGGAAGTGCCCTGGGACTGGGCAGTTAAATTTTATCATGTAGCCCAGAGACTAGCAGTTATGTTGCATGAACATACGCCATCACCTCACTAATCCACTCAGCACTAATAACTACAGCTATAAAAGGACTGTTAGCTTGGGTTGGTGAAGTAGATTGAAGAAACTTGGCTATACCCCAGAAACAATTGGTGCAACACCTTTTTGGTCAAAATTTTTTGAAAGCTTTCTAGGCAAGCAGGTGCCACAGCTGAATATTTTAATGATTGGTTTTGGTGACTGTGTTACCTTTAATACTTCATTTGAAATGCAGCTTTACTGATGTAAAACCAGTTGTTGTGGATGTTTAGCTGGTGAAAGAGCACTGATGTTTCAAACTCTAGAGGAAGAATAAATAGCTGGTCCTTATTCCATATAAACTGGTCTGAATGTGCTGTAATAGATTACACTTTTTTTCCCCTTTCTGTTTTTTTTGGGGGGAAAGGCATATAACACTTGCATTTTTGCTTATTTTGCTGTTGACCTCAGTCATATTTACCTGTTGGTTTGTTATTTTTGTTTGGTTTTTTGTTTGCTTTTGGGTTTTTTTTGAACAAGTAGATGTCTGAATGAGCTGATATTAAGTCACAGATGGACAGGCTGCACTTCAAAGTTGGCAGAGACTTGAGACAGGAAGAGGAATCTCTTTGAGACTGCTGGGTTACTGGGAGGAGCTGGTTAGGGGGACTCTGAAGTAAACACACACCGCTACATATCTGAGGTACTAAGAGATCAAATGGTACTTTTAGCTAAATTGAGAGTTGTACTAAGCTGTTTGACTCACTCCTGTGGATCAGTGGGCTGTGTGTGATAGCAGAGTGAGAGGATTGGCCCAAGTGAGCAAAGCTGCTAAAGTCACATCACTGGAAAAACAAGCCACAGACAGGATCTGAAAACAGCAGGGCAGAGTTAAGGACTTAGTGGACTTAGGAGACTTAGGTATCCCATACTCAAACATGTTTTGTTGATTCCTGCCTATCCAGATTTATATTTCTTCCATTTTGTTTGGAAGGAGAAGTACTATAAGCAGACAGAATGGCATTTTAAGTGTCACCCCTTGATGTCCTTTTGATTTCAAAGGAGTAAAAGGATTAGTTACACCAGTGCTAGAGGTGGGAATCCTTTGCATTTCCTTTACTCCCCACTGTCAACAGCTGCAGCCCAGTACGAATTGTGGCTTGGAGAGCCAAATACACAAAAACACTGACACACCTATGGACATGGTCCTTGGTGAAACCAACATCACAGGAATGAGTGCAGTTAAGAAGAAAAACATTTTTTTTTGTTTCAAGCTAGGACAGTTCCAAAGGCTGGTTCTGTTCAATGGAGCAGTTCTGCAAGGAGTGAAGAAACCTTCAGAGTGTGGTCCTTTCAATTCTGCTTCCCACCAAAGCCCAGTGGTGGGGCTCAGGAAATGCTATTTTACCAGAGCTGAGGATTTTGTACAGATTACAGAACAGCCAACAGGTGACATAGAGAAAAAAAACCAACTAAACAAAATAACAAAACAAAAAAATTATAAGAACTTCACTCATGGTAAAACCAACATGGAAAAAATTGTATTTCTAGAGCATATGAGGATATGTCTCTGTTCTGCAATAGCATTTCCTATGTCTCTTACAGTCAGCCACTTTCAGGACTGTTATGTATGTTCCTTGGTACATGTTGTAATCAAACAGTTTTGTAACATTCTTTTAGACAGAAAAGTGGGAATTAATTGTACAGATATTTAGCTGTTTTTTAATTTGCCAAGAATATGTCATGTCAATACTGGTAGATATGGTGGGAATGTTTTTAACAAAGCTCCTTCAGCATTGTTACAGGATGAAGGAAGTCAAATACCTATTTATTATGTCAATTATTGTGCTAATCCTAGCCTGTTTCTCAGAAGACATCCATGATGGTCTCTTGTGACATTTTAAATTGAAAAAATGTAAACCGGGAAGAATTTTTCTGACCTTTAAAATATAATGTGCATAATTTCAAGTCTTCCACTGGGAACTTACTTCATGAACTGAGTCTGTGTTTCTCTTCTTTCCTGTTTGGCTTCAATTTCCAATCCTTCATTCTCTTTGCTTTCCCCAATAGCAGCAGGACCCATGGCTATTCACAAGTACTGGATCTTTTATCCTTTTCTTGCCTGCTTCAGTGCTGACAGGAAGATGGCAGTAAAAAAGAGGCACCTTGGATTTATTATCAAACCCTAAGGTATTAAGGTGGTCATAGACAAAGTATAACTTGGTAAAGTGGCCAGTCCTACTTTTGAGTCTGCAGAGTGGGTATCCTGGATTCATTTGAATTCCACAGTAAGAGGCAGGGGTGTTTTGCCTTTTTTGAGATTTTGTCCTCCCCCATAATGAAAGCCCTAAATTAATAAAAAGGGAAAAATAAATAGAAACAGAACTGAAAATAACAGCTAGAGAGATATTTAAGTTTAAAATATATTCTTGATTTTATTGCTGCTTTGAAGATTGGCCAGACTTTGGCTCAGACCTTGGTCTGAGCAGAAGAAACGTCCAAAGAGTTTTGACATGGGAAGATGGCTATAAAACAGCAACACTGGGACAGAAACTATGCAGTCATCTTCTTCTTGTCTCTTGATGGATGGGCTTCCAGGGCAGGCTGAGACCCAAATAAACGTATTTACTAAGGAGTATTTGTTGTTTCTAAAACACAGAACATAGGTCCTGCCAGGGGTCCATAGCCTACAGTAGGGAAGAAATGTCTTTATTATTATAAGTCAAGCATTATTTCAGTGTCAGTTGGATGTGTAGAGGTAGTTCAGAATCTTTTATGTCCTAAAACTTGTCCATTTTTTTTCAGGATGTTAGCAGACACTCTCATGTCTGTGAAGCATAACAGAGAACAGTACATATTGATTTATTGAGGTCTTTTCATTGAAAAAACATATTTCTCTGAAATGCTCTATGTTTTAATAGGGAAAAGCAGTAAAACTGGGGTTTTAATTTTTTTCATTACAAACTTAATTTTATTTTGGAAAAAAAGAATTGTGATTTATATGGAACTTTCAGGGAAATAAATATGATTCAAACTCTCATTGCTCCCTATGTGTGGACTTAAATTTGTCATTTTAATATAGGTCAGTTTTCAAGCTGCTGGAATCTTCAAATCTAACGTTTTTCATTTCTGGTCTTTATAGGTTCACATCAGTAAGCTCTGTTATTTATTCTTGGAAAAATGCATTGGCAAAAATAGAGGGTGAGCTGAGATTTGAAATAAAATTCAGAAGACCAGTGCAATCTTGTGAGAGAGGTAAAATGTGGGAGTGTGTGTGTGCCTGTGTGTTTGTGTGTCTCTATTCACACATCTTACAGAAGCTCATAAATACTACCATTGTCACCTTCTTAACACAGGTATCATCTAAAGACGGGAAAACTCTGGTAATCTCCCAAGATATTTTTTTTAATTTTAAAGCTGATGCTGACCTCTCACAAGTGCACAGTGCTGCATGAGCCTGGCTATAGAGCAAGGACAGTTATCTGGAAATGTCAGGTTGCTGTAGAAAAAAAACAAATATTTCTTTTCAGTGTGTATACTTATGCCATACTTCTTAAATAAGCAATATCTTTGTATTTTAATAATAATGGGCTTGTCATGCTCAATCATTCAAACATTTAATGTCTTATCAATCTTTAACTATAGCTCCTTTTTAATAGCATAAACTACATAATGTGCATAGTATGAGGGAAAACCACTTTTTTTTCCTGTGAGGAATGACTCATATATTCAGAGACACACCTGAAAATGTTTTCAAGTACATTTTTCAAGGAAAAATGAATCTCATAGAGTATAAATTTCCTTGATTGCTACTCAGAACTCAACAAAGTAGTTAAACAAAGGGAAAGGTGTAGTGAGAAAATGCTGCAGTTTGTACTGAACCTTAAATCAGACACATAAGTGCTTGCACAGTAGTATACTGGCTTTCATGAACCTGAGGCCCTGTTTATAATTCCAGCTTTTTTTCGCTGGTCCTAATGCTAGATTGCACCTTAAGTAAATAAAATTTCTAACAGGAAGTCTCCGGATGGGCAATGAGAACAAATGTTTCCTATTTACTTTAATGAGAGCTGGGTCTCAGATTGGAGCTGAAAGAAAAACTACAGTGTTTTTTAACACTGGTAAGTAGCCTGAGCATCTTTCTAATGGCTTAACGCAGCAGGGGTTGTTACTTAGTGCCATGTGCCACATCCATCATTAGAAAACAGTCATAAGTCGCACAAATTTATTTGCTGCTTTTGTTATTTCAGACATTGTTTACATGATTTATTGCATGGTATACAAACACTGTATTGTTTGAGGTACCGTATGTCGAGGGTAATACACTAAGAAATGTAGAAAAATAAAGGCACACAATTAGTTCCCAGTGCTTTTTCTTAGAGCCAGTGGCCATAAAAGGTTGTAAATGAGCTTCTTTTGTGTTGATAAAATATAGTCAGAGTCGTATAAGTAGCCTAAGATCTTTTCCTTTTGGTATCTGTTCAGGATTTCCACTGATGCCAAGAAAGATTATACCTATCCCCTACCTAAAATGAAGCAAACTGCAAAGTCTGACAGATAATAATTATTTTTTTAATAAGAAAAGCCAAACTTCTGAAAAATCTGCTTTTTCCCCCTTTATTTTCTTCTATATATTTTTATAAAGTGCACTTGATTCTTCATGAAACAAATTTTCTTTACTTTATTAGTGTTCATGTTTTCACCAGATGCAGTTTTGTAAAGCCCTTTATTGGTTCATGATCTTTTTCACTTCTAAATACGAACACTATATAAAGCTTTCTTAATATGATGAAAAAGCATTTACTACTTCTAGGTTTCATAAGGGAATAGTGTAAAAAGAAACCCAAACCAAACCTTTATGATTTCATAAAAGCTATATTAAATTAAAGCTTCAAAAGTTTCAAGTTCTGCTCAGAAATTCTGTTTTTTATTTACATTGCCTCTTTGTCACTTTGGCAATACTACTCTAATTATGCAAAATAGCACAGTAAAAATGTGGGGGTTTTCAGTTCCAGTTCTTTTTCAGATTCCAGTTCTTGAACTTCTCCCTTGCAAAATGGCTCTTAGAATTTGCAAGGGAGGTGGAAAACTTTACCTATGGGCACTTAAGTATTTTTCTCCAACTTCAGTGTTTACTTCATCTATTGCTAGCAAAAGGAAAAAAAAACTTACCTTGAAATCTATACATATACTTTACTTTGTAGTAACCTTTTCAGTGATCCAGACTTGTGGCCCTGTAATGTAACAAAACCTTTGCCCATAAGGGAACAAACTGCACTGTATGAGCAGTATGGGCAATCCCGGAGTAACTGGAGTACTAGGTCTTTCCCGAGGCACTGATGTAAGAGAATATGATGAGACACAAATTTCTGCAAAGCAATAGTTTAGCTCAGAATTTTAATATAGAGAATACCAAGCAGTATTCTGCTATCTGAATTTTAATGACTGTATCTTTTTTTATCCTTTCAGTTGTAGGGATGGTGTGAGAAGTTTCATGAAACATTAATTGCCCTAAATGCAGTCTGCTCCTTTTCTTTTTTTCTTTCTTTTTTCGTTCTCCTGATGTGATGTAAAATATAAATCTGTGCAGTGGAAGTGCTTTCTGCTCAGTTGCTTGCTTGATCTTGCAGTGACTTTGGTTCCTACTTGGGTTGAAAGCTTTCATGCAGGTTGCCCTGGTAAAAGGGAAGGGGTGGAGAGAAAGCTCTGGCCGATGACAGATCATCGGCAATTTAAAATACAGTACATATTTCAGGGAGTTTTAAGTAAAAAGCCATCTGGATATTCTCCAGTAATCTCCAGTTTCATCTGTAGATTCCCTCTGATTGCTGGCTTTTTAAGGATGAGTGGTTAAAAAGGCGAAAAACACAGGGGTTTCTGGTCCTTTTTCCTCCTCACCCCCCCAGAAAAACAGGACTGATAAAGGGGTAGAAAGGGACTAAATCTGTACAATTTTGGAGGCTTATTAGACGCAAGGGCACATCAAAGGATGTGAAGATTACTGTATATGCCAGGCACTACAAGGGGACTATAGGTAAAGTCCTCAGTGTTAATTAATTGCTCCGACAACCAACGTCTCAAATCTTAAAACTGTGCAAGGATTGGTTGTTATTTGACTGAATGCTCTCACTTTGTAACTTTCCAGGGGATCTTTGTAGGAAAATACATAGTTCCCAGGCAAATGAAGAAACCTTTAGGCAGATAAGCATATTTTAACACGAGTGCAAGGGTCAAGGATACTGGGAATCCAGTATGTGAGGTAGTGTAAAAAAAAGCAAATTCAGGACTCTCTGATCAAAAGTTGCATAATAGTTTTCTTTAGTAAATGTTCCTATTTATTCAGAAGAAGCCTGCTACACACTTAAATGTGCATAGTACAATGACATAATACTGTGACTATAAAATAGGAACAACAGGTTTAAACACTGACATGTTTATCTTTAACCAAAGTCAGTATCACACCTACATTTTCAATGACAAGGCAGTAACCATGCCATTGTGACACATATATGTCATGCTAGCCATGATCCCTTCTCACTGAGACTCAAATATTTCAGTAGCAAATATTCTGCTTCCAAGAATGTCACCCTGTGAAACAGACAAGTCTTTGGAGAGCAAGCACAAAGACAGTGCCTGTTGGGCTCAGTGTGCTCCTGTCTTCTTGTTATGTCCCCAGTTTTAGGCATCTCCACAAGCTGGGAATAACCTGACCTCCATTTTGTTGTCTCTGGAAATAGATTCCTCATTCCACTAAAATGGAAAAAATATGGTTCGCTCTTCCAAGAGCTGGAGAACAGTTATCTTCACCTAGTCTATTGGAATTTGTCTGGAGGCTGTGGGTTAGGGATGCAGGAATTTGGGATTGGGGATGCAGTCAGGGATACTCTATATGAAGCTGAGACCTTTTACCTTAAGTACATTTCACCTAAAGCAAAGGTCTGCATGGAAAGGTGGACAGACTGCTAAAGCTTTATCTGTTCTGTTTTACTTTTCAGCAAATATTTTTTCAGTTTTCTGTGATTCTGCTCTGGGAGCTGGGATGAAGGCTGGAAAGTTATACTGGATGTATGATGGCCTGTGAGAAGGACCTTGGGATTATGGGTCTGCACTAGTACAGTAGCAATTAGTTAACAGCACTGTTTTTTCAGAACTGAGTTCAATAAGCATCAGTGCACTAGACAGATGGAGAAACAAATGGTCCAGCAAGATTTAGGTGCACTGCTTAGCCATGGACAAATGTAGTCTGCTAATGTCCATAGAGCCAAAGTGATGAATGTATGTGCTAACAGGTCTGATGCATATTTAGATTTCATCTATTAGAATGATCTATTTTGGAATAAGCTTGTAAATTAATAATCAAGTTAAGTTTTCTGTGTAACAGACTTGACTGCTAGCATGCTGCATAGCTTTGATAAAAAGGAACTACAGAATAAATGAGGCCCAAGGAATGTCAGTGTGAAATGAAAGTTATTTCAAGCTAGCTATGCTAATTAAGTGAGCTTACACATTTCACCATGATTAAGATGAGACACAGTGGTAGAGCTCAATATATGTGGGAGTTCATTAAGTTGTCTGCAGTTCTACCTTTTTATTTAACAAGTGCTGCTTGATTTAAATGGAAAACTAATTGTAAAATAATCTCTGATGCAGTATGTCACAACAAATACATTCTAATACAAAAAGAAAACATTGCCTGTTTATATTAGTTTCACAATTGTCTCAGGTATCTCAACTCTTCCCCTCTCCTTCAGTCAGCATAAAGTTTACCTTATTTCTGTCTGAAGCCAAAATAAGGCAAGGATGCCTATTATAGATGAGTAAGTGGCATTTACAAGTGGCATTTTCCATTACTGTATGATTACTTGTACAGTAACAACAAACTGTTGGTTTGAAATCTGAGTTTTCTCACTTGTATAACCAGGACCTTTTTTGATGGAAAACTAATGCAGAGAAGGATGACATTTTGGGCTAGGCTACATGAATTTATTTCTCTTGGCTTTAGAGAGATTATCCTTTTTGCAGAACCAGTTAGTAGATTAAGGGTTTCTATGATTAAGGGTTTCTATGGCAGGTAGTTAATAGAAGAATATTTGTAGAAAAAGAGGCAAGTTGTTCTAGGGTAAAAAATAGAGAAACAATATCAAGGGAAGGAAGAAAAGGCTAAAACAGGAAAACCCAGATGAAAGGAAGAGGAAAACCCTTAGGAGTGGGCCAGTCTGAGGGCATCCATACACTCTGCCTTTTCCAGAAGGAGACTTGATTTGCACACAGTACAGCAAACAGTAGAAGTATACTATGCCTTACTTTGTACCTTCAGTGCAGCAGGAGAAATGTTTACCTTCAGTATTAATCTGGATGCATTGAAAGCCATAGATGCAGGGGCAATGCCTCTGTTACTGCAATATTCGTTGAGAAACAGGAAGCACTTTTAATGGAAAATGTGCAATACAAGTGGTAAAAAGGGTCACCAAGGTTCAGTCCTGCAGCAAATACAACCTTCATTTGTTTTCTAAGTATGGAACAGTTAGGGAAGGAGATAATGCTTTCACTGTACCAATGCTGGTTGTTCTAGAACTAATGAGAAAACCCCAAAGGTTAGGAAACAGATTAAAAGAAAGGATATAACAGACAAAGAAAAGAATGCAGACTAAGGCAAAACATCCCATACCTTTTATTTAACACTTATTTATTGCTTCAGCTAAGAAGATAACATGCAATGTCTGATCATATATAGGAAATCGCAGTACACTAACTGAATGGATTTATGACTCTATTTAGAACTTTACTGATAACTGGCAACTTTATCACAATATGTGTTAATTACATGTACAGCTACATTTTCATACCTCCACAGCTGCCACTTAAAGCAAATATGCATTCAGATGTTTGGAAGATCTTAGTATTTTGTCTGGGTTTCAAAAAATTTGGCTGTTATAAGATTTGAGTAAAGTATGTTTTTATTTTTTATCCATGTAATTCATTCAGCATTGGTGATGAGAAGATACAAAATACTGAAGTAGGTACGTTCTTTGCATTTGGCAGTAAATTTGCTGTAAAGGTATCACTGAATGTGGTATGTTCAGAATATTCAACAGAATTGGGGAATTTTGTGGGTTTTGTTTTTTGTTGGGTGAGGTTTTTGTTTTTGTTTTTTTTTCCAAACATCAGGTCTCAAGCTGGCAAATGAAAAGCTGCTATAATTCATCTTTCCCAGTGATGGTCCTTGTCACTGCTGTCCAAACATGTGGGTTATTGTCCTGCCAGGTGTGTAATATTTAAATAATAGCCATCTGTGAAGACAAAGTTAAGACAATCAATCTAGATATACTGGAAACAGCGACATTGGCCTAGTAATATGATAAAGTAATATAATAAAGCATAAGAGGTATAACTAATGTTAGAAACTTATCTAAACATGATGGCAATGTTTTGTGGACTTGTGTAGCTACATGAACATTAGAGATGTTTTTCTGGCATATTGCTATATGTTAACAGTGCAGACAAATTGCCAGACCACAGAGCATAAGGGAAGTCAGCTGTAGCATGTCTCAGCAGGTTGATCAGGGCAGGGAGCAGGCACAACTGCTCCACTGCACCGAGGGTACTATGGATATTCTTCTGCATATGTGGCTGTGTTGATATCAGGATGATGTCTGCTCCAGAGAGATGGTTTTTACAACCTCTATTTCCCCCCCACAACTGACAAGTTGTCAACTGTGAACAAAGGACTAGATGTTTAGTTATCATGAGTGTAGGCATGGCTAAGATCTAACTTTATTGCACACACTTTTCTTTCAGCAGTTGATGTGGAAGGAATAACTAAATTATGCCATTTCAGTGCTGACTTACTATGCATCTCCACACATACTTTTCAGAGGAAAAAAGAATCCAAGTTCAGTGAATAAATTGGGACTTGGACATATCAGATCATTATAATTTATAGCATAACTATCTGATTACTAATGCCACAGTCTTCAACTATGTAGTGACACGATCTTTTCTCTTTGTATGCATGCATAGTGCATTTCACCACAGGGAGCATTTGGATGCCTGAGGCTTTTGATCTAGTATGTGGTTAAGATAGTGGCTGGTCACATAGGACAAATACACACAAAGTCTATATCAATTCAAGTTCACTTGTCAGTACTATATCAAATACCTTTTGCTGAAATATTCAAGTTCTTGCTAGAGAAAAAGTACACATCCACCGTGTTCTTATTTATTTGAACTGCTGGCTTTTATTAATTGTGAGATGAGTTTGTACGCTGTAAATTAAGTCTTTTGGTATTGTTTTATGTTTGTTGTGGGGTATTTTTTTTGGTTGGTTGGTTGTTTTTTTAATTTATTTTATTTATGTTTTGTATTAAAAAGTCCTGATTTTCCATCTCCATCAGTGCGCGAGTTTTCTGGATAAGCCAACTTTGCTATAGAGAGATCACTGTGCATCTGAGGGTTACCAGGACAGAGGCAGCAGGAGTCATTTGCCTAAGGATGGACAGTCAAGCATTGCAGAGCTCCAGGTCTACCATGCTGGTCAGCTTCATTTACAACTGGGGCAGTAGCAGTCCTGACTGATTATCCCCACGACATTTGGGAATCCAGATGACAAGGCACAAGACGTGTCACTGTAGACTAGTTCTATCTTGGATCAGTATCTTTGTTGCTGCAGATTCAGGAAAAGAATTCTTGTTAGTAGGACACTACTGACTGTTGTGATTACCACTGTAAAGGGCTTGGGAGTGAACAGAAACCATTATGAACCCTTCCCAAGCTCATATTAGATGCTATGTGGTGGCACATCCAGCATCTGTTTCATTTCTTTGCAACAGTGCGTATGAAGTCTGCACATGAGAAATGTCTGGTTTCCTGAATCATTGCCATTGTTTTATGTCTGTCTGGTAGAGCTTCTACGTCTGCCTGAATCAGAGTGCTGAAACGTTGCGTTTTCAGAAATTCCTGGCATGTGAGTAACTGCAAGAGTAACAAGAAAAACAGAAAAATGTTGAATACATTGGTTATTTCCAACTCCATTGCTGAGTATTCAGTGCTGTACTTTCTGACATACTGCTGTCTTGCATAAATGAATGATCATACTTTCAGGTCTGTGTGTAATTGCAGTCTCATTCACCACTGCACAGAGCATACTTCTCAGAGATACTGAGCTGTTAGAGTATTAGGTTTCAGATGGGTTTGGGGTATGTTTGGGGCTCTATCATCTTCACAGAACTACAGTTCTTCACAACAGATTCTTAAGTATTTGCCCTTAGGTGTTTTCATTGCTGAAGATCCAATTCACAGAAAGTCATCTGTCCATTAAATGCTAGTTGCATGTTTTCTGAGGCAGATTTTGGACTCATATCCCTATTTTATTTTCCATTGGCAAAACTGACTTCATCTGAATTGCTGTAGGTATAAAGATTTGATTTGTGATTTATCATTTGTGATTTATAGAAGGCAGAATTTGTTCCCATTTCAACTGAAACTGTGTTTCTAGCATCTGGAAAACTCTAATCTTCCCTTTTTCTGACTTCTACAGCACCTACCAGCATCCTGTGAAATCTATAACAGAGATTAAGTCATCCACCTTACTGGCTGCCTCAGTGATGTAATCCCAGGTCCTTAAATACTTGCACTGGTTTCCAGTCTTCTTTGTATTTCAACATGTTATTCTTCATACATTCCTCTTACAAGTGAAATTCCTTTACAACTGATGTTTAAAAAATACATATTGGGACAGATGCTCTTCTCAGTGATTGCATGTGGGTTTGCTCCTGTCCCTTGCTTTTCATTTTTGATTTCTTAGCAATGCACTTTTCTCTCCAGCCTTCACACATAACTCATCCATCTCTCTCACCTACTTTCCAAAGCCTTCTGAGCTGCAATTTTTTGTGGACCAGAATGGTCTGCCACAACTTTCCTCTCCAAGACCCTCAGATTCAATATCTTTGATTATATTTCCACTTCTGACCAATAATTTCAAAGTTATTTTGTCCTATGTTAACTTCCCTTTAAGTCAGCTGGTAGAAACTGGTATAATAGGCTAGAATTGGGAAAGTACAATGCCTTGTGATCTGGGCATATGCATTGTATTCGTTTGTACTAATCCAAATGGGTAGAAGTGAATACAGAGCTTCTGAACATGAGATCTGATTCAGGTCCCAGGTAAAACATGCTCTGAGTATATTCCAAGTCAGAAAGTGGAATGTTCCACACTCTGTACACTGTGACTGTGTGGCACTGTAAACAGCCAGCAGTTGTACATCTGAATTTATGCAAAAGTAGGTTAACTGAGAGGTGAGATCAGCCCGAGTTAATTCCTGTCCTGAAATTAAGCCTTGTATTCACATATAACAGTGTGTCAGGGTGACACACGTTTGTTCTTGCTCTAGGAATCACAAGGCTGCAGTAGCTCAGTGGAGAACAGATACTCTTGTTGTGAGCCACATAATATTGTTCCATGTACTCTCATTTACTAAATGCCTATCCTAGCAATGAACGGAAATTATTTTCCCTTTATCACCAATTAAACTGCTATGCAAGCAGGTCTCCAAACAAAGCAAGCAAACAAAAATAACCCCCCAAAGGAATCTGTGTAATCAGCATGGTCTATTAATGAGACCACATGTATTTCTGTGATAGCCTAATACTAACCCAACTTTCACAGATATATAGAACAGGAAAATTTCACTGATCTGGGTTCAGGTCAGGGTTTAAGTTCCCTCACTCTATGAATTTCCTCATTTCATAGAGAATAAGTAATCATTCCAAAGGAGAAGATTAGGTAATTTTAAATTCCTTTATTACTAAGGCTTTTGGGGCGCAGCAAAATAATTTGTAGCTACTTCTGCCTACTTTTTTCTTATTTTTGTAATTTAAGCAGCTACTCTTTAGTTCAAGCAAGCAAAGTTTTACTGTTTTTCATAGTTGCATAATTTATCTGTAAGAACTTTGACATTTCAAAGAATGTGGTATTCCTAGCCTTTGCTAGTATCTGCATATTTCTCTTTAGATTTCAGTCTTGATATTTACACTTAATGAATGAACATGAACCCAGACTCCTGAGGTCTGATCAGTTTTCTTGAGATTGACTAAGCCACAGAAGATAAACATTTAAGTGTTGTTTTCTTTATTAAAACCTATTTTGCTCCAAGCTGCCATGGTGAAGGACTTGCTAGATCCCTTAGGAGTTGTGAACAGCTCAGGATTTGGGTCTCTTCACTGTAACAGTGAACAGAAAAATTTGCCATTCCAAGTGTTGCCTGCCATGCCTCAAAGTTGTGTAAATCATTCTGGGCTAATTTTTTACAACACATAACAATACTGCTTTGTGAGCAGTATTGATGAAAGAACAGCGAGACAAAGCTGATCATTTTTAAGCCCTTAGAATGAATGAAACCACAGTTAAGCCAGTGGGTGTATGTCTCATAATGTGTGGTTAGTTGAGAGATGATTCAGAACTTGGGAAATATGGTTTTGGTGTCCTTCTCTCTTGTTTTTTCATGGTAGTGTGAAAACATGTCATTCCACCCCAAGACATATGTTACAAAAATAAACAAATGCTTTCCATCTTTTGGAAGTGCAAATAAAAATCAGCATACAGTATTCTTAAATATTTTTAGATATCCTGGTATGCTAAAGGGAATGGACTGTGTGTCCTCGAAGAGCAGTTATTCAAGAACAGTGCCTGGTATCTGGAGCCCACTGGAGAATTGCAAGGAGTTCCCTTTGCACCATGAAGTTCAATCCACAAATACCTATCAGGAAAGAGGATACTGCATTAGTTGGGGCAAGGATCTAATGGGATATCACCCAGGCTACAAAAGCCTCAGTAGTAATTGTATAATGTAAGATACTACACTGAAGTTTTCATGGTTAAACTTAGATTCCGCATGTGCAGCTGAAGGTAAATTAGCTCAGCATTTATTGACCTATTTTTTCAGGCAAGAATATTTCCCCCACAGATCACTTCCTGGACAGTTCCACTTGGAATAAAAATGGTCCGCTTGGACTTTCTTGCAGTTGTTCCTGTAACTATGGGTCTGATGTGAGGTGATTACCATTAATTTCAGTGGTGTTTGGATCTAGCACAGGAAGAGCTACAGGAACTCACCTGAATGCAAGGCTTTAAAATGCTGTTTAGCATTGGCTGGTGATTGACTAGCCATGAGGCAGAGACGGTACTTGATATCAGAAACATTTTCTTCACAGCACAAAAATTCTCTCTTAAGGTCTTAGCAAACCAGCCCTCTGGAGACTTCACTGCAGCTACAAGCACTATTTACTCCCATCTTTTTACCATTTACTCCTACCACCTGTAGGTTCTGTTCTATACTGATGCATTTGAAAAAGGTTTCTGTACCATTGACACCAACTCAGCTGTTGGCATAATCAGAAGGGAGCCTCTCAGCAGCAGCTGGGAAGGGCATTTCAGCAGCCCAGATCTAACCTGTTATCAGATGCCGAGCTCATTGATCCGCAAAGTGTTCTCATTTCAAGGTTAAGTGCACAATCTGGAGATGTTATGAGGGAGGGACATCCCTGCGTTCATATAATGCTTACCTAACATGAATTTAGATTTACAGTTGTACTTAATTACACACAACTTTTCCTCAGTAAATAATGCTGTATGGATTGAGTGTTGAAAACAGTTTTCATTGATAAAAAAAAGACTGATAGATATTTGATAACAAGTGTTTTTATGCATGTGTGCAGATGCTGGTGTAGAATTATCAGTGAAAACAGTCCTTTAATAAATATGTAATGGTAGTTTATTGATATCACATATAATTTCATACTCTGGTACTTCCACATAATGCAATGAAATGGTCTATAACACTACGATAAAATCATGACATTGGACTTAATCTACACATAGGATTAAGTTAAAATGCTAATTGGTTCTCTTTGGTCTCTGTATGTGAAAATCTTCTGTCTATCCTGTAAAGATACGCACATGTACTCTTCTATGACAGAAAAACTAGAATCAAAAGTGGGAAGAAACTACTGTTGAACAAAAAAACCCACATGCATTGCTTTTCTGAATGTATCTCAGTATTTGATTATGGGGACAGCTATTTTGGGCTTGTGAGTCTTCTTTGAAGAAATTATCAACATCTGCAGAAAGTATGATGGAATATTTATAAAAGTAGGTTTTTATTTTATTGTGTAACTTTCACCAAATATTTTTCCCAAGCGCATAGAAGAATTTACAGGCAGGAAGTTATATCACCAGATGTTTTCATGGGAATTAGGTGAATTTATTTGGTAAAATCAGCAACTCGTTCCTCAGTATAACAGCAAATAATTCACTTTTTACCATTCAACCAATGATCTGAATTACTTTCTGTGGGGGAAATGGATCTAATCTCACATCTGGATCTTTTCAAGACTTCATTAGATCTTCTATCTTTTGATTTTTCCTCTTATCAACTTAGAATATGTGTTAGGACTGACAGCACAGGCTAATCATGAGCATGACTCACACAGGGATAAATTCTGTCAAAAAGTGTTATCAGCCAGTCACTGCTAAATTCCAATTAACTAAAATCAAAATTCTTCAGGTGCATCATAATTTTTTGTTCTTCGTGAAGCAATAAAGTAGCACAGTGTCCAGTGCAAAAGCTTAGCTGTTGATTTGGAGAAAACTCCAGGAACAAACTTGCCAACAAAGTTTTCAAGTTGACAAGCAGGTATTCTTTATTGCGGCACCGGGAGACGCAGGGGGTAGCTCCTCCTAACGTGTGCCCCTGTATTGCTACACAAGCTGTCCTTATATAGTCCCTGGGCATACATGCATATTCATGAGGCTATGTATGGATTACATCATTTTCCAGAAAGTTCCCTGCATGCGTACAGAATTGTGGTGGTGGTCTCTGAGGGTCGTTTACTTCTTCCAACAATCTTCATCACTTCTGGCAGCCTTTGAAGCACAAGCAGTAGATGCTTATACCAGCTTAATTGGTTCGTTAGCACCAGAGACATAATAATCCTCCTGTCCTCCTACTTATCAGTTGGTTTAACTGCAGCCCATCCTGGGCACCTGCCATTCCCAGATACTCCTTATCCTGTGTCCTGTTCTTCTAGACTGTTTTTCTTAAAACTATGTCAAGTATAATGATTTATCTTGTACAAGAATTCTCAGTATGTTCTCTAGCTGTACTCTACTTTTTTTCTGTGTATCATGCACCTCAATAATTTCCATTGCTACTGTTACAAAGCCATCAAACTTAACATTACTTAAAACTGATTCTAAAGGTTTATATATTCCATTTTGTAACTTTGCGCCCCCCATCTCACTTTACCCCGTGTAGCTGAGCTAAAACTTAGAAACAAAACACTTCTGCTGTGACAGCAACATCTTTTACCCATACTGAGAAACAGCTCTAATTCATTATTGCTAAACGTATCATAGTACTTGCAAGACAGAAGTTCATTTTTGTAGACCTTTAGAGAGGCTTTAAGATGTAAACTTAGAGCCCTCATGATGGGTGATATTCTTCACCTTCTGTCTGAATCTCTTGCATTTGATAACTTTTTCTCCCATCAATGGGTGGTAATTTTGTTATGGGTGAATAGATTTCTCTATGAATGTGCTAACAGACATAATTCTCTAATAGTATAATAGATCCATAACAGATTTACTTTATCTTCTGTTGTTACATTGTCTCTGAGCTGTCTCATTAATTATAACGAAACAGCACAGAATTATATGTCTAGCATTAAACTACCATTACTGAGGGCTATTCTCATGTAGAAGCTGCCCCAGTGTCAGGTGAAGTCAACCCAAAGCTCCCATTAACGTCACTGCAAAAAAAGTGTGCCAAATAGATGCACATTAGAAGGTTTGGAAGGCTTGTGTACTGCCTTATGGAGATACAAGATAAAAATCAATTAGGTCCCTGCCCCCCAAAAATATGCAATGTAAAGAGCAAGAGAAAATGGGTAGAAGTAGGAGGGGAAGATCAGTGTTGTGAGGACAATCAGATTTCCTAGAAAAAGTGCCAATATTTCAGGCTGTCTTTCAAAGTTTAAAGATTACATTTAACTTAATAACTTTTAGTGGTTTAATATTTATGGAATTATTTCATTTCTTAGCATTTCAAGTTTAAACAAATGATAAAAAGTTCTCAATATCATAAATTGGGAGAGGTTGGAATATGGTTTGTAGAAATATTTCTAGCTTGTTATGTTCAAACCCCACAGAGCTTCTGCTCAGTCACAAGTATCAACACTGCAATGTTTTCATACCCTGCTTACCTTTCTGGGTAAGATTCTTCAAAGAAGTTGCACATATCAATTTCACTTGGCATTTTCTACGGGACTTTCAAAAAATACTATGGAGCTCAATTTAAAATAAAATTTTTAATGAAATGTTAAGCTGCATACAGTTATGTAAAAAAATATTTGTCATATACAATTAGGTAATTAAATTATTACACAGATCATAAAATAGAAGAGAAAAAATTGATGTTATATAAGAAAACCTCACAATTTTGTACTTATTAAAGAACAGGACTACAAAAATGGTATCTTGATATGACACATTGCTTTTAACTTCTAAAAAAGGAAATCTACTGCACATTTTTGTTATTGCTGCTCTGTATGATTGCCAAGCTTTGAAATTCTTCAGCCTGGCCTTTTCTTCAGAAAGACAAGATCACCAAAATGAAAATGGGAAGAACTGTGTGGGAAACAAGTGGATGTAAAGAAGACATATACTCTAACACCCCTCGGTGTGAATAGATTATTGGGAAGAGTCTTAGTTTGCTCGTATTAGTTTCTTCTGCCTTACTTTTTTCTCTGTCACTCTGCCTCTATTCCTCCACCACCCCAGTTGCCAGGTAGTTACTTCCTACTCCTGAATAAAAGCTTTTACATTTCTCAGATGACCTTCCTAAGGAGAGTCACAACAAACTTGTAGAAGTGCCTCAGATGCAAAAAACTCTGTGTCATATGCCATACTAATATGCCGGAGTTTAATTCAACACTTACACTAAGTGATGCTTTTGAGGTGATACTGCCATGGAGTGAATGAAGCTAGGGGTTTCTGAGCAACTGATAGAAGCCTCCCCAAGGCAGAATATGATGCTGATGGGATTCTGGGGTTAATTAACCTCAGATAATAAGGTTAATTAACTGGGTAGTTAGAAATAGAATATGACAGGATACAGATGTCTTACCACATTCTTGTACTGTGTCAGAGACAACTCTCTATGTCAGGAGAAGGTATTCCAGACCAGTACCTAATTTAGGCTTTGCTTTCATCAGTAGGAAGTAACTGATTAGCTTCAATGGTGAGAAATCATTTGGGTGACAGTGATTACAAAATGACTTGGTGAGAAAGGAAGGAATGAGAGCAGACAAATAAGCAAAGAGGTCTTCACAAAAAAAAAAAAAATTGTTGGCAAGTTGGGTTTTCTGAGGTTCTTTGGGGAATTGAAGTGTACAAAAAACCAAACCAAACAAAAAAATCACAGCAGTTTCTGTGAAGTATTAGACTAAGAAAACTGGTAACTACTCTGATGCAAAGGAAGGAGAAACAGAACAGTAGCAGGAGGTATTATGACTCCACCATGAGTTTTGATATGACTGGAACAACCAAGGAAAAACGTAAACAAGGTAAAAATGAATCAAGTATAAATAAGGCACAGGGCTAAGGGTGATTGACATGGACACGTTGACACAAATCTGGACAAGATGAGACCCAAAATTACTTACTGGAATATAAAAGCTGAGAAGAGGGCTGGCATCCTCAGAGAAGATCTCAGTGCAGGAACAGCAGCCAGCCCAAACCAGGGAAGGACTTGGAGCATCTGCAGGTTCAGTGTGTCAGGGCATGAGGGTTTCTATATATGAGGAAAGACCTTGTCAAACAAAATCTGAGAGCAATGATCTGGGAGACCTCTCTGGAAATTCATAGTGGATGTATGTCTTCTGCCTGATTCCTTCCCCTTACCATTGTATCTTTGCTTCCTTCTTGCCCCTTTATTCAAACATCCCCACTGAAAAGATAGCAAGCATGTGCTATGTGCACCAGCTAGCCTGGAGGTTTAGTTTGTCTGACTGGTTACTACTGAGCAGGACATCTGTAGAAACTAGATTGTCTCTGCGTTGGTCACTCTCTTCCAGCCAAACACCATTTCTTTTTCCCTCCACAAAAACAGTGGCATGTTTTTCTTTCAGACATGACTTAAATTGTTTTCCAGGCTTGGGGACTGGGTGTCTGCCAGATGATTTGCACAAGCATTGTCTCTTTAGGAAGCCAGGAAATAGAAAGAATTGGGAAAATTATAGATCTTAGTTGAAAAAAATACAAGAACAAATAACTTAGTAAATGTCTGCACACCAGACGAATAAGATGTTGAACAGGCTGCACTAGGGTTTTTTCATCAAAACAATATCTAGATCAGCTAGGATCCATTTTCAAGTTATCCTCAATTGAACTGTGGGAAAATCTTCAATAACCTCAATTTGTGATTTAAACAGACAGCCAAGAGATGCAACCAGCAGAAACCAGGTTAAGAAGAAATAAAATTACACAAACCAACTTTCATGCTGAATAGGTTGCAGCATTTCCAATGAGACCAACATGATTTCTAAAGTATGCAAGCAAACTGAAATTCCTTGTTTGTGCCAAAGACAGGGCTTTTATAAAGTGCTAGATAAGTTTTTAGGAAACCTTAAATAGTCTTGTCCTGCATGGCTGAGAACCTGAAGACAGAATACATCTTCATGGAGAGGTTTCAGCACAGGACTCATGCTCCATGAGGAGACAATTTCTGCTTCTCAGCTGCTGCCAGTAATCATTTCTGATCTGAAATAGATTCATAGCTGCTAATGATGACTGGCCCAATAATATCAGACTTTTCTCCTTGTTAGTAAACCCAATTATTTTCACAATAAGATGCAGTGCTTGCCAAAGCAGAAAAAAAAATGACAATTTTACTTTAACAGGAGTTATTTGGGAAACTGGAGTCACTTTAGCAACACAGCTGGAAATTCATTAAAGGTGTTGGTGTTTGACTTTATTGAAAATGGGGAGAGCTAGCAACAACCAAATTGAAAGATATGGTTTCATTAAAGGAACTCAAAAACATCAGCAACAGCAAACATTCAAAGGCGTCTGAACACCTGCTGCAGAGGAAAGGTCAGCAGTAGGGTGTGAGGCTTGAATGAGACTTTAGTGTAGTGTTGCATTTGTTTTTCCTAAACATTGATTTTTAACTAATATGACTTCAAAGATTCATTCATGTCAAATCATACATGTGTCTTTGCCATTTCTGTCCAGCTCTGTCATTCCATAGTAAGTAATGACTGTAGTTGTACTCCTGTGACAACTCTGGCAATCAATGGCAGCAAAGTGCTGAGAGTGGATGTTGTTCTGTGGAGTGTTGGAGTATCTGGCAGAAAATCACACTTTAATGATTGCAGAGCTGTTCCCTTCTTCATCAAGTGCACAGAGCTAGTATCTCGCAGTTATGATGTGTTGGGAGAAAAGGGTGTGTGTCACTTCTCCCTTTGGCTACTTGAAGATGCAGTTTACCTATAGCAAGAGTTACTCCTACGGAAGGGTACACTGCCTCCCTGTTATGAAATCCTTCCATCGTGATATGGTACCAGTGGCTCTAGGAGCTGAGAAGGTAAGCTGGCATCTTGGAGATATTGCCAAGTCCTTTGGGAGCACATTGTAGAGTATTAACATGCTTTTACTACGCAAAGTATGCATGGTTCTAAACCAGTCTTAGCAACAGCAAAAGGAGCTTGAATGACAGGTCTGGGAACTGCTGCGATTTCTTTGTAGCACAGGCACTTAGTGTACAGCAGATCTGAGTCCCTTTTCACTCTCCTTTATGAAGTGAAATGAAAATGGAACCATAAAATGGGTCATGAAATGGAAACCTCTTTTTGACTTATGTTCACTTGCTACCGTGGCTGGTGCCACTCCAGATGACCCCCCCGTCCCATACTTCATTATGCTAAAATCACCAGCACAGGCATAGTTATAGGGAGATGATTTTAACCTCATTATCTGTACAGATATGCCCAGCTATGTTTTGCTATTGCATTGTGATTATGAATAATTAACACGTCATCTTTAAAGTACATAAACAGTACATTTTAGAATCCATTAGCCCTTTAAAAATAATTGGATATCTTCTCTTTGTTAATTTGCAGCATTCAGTAATTCACACTGGGTGATCCAGTCATTTGTGGAAATTATGTTTAAGAACTAAAACTTACATATATTCTGTTCTTCAAAACCCTTCCAATGATGGTAGAAAATGATTGTGCTGCCAGTTACTTGGTTTATGTGGTAATATATTAAAGAAATTCTGCTAGACTTTAATATGGTGCTCTGTGTTTGTGATGTCTCGTAGGTTATGCTCAAAGAGGTAAAATTTTATAATAACTGAAACAGCAAAACAAGTATTTTTAAAATATTGTCAAAAAAGAGATTTACTTATTTTCCTTTTCTCCTCCAGTGTTTTGTTGGGGAGGAGAAGCCATTTCTCACTGATTTTTGTCAGGGTGGAATAACAAACATGCAGACAGACTTACAGTACTATTTTTAAAGACTGTAGAACTGTTGTCTTGAAGAAGTTTGCAATTGCTACAGTAAAAGAAAAAATATCTTGTAGCCCTGGTGCTAGTATAATTTATTTTGGCATACAGTTAAACAGGTTTTCAGTGAAAGTGCACATGCAATTAAGGTGTTGCCAGATCAAACAGATGTTCACATCAACTCCATCTGAAAATATCAATATTAAAAACAAATTTAGTATTTGTTTTTCCAATGGATATAATCAAAAGAAAAACATGTTTCTGTTGCGTTAAAAGCAAAGTAATAATGAAAAGAAAGGAAACCAAAGTTACAAAATAAACTGAAGGAAAACACAGTACAAGTGAGTGGACATAGGGCTGAAGTAGGGACAAAAATGCTTCTATAGATCTTTATTTTTGTGTGTGAACCATTTAATAGGAGCTCTCAAACAAGATTTGTGTTAGTGATAATAAATGGAAGATTCATAACCTCTTCTTCAAATTAGCAGTCAGAAAGAAATATAAAAAAATAAAAAAATAAAGAGCTCTGTTATTTCTAAATCTGTTATATGTCAATGATTTTGTAGTTCCAGGTCTGAATTGCAGCACAGGAAGGGAGGCTACAAATTAAACCTTCAGGGCTAAGGATGAAAATGCTCTGAAGAGAGAAGGATAATTTTCCTAAGCAGTGGAACTGATAGAGTGATGACAATTCCTTCTCTCTTCCTGTGTCCTTATTTTATTTATCAGACAAATTAACAGCTGTATTTACAGCCTCTGGAGTAGTCAGCTAAGGAGGAGCCCTTGGAGACTACAGAAAGACGCTTTAAGGATGGTGCCTCACACACCACTCAACTTTTAATTCAAAGGAAATAAGACATGAAATGAGAGCAGATTATGGGCACAACATCAGCATGGCAGCTTCTGCAGTGGTATCTGTTTCTGCCATTGGCATATGAGACTCAGCACGTTCAAACAGCTTTGGCACAGTGGGTGAATGCACCAGTTCCTACTTGTTGCTGCAAGCATCCCAAATTGTCACGTTTCACTGGTTTTTATGTTTTAAGACTAAAGTTTTTTCACAACCTTCTGCAATTATATCTACCTACTAAATACAATATGGAGAATCTAAGGTGGTCAGTTAAATATTTGTTATTTATATATCATGAGCAAATTATTATTAGTATAGCTATGGTTGTGTTTAAAGACCAACCAAAATGGACAGTAAATTGCTCCTATTGGAGCACTTCTGCCATGTGAACACAGATCAGTCAGAGAGCTGCTGGAAGGGAGGAGACAGCTACAGCACAGGAAATGGGAGATCACAGGGTTGACAAAGGGAGGGATAAAACTGGTGACAGCAAATATCAGATTCATGAATCTGTGGATGAGCTGAGCAGATATGTGTGATCTTATGTCTGCCAAACTTCGTAGAAAACATGATACCTGTTTATTAACCAGGACGTGAAAGTCATCTGCAGTCTGCATGGGGTTTTCTGAAGGTCCAGTAGTCCTCCAGTAGCCCTCCTGTCTGGCATTTCCACCCATCTTGAGTCTTCCACAGTCTTCTGAAGTGGGAATGAAAAAGTGGATAGATATAAGTATGATCTCTCTCATTAACCCTGAGTGTCTTTCTGAGAGAACAATCTTTTCTCTGATTACTTGAATTGCTGCAGTGTAGGGCCTGAGGCTGCTGCTTGTCATTGACCTGGCTAAGAATTCACACCAGAAGGTACTTTTCCTTTCAAACTCAATAAGAGGCAGGTATTGGGGCTTCCCAGCTTGTATCTGTAAGATGAATCCAGGATTCTTCCAGGACACTTCAAGGATTTTCAACAGGGTGACCTGGATATTTTTTTCCTTTATTATAATCTTCCATCAAAAGCCAAAGAAAGGATACTGAAGACATAGCAGATGCTTTTTGTCATTACAGCCAATCCAAACCTCATGTTGAGGTGAAAATAGTTAGATCTGCTCTCTGTCGTGAATCCTACAAATATCCAGGCCCAGTAGCTAGCACTGCACTCTTTCAATCGTTTCGGTTGCTGCATTAATGAGTTGCCATAAAGGTTCATCCATACAAAAAAAGGAAGAAACCCCAGGTTTTAGTAGCAGTGGCCAATTGCCAGATTAAATCTATAGTAACTAGGAGAAGCTGGGCCTTAGAAGGAACATTTATAGCACGTTTTACCTGTTCCAGAGGAACCTCTATGCTGGCACAAGGGTGGCTGCTCTGAAGGTATCACAAGCAAGTGTCTCTATAAAGTGGGCAGAAAAGTCAGTTAATGACTGGGAATTCTCAGAGGGACTATATAAATTGTGTACTGGCCTCACCTGAATAGTGACCTTCTGGAAGAGGTTAAGGTTTGTCATATATCCCAGTAAAAAAAATGATGAAGTTACCAAGTCAGAAACTTACTGTTGCTGCTTCTACACGATAGCTGACTGAATGAAATAATACAGATTTATTCATGCAGACACAGGGGTTGGAAATAATCCCCAAGAGTTTATTTTTCATCAAGTAGTATTTGAGTATGTCTTTTAGAACAGTTGTATTAGAAGACTGTAGAGTTCAGCAGCTGATTGTACTAAGTCTGTTTTTGGTAGCTGTGATAAGCCTGTCATAATTGTGTCTGACAACAGGCTGCCATTTCATGAGCATATGCTTAGGCAGTTGCAATGAATTATGGCACAGCATATCACCATTATACCCAGTCTAACTGGTTGATGGAAAAACAAAATAATAAAGTGTCTACTAAAAAGGTGACGGGGGTCAGACTCTGGCCCTTATTTAACATTGTTAAATTATAGAATGACAGTAGTGGAATATGGGTTGTCATCTGCTGACATCTTGTTCAACAGAAAACAGAGTTGTCTGGGCTTCTGAAAATGGATGTCAGAGCCAGTGGGTACTTGCAGACATGCAGAGTGACAGATAAGACAAAACAAGCTTCTCAGTATGGCTTCAGGTCCCAGAAAATGCAACCACTTCATGAAAATGAAGCTGTGCACATCTAATGGGAAGGCAAGGCTGCACACATCACAGGTGTCAAAACACTTAGCCAGGTATAACTGTGTATATGTGTCGCAGCACTCAGGTGTGTACTGTGGAGATCTAGATAACTCTTCCAGTCCCAGCAGGCAGGAGGTAAAGGTCAATGAACTGGTTCTTTAGAGGAAAAAAAAAAAACAAACAACAAACAAAAAACCAAAACCAGAAAAGTCCAAGGGTCTGCAATGCACAGGCTGTGGGACAGAACAGGACCAGAACAATTGCAATTAATAGAGAAAAAAAAGGAGTCATGCTGATTTCTCAGCACTGGGGGTCAATGCATCCCCAGTCTGAAAGAGGTGACTCTGCAGTTGTGTGTCTACAGTCTTCTGGAAATGATTACTTTCATGCCAAAAGAGCCATGCCCAGCTCCCATCAGGTGCATCCTCCCTCTGCCATTAGAATTTACCCTGTCATTCCTGGGTGATGCAGTTCCTTACCTGCAGGGGATTTCGTAATTGTTATAGCTGTTTCAGCTCTTAGGAAATTTTCTTCTTTTTCTGTATAGTCTTCCTTATGCAATGGGGATTCAAGAACTTAATTTAATCATAATGTATTTTCTGTTGGATGCAGTGATTAACCTCGTGTATTTAACTGTAACACTGCTTCCTTCTCTGCTCCTCTATCCTCCCCTTGAAAAGAAGAGTTGGTTCTCAGGCCTCTCATGAATAATGAATTTTCAACCTGTGAACTCTGTCAGATTAGCTTATGCTTTGGGCTAAGTTTTTTTTTCCACAGTCTCATGCTTTGGAATAATGTGCTATATAAAATTTAGGGACGGAGCTGAATCTTTAAGAAGCAGTGATCCTTAGGTAGACTTTTCACTTCTTTCTCAAAGGCAAAGACCTCAGGTTCTTGCTTGGGTCTTTTCTTTCTTTGTTCCTTTTTTTTTCTGAGCATGTGTTTATTCTCAGTACCTTGAGACACATAGAAACAAAGAGAAGGGGGGAAAGAAAGGAAAAGGGTGAGAAAGATCTTGAGCTCTACAAGCACGCAGGCAATAAGGCTAATGGATGCACCAGCATTGTGCATATCTGTGCTATAACGCTAACATTATCTCAGTGTTGCCATTTAAGAGCTGTTCTGGGACATCAGTTTCCTGTAAGCAATACCCTACCTCATCACTGACCTTATTTTTTGAACATGTTAGATCTAAAGGGTTGAAGGCAATGAATGGGAACTAATTTAGTCTGAGCAGTTGTGATCGTTGGATGTAGCTGTTCTGACTGCATTGTGACTTTCCAGGTAGCATCAAGATACAGTTTTGTGTAGATTTCAAAACTGTCATCAGTTCAAATTGCTGTGACAACACATCGAGTCAAGTGAGGATGTTCCAAGCATCTTCCTTAGCCATCCTGACAAAGCTGTTATGTAGCATCCCCAAATGCTGGTGTTCATTTATTGGTCAAATCAATCTGTCACAAATGTGACACAAATGTCATGCCAGAATTGAGATTACTAATTTTTTTTTTCTGCTGTTTTTTATTTTGTCCTCTTCAAATTATGTCTGCAGAGAAAACCTCTTTAAAAATGTAAGTAGGTTCTACTTTCATGCCGTACTTCATTAATTTGATGTGGCTCCTCCTTACATCTGTGTTAGCATCAAAAGAATGATGTGTATTACTTTTGGAACATGGAAGCCATTCTGAATAGGCCATGTTTTGCCTCTAGCACATGATCACAACCCAAACTAAACATGTTTTGATATCTAAAAGAGTAATTAAGAAAAAGTTCTTTTTTTATTATCTCCATTTTATCGACTTTTGAAAATGCTAATACTGAAACATACAGTAAGAGAGTAATTTCATTGTGCCTGTAGTCCAAAAGAATATAGATAATATCCCTCTGCAAAGTCAAGTAGTTTGTTAAAATATCTATGTCCTAACCAGAGAACACTGACTGGTTTAGTAGCTATCATGGGACAGTGATGAGGGCTTCTTGCCTAAATAATCAATTTACTACTAATGATGATTTCTTCTTTTAAGGGGGGGAGAAGTAGCGTTAAATACCTTTTGTGAAGTTTGTATATTGCTTTATAGCTAATAGTTATACATAATGGTGATTAAAAATATTGGGCTAGAAAGAAGTTAGTTAGATTCTTCTAAAAATATAACATTTTCTGGGGTGGAGACATATGTAAGCATATGTACTATATCTGAAAAAAGGCGAAGATCTGCGAAAATATAGAACTCAATTACTTGAATTGAATAATGTATTTTCTTGTGTCTGTGATCTGATGTGCAAACTGCTTGAAAAGCCTCATGTCATATATATGGTCCTGTATGTATCTGCATCTCACTTGTTTTCTGAGTTACTTATTTCTCTTTTAAGGAGTAAAGTTTGGCAGGGACCTTGTGTTTTTCAAGTTACCTTTCATTTGTTGCTGGACTGCATTGTATAGCCCACCTTCACTAGGAATTGACATTAAATGTGATGCCAGTTACATGGTGACATGGATATGGAAAAAACCCTCACAGGTCATATGGGGGAGTGAGAAAGACAGAGATCTGCTTAGTCCTGAAGTGGGATCCTTCAGTGATGTCAGAGAGGAAAAAGGTTTTAACCTGAAGGAATGTAAATAGTGTGGCATGGAGATGGGAAAAGGCTCAAGGGTACAGAGCAGGGAAACTGTCAGTCTGGAAATAATGGGGTTATAAGAGTAAGAAAATATGTGAGAAGGCTTGGACATACATTTCAGCTATGGATGCTTGGACAAGTAGACTTTTCTAACAGCTTTTGGCTACTTCCATTAGCAGATTTTGAACACAGCATTCTGGAAATAAGTGGTTAAATGAGCGGTGGAAAAAACTTATTTTTCAATCTACATAGGATAAACCTCATGTTTCCAGGACAGAGAGTCTCCCACACTGAGGCAAGCAGCAGCAGAATTATGGGATCTAAAAATAACAAATGTTTTGTTCCCTGAAGTTTTTGAGAGAGCTAACAAGAAAAAGCTCTTTTACTTTGCCTAAAACCAGGTAGCAGGTCTCACAGTAGTCTAGAGAAAGGAGAAGGGAGAGAAAATAAAATGCCACTTACATTTTAACTACAGACAAGGGGAAACAGATGTTGGCAGAGTTGAGTATTCAACTGCTGCTCATGATATGTTGCTTGCTATATTGTGTCCCTGCAATTGCTAGCCATAGTACATAGCACCTTGGGCCTGGAGCAAAGTTAAAACAATAAAACAGTAAAAATAAAACAATAGGGAACTCATGGGAACAACCAGATCTTGGTTGTGTTTGAAGGATCAAAGAAGAACATTCATGATCTTTGCACCAAAAGGATGAGTTATTTGATAGCTTGGTGAAGTGACAATTCGATTACCTAACTTGGCAAAAGAACTAACTTTTAAGGTGTCCTAGAGTGAGCTGCCTACATTATAATGCTAGTTGCTGTGGTTTTCCTTCTTTTCAGAGGGTAAAGGAGGGCTTTTGGGTTTCTGTGTTTATTCAGATAGAACTGTACTGGGGGAAGATGGGGGAGGCCTTGAGATAGCATATGTAAAGGAACACGAAATAAGCTCTGGGGTTTGTTCTACCTGCTCAACAGCAAAAATTCATGCCTGGCTCAGGATCTCCAGACTTTGTGTCTGAATACTTTCAGCGAGCTTAAAGCAGCCTTGAGGGCTGTCAGGGAGAAGAGACTGTCACACAGAAACTAGAATTTGATTACTTTGAATACTCAAGTGCACTGAAACCTGCTGACTGTGAGCAAAGACATTAAAGTAAATTAAGATCTCTGTTTAACTCTCCTCTTGTCCATTTAACTATTCAGACCCATAGCTTTTCCATCCTTTCGCTGGCAATAAAACAGCACATTATCCTGCAAACCATCACTCTAATCAGCCTATTTCCCCTTCTGTCCCCTGTCCCAGTTTCTGGCTAGATTATGACCTGTGAAAAACCACAGTACAGCAAACCAGCTGCCAGCTACATAGCAAATGTCTTTCAGACATGCTTAGGATAAACAGAAACACATTTTTTTAAAAGGTGGAAAAAGCAGACATAATGCAATGTATTGTGTAAATTCTAGAGATTAAACAAGTTTTCTTGTACAGTTAGAGCAAAAAACTATCAGTGATAAAATGAGAATAATATTCATAGTACTACTACTAATTAATGTGTGAAATAGTCTGAAAAAGCTTTTGAATTATGTATGATAGCTCATTGCTTAACTGGAGACTAAAGACCTTGGCTTCTAATTCTGGCAAAGTTCTTCATTATGCAGCTTTTGGTAAATCACTGCCTTCCAGTTTACCCTTTAGTGTCAATGGGGACCACCTGAGGCAGAATTCAGATTGAGACAACATCCCAGCACTGGTATTTCTCACAGATAAAAAAGTTGTTTCCAAGTCACACTCGGTTTTAGTGTTAGGACAAAGGATAGGCCTCTGCGTGCTGTGCACATAGGCACAGCACAGGTGTGTGTATGCATAGGCAACACCTCTCCTGTGTGATATAAAGCAATCTCAGTGAGATAACGCTTCCTGAACCATCATGCTTCTGCTCTAAGTCACTGCTTGTACTTGCAAGGGAAGCTCTCCAGTACTTAACAGACAGCAGCAGCTGAATATGTACTTAGGGAAAAAGGCTGGGTGGTATTTTGTCCAATATGCAAATCCCGTGTTTTCTTCCCCAGCAGAACATGTCCACTGCAGATCGGTACATTGAATGCATGACTTTGGATCAGATTTATTAAGTCCTTCAGGCCTGCATCTGCTTATTATTGCATTTGCGTCACATATCAGACCTGACTGGATCTAGAACTTCCTATAAGGAGGAAGTGAGGAATTGGCCACTAGCTGTGCTAAAGTATGTTCACATGTGCCTTCATGTGTGCATGGGTGGCTAAGGCAACAAAAAGTATGTTCTGTTCTTTCCATCTAAATACAAAGAAACACACTTTGATGGTTTTATCTGACATTTTTAAATGGTGAAAGGTCACAAGACTGTGATATATACATATCTCATGTACACAGGCATTAATAAATCATTATTACATAGTGTTGTATTTAAAACTCAGACAAAGTTTTGTCAATGCTTTGATTTTCTTTTCAACCCTATTTTTATTTCTATCATTTCCTAACTCCAGTGCTTCTGGAGTCCTGCTGGAACAGAAGGTGTGCGCATCACAGTGGCAATGGTCACCATAGTTACAGGCTGCAGAGGAGAATGGGGGGGGATACTGCTCTTATCTCTGCAACTTTGGGGAAGTGAAATTAGACATATTATAACCTGAAAGAAATATATTAAAGGGAGACAATTGAGGCTATGTTGTGCTGGTTTTCAGTGGTGTGTTTTGAATTACAACCATCTTCTGGGTGATTCATGCAGCAGACCTTTACTTGAAAACAAGGCATTAGTGATTAACATTCATTGAGAGTAACAAAAGGCAGAAGTGAGTGTGTATGCTTGCTGGAACAAAATGAGCTCAATGCGGAGTCAGACTCCGAAGCCCACACAGCGCAGCCCACGCAGCACTGGGATGATGCGTATAGCACAATCAACTTAACTTGCCCATCTTAAATGAAATTCTCACATCCAGATTAACCCCATTCACTACTTCAGGGAGTGGTTTATGTGCCTCAGGAATAGAGCAGGAAGAGAGGCAGGGAGAACAGTGGGGGTATGCTGCGGCAAGAAAAGAGTGCAGTGCTGTGATCTATCCAGAGAAGCTGTCAAATGCAGATCATCTTCTGGTGCCTGTGTTGACATGGATGCTGTTGGCTCTCTTAATGAAAATGGAAATGCTCAGAACCTCTGACATTTGAGCTGTTCTACTCACAGCATCTTCCACTTCTTCCTCTGGAGATGCATGCTCTCAGCCAGGCTGGTATCGTCTCGTAGTGAACAAGCACAGAGCTTTCATGTGCAAGTCAAGTGCAGCATCAGCAAGGCCTTTTCTACTACCTACTGCTTTAATACTACCCTCTTTGCTTCTCTGTGTTTTCTGGCCTAAACTCTGGCTGTTGTCTGGAGGGCTAATCGTTGCCTGAGTTGTTCTGTAGAAAAGCAAGTAGCCATCTGGTCAGAGGTCCCTGCAACCCATCTGCAGTCAGGTCTACCACAAGGAGAATGCCTCTGCAGCTGATCAACGGTTGCCTGAGACTCATCCAGTCATATTCAGGCTCTTTCAATAGATCTGTGGGCAAGTGTCCTTTCTGATATTAGTGCTGAAGCATACCGGCAGCTCTTTCTCTTCCTAGTGACATTTTGATCAAACAGTATCATATTTGGTAATCTGGGGGGGGGGGGAATCTTTTGAGTTCCACTCCTGTTACACTGTCACCACTGTTTGTTCTACCAGTCTGGAACCAGCTGCAGGGGCATGTAAGCAGCCACGGACTGCTCCAGGCTTCAGTGCAGGCCAGAGAAAGCAAACATGGTTGAGCTGAATTTCTTTTTAATTTGAACCACATGTTTGGGTGGCCTTAAAAAAAAAAAAAAAACCTCTAAGCAAAATGGGCAGCATTGCCTGTTTTCTGTGGATTTGGGGTTATGGTAATCATATTTTGGCCTGGTGGGGAAAGCAGTGACAATTTTGTTGAGTTAACTTGAGCTAAGAAATATTCTGATGCAGAACTTCCATGTCATTTGGAAATAACAGTATAATTAATACCATGAAGTCTTATCTGGTAACATGTAGCAAAACTATTTCATTCTTGCTGCCTACTTAGGGATAAAGGTGGTTTTTATATTGTACAAATCATAGAATGGTTTGGATTGGAAGCAGCCTTAAAGATCATATAATTACAGCCCCCCTGCCACAGGCAGGGACATCTTCCACTAGACCAGGTTGCTCAAAGCCCCATACAACCTGGCCTTGAAAACTTCCAGAGATGGGGTATTCACAACACTATCAGGCTCCCCTCTGGTTATTCAAAATGTCTCACTGCGTAATGGTCTGCTTCACTCCTACTGTCTCCATGGAGTAACCAGTTTCTGTCATTACCTTGAGCGGCAATGTAAGAAGTTTCACCGCACTGTACAAGTTGAATTTTAAGTATGTATCCCCAAAGTTTTTCTTTATTATTTTCAGCTGAACTTCCACACAAAATGATGAGGCTTTTTTAAACAGTTTAAAAGGTAAGGTAAGTATTTCTGGATAAAGAGAAGAATGATGAAACCTTCAGGAAGACTGACACTAAGCTTAATGGTTGAAAAAAAGAAACTGCCTTGTACCAGAAGATACAGGACACTGACATTTGCTTTGATTGTCTTCATTACTGTGCTGAGACAAGTTGAAGTAACTGAAATTTCTCTTCTCACACTTATTTTCATTGTATGCAACTAAAACCACTTTTTTTTGAAAGCAAATATGTATTTAGCAATATGATAAAGTTCTACAATTTGTCAAAGGATGGTTTATTAGGAAATTCCAAAACTTGAAATTACATTTTGTCCCCTTTTCAACTTCCAAGTTCTCTCTCAGTTTTGACTTTAACCAAGAGAGAAAGAATAAGCAAAACTTCAAACTTGCAAAACTGAATATAAAGAAGCTAAGAACAAAAATTATTGCAACATCATTTTCATCATGATGTTTTTGGAAAGCAGATTACTGTTCTCAGTTCTCAAGGTAATGCTGTATTAACATGAAGGTGATGGTAGAATTTGTCCTAGTGGTGCTTCTGAGTGCATAGGCAGCCCCTCTGCTCACAGAGGAGCCCAAAACAGACGTGAGCAGCCAGAGATAGCAGGCCTTGGCATCGGCTAGTGTGAGCCAGGGAAGAAAGCATTTAAATGCAATCCTTGTTAAAACTGCAGAGCTGTATCTTCAACAGAAGCTGCTTATGCTTTGGGTTTGAGGATGGCAGTGAATACTATTTTCTGTACATATATATTTCTTTCTACTCTTTTTGGCAAAAAACAATACTTGTTTGTGTGCTGCCAAGCTATTGCAATTTGTCTCTAAGAATTGAAAAGTTGCCAGAAATTTGTGTGCAAAATTCATTCTTGTTTACCCGAGGACCTAAGCAATTATAGGCTCACTATTTTACTGCCAGTTGTCCCAGAATTATTCCTGTGCACAGTTCAAAGACAGCTAGGAAACCATTTAAACAGTCTTAATATAATATTCCCACTACAGGTTGAGTCCTCAGAAAATCACAGAGCTATAGCAATTCCATCTTTAGCACACAATGACTGGGAGGCCTTCTGCTGCTCCTACAGTTCTGTCAAACATATTTGATCAATCTTCATAACTTAATGATATCAGCTTGACAGTGTTTAATGAAGGTATTTAATGTTGTCTGATGGGTTTTCAGTAATATTTTCTCCAAAGTGTCTAGACCAGTGGTAATAATAGATTCTTCGAAATCATTTTGTTAGCAAGAGTGACTTGTATCTCACATGTAAGCCCTGATGGTTTCCTTTTAGGAGAAGTACCCGTCTGTGCTGTATACTACAACATCAGATGAAACTGCTGGAAAACTCCAACCAGCTTAGGTTTGGGAAATCAAATGGCTAAACTAGACCTCTTTTTTTGTTTGTTTTTATTCATGGCTTTGGGGTGTGCTAGCGAAGAGGAAAATTATACACATGGCAAAAGAAAGGAAAATTATACACATGGCAAAAAAAGGGAAATTCCTGAAAAAATATCATTTTTCAGTATCTAGTGTCAGTGTAGAATTGATATTCATCGTTTTAACCAGTGAATGAGATTGCCACAAACACCAGTATCATAAACATGATATTTGTTCTTCTCCAATCTTTGTAACTATTTTGGCAAGCGTCTTCATGCCTGTTCCTATCCCCAGTCTGCAGGTCAAGTGCTCCCTTGCAGGATCCTGTGCAGCCAAATGTCTTCTGCTATGCCTTCTGCTCCTGCTGTCATTTCCTCTTTCTTCTCCTCATTGTCCTGTCCCTTTGGTTTGCACTTTGCTTGTCTTTTCACAACAGAAGTTCGTGCCTTCACCCACCCCAAATCAAACATGAAACTAAGAAAGTAACAAAATTACACTGAGATGATGTTTACCAAGATCACCGTGTACTCGGTCCTGTGGTGTTCTTGCTTTATGCAGTGGTTTTGCCTTGTCTATTTGCCTGCAAGCTTTTCAGAACTCACACCGGCTCTTATTATCTGTTCCACAGTGATTTTTGCATAACAGGGCCCTATCACTGTGTCCCTGGGCATGACTGTAATGAATATAATAAACAAAATAACTTATCCACTTTCTGCCACTTGACTGAGCTTTCTTTTTCACTATCACTTCTCTACTCATAATGCATGAAGATGGGTCTGAGTGAAGAATGTGTTTTTTACTACATTTAAATTATCTGTAGAAAAAGCCAGATGGGATATTCCAAACGTAGACAACAAATGATGTTCAGAGGAGGCTTCCCTGGGACTGTTTCAAATCAGTAGCAGTATAACCCTTAATTCAGGACTGCAAATTAGCTTTCCTTATCTTCTCAGCACAAACGTTTAGAAGGATAATTCTGTTTACCAGGTCTTCTGTTTTGAAATTTCTTCAAATTCTTACCCTTTATGTGACATCATTACAGCTTTTATGGATAAACATGTATTCTTCCACTTCCTTAGTATGGGAAACACTAGCAATACAAACCCATTTTAGTATGAATACAAAGGCTGTGTCTTAGAAAAAGAGGTATCTATACTACAGTACTGTATTCTTAGCCTAAGGTCTAAGTACATACCATAAAAAAACAGTAGTCTTTGAAATTTATTACCAGTGGGCCTGAAAATATCCCAGAGGCACTATTCATTTTTGGCTTATATGTCTCCCCTCTCTGTCAGCTGTGCTGGCTGCAGTTATTTACACATCTTCAGGGAGAAACAGATGTCAGTAATAAAGGCCATAATAGAGCTGATTCAGTTTTTAGCTATTAGCCAAGATCTGCAAGCAGATATCTTGATGATACTCTGCATTTGCCATGATAAATGTGAAAACATTTAATGTGGAAAGGCTTCAAGAAAATGCAGTTATTTCTAGAGAGCTTAACTGGAGTTAAGAGAGTAACTGGACTATAATAACGTTCAAAACCATTTCGGTTTTCCTTTGGCAAAGGTCCATATTCACCTTTTGAAAAACAATCACCTGAGGACTATGCACATCCAGGGATCCTCCCTTGAAAATGACATCAGTGTGAATTCCATTGTGGTGGGTTTTTTTTACTCTCTGTTTGTTTTGTATGTTTATTTTGTTTGGTTGGTTTTTTTTTGTTTGTTTTTTTTTTTCCCACTTTATTTTTATGAGGGATGGAATTGTAGCGAGAAAAATCAGTTGCACATAGTTTGAATAAGTAATCATCCTCCTCGGTGCATACCAGTCTTGTGCTGTGTGGGTTAAATATCACAGGAGATCAGTTCATGGAAATACTACCAGAAACAAATTCAGTTTTAATAGTGTGTTTATTCTCCTCTTGGGGCTCAAATCCTCTGTGAAATGAGGCCTCTGTGAGCCAGCTGCAGAAGCCATCCAAGGCATTTATTTGGGTTAAGCAGTAAGCTGAGACAAGCGTCAAGTAGCTCACTGACTGCTGCTGGCCCTGAGGTGGAAGCTGCAGAACCAAGGTAAGTGTCAGCTCTGCTGGAAGCCTTGGAAGGAGCTGCAGGCAAAGCCCAGGGCAAGCAGAAAGGGTAAGTCAGACTTTTCACTACTTGCCATTGGTTTTGGTATGAGAAGTGCTGCTGCTGATCCCTGCAAGGCAGTAATCACATGCATTCCCAACATGAAGCAAAGTAATCAACGACAAAGTGATACCATCTGAGAAACCATTAGCATTCTAATGACTCTTGGAGGTTTCATTAAAATCGGTCACTTACTAATTGTTCACATTACTGGAAATTTGAGTAAAACGTTGTAGGCTTTTTCCATGGCCGAAAAGTTAGGACATCCTCTTCCCTGTATTATATAAGCAAAATTAAAAATAAAAGAGTAATAGATTTTTCTCAAGAGGCTTTAAGACCTCCATTTGCAATCACTCCCTTTGCTATTATAGTAATCCCAGTACCAACATTTCACTTCCCTTTCTCTGTACCTCCTTTCCAAAGAAGCCACCACAAACCCAACCTTTCTTAAGTGTGAAGTGCTTCTCTTGGCAGTTCCCCAAGTTTTTAGATCATACTTCCTGATCAAGCTGTTTTCTGTTAATTAATTTCGCTACCTCACCATCATTAGCCAGTTGTGCTCCTTGATAATGACTCCATTTATGGATGGCCAATAATATGAAAACTGAATAAGAGAGGGCTTGTTCTCTGAAACAGGGTACTGCAAAAATTCCAGCAAGGAGAGGGAAAACGGTTAATGCAATACAGATTTTATCAACTTTGTGTTTTCTTCAGAATTTTGGCAGGCTCAACTTATCTCTGGATTAGACCTAGCTCCTTGATGACCAACTTATGATAAACTTCTTTGGAAATATTCTTTCTGCCTCTCTAATTCTCACATCTGCACCTTTTAAGTGTCCAAAACATCAGTTCCCAGAGCACAGGAAGGTCCCTTGCGTTGTAAACTAGGACAGTTCTCCCCAGCCTTACACTGGAACATAGTAGCCCCAGTGGGGCGTGAGGCAGGATGTCAAAGGAGTCTACCTTGATATCTGGTGATTGGATAAGCAAACTGACGTAGGGATTTCTGGTACCTGGAAAGACATCTCTGTTCAATGCTCCATCACATTAACTATTAATGTGTTAATAATCAACAGGGTTTTTTGTAATATTCATACAAATAATACAGATATGCTCATCAATTTTCACAGTCACATGTTTTGTTTGTTTGATAATGGAGTGTAAAATCTTTGTAAGCCTGGAAAATACACTGCAATTTGCCTGAAATGCAGTCAGTTTCTTCTGTCCTCTTATACTGTGTGACACTGTGTGATGATGTCCAGTTGACTTCTCCAGCTGTTAGATGAAATTTCAGTTTGCACTCGCTTATCTGCATTATCGGCTCCAAGCAGTTCTGTGGTATGTTTTTGATAGTGTCCATCAAAATAAATCTGTACCCTCAGGCATCAAATGAAAATTGATTGGTGCCAAATACATTGTACATTTACAGGTAGTGAGTGGGCTGTCAATGCATGTTAATAATGCATTGGTTGTTAGGGAGTAGGAATTTAATAATGCCTGGAAACTATCTGCTAGCAATAATGCTGGAAATAAATAACCACCTCAACTGCCTCTCCAACTGAGAGCTGTCTGGCATGGTTTACTAGAACTTTGTTATTGAGACTATTGAAATTGAAGTATCTTACATCTTCTGATATATACAAGCTGTCCATGTATCTTATATCTGGTAGGGGCAGTGAACTATAATACCTTCAATGAATCTAATACTTAGAATTGGTGTGTAACTATCTGACCTAATGAATAAATACCATAGTATATGTGAACAAACGCCACCAACATGCTTCATCCGTAGCCTGTCTCATGGGCCGTCACTGTACTCTTTCCATGGTAATTAAGACTAAACTGTGCATCTACTCACCCCAAGTAACACCTTAGTTTGCCAAACAGATCTTTGTTAAAGACTCTGCTACTACAACCTACGCTGAGTGGTATGTTTTTGCCCACTTGGCGTTCACTGCAGCAAACTTATCTGAGAAGCAAAGGAATACAGATTGTACATTTTATTAGCACAGTCTGGACCTTTAGACAGTCTGGAAGCTTTATATTAAAGCAGTCTTTTTTTTTACCATAATAATGAAATGTAGTCACTGACTGGTTTTATCTGTTTGTGTAGTGTCAAATTTAATAAAAATGCAATTATTTGAGATAGGCAGCTTCCCCGGAAATCAGTTTCAATATTCAGGTAATCATATCATGTCGTCCTTCACTGTCAAGTCACAACTGAAATCCATGGCATACACTCCCAAACTACAAAAGGATTTGGGATTCCTAAAACTACACCAGATTTGGGTTTCCACACAGCCAAGGAAGCACATGCATCCCTTGTTATGCCAAGTTTGATGCTGTTATGCCCTCTTCAAAATAATTCCCAATAATTTTGAGGATGTGTCTTGACAGAAGCAACTAGGGAAAACATGCACCAGAGGGGGAGTTAGAAGGATTCTAGTTGGAAGTTTTGTTGCATATCAGGAGTAAGGATTTCTTTCTAGTATTTTGGCTGAAAAACAAATAAAGGCTTCCTGTGCTACATTGAGACTGAATAATGTTCTCTTAATCAGTGTACTGCTTCAGCTATTTTTATCAGTAAAAATATGCTATGTCTAGGCATGTATAGCAAGTGACTGGATGTTTATTGCTATTTTATGATGTAGCTTCGCTTACCAGGTTGAGAAAAAACATGCAGCAAGTGCTGTGATATAAAGGTGATCCTTTACATCAGAAGCAAGTTCATTTCAGGGCCTTGATCAGTGAAGGATTTTCATTGCTGATAAGTTTAATGAAGTACAGGCTAAGCTTCTTGTGCCAGAACCCAGCCTTTTTAGTAAAAAGTTTAAATCCTACAGTAATTTCTACAACTGGAGTTTAAGTAAGAACTTTCTTTTTAAATGCATTAATTTAGTAACCCCCTAACAGTTTCGAAAGTACTTTATCTGAATTCTACTACTTTTTCTTCAAACAAGGTCGCCTTTTTGCTACATTTTGTGAAATTCTGTTTGTCCAGTTTTCATTGATCCAAAGCATAAAATTCCTCTTTTTACTTCTTTTAAGAACTTTTTTCCATTCTTTCAGAATATCTTCAGGAGCTTTGTATGCACTCAGATAACTCAGAAATAGATTCTCTTAGAACATCTGTCTTGCCATGGGCTTGCTCCTCAGTATAGGAAAAGTGGTTTTTTCTCACTAGAAAAAAAATATGTCTTAGAGGTTGCAAAGTTACTGTTTGAGAAACTCTCACTGTGCGTGTGCAATAGGTGACTTTCCACAAAATTAGCAACAGGCTTTTGCAAAGTCCCAGATGTGGAGGGACACAACATCCCACTGGTGTCAGATAAACAGCTCTTACAGGCTTTTCTCTGAAGTACACATTATCTATTCTGAAACATAACTTAAACTTTTGGCCAAAATATTCTACAGTTTGGTTATTTTTTCATTTGGATGTGTTTAACTTGTTGTTAACTCTCAGTTTCTTAGCTTCTTTCCTTAGTACCTCTTATAACCTACTACTGAAAACAGGACAACGGATTTAAGAGATCTTTTCTCTGCCATTCTGCAGCCATTTGTTTTTATGTTGTACGACTGCTTCTTCCTTATCCTAAACAGTTGAAGTAAAGGACAATAAAGAAGTCATTCTACTGTGAAGTTTGTGGTAGATAGCACATTCAAAATACACATAATAAAAGTTGGAGAAAGAAGGAAAGTAGAAAAGCATGAGTAGCTCAGTTTTGAACCTCAAATCCAGTTTAATTTAGTTCAAGCATCTAATTGAAAGCTTTGGCTTTATTTTGCATTATTGGTGTTGATATTTTGTCTCATTCTCGCATGCCTCATGTCATTTTACCTTTTAAAATATATTAAAGGTATCCAGACGTTTTCAGTACGTAGAATGAGTACAACCAAGGAACAAACCCAGTATATACTGCATTTCATAATTTCATTCTATATGGGAATTTAAGCTAATGCAAGGTCTAACACTTGCTCGTTTACGTGCTGTGCATGCTATGGCCTTGACTTTCAAAAGCAGTTTAGAGGGCTTCTTTTCAGCAACGTTTTTGAGGGCTGAGAGCATCTGTCACTCAAGAATACAAAGACTGTGGCTTGTCCTAATTGTTTCTGAGTGCACCAGCCTTGGCTATATGAGTCTGCAACTTGCCCTTTAAATGTGACCTTTTCATATAACAATCAAAAAGATACATTTATCTGGAAGCAAACCAAAGTTTTATTTTAGTATGTATAGAGTGGGGAGCTAAGAGGAGTTTCAGCTTGTTGATGCTGAGATGCAGAATATAAACCATGTGAAGCACACTGGAAGAGTTTTACATCAGCATGTGACAGGCAGTAGGTTCTGTGGCTGGTCTGATGCACCATTTCACTTCCATTTGATATGAACTCATGGTATAACAAATGCAGCAGGTAGGTTTACCATGTAGTTTCTATGCACTGCAGCTCAAGTACATGCTTTGAGGAAAGCAAATAAAGCAGCCCTAGGAATAATGATGGACTGCATGTCCCACACCCACCCACAGAATACTCTGAAGGAAAGCAGCTCGGCTGCTACAGACATCTCTACCAGTGAAGACCAAGGACTGATTCAGCACACTTCTGTTGGATTCCTCATCCAGAGCTCTTTTTTTCTCAGTCCCTATGGAAGAGACTTCGGGAGATAAAGCTGTAAGACTAGCCATGACCGTAATGTCAAAGTACCTGCTCCACATACGAAGGTTGTCTTGTGATTCTGCCTGGAAATGCATTTGTTCTGAGTGGTGGGTCTAGCCCTGACAGTTAATGTTACTTAACTCTGATATGTTTATTTCCCACTTGAGTGCTGCTAGCCAGAGTGCACTCAGCAACACTTCAAAGTGAAACTTACCAGTGGAGTATATTATTAATATATTGCCCAGGTCCAAGGCTGGTTGGTATATCTCAAACGTAAATGTGATGGAACTATAGACTGTGCTATTGTGTTTCTTATGCAGTTCCCGCAAAAAATGTCAAAAAACATGCAAATGTGGGATGTGATACATATGAGTGTCTGAAGAAGGATTGCCTTTCTGCTTATTGATATCTTCTCTATGATTCTTATGTTTCTGTTAACAGAGGTCTGATCAAAAAGTTGCAATTAGAAACACAAAAAGAGGGAAGACAGAGCTTGGTTGATGAGTAGGAAATTACAAGTGATTAATTATATTAATTTTGCAAACAGAAATGGAAAGAAAGAAACAAATTTTAAAAGCTTTTATACCTTTGAAGTACCAGCAAATACAGATCATTTCTTTTTTTGGCAGAATACTTAAAAAGTGGTGAATTTTATGAAGGAAATGACAAAAAAATATTTCACAGAACTCAACTTGGTTTGTCTCATAGACATTTTTTAGCTGATCTAGATGGTAACTTCTTGATTAATATAATTAATGGATACTAAAATACCAACTTCTGCAAAAATGAAATAAAATAAAAATGTATTTGGATTACCTGTAGAGAAACTACATGGCATTGGAAACTAAAGACTAGCCTGAAGTTGAACTTTATTCAATCATTTCTATAGACAGATTTGCAAAAGTTTGTCTTCTCGATGTGAGATGAAGAGGTGTTATTAAAGGGCCAAGATATTCAGGAAATTTAAAGTTTCTACAGTTGGTAAATAGGAAGGCAAGAAACAATGATCAGTAAAAAGCCTTTGATTCTATTTCTAACTTGTATAAGCATAGGAACAAAGGACCTTGAAACACTTATTATTAATCCTATGGGAAATGTATATGAACTTGTGCCTTGAACTAAAAAGAAAACCAAAACAACAATAATCTGGATTTATTTCAAGCAGGGAGAATATAAGATTTTCTTCTTTTTTATCTTCACATTCGTTTTCTTTATTTCTAAACTAGGATAAAGATGGGAATAGAGTAATTTGGTCTAGCTAAGATCACAGTGTTGGTATTTGCTTCTGATCTGGTTGCTTTGAACAACTTTAGGTTATGAAGAAAAATATTTTGTTTTACAACTCAAGCAATATGGGGAATTGAGTCAAAAGTGTGCCATAAAAATTGTATTTGTCAAAGTTAGGATGCAAGAAAGAACAGTGAAATGTGGTTAGCTGGCTTTGAGAATCTAGCTACAAATATTTGGGGTGAGAGAAAGAAATACCTAATTATTACAAGTCTATATATGTATGGGAGTAGTCAAGACAGATCTTGGCCTGAACTGAAAATTCTGGAAGCCTCTCCACACCTTTATTAAAATTGGATTTACCAAACATATTTGCAATATCAAGTAAAATGTCAGTAGCACTGCTGCTAGGTCAACCTGCTTTCTTGATCCTAAATCAGGAAAAGCTGTCAAAAAATTACCACAATCTTTATAAATAGTTTATTTAATTCTAGTCCTAGAAATGGATTAATTAACTGCACTGTAGATTTCTACTACTAGAGATGAGGCATTTATCAATTAACCTAGTAAAATGTTATTCACTGTACTATTTGAGATGAAATTATAGATCCAGAATGTATAAAACTGTGGATCTGGGCTAGTGAAAAGGAAAGTCAAATATTTTCAAACCTTTTGACAACTGGATTAGCATCAGTCATTTGGGATCCTTTACATGAAGAGCTAAAGGACACCACTGAAATATAATATATTCTAGGGAGACAAAGAAATAACAACTTGTACAGAAGAAGCACAAGGATTGAATTATTTTTGGAGATTTGAATTAGCAATAAAGGGATAAGTCAATACAAAAATCTTTTTAAAAAGTTCCTCTAAAGCTTCAAGTCATGTACACTTTCCCAGGGAATTTTTATCATGGGGCTGGAAAAAAAGAGAGAAGCTCTAGAATTCCTATGGCAGAAGTTCTTATAGAAATAAAGAATAGTTCTTTATAATGTTCTTATTTCTAGGCAAGGGGCTCTTATGGCTATTCTGAGATCAAAATTAAGAGGCTTGGTGACTTGTGTTCTTTTGTTTTAATAGAGTCAAAAAGAAGATAATAGTTCAATTTGAGCATCATATTATAGACGTTAATAGTAAATAAGAGAAGTCAGGTTTGACTGTTGATAAAGGTGGTCTTTCAGTTATTGTGGAACTCAGCATGAAAAAATATTAATATGGTTTCTCAAACACAGTCCTAAAGAAAGTGCCAAAATGCTGCATCGCTGTACACAACCTGTGGCATTGACACTAAACCACCATATGTCACTCTGCTTGGCTTTCCTATTAGAGACAGACATATGTGACATAAGTGGGACTAGATATTACAGACACTGTCAGGGGCCCATCTGAATTAATGCCAAAAAAGGCTTTACACTATTTGACTTATATTTTACATATATTTTTAGGTCTGGAAAATTGTGGGTGGTAGCATTTCTTTTAATTCTCTGCTTTGTATTGAAAATGTCTTTGTTTCTTTTAGGTTTACTATGTTATTTTATTATTTTCTCTTGATGCCTGATTGAATTTTTCTGTGTCTCTTCTTCCTGCATGTTTTTGCCTTTTTTATTTTTTTTATTTATTTTTTATTTTAAATAATCTAGGAATCTCATAGTGATTCTCTATCAATGAATCTTAATGTGAATTTAGACTATTGTGAATGAGCCAACCTGGTAACTAATAGGAGGTTGTCACCCAGAAGCAGAACTATGGTTATGTTTTAGAACAGCTCCTTAAGTCTGCTCTTTCACAACATCTCCCTTAATCTGGTCTTTTTCTGTGTAGCAGTTGTTGTTGCACTTACAGCCATATTCTTTCACTTTGCTGCTGCTCCAGGATGAGGTACCTTATGCTTCACGTGCAGAAGATGGCATGAGGCTCCTGGCTCCTGAATCTGGCTTTGCTGCTCTGTGGTGTTGTGGATCTTTGAGCAGCAAATACTCCTGCATACTCCTGGTTTTCTGCTCTGGGTCTGGGCCCCAAGAGTTCCTGCCAGGCACAGAGCAAGAGGATGATTGGCAGGTTTTTCTCTTTCTGAGTGACAGCAACTCACCCCTCCTATTGCCATTCTCCAGCCATATTTAGCTCCTACTTTGGAAAAGAAAAATGCAGTCCAGCTCACTTCCCATGAAACCTTAAGAAATCCTATGAAAATGAGTTGAGGTATTCTGTCTGAGTAAAAGTGACAGACCTGTACTACCCATTGACCCTGGGTCAGCAGTGGTTTGCCTGTAGGGACCCTATGAATTTCTTTAGCATACCAAAGTGCAAGCCCTTAGGTATGGGGTTGATTCTGGTGCTGTGGACTACACTGTGATGGTTTCTGTGAGATCACATCTGTGTATTACAAATGAGTCATCACAGTAAACTCTGCTGGGCACAAAGTAGTTCTCCCTGTGCCAAAGTGAAGCATGTGTATGTGGGGGCCCCAAGGGCTGCTGAATGTGCTGCTCTTAAAACCCTGATTTAGCTATGCAAGCAACACATTAATACAAACAGCAGGAGAAAAAAAAATGTTGCAGCAATGATTTACATACTGTAAGAGGAGGTTTCCGCAGGTTTTGCTGTGTCACCTGCAGGATGCTCATTTATGAACAAGTACAGAGTCAGGTGCTTACTGCAGGTAAATCCTGTTCAGAAGCTGTTAGCTACGAAAATCAAATACACTTCCATAGCAGCCTCGCACAGCACAAGCATCCATTTTCATATGTGAATATCCAAATCCTCCTTTCCCCCTGCATATAGAAAAATATTTCGTAAACAAGCTCCCGAGTGAGGAACAGTTTCTCTCCCTGCAAACATCTGTGTCTTTATGCAGTAGTTTCCTTGGAGGAGGGGAGAACTAGGGATTTTTTTACCTACTGTTCAGCAAATGAAGCCAGTCTGATCATCTTATTTAGTATATCCATTTACACTTTTTACACTTACAAGAGATTTGTCTTTATGAATTTCTTCAGCATTAACTCTCGTATGTGTAGAGCTTGAGTGACCAGTCTGTGAGGCAAAACATACTAGAGCATTGCAATAAAAGCATTCCCTGTCTTTAGTGAAGATCTTCAAATAAAAAAATCCCCAAAAGCTAAACAAAACCCCAAGAAACAGTGTGGCAGGGATGTAACAGGATAGGATTTGTCTGTTGTAGACTGGACACCCTGTCTGGAGGCAGGAGCAGCTGGCGACAGATTAGCATGGACTCCAGCCAGCTAGCGCTGTTTGTATAAAAATAGTTGACAACAAAGAGGAAGGGAGACTGTGAGGGAGACTCACATCTAACTAACGAGTAAAAAGATCTCCAGTTCTGGATTATGTCCTGGGTTCAGCAGTAGCAGTCATTTTTCTCCTTCTTAGTAGCTGGTGCAGTGCTGTGTTTTCAGCTATAGTATGAGAATTCCTCAAACTCATCTCTTACAGATGGAAACCTTTCTGTTCCTAAGAGCCAAAGGTGAGTTTTGCATTATTTGGCAGGACAAAGAGGAATACTTACCTTAATAAAACCATGAGGATAATAAAGCCAGAGACAAGAAATGTGTAAAGTCTCCAGCTGTATGTAGACTGGCTCATGGATTTTCAAGTTATTCCTGAATTCTTTATCTGGCAGCAGGGTCTTGTTTATTTTTTCAGTGGGATGTATGAGAAAGTGGACCAAGACATAGTGGTGACTACATGGGTATATTATACAATCATGGAATCATAGAATGGTTTGTGTTGAAAGGGATCTTAAAGATCATTTAGTTCCAACCCTCCTGCCATACGCAGGGACACTTTCTACTAGACAAGTTTGCTCAAAGCCTTGTCCAACTTTGCCTTAAAGGCTGCCAGAGATCAGACAACCACAACTGTGGTGGTGCCTCACCACCTTCACAGTAAAGAATTTATTCCTTATATCTAGTCTAAATCTAACCTCTTCTAATTAAAGCCATTCCCCCTTTTCCTATTACTACAGGCCCTTGTAAAAAGTCACTCTATAGGCCCTCTTTAATTACTGGAACACTGCTCTAAGGTTTCCCTGAAGCCTTCTTTCCTCTAGACTGAACAAGCACAACTCTCAATCTGTCTTCATAAGGAGAGGTGCTCCCCTGTTCATCTTCATAGCCCTTCTCTGGAGTCACTCCAACAGGTCCAAATTTCTGAGACCACATTTCTCAGCTGACTCCAGGGAAGTATTTTTGGCTGGATTTTTCAGTCTCTGGTAAACTTGTAACTGATAACTGATCACAATTGTCTTGCAATAGCATGCCCAGATCTCTCTGGTTTATTTGAAAGTTACAGCCTGAAATGAGCTCTCTGTCTCAGTTCAGTATATCTAACATACAGTGACTAAGCCTCCTGCCTCTCTTCTTTCTGACTACAGAGACACTCCTTTGGAAAGGGCCTAATTTTGTTTCTTTGTATAGAAATTACTTAGCAAAGTGGAATGCTCTCTTCTGTCATATTTCCTGAATAAATTGCCCAAAAGTCTTAGCAAATTAACTACACACATTCCTACCAACCAGTGTGATCATAGGTATGCTTGGCAGGAGTACTTTGTTCCCTCAAAGGTTTGGGAACCTCAAAGTTTCCCTCAAAGGCTGTCTGTCCTGAGTGCTGGCAGGGAGCAGAAGGATATTTCCACACCTGCGCAGAACAGCAAGGATGAAGCTGCTCACGCTAGCACAACTTCTCTGCTTTCACAGAAGAGGTACAATTAATGCTTTTTAATGGAAATGAAATTCTATAGCAGCTGGTGATCCAAAATGCTGACCTAAAAAAATGGACTCTAATGAACTGTGCAATCCTCTTAATTTAGTTAGTCTACATAATTGCATTTCTACCTCCTACTCAGCTCAATAATTGCACTGATGTCCTATCTTGAAAACACATCTTTGAACCTTAATAGAAAGGTTTAAATTATGCTGAGCCTCTATGCTAATACTAGTGATCAATAGCACTTCTTCATCTTTGTTTATATTTAAAGAACTGTCCATGTTGATTTACTGTCACTTTAATTGGGATTTACTGTTTATACTCACTTGTTCCAGGTGTTGCAGAGATGAGGAGGATTGTTTTAGTTCTGACTGCTTGGGACAGTTAAAATTTTGATTTCTTCCTTTTATTCTTTTGCTTCATGAGTGTTTGAGGAGAAAGTGAGCAATCCCCTGTAGTTCCATAAATGATTCCTTGATAGCAGCTGAAGTTTACAAAATAGTAGATTGAGACCAACCAGCTGGTGAGGTCAGCTCTTCTCATGCCACTTGGTGACATGTAAAGACAGTGTAAGGTCACTGATCCATACGGGTTGAGTGTCTGGCCTTATAAATCTGCTAATTCATCTGTATACCTGACATCTACCCTTCTGGCATCAGTGCTATGACCAACATCAGTGAACAAGTACAGTTTTGTCTCTGAGAAGGGCAAGGTCAAAAAATCAAGAAAAAACATTCTACTCTTGACTTTGGACATGTGGGTTGTTTTTTTTTTTTTTTGAGTCTGTTTCAAGAACAGTGATTAAAATATGGAATCTAAAAGGCACTTATGAACCTGCAGATCTAATGTGCTCTACAGGAAATATTTATAACTGCATGTCATCTTGGACCAGTCTGTATGTATCATTGGTCTTGTTACCTTTAATAGCACCACCACCCTCTCTGTTCATGCAACGGAGTGGTAAGCTCACAGACTGGGGTCACACAGGCTGCAGTATATTTGTCTATTTATTTAATTTATAACTGAAGAGATTTTATCATTTTTAGTGTTCCAGAGCTTTGAAAAACTAGATATATAATAATCGAGTTACAAAAAAAGAAGTTGTTGAGCTTAAACCCCAGAAGCGTTTTTCCTTAGTGGTGTTTTTCTTTATTATCTCAGTTTATCCTGCAATGTTATTAGAGTTATCACTCTAAAGAAAGCCAGGAAAAAATGCTGCTAATGTCAAACCAGTATGCCACAATTCCTGTCAAATCCCCTTCATATTAACGATACCAGCTTCACTGCCACTGAAGTTTTGTCTTCTGTTGTACCTCGGTGACTCAGTGGTCATTTCAAGTCCTTCCCTTTTGACTTCTCCACATAGAACTGAGCTGAAGTTTTGCCATGCATGATGAAAAGTGTCTGCCATACAAAAGTATCTGCCAGAAATTCTGTCAGCTTTCTTCTCATGTGTATCTGTAGTCAAGTGGGCAGACCAGACAACAGTTCATGTTCATACTCACTGCCCATGAAAGTAACACAGAAATCTCATCAACTTACAACATGGCTTTATGGGATACTGTGAAATATTCTGGGAAATTATTTGCTGCCCTAGCAAAGCTGTTGAGATCTAGGGCTGGAGTCCCTTGACAGCTTTCTTTACCAAAGTTTTCCCTTACTAAAACAAATCCATTGGTCCCCACAGGGTGGTAATGATGCTACAGTTCCTTGGATGACCATGAACTTCCATCAACTCAAATTTTTTTTGAACCATGAAGCTGGGATATCAAATGTAATTACAAATGGACACCTTCCAGTTTCAAAAGAAAAACCATTTTAAGCAAGCTCTAGAACAGTCCAACGTAGCTGCAGAAAAGAGCAAATCATTTTTCTGAGAGAGGAAAAGCACAATATTATTTCAAGCCATGAGGAACAGGCATGGCTACTGATTTGAAAAATAATTACTTTATGTCATGGACAGGAAAACCAATAACTTTTTTCTTAGCATTTTAATGCATGGATAAGAACATGACCAAGTTTTTTTCTATCATTAAGTGCTATGACCAGGCAGTGCACATGAGATGCTCATTTATATACAAATGTCTCCGCTTTAAAGTATCAAGTAGTTGGCCTAAACACAGGAAAGGCAGAACATCTCAGGGGGACAGGGAAGGGGGCTCACCCTTACTGTGTGAATGCCTGGAACCAGGCTCAGCAAAGCTCCTGAGAACACTCTGAAACAAAGCAGCTATGAAAGCAGCCCCTATTATGTCAGATCATCCTAAATATGCAAATCATCTGGCTTCAAGGGGAAAGAATATATATATATATGTTTGTGTGTATATATATAATCCTCATTAGTAAATGCAGCCCCAGTGATGTGAAGAGGCTTGCGTTAACTTATTTTATAGATGGATTTGGCCTTGCCGTATGTGTGCTTGGATGCTAAAAAAAGCATCAGGTTTTTCCACAGAGTGCATATTTTTTTGCAAGTTTTATAATTATTTCAGGCTGATGATCTCTGATCATACCGTGTCCTTTTGCTGCAGAAGTTGTTGATCTTTGCAGAGAAAAAATAAAACAACAACAAAAAAACCAAACTACAAAACTGCTATGTGGAAACCGAGGTGTTGTTATTTTGTGGTGACAGCAAAGGTGCACCAGCGTGCAGGGTTATTCTTATGTGACACATAATTGCTTAGAAATTATTTTTAAAACTGGGCTGAAACAAATCACAAGGACAACTCAGAGAAGCTGCCGTTTGACAAACCTGCTTGCAGGGAAAGTCGAAGGGCGTAGGGACCATAGCTGCAACTACTGAGGCAGAAGGAGAGAGTGGAGCACAGCATCACCTGCTTGGCCCACTCAGCTCACATTAGTGACTAAACCACCCTGCCTTCAATGTCAGTTGCTTCCCCACTGCAGCATGCAGTGGGCTTACACCCACAGAGAAATTCTGGCTGAGCAAATTTTTTCTGAATGCTCTGTAGACCTGCCTTATTGTTTCTTATTGTAGATTGCTGACACTATAGGCGTTTATAAATCTCCATAATACCAGAAATTATCTCTACTTATAACCGTTCCATCACTAGCATTCTTAGACCATCACTACTACAAGAACATTATCCCCACTATATAATTTGTGTTTGCAGTGCTTTGTGCCAACAGTTGCTTGTGCTGCTGTCAGTCTAAACCAGAAGGTTTAGACTAATGGCCTTTTAAAAACCAGGCATAGAAGCATCCCTGTGCCTGTCTTTATTCTGGGCTATCCAGGCACTCCGTACAGTGATTCTGTCCCACCACTGCACTGAGCAGAGGGTAACTTCCAGAAGTGAAGACAGCAAGTCTGGGAGAAGAGCCTCTCTCATATACTGTCTCCTGATATATTGTCCTCCAGAGGGGAAAGTGCAGGAGGCCAGTTGTTTGTGCTGGTTCCCTCTGCCAGGTAAGCTTGTGTCACCACTTTATTTGCTGTCTGTGTTTGTGGAGGACAAGGCCATGGGTTCTGCCACTGGTTCTGCATGTGTACAGCTGTGTGATATACACATTAAGTTATCCCTTCACTAAAATCCCCTGGACACAGATTTCTTTGTTTATCCTCTATTATGCCCAGCTCTCAGAAAAACAACACTTTCTATTATGCTTAAGAAACACTTTTCAGCTTTTCATCCGAATCAAGAATCTGTTACATTGTGTTCCCAATTTCCTACACAAATAGTTGATGTGCAGCTTCAGGTATGCAGGATTCAAAGGCATCTACTTTATTTCTCACACTCTAGATATTGCAACTGGGATGATAGATTGAGAGGACTGGCAGCCCTTCCTTCAGTGAGAATTGATAATTCCTAAGTGAGATAATTTCTTTGTCATGTATTCTGTATCTGACACAACAGGCAAATGCACTTCCTGCTGCCCCTTTCACACTCACTGAAATAAAACATGATCCCTCACCAAACAACCCCTGAAGTACATTCAGGCATATATCTGCTCTGAGTGAGAGTTAAGAGCTTCAACTCCATGAACTGCCTACCACATTAACCAGGGAGCTCCCCATGCCAGATCTCATTTTACTGAGGCTCTCAGTGCTGGTAAGAAATGAAATATTTGGAATAATCTGTTGGTATGACCTGTTAAAGATTTTGGTCTCATTTTTGTTTGCGGTGGTTTTTCTTTAAGTCCAGCCTGGTACTCAAAGTCCCTTTAAGCAATCCTGCATTGCTTTAGGCCATGTACAAAGTACAAAGAGTTCACTGCTGCCGCTGTGCTATTCACATAGTGACCCTTTCCTTTTCACCCAGAGAAGAAAAAAAATAGTTTAGACTGAGAGCTGCAGCTCTTGAACTGCAGTATGATGCTAAAGACACTTTACCAGCAATCTAAAACTCACAGGAGAAGCTTATTTCATCAGCTATGCTAATGATCGTGCCAGAACATGTCTAGAACAAGTAATGTGTCCTGTTGCACAATGATACTTTAAATTATGATTAGCCTTTATAAGAAGTAAAGATGCCATCAAAAGGACTGTCTTTTAAGCATATGCGCAGGTCTCTTATGTTCAGTCAGCCATGATAAACTATCATGGAGTTCATCTGGCTGCAAGCAAGCTGAACAAATATGTTTTTACATAAGGCACAAAAACTCTATGTTGCAACTAAAAACCTGAGTTATTACTTTTATCCCTGAAGGCTGATTGTTGTTTAAAATTCTAAGTTACAGAGTTTTATACACTTTGCAATACAATTTATTCAGTTATTCACTTTGTAAATTTTCAAATGCAAGTATCAGAATCTGTTCAAGGATACTATGGAAACAGACTGATTCAATTTAAAGAGAAAGCAACTAATCCCTATAGAGCTGTTCTTCTATAATTATGTACTTATGGTTTTTGAAAATCACAAGTAAAACTGGGAAAATATTCAGTTAATGTGAGTTAGTCTAATTTATCATTGGTATTAGGACAGTCCCTAGGAACTCTGAATGATAAGCTGTAACTTACTGTGCAATGCAGTGGCCTACAGAAAATAACAGGACAATGCCCATCCAAAATGGCTTGCTGTCTACATAGCCAAGACTCAAAGAAAGGTGCATGAAAAAATGTTATCTTATCCACTTTCAAATATGATGCCAAGACAGAAAAAATGAAGTTTCTTGGCCAGAGACATTGACAAAATCTGAAGAACTTGCAACTGAGCTGAAGAGCTCTCCTTAGAAATTTTCTACTGGTCTGTCTTGTACTAGAAAATTGGGGTTTCTATGTATGTGGCTTTTTCCTCATAAGAAGCATCTCCTTTTCACATTTTTCTTCTATGAATTAAAAATGGAAAAAGCTGACATTATTTATTTTTCAGATAAAACAGTGCAGTTTTCAGTCCCCCTTCTTGGAAAATTTACATAAAAAAATATAAAAACTTATATGTCATCGATGAATGTCATCATTCTTTGCTAAAAATTCCTATTCTGTAATTGGCTTTGGTGTTGAGGTCCTACCATTTCAATAATCAACAGGCCATCTGTATGCTTCCTGAAAAGTTACCACAATTGTTTCAGCAGCAGTGTCCATCCAAAAGCAAGAACAGCTCAAACTTATTTCCTTCCCCATGTAATCTATGAAATGATGGTGAATATTGATGGAGTTCTGTGCAGTCTAGGAGAAATAATGTGCCTGGAAGGTTATCTTTCTATTTAGTTTTTAATTTAGGTTGAACATATGATTGTGGAATATGTAATCCACTAGGGGAGAGGGGAAAAAAACACCTTTACCATAAAATTAGCAACAAATGGCTACAGTGGCCTAGGGAAAGAGCCATTGTGCCAAGCATTTGTGCCAGGAGAGTTTCTGGCACAGGGACAGTTCCCTGAGAGAAGACTAGGTGAATTAAATATGTATATATATTTGTATCTCCTAGAACAGGCTTTTTCTCCTTGTAAAAGTTAGCATACCTTGAAGACTACAGTAACCCATTTTCTTGGCATGCAGATGAGCTATGCTGGAGAGAGCAGACAAGTAACGTTACAGCAGAGCCATGCATTTCCTAAGGCTCTGGACCACTGAAGTCACGGCAATGAGCAGCTATGTTGGCTTTGCATGTGTCGTGGTTTAAACCCAGTCAGGTAATTCGTTCGCTCACTTCCCCCCCTTTTCTTGCCCTCCCCCTGCTCTCGGAGGGACGGAGAGGAAAATCGAAAAGAATGCAACTCCCACAGGTTGAGATAAGAACAGTTTAGTAACTAAGGTATAACACAAATCACTACTGCTACCACCAATGATAATAATGATAAAGGAAATAACAAGGGAAGAGAATACAACATCTCACCACCAGCCGACCGATAACTCGCCCCCCAAGCCCGACCAAGCTCTGACCGATACCTCCTCCAACCCTGCCGTCCCCCAGCCCTTCTGGCTAACTCCCAGTTACATCCTGGGCATGACGTGCTGTGGTATGGAATACCTCTTTGGTCAGTTTGGGTCAGGTGTCCTGTCTCTGCTTCCCCCTGGCTCCCCCTCCTCCCTGACAGAGCATGAGCCTCACAGAGTCCTTGGCCAAACCAAAACATCGCTTGTTATCAGCTCTGTTCCCGAGCTGAAAGTCAAAACATTGCACTGCACCAGCTACCAAGAAGGGGAAAAATGACTGCTACTGCTGAACCCATGACATTATCCACCCCTTATTCCATACCATTCACGTCATGCTCAGATCCCACATTTTCAATATACCATCACTCTTATCTCAGTGCATGGACCAGTCCCTATAAAGCTGCTGAGTCCATCTGGTCCATGATGTCAGGCTCCATCTCTTGTAACAGTCTTCCAGAGCAGGAGAGACTGTGTGCAGTGTTCACACTCGTGAATAACCTGGGCAATAGTGTCCATTGCTAAGTCCACCCCTCGATCATGAGTCCATCTCTGTGTTGCATCTCTGCTCTGATTGCCTGAAGTGCATTGGGCCCACCAGGCTCAAAATAATTCACTGTCCCCTTCAGCAGTTTCTGCAGCTTGTTGCTGGGGACTCCATACAGCTGCCTTCCATCTCCGATGCTTCCAAAGCACTGGAGGGGCCCAGTGGACTAGATACTTGCCCATACTGTCCCACACACCCTGCCACTCATGACTGTCCAGCCTTGGGGAAAACCTCTTGGTCCCCCCATATCATCGTCTAACCCCAGACAAGACCCAAACCTGACTCTGCTTAACTTTTGAGATCAGACAAAATGGTTGTGGGTAGAACACAGTCTGTGTGTGTGCCAACATGCTGATCCCCATCACAATCAGCAGGCAGGTCCCAAGGACACCCAAAGGCCATTCAAAACCTTCAGAACTCTCAGTTGATGCTGCTGTACTTGTCACTGGGGCTGGTGCAGCTGCTGTGCTTGCCGGCTCTCCCACCGCCAGCTTCTCTTTTCCTGAGTCCAGCTCTTCCTCCTCTGCCTTGCTGGGAAATGCTGCGTGGTCTCCTGCATCCTCCTGGGGCTCGCCGGGCGGCTTCCGGGGAATGCTCTCGGCCGTCGCGGGGCTGGGCTCGCCCGCGGGGCTCGGCTCCTCCGCGGGGCTCGGCTCCTCCGCGGGGCTGGGCTCGGCCGCGGGGCTCGGCTCCTCCGCGGGGCTCGGCTCCTCCGCCGCCTTCTCCCGCTGCTCGGCAGCCCCTTCCTTCCGCTCCTCGACCGCCCCGACCTCCTCCACCGGCAGCCGTCCCCTCGCGGGCTCCGGCTCCGCTCCCGCCGCCGCTTGGGCCCCGGGGCCGCTCTCCCGGGCCGGTTCGGCTGCCGCCGGCTCCCGGGGCCGCTCCCCCTCGGCTCCCCGCAGCCTCACGAAGATGGAGAGTAGGGTGAGGGCCAGGGCGGTGAAGAGCAGCCGGACGGCCAGGTACAAGCCCACGGCCACGTCCGTCCCGCCCTGCTGCTGGAGCCCGCCCGTATTACAAGCCATTGCCATAAAGCACAGTGAGACAAGAACCTTAGCCCAGGCCCCATACTTGATAAACACTATCACAGCAAATACCGGCTCTACGTAAGTTACAACATTCTGAAGCTGTGAGATCAAGCAAAACAACTCTGAGAGCCAATAAATCAGCATTGTGACCAGTGACTATTAATCCGGTCAGATCTGTCGTTATCTCAACCCTTCGTGCCCCACGTTGGGCGCCAAAAAGAACTGTCGTGGTTTAAACCCAATCAGGTAATTCGTTCGCTCACTTCCCCCCCTTTTCTTGCCCTCCCCCTGCTCTCGGAGGGACGGAGAGGAAAATCGAAAAGAATGCAACTCCCACAGGTTGAGATAAGAGCAGTTTAGTAACTAAGGTATAACACAGATCACTACTGCTACCACCAATGATAATAATGATAAAGGAAATAACAAGGGAAGAGAATACAACATCTCACCACCAGCCGACCGATAACTCGCCCCCCAAGCCCGACCAAGCTCTGACCGATACCTCCTCCAACCCTGCCGTCCCCCAGCCCTTCTGGCTAACTCCCAGTTACATCCTGGGCATGACGTGCTGTGGTATGGAATACCTCTTTGGTCAGTTTGGGTCAGGTGTCCTGTCTCTGCTTCCCCCTGGCTCCCCCTCCTCCCTGACAGAGCATGAGCCTCACAGAGTCCTTGGCCAAACCAAAACATCGCTTGTTATCAGCTCTGTTCCCGAGCTGAAAGTCAAAACATTGCACTGCACCAGCTACCAAGAAGGGGAAAAATGACTGCTACTGCTGAACCCATGACAGCATGGTTCAGCATCTGACCCATTGCTGAAGGGATTTCTTCTGAAGATAGCTTTATAGCCTTTTTGCATGAGAGAAATGGCACAACTGGGGCTGTGATACAACTGAGAACTGGGCCAACAGTGTCCTGGAGCACATTAAGACAGCAACTGTCTGGGTTTATGCTTATACACAGCTGTTTCTTGTAGCTGTGGGAATTACAAAATGTGCTCTGGTTTTGCTGTCAAAGACCCTAATTTAAAACCATATTTTTTAGGAACTGTAGAAGCTGTAAAGAAAGAAAAAAAACCCACAAACCCAATAAAAAAGCAGAGTAATAGAATGTAGTTTGTGTCCATTGCTTCTCTCATCAAGTTAATAACTCATTCTTCTAGTTCAAAATGGCACAACATCTCAGAGATCATAGCACATAAGGATTTAAATGACTAGCTGCAAGATAGAGGGCAATCGTTCACCTCTCATAGGGTGTGGAATAAAGGTTCTTTGAATTTGTAGGACTTTCCTGCATCCTTGAAAAGGGCACGAGCATTGTCACTCTTTAAAAATGATATGAAAAAAGAGGGGATGTGTGCTTTTCTTGAGAAAATTATTTTGCGTATAAAAATGATAACAAAATGATCTTGTTCTTGTTATCAATTTATGTTTTATTTAAAAATAAAGTCTGACTTTGGGGTACTCATCTAGGAACTGGTGACATCATTAAATGCTAACAGAAGAAGAGTCAGGAGGGCAAAAACTCCAGTTTATATAAATTTCCATACTACTAACACATGGGAGAACCAACTCCCTACCAGAAAAAAAAAAAAAAAAAAGAAAAAGAAGAAGACTTAAACCCTTAAGCAGAATTGAAGATTTTACCTCCAGACTACCTAAAACTCCAGGTACAGCCTGACAGGACTGAGCAGTTCCATTTTCATCCAGCTTCCCTGGTTTTGTCGAATATGAGATCAGCATCTTCTATAAGCTAAAATAGTGGCACAGGACTCTTTAGGGGAAGCCACTCTGTCACTATCTCCTTACTCTGCATGTGTTCTTGGGCTTTCTTTATGGGCAGTTCCTCAAAGCTATGGACATGGTGTTTTTTTATCACCTCACTGGTTGAAATATGCTTACTGGACAGAGATGTACTTCTTAGCTTAGTAGAGGATTCTTTCTATTTTATCACTTTCAGCAGTATTAGATAGCTCTGCTCCAGGTTTTTTTGCCGTTTTTCTGAGGTGCATGACACAGGAATCTAAGGATCTTATTTTTTCTTTTTTATAATATTATGTACACCATTGGTCCCAGGTGCCAAAAAATTGGTTACTACCTGATCCGCTAGATGGAATTATGAGACAAATCTGGAATATCTTTCAAAAGCGTGTTAAGCCCCATAAACCAAATTTAATGTTGGAGAGGAATGTGGTCCTTAGTAAGCCTGCTGAGTTCCTTAATTCTGAGAAAGATTTAAATATTTTTGTTAATACCTATTTATCTTAAAATTATTAATGGCAAAACCAGTTTGGACCAAAGAAGATGCTGATAGAGATTCAAATACTTCATATATCAAGTTGGGTCCTGTAGTAGACACTGCTAACTAAGGTTATTCTGAGTTTAGAAACAGAAGCCAAAGCTACCTTTAGTGTCTCACTTACTTATTCCTGTAAACTGCAAGCTGTGACAAGCAAACAAAACCACCAGTAACATTTTCATTACTTTAAATATGAAAGGACAGGAGACACAGTTTCAGTAGTTTAACACAGCTTATCCAAGTCAGCTTTAAATATCTTAGAAGCTGCTATAAGTTAGGTGTTTATGGTTTCATTGCTTACCTCAATTAACACAGGGATTAGCTGTAGAAAGCACTAGAGCTGGCACAGCTTTGAGGAACATATGTTAAGAAAACATCAGTTTGCCTGGAAGCTGATTTTAATGGGGTAGTTTTGTGGCTGAGAGCAAAATGGGGAAAAGATTTGGAGCTTTCTTCTTCAGGGTGTTTTTTGAATTGCAAATCAAATTTCCTTTTCTTGCTCTCTGAAAGGTAGACAGAAAGCTCTGATACTGCAGAGGAAAATGCAATTTAATAAGATTGCTTAATGTTCTCTATTAAAGTAAGGGAGAAGTTGTAGTGTTTCTATTCTTTGTCAGGGCTGTAAGGAAAGACTGAAGAAGATGAGAGAGAGAAGAAAGACAAAAAGACCAGATGACTGTATGGGTAATATACCTACCTACAAATAAAGAGATCACTTAGTAAAAGGGAAAGGGTGACAGCTGAAGCCTTAGATGTGACAGACTGAAGCCACTTCAGTACAATAGCTGGAGAAAACATCATTATTTGTACAGAGGTGAAGGAAATGGGAATGTCATTTATCAGCAATTTGTGGAATAAGTGGCTCATCTAGGATGGCCGTAGCCTATCCCATGATCAAATACCCCACCTTTCTGAGAAAGAGTAGGTTGAATTTATAGTGTCAGAGAGACAGAGGAGGTACCAACCCTTACTGGGAGCTGTGCTTCTGACTCAGGAATGTAGAAGACCGCGACTTTTTGGGGTCTTTGTTTCCACTCTTTTCCCCTGTCCTCCTTGAAATATCTGTGCTTAAAACAAATCTGCAATTGAAAATCACTAACCTCAGGTGTGCGTTTTCTGATGATAGAGTGTAAACTAGGAGCACATACCCATTCTGAAACAAAAATGTTCTTAGTCCTTTGAAGGTAGCTTTATCATTGCTGCTCTAAGATCACTGTTGGACAAGATAAGAAGGATAGTGGTCTCACTGTCACCATTAGCTCACTCAATACTTCACCTGCAAAAAACTTAACACTCTGGTTTAAAAGACCAATAGATACTTGATCAATTACTAGTTATAACCAAGTACTTCTCCTACTGAGAGTGCCAGAACTAAGGACCCAACTAGTTGTTGCAAAAATGAATGTGCTTTAGTTTTGAGAGCCTTAAGCTTAGCTTTCAGTCACATATTAAGACTTCTTTCAGCTTGGAGAATGATCCAAGAACTACCTGTCTAAATAAAACAGATTCAAGATTATAAAACTTTCTGAAATACATTAGGCATTTAAAGATTACTATTCAGGATAGAAAATAAGCAGACTATATGTGAATATCCCTGTTTTGCAGTCTCTTGTACAGTGTAAGAGAGGGAATATTGTGCTCTCATGCTTCATTTAGTTTCTAGAAGGATCCTGGGTTTTGGGAAATGTTTGCTGATCCTACTGGCAATGCAAACAGAAATAGACAGTGACTCACTCAATTAAATGATAAAAATCTATTACCACCATGCCAAAAAATCTACTCAAGGTAAATAGCACACTGAGAAGAAGGCAGATGGATAGCTGTCATTTCTGCCTTTGACAGGTGCCCCTGGATTCTCTCCAGGGCTGATGTAAGTCAGTACCAAGGGGTGGCAACGTGAAGGGTGAAAGCAATTTATTGTTCTTAAACATCTTAAATGACAAATTTCAAAAAACAAGAGTATGATTTTGGCACAATTTTTCAGCCTGCACAAAAAGATCTGAAGTAATTTCCACTTCCTTTGAAGATTTTTTTATCTGAAAAAGCTGACTCTTATAGGGATGATGAATTAATGGATCTCACCAACAAGGGAGTGGAAAGACACTTTCCCTCTTCTACATAGTGTAAATTCTATAGTCTCCTGCTGTACTCCAGTATACTTCGGAGTTACAAACAAATTTTTCTCTTCAGGTAGGAGAAGAGAAATAATCTAGATGAATCTAGGATGAGCCAAAGATTGTAGTTAGGCAAAATAAAACACTGAAAATATACAGGTCTAATCTTTAGACAAGCAAAAACAAAGGGAGATTCCCAAAGGTGATGAGTCTAAATGGAATAGCCTTTGTTAATCTATAAAACATTTCTAATCCTGGTAGGTTAGGAGGTGGTGGTTAGGGGTTAAATTGCTCCATTGTTGATGTGAGTACCTTATTGATCAGGCAATGGTGTCCCTTTACCATGGTAATGACACTCATAAAAAAAAAAAAAAAAGAAACAAAAGCAGCATAATTTCTCAACATCTCATAAAGCTTGTCAATTAGATGAACATACTGAAAAATTTTAATGAAAACTGCCACTTGCCACGTTCTTGCTACAATCTATTGTTATCTCTTTAAAATATTTTTGTGGAAGGTCAGTGTTGTAGTTAACTTCAGCTGTTTATTTTAACTTCTTCTCCTGTATGAATTTGACAGTGCACATTTTTTGCTTTTAGAAACAGAAAAAACTTGTCCTCTGAAGAAGAAGAAGAAAATATATATTTACTGCAGTGAAATTATATTAATGGTAAAGGTGTGCACTAACAAAAGACTGGAAATTTGGGCACGCATTTATCAATACAACTTGAATAGCCTAACCCCTTCAATCCCACTGCTTTTAGAACTTTCTTATTAATGCAACCTCAGATTGATTTGATACGCGCATAGTGTGTATATATATATCTGCATGCATATAGCTAGGCCAGGAACCTGGAGTATCTGTTGGAATTAGTTTTCCAAAGGTGGCACTTTAACGGTGCTTGTGGGATTTATTTTAGCTGCAAAGTGTTTAAGAAAGGTTCGACTGCAAAGAAATTAGTAAGTAAAGTAAATCAGTGGGAGAGTTTTACACCAGCTGAAGTGAAATCTGACCCTTTGGGAAAGTTCGGGGGAGCCAGAGAGATATCTTTTCATTCAGGAGAAACAGCAGTGATCAGCTCCAGCTGTCTCTCTCAGTAAAGGCAATTACAGGTCTACTTCCCAACACTTGACATCTCATTTTCTGTAAAGTTAGGATAGCATTTAATTCAATATCTCCCAGTGGTGTTGTATGTATCATTTTTTTAGGTTTTAATGAAAGTTAACCATAAAGCCGTAACACATGCTGAACCTCTCCAGTGCAAGGAAACAGGAATTGATTTTGACAGTTCTTGTAACTGTTGTTTTAATATACTGGGATAAACAGGACTCTTGCCTATTTGAGCACTAAAGGAAAAAAAAAAAAAAGTTGGTACCTGTGTGAGGAAGTATAGATAAAATGGCTTTATAAGTTTATTACAGTCATTCATGAATCTGTCAGGATTGGCGTCTTCTTGTGCTAAACATGGTATACAAAGTATATCCAGAAGGAGGGATGTCTTGATGAGAACTGATCCTTCTTTCTAAGTCATATTAGCAAGAGAGAAGACAAAAGGAGAATTCCCTTGGTACATGCTATTCAGTCTTCCCTATTTTGCCCTTTATTAAGTCTCCTCTCCCTGTCACACAGTGTTTTTTCCTGACGAATAACACAAACCTGACATACTCACATGCTCACTCATTCTCTTTCTGAAAATAGTGTTATATTATTATGATTTCTGGAAAAAATTTGAAGGGTGTTATTTTCTTCTTTTATGCCCCCATCCTGGCTTTTTATTTCTTCTGCAACTCAGAAAACTTGAGTAAAGTCATAATTTTAGAATACCTTTGTACAAAGCTCACCACGTCCCAAAAGACAGAGAAAAAGAGTCGTGTAGAAAGAGAATTAGACATGTAGGCTAAAAATTAGAATAAAGGAAAGAAACTTAAATACGCTTGGGACCTTATCAAAACTTCCTTCCAGAAAAAAAAAAAAATCACTGGATTACAAAAATGTTCAGGTCAGTTTGGTAAGGATTCTGTCTCTAGAGATGCAACAAAGGTCTCTTCCTATTCTGACAGGCAGAGTTTCTACCCAAGCTTAATGGGAGGACATCACAAAGTGTCATGGAAAATCTCCTGTGTACAAGACTCCCATTATACTTCGGTGGAGCCAAGAGGATTACCAGTGACATTTGAAACTCTAATATATAAATGTTTTTATGTGCATAGGTATCTTTAGCTGTGAACAAAGCATGAACGTATGAAAACTTACATAGCTGTCATGAATGAAGGAGAGTTGAGAACTTCAATGTAACTTCACTGATGTAAGAGTGAGTACTTAGGATGAAACCTTTGATCAATAGTCTTATCCCAAGAATGTTAAGTTTTATTGCCCTGTGATGTGCTCAAATCCAAACACACATGGATTTTTTTTTTTTTTCATTGAAAGCAATAAAAGCTGAGGTAAACTCTGGATACCAGATATTCATCTGTACCCAAACTGTTCAAACTTCCAGCTTTCCATGACAACTGCAATGCAAATTTGATTTACAAGTACAGGAGTACAGTAAAAGTAGAGGAGAAAAGAAACTGAACAGAATATTTGAACAACCTCGTTATATGCTGACAAGTTCCTGTACACACAGATTTCAGTAAAATTCTTCATTTTTAACATTGAAATGAATCTCTCAGCACATTTGTAGTCTCTCATGCCAGCCTGCTGTACACATCAGGGACTACTCTGTTGAGACTCTCTGCTCATGTGGGCTGCATTGATATCATAGGATCCAGGGGATATTGCTGCTTCTCTATACTACTCTGAATTACAGAGGATTTTTACTCATGGATTGTTGTGTTTCCACCAAAATCTGCTCTGGGCCTTCTGCTACTGGTTCAGTGCTTCTTGGGAGTAACTTCTTGGGTGGGGTTGCAGTCTTAAATAGGGCATAATTTCTGATGCTACTCATTCAAAGAGTTTTATATTATGTTTGCTTTAAATTTGTGTCACCTTGCTACTTTTGAATAGCACACTGTTCTTTCTGTTGCTTGCATTATGTTTTCTGCGCTTCCGGAATGTGTGTGCCATTTCTGTACTAAATGTACATAATTCAGCAATGACCATAAGAGGTTAAGATTCAGGTTTTGACAATCAAATACAGGTGGAGGCACTTCTGAAAGAGTACTATGAGGGTATGAGATCTTTTAACCTGTTCAGGAATGCCCCGCAGCTTCTTCTGTGGCAAGTAAAGGAAGCGTGATCAGGACAAGGACATCAAGGAGGCTTTCTATGGCAGCTGATTTGTGGATGACAAGGTTTCTGCTCAGTCTGAGCGATTGGAAACATGTTGACAGCCTTAATTTAATTTAAATTGTAAAATTTACCTACAAATGTATTAGTTAATTCTTATATGTGTCATCTAAGTCCCCTGTATCACAGTGAACTTGTTATCAACTGGAAATGTTAAATTGCAACAAATGTGTCAAATTAGAATATGATAACAAAGCTTAGACTGAGGAAACACATCCTTCAATTAGTTTATACATGTATGTACCGTGTTTCTAGTAATGCGCGATTCACTGAAAAATACTCTTCTCTGGAGGTTATTCTACACCTCAGTGAAGTTGTTCATGAGTCATAGACTAAAACCTTGTCGTGGTTTAAGCCCAGCCTGTCACGCAGAAACCATGGAGCTCTTCGCTCACTCCCCCGCTTCCTCCCCCTGCTCCTGGAGAGATGGGGAGGAGAATCGAAAGAATGCAACTCCCACGGGTTGAGATACGAACAGTCCAGTAACTAAGGTATAACACAAATCACTGCTGCTACCACCAATAATAATAATGATAAGGGAAATAACAAGGGAAGAGAATACAACCGCTCACCACCCACCGATCGATACCCAGCCCGACCCAAGCAGTGATCTAACCCTTCCAGGTAACTGCCCCCAGTTTATATAGTGGGCATGACGTGCTGCGGTATGGAATACCCCTTCGGACAGTTTGGGTCAGGTGTCCTGTCCCTGCTTCCTCCTGGCTTCCCCTCCTCTGTGGCAGAGCATGAGACTCAGAAAGTCCTTGGTCAGACTAAACATTACTGAGATGTAACTAAAAACATTGGTGTTATCAGCATTGTTCCCAGGCTGAAAGTCAAAACCACAGCACTGCATCAGCTAAGAAGGAGAGCAATGACTGCTACTGCTGAACCCAGGGCAAACGTTAGAGAAAGAGCAGCAAAGTTCATACCGCTGCTGATGTACAGATCGGTCTCTAGGAATACATCTTAGTCTATGACAATAGCACCACTTTAAGTAATGTGAAAATTGCATACTATCCCAGTAGGTATAGGTGAAACAAACACCAATAAACATGTATCTGGTTTTTTGCTAAAGATCTTGACAAAGATTACACAAAAAATGGCTGTAACATCTCCCTGGAAATTCAGCAACACAGTCTCCTGATCAACTGACTCTAGTTTTATTGCATCAGAAAATGTTTTTAGTGCATTCAGTAAAACATTACAATTGAATGCTAAAATATGGGCTTTTCTCAGTTTTGCACTTACGTCATGCATGAAAATCAGACAATCTCAACAGAAACCACAACCTAGGACATCTATGACCATCTTGGTCATGCCACAAAGGCCAGGTAAATCCTAAATTGGGAATACTTTCTGCACAGAGCTGTTCAGCACTGTACACCACACAAGGTCTTGAAATGGCAGATATCTTTCCTTAAATTTTCCTGCCTTTTCAATGCTTAACACTGAATGTCTCATTGTTTGTCTTTTCTTCCCCAGATCATGATTTTAGTGTTCACATCTCAGGTCTCAGCCTCCTCTTCTGTTAGCATGTCTTTCTCAGTCACTCCTCTGCAGTAACCACTGCTCTCATCCCCTCCCTCCACCTTTGTTTTTGTACTGGGCAGAGATTCTGATGTGTGTGGTAGGTGGAGTTTATTCTCTGTCTCCCAAATAATCTAGTTTCCCCACAAGGAAAGATCTGATCCTTTAACAGGGCATTTTCTCCACAGATCCAAAGAAAGGTATGAAAGGCATGTGTTACTCCTGCACATGTAAAAGTGACTCCAGCCTACTATGAACTTAATTTCACATTAGGACTTTTCCAGATACATGAGGAACAGCGGTTTTCCAAACTCTTAGAGATTTTGTTTTCTTGTGTGCAGATCTTACTGTGCTACATGGCATGCTATCTGACAAGATTCACACAGCAACTGTCTGAACATCTTTAAAATTTTATGTACATCTGAAAACTTCACTGGATCGATTTTTAGTTTTCATCTCTACAACTGGTCAGAAGCAGTGGATGACTGTTAAATGGAACAATTCAGTGGATGACAGAATCATAGAATAATTCAGATTGAAAAAGGTTTTCAGAAGGTCATCTTGTCCCATCTCTTGCTCAAGCCAGGCTCAACACTAAATTCAGACCATACTGTTTGTTTACAAATGCTGAAGTATAAAGTCTCTAGGCTATCAAGTACAAGTACTTTTGTAAACAACTGAACAATGGATCTTTCTAAGAGAGATCGAGAAACCTCATCCTAAAAAAACTTTCTTCCTAAACAATTAATTACTTGAGCTACATGCTAGAGTTTGCTACTATAACAGTCTGTAGAAACCAGGCAGCCTTACAGAATCGACTGAATTTGTGATTTGCCTGTGTGTCTCTACGCCAACAATCTGCACTTTAATATGTTCCCACTATAACGTTTTAAGAACTCCTTCCATGTCCCCAGTTGCTCTCTTTTTTGTTGTTGCATTGTTTGTCTTTTCTGTACCATTTTTCTTCTTTCACTTTTCTTGTCTTCTTCCCCTTTTTTTATCTCTAAAGGCATAGTGCTGCAGCCACTAGCAGTGCCTGATCTAAGGATACCATAGTACAGTGAACTGTTTAATCCTCCTAGACATTTCCCTATGGCAACTATCCATAAAAAAATGTTTTGCTGAGGGCAATTCATGTCATCTAATAAAGAATTGCAACAGGAAATCTTATTTAAGATGAGAAGACTGCACTTCCCATATGATAAGCATGATGCTATAACTCATTTTGACTATCACAGATTTTTAGTTCTTCTCTGAGATTGTTTCTCCTGCCTAGCTCTTGTTTGACCTGAAAACAGTTCTCATATTCTCCCATTGATGGAGTGAGGTAGTCTGTAAAAGATATTTTTATTCCTTCTGAGCTATGCTCAACAGTGATGTTCCCCTTCTCCTAGAACTAGGCCCATCAAGAAAACAGTTTGGGCAGTACCTTCAAAGACAACTGTCTCACTAAGAGAAAGTAGAACAAGAGTTTGCATTAGTAGTGTGAATGGATCTCAGAAAACTTGCAGAATAAGGAAATCTAGTGTTAATGTTTCAGATGTAAATAGGTTATTTCAGATGTAAATAGGTTAAATCTGTCCATTAATGCACTGCAGTGCTGGTGGAGGAATACCTCTTTCCTCAATTTGAAATTTCTGGTGTTCCTGAGCAAACTGAGCTTAAAAATCTCTATTGAATGGTAGTACAAAGCTAATGAGAAGACTCCCCTATCTCCTCTCTCCCTGACCTAGCTGGGTTGGGTGGAAGAAGAGTGTTCTTAGGATTTCTTCAGACTGATTTCTTATTTTGTATGGCCTTACTGCATTAAAGATTTCCCCTAAAATCAGCCATTTTGCTCACCTTAGCGTACTCTGCTAGTTTGTTTCTGAGGAAGCAGCTGCATGACCAGTGTGAAGATTCAAGAATTATTTGAACTGAGTACATTTTTAAAAGAGGTAATGGATTTTATTAATGTAGCCTCATTCATCTTTGAACTGAATGAAGTGTCCATCTGCAGATCACTGCGGTTAGGTTCTTATATTAGTGCCTCTTGTACAACGCACATACACATAATTTTCTTATTAAAATTTACTTGGCAATATTTATTAACAGATTTTTTCATTTTCTTTGGCCTAATCATAAAGAAGTCATTGACTACACACAGCTTGTCTAATCATAATGTCTATGAGAAGCTATTGAAAGTTTTTCAGAGAAAATTGGTAAAATAATACAATCTCATAAAATGTTTTCCTTTTAATCCTACCCACATGGGTCTTCCAAAATACTGACCTCTAGCAATATTGCAGCTGTATGTTAGATATTTTATATATTCATCCAGTTCTCCTTGATGAATGAGATTTTGATCCCTTTAATGACCTCTTGACCAGGAATTTAACATGAAGTTTAGTAAAAACATTTTTCTTAGATTAAACCAACTTTAAACAGTGCTGAATATACCAATGCTTTCATTGCTCTGAAATAACTGTGATAGTACAAGATGATCTTTAAGGACCCTTGCAACCCACCCCATTCTATGGTAAAACACTCTAACAAAATTTGAAGTCTACCAGTATTCCAGTACATCTTCATCAGAGTGTTCCTGTGTTTGTCAAAGCTGATGGATAGTTAGAAGGGAATAAAGGAATAACCAAAGTGGTGATATTAAGTGTTATATAACTGCTCACCCATACATACAACATTTTTGGTTGGTTGTTTTTTTTTTTTTTGGGGTCATGCTTGATATGTACAACTAATTTTCTAAAAATGTGCCCATCAGCATTTTTGGAATTTGCTCTCTCCTGATAGTCATGCAAATAGCATTAATTTTCTTCAGTGTTTTCTGCAGAGCCAGTATAAATGGACTAAATGTTTACATGGGAAGAAGTATTCTTCAAAAACTGTTTAGCTAGCACAGTGGGCTTGTCAGTGTCTGTTCACATGTATCCACTAGAGCAAGCCTTCTTTTGCTGTGGGTTGTCTAACAAACACACATTATAAACTTCTGTATCTTTACTTCTTTTTTTTTTTTCTCATTTATAATGTTTTCTGGGGGTATAATCTCCTGTTTATGAACTCTACCTATGTAATTTCTCGTGTAAGCACTCCACAGTGTGATTTCACTAGCTGTTGTATGAGGCAGATGCACATAGCCTGTAAGATTTCCTACTAATCCATGTTTCCTATCATAAGGCATGAAACTATAAATTTGTTATTTCTGTCTTGGTATTTAAGATAGTTTGTATCTCTTCATCTCCACCAGTGTTGACTGAAAGGTGAAGGGCGTTTGCTTTTTTTCTTAATCTAGGCAGTCACATTGGAAGTGGTTCTTGTACTGTGTTATGGGTCAGTACTTGTCATTCAAGAGTTCTTGTTTCACCTGTAACTACATCCAGGAAGGTACTACAGGATTCTTAGGAAAAAGGGATTACGGTGTAATGGTATTTTACTGCTATGAAATTCAGTGATTCTGGTCTAGCTGGCCATGTATCAGTCTTGCCTTGTTCTTCCTCAGTTTTCCACCATACATCATGAGCAAAAGTGGCTGGAAATCTGGCAGAGGAGAGAATAGGTGTTTGACACACTCAAGCCAAATTCTAAACAATCCAACAAAACAGCAAAGCACACTGACCTACTGTCTTTCTTGTGACCTGGATTTCTTCATTTTTGGTTCACCATGTGACAACATGCATTTCACCCTAGGGTTTACCAGAACATTTAGGTACACTTTTCAGATGTCTGAGATGCTGTTTCCAATGCCTCTTCACCATGATTTTGCATTAGCATAAAAATACCAAGCCATTCTGATTAATCTGGTTTTCTGCCAAGAAACACACAAACCCCATATAGGTTGGCCTTAAATGTACATAATCAAGCTAAAGTACATTAATACAATGCTGAAGCAGACCAAGGTTTTCCGTAATGAACATCACCTGTTTTTTTCTTGTATGTTCCTTAAAATCAGGTGGCTTAGCTAGTCACATTGCTGTTTCCAAAACAGATATTGCTCTAGCACAGTATAGCAAATCTTGAATCACTGGGTTTAAGTGTGACCAAAAATGGTGATTAACTTAATGGATATCTCCAAAGTGTTGAAATATTTGTCAAACTTTTCTACCAGCTCAAATGACCGTTTCAGAATTCCCTGACCATTTCGTCAGCAAACACAGTGCATTTGCCCTGAGCATATGTTTTCTAGGCAGAGGCAAACAGACCCATCATGAAGAGGATCTCCTCACTGCTCAGATATACCATTTATTACAGATATTTCAAAGCACTGAATTAGAACAAAAATCTGTTTTCAGCTTCCAAATCTAAAAATACTGGTTTGCTTCTGGGTTATATTACTGAAGAATGTAGACTTGTTCCTATAAGAAAGACCACATCATGAAAGTTCTTCATTTGTTCAAGGGTGGGGACTTAAATTATGGGATAAAATGCAGCCGATTTCCTTGATGGGCCATTGCTCTTAATGGTCTATTTCAGCCTGACTCAGGAATCTGATTACAAGGCAAAAAGAGCAGTTTGATGGTCAAAACCAGTTTCTCTTTAAATGTTAAAATTTATCATGTTATCATTTCCTTTATGATGATGTACAATATTAATGCCTTACACTTGATATACAAGAAAATATGCAAAAAATGTATAAATGTCATCAACTTTTGAAAAATACTCAGGTATAATAGAAAGTATTCACTTCCTGAGAAATACAGTTTACATAACCAGTCCTCAAAAAGCTTTGTTTAAACTTTTGCAGGGGAGACAAAATACATATTTAAAAACACAATAAGTAACTGAGGAAGTACTGCATTAAAAAAATAAATTCCTCTTTTCTCCTGTAGCTTTCCTCACCTGCAAGTCATCAGTCTGTCTTCTCAGAAAATATCTGAAAGCACTATGCAGTCAAACTGCTGAGTTACTGCATATACAACTCAATAAATAGGTCTTGATAGTCTCCATGCATGCTTTATAGAATATGCAACATAAATTACAAAATGTAGCCCTAGTTGAGCAGAGAAAAATATTAAATAATTTAATACAATTCTAAAGGCCAATTAAAATATTAATATATTGGTTTGCGTCTATGACACAATAAATCTGTTGGTACCCCTCATAATCCTTCTCTCTCACTCTGCCTTGGTTTAAATCTAACTTAATTTCAAATGTAGCAACAGAACATTTACACATCCATACTTCAAACATATGTGTGTATAAACATTGCCCTTGATCTTTTTTCAGGAATGATTTCACAGTCTCTGGGGTATGATTACACTCTGTAGTGTATGTCAGTTAAATTTGTCAAATCTTGAGAACAATGGCAACATCTCTATTCATGTCACATTGCAAATCATGGGTGGAAATGAACAGTTTCCACAGCTAAGCTTCCAGGAATAAGAGATCTGCCCTGCCATGTATTAGCTGCTACAGCAAAGTCATATTTTATAGCTTCAGAAACAGTGACTGTCACACTGAGGGCACTATTGCTGGCTGTTGTGGGTGGCTCTGCCTGACTGTAGGGATCAGAAAGCACCCCAAGATAAAATTTAGGCACTAACCACTGCAGAATCCTGATATTGAAACCAGAGAAAAGGAACAGCCTCTCCAAAGAGGAATTCTGAGCCTGTGCTCTGAGCTTAGGTTCCTGAAAGGTACATTTCCAAGCAGCTCTACCTTCATTGACAACAGACAAAGCTTACAGGCATTAGCTTCCCAGCACTACACCTGACTCGCAGAACAGCTCCCTCTATAAACAAAACAGACCTCTCTCACCTACAATGCCAAGGTCAAATACAGTAATTTGATGAGCATAGGATGTGCTGCTGGCTTTCTTCTGACACAGCTAATGGCAACCACTTAACTAGATGGCCTTTGGCTTAGATCAGTATGGCAATTTTATAATCCCATACTTTTTAAATCCACTGCTAACAAAGGCTTTACAAAGATATCCATCTTTCCAACAAACTTTCTGCCCCCTGGCTGATAATAATGCTGACAGTATGCCAACAAACTCAGTTATCTGCATTTTCATTGTTTTCTGCTGTTGTTTTTAAGACATTCAACATGCTAAAATCTTTAGTGGTAGTGGTTCTTTTTAGTTTTACTTTTTGTGTTTGTTTTGGTTGAAAGGAATAATAGCTTTAGAGTAGATGTCTTTAATATTTTGTGGTTAAAAATGTGACCTCTAGAAAGAGGCTTTTCTTTTCCCCACTTCACTTAGTTACTGCAAAGAACACATGCTGCGCCTAAAGAAAAGCTTAACTCCCCAAGACATACCATCTATTAACCTATGACTCATGATAGTCCTGAGACTTCACTGTGAAAACATTTCTGCTGCAGATCCTGAACAGAACTTAGTTTGTTCCAGTTAAATGAGTATACCATTTTTGAAAACAGTAAATAATTTTGATGTCATGTGTGGTCTTTAATTTAAACTGGGATTGGAAGCAGAACTGCTGTGATGCACAGAATGATATTTAAATCTTGCAGTTTAAGGGTATAACAGGTAGCTGTATTTAACACTTGGAGAATTCACCATCAGGTATGGTATTCTTGTACTGAGTCTTTCTTGGCTTGCAGAGTTCATGATCTGCTGGAGCAGGCCGGATGGTGTGGGAGGCCTCCTTCTGACCTGCTGTACAAGCAAGTCTGCAAAAGGAAGGCAATGGCAGTCTTAGTCCTCATAGCTGGGGATGATGTTTTAAAAGGAGCCAAATCTCTGCACAAGAACATTTCTTTGCTTTATGTGAGCTAAGCAGCTCAGAGCAAGCTCAGAAACCCATTTGCTACTGCCTGGAGAGTTCTGAGTCAAAAGGAAAGTGCTTGGTGAGATTTGTACTTAGAGCTGAGTGGTTCTGGGGTAGACTTTTAGGGGACTCTTGGGTTGTGCAGTGAAAGTTCACAAAGCTGTTTTTCATTTGTGGGTCTATTCCTTTTTGAATTTGCCCTTGAGTCACTTTTGGGAATTTTGACAGAAGAGGCACTGCCTGCATCAAGTACTTGGCAAAAAGTTAGAACTTTCTATGCAAGAATCTTCTAGTGCTTTGCAAACATTAATTACATTTTATATCCCCTCTGTGGAAAGACAGAAAGCTAACTCTGATTTTGGAAAACATACCTATTTTGTTGATTGGCTTTGTGCTGAAAGAAATGTAAAACCAACCTTTATGTTGCCCAAATATATAACCAATGTAAAGTTAAACGAAACAGCAGCAAGATTCCAAAGCCTGATGCTTCAATGCCAGACAGAAGGAAATGAAAATCAGTGTGTGTCTAGAAAGGAGTGCTTTGATGACTCGGAATCTCACTTTACATATGCTACTTGATGGGTTTCTTCTTGTCAGTGTACATAATGCTGTTTTGTCTAATTAGCCCTGACATTTCTTTTGAGCTTTACTTTTTGTTTCGTATATACATATTGGAGAAGAAACCTCTGCCCGTCCCTGGGAATCATGTTTAATTCAGAATAACTGTTATCCTTTGGTGAATAGAAAGCATATTTAAAACACAGGTACAGAGCAGCAAAGAAAATCAGGAGGCAAAAAGAGGAAATACCATTCATATGCTCAGCATACTGGGTACAGAGCTGTGTCCTCATGTTCAGCAGCATTCTGAGAGTAGATATACTGGGATACTGACCAGCATGAATGAAGAGGAAGCTCATAGGAATATCTGAGGGAAATGTGAGAAATTCCAAGATCTGTCCAAATTTTCATAGCCATCCACCTTTCAGCCTGTGGTGTTGAAGTAGGCCTTAGTTCCCTGTAAGTCTTTGCCTGAAGCAGCTATTTCTTGCTGGTTGTCATGATCTTCATTACCAGCCTGTACAAGCAAGAGATATTTTGATCTTAGTTTCTGAAAACAACAGAAGAATTGACAAATGTTATTAAGGCAGAAATATCTTTTAAATTACTTGTCTGTTTATTCATTCTTTTTCTCTAGTCCTTTTTGCAACACATTGTTCTCTTATTATAGTTTTACATTTCTTCTAATGATAATTAAATCCTTTTGGGTTTTCAACATCTGTGCGAGGGATGTGTTTACTAATTTGAAATAGGAGTCTAGCTGCTGGGAAACATCTCACTTGAGGTTAGATCCCTGTTGTCCCTTAACAGGAAAAAAAAGAGCCCTTTGTATTGTTATGCTTATTTTACTTACAAAAAAAAAAAAAAGAAGATATTACAGAGTTAATGTACTCTGATTTTACTCAGCTAATTAAGAATGGAATAATGCATTGAACCAACTAAAATCTATTAACTCTGAACCAGAAATCAGCTGTTTTGGATGGTCCAAGCACCTGTATAACACAGCAGGTGATCAATCTGAACTATGAGTCTGACAAACAAAGAAGATATTTGAGTTAGTTGTGTAATGAGGACGATATAAGGGAAATAGTATTTTTGTTTAGCTTGCGAACATATTTGTTTGGTGCAAAGAAGGGTGATTAAGCTCTGGCCAGGCCAAAAATGTATGTGTGGCATGGAGCAACAGTCTTGGAAGCACTTGTTTTTTACTGTGAAGCATTTCATTTGCCATAGTTAAATAATGTTCTCATATTGGTCTGATTCCTGCTAATTTAGGGCATGCACTCAGATAGACCTTGGCATTAATAGCCTAAGCAAGCACTAACATTAAAAAAAATTAAAGCAAGCCATTCTCTGTGAAATACAATGTGAGTCTAATAATAAAAGGTAAATTATAGTATTGTCTCCCTTGGGAGATTAGCGATTTCTAAATTGTTAAATTGCATTGAGTTCTTGTGTTGCTATATTTATAAACACAGCCTGAAGTCATGATTTCTTGATCTTTCAGACTAGAGGGTCTTATGAACTGCTCATCATCTACTGGCACAGGCCTGATCAAAGTCAAGCCTTCTGTAGTGTTTATTGTGCCTTTTTTTGTTTATTATGCAGGTCCCAGAAGGACAGGAAAAAATCTCTTCCCAAATTAAGTCTGACGTGATGAGATGTATGGCACTAGAGAGGATGTAAAGCATACACAGTAAACCCAGCAATTTTTTTAATTGTTTTTAAAGCAGCAGAATGAGTTCATGCACTGTGCAGCCTATCAACAGCTTTTGTGAATACTCATAGCATAACCCCCCTTTACATTGTTATTCATAAGACTTTCAGATCTTGATACTTGCTGAAACAAGAACTCTACTTGAGTTCAGTGGAGAGTTTTGAGCATTTGCGAGTCACACAATGGGGTTATTATGAGGCTGAGAGTGTAAACCAGGGATTTTACCTGCTTCAGCCTCTATTACTGTAGCACAAAACTTAGCCACGATTTTCTCAAAGTCAGGGGGAGGAGAGCTACATGATCTACAGAATAAGTCTCTCCCAACTTCTTTATAAGGCTAGAGATGATAATTAATGAAGAGAGCAACACTGAATTTTAATTGGGTTGTAATTATAACACGGCAATTTATATTGTGAGACTCTCAAGACTGTTCAGCCCCTACAGCATATTGTTCTTCAGCTAAATCTGGCTTTAAAAGTTAGAAGGAAATAAATAACTCATTCTGAAACATGCTTATTGTACTTATTATAAGTGAGTTGTGTGTGTGGTGCTATTTATCATAATTTACCTAGGGAATCACCTCTGTGTCAGATCTGATAGACTTGAGACCAGTCAAGTTAGGGCATTTGCTAATAAGCAGGTGTAGCAGATGCTGGATCAAGCAGGTAGGAGACATACCAGCTGAATTCAATCCATACTCTGAAACACATGGAGAATCAAATATCACCCCCAAAACGACTAAAAATATGAGTAGGATAGATGAAAGGATTTTCTTCTCTGAAATGTTACAAACTCCATATAAAGGAAACCTCAGTATGCATAAACAGGGTTTAGCCAAGAGAGAAAACAAGGAAGCTGATGTGGTTCTGTCGAAAGTGGTCTCAGTTGGGCTTTAGATGTCAAAAAATGGCAGATCGCATCTCTTAACCTTACTTGGTTAATTGTGTTAAAAACATGTGTGGGGCTAGACTTTTGTTGCCAAAAAATATGTTTGAATTTATGAATGGGAAAATCTCAAAAATGTTCATTTCTGTGCTGGCTCAACAGATAAGATGCTTATTTCAAATATTTGAAAATTTGAAGATCTTGATCTCAGCTTCTAAGATCTCTAATTTTCCTTGCTTCTAACTGAGCTAGAAATATTAGAAGGGCAGATTTTCCTATGGTGTGGAAGAAAGATGTAGGAATTGTGCTACTGTTTGCTCTATCATTATTATTTGTAAAATTCCACCTGCAAATGCTGCTTTAACTCAAATAAACACAGTGTCAAGGAGAAAAGTTGGCCAGCTGGTCACAACAGGGGTCAGCATTAAGGATTCCTGCAGGAGGAAGGACAATTACCTGTCCTCAAGTAAAAAAAAATACCAAGAAAAATAGTCCATAATCCCAGTTGAATTATGAAATGGGTCAGGTCCAGAAGGCTGTGAAGACCCCTGCTTTCAGCTAGCTCATTTCCAGGCCTTCCATTTCCCACAGGAAATTTCTCATTTGTTGATGTTTCAACCCTGAGATTACAAACAATGGAGAGAAGTAAATACATAAATATGTTCAGCAGGCTTTTAAACCTCTACCTTGTAAAAGCATGCTGAGGAGGTGGAATTCCATCACTGCAGATCTTTGGAGCAGGTAAGGAAAAAAATCTATTAGGAATGGGATAATGGATCTCCTTTGGTAAAAGGCAGGCTAAACGAGGTAACTTACGAAAGATGTCATCAGCCTTACTTTTCTACATTTGGTGGTTAATTAAAGCTTTGACACTTCATAGGTATACTTTACATGTAATCATTATGTTCCACCAGCAAATGATAATTAAGGGATTTGCTGCTGAGTTTTTCTGGAAACTATTGTGGCCTAACTTGGGGAAGTTCTCAAAAGGAGCAGGGAGAAAACAGGAAAGACCTACAAATGCCTCAAGATTAATAAAAACAATTTTTATTTAAAATTCTTGCTTGGCTAAAAATGCAAGAAACCTTCACAAAAGGCCTCACTCTTTTTTTCACTCACACACACAGACTTCCAGCACTAATCCTGCGTTAGGCATTTCTGCTTCATACAGTGACATATCCCATTAGGTATCTTTGCATATACCAGGGGCTGAACCTTTGGGTATATAAAAAGCAGTGTAAGTGGCTATTGCAACTGTTATTTTTGAACAGTCATATTTTCTTGTTTTTCTCATAGAAGCTAATCATTTCAGCATAATGTGGAAGTCAGAGGCATCTTCTATGTGCAAGAATTGAGAATATTTAAGTGACTGACATTTGACAGAAGGAAAAAAGAGCAGAACATGAATCTCTCAGTTGAAATATTTATCTCAAGAAAGTGAAGCAGTTTTAGGAAAGTAAAACATGTGTCTTTTATTACGCTTGATTATGATTTCCCTTATTGTAAGCTGGCAGAGGGGGGTTGATGTATATGGTTATGTCTGGGAAGGGGGTCTGTGTTTTCTATATCTGCAACAACAAAATTGAAAATTACCTCAATTTACCATGGATAACTTAATGAATTCAAACTGCATTAACATGCCATTTCCAGCAAAGACCTCTGTTTGTTTTGTTCATGGTGCCATGAAGCTGTCTCTATTCTGTAAACTATCAAGGCTATGCAATTTGGCTGCTGACAGAAGAATTTTCTTTTGTTATGTTTCTTGTCTCTCATATAGAAACATTCAAGTTACTGAAATTAGTAAGAATGCTTTAGTATATTTCTTCAGATGTACCAGTTAGCAATAACTCAATTCACAACTGCCAGCCATGTTTAACCAAACAAGTGAGCCAGTGAGCCAAAAAAACAAGATTGTGGTTGCATATGCTGACTGGTTAAGATATAAAGCTAGAAGAAACAAGTGCTCCACAGCAGGTGACACAGTGTCTTGAACAGCTCTGAGACCCTCAATGAAAGTTAAGACAAATTTGAGTTTACACTATCTTTTATTATGGCAATAAGCACATAACAAGTACATGCTGCATAGCCAAGTTTACCACATTGTCTCTTACTAGGAGTTTCAGTAATGATGTCCAAAAAATGGACTAAGTTGGATACTCTGAACTCAAGTGGTCCTGGGAAAACCATCAGCTCACTGAAACACAGAATAAAGTGCTCTAGGATAGTCCATATGGCTAAATAGAATCAGATTCAGTGGTGCACTGTGAGACAGTAGCCCCTGGAGTATGCACCTAGGGAGATTAATGCTTTGATTAGCATGATAAATCAAGATAATAGGATTGCCAGAGGACATTATTAATGAATCTAAAAATACTGCTTGCAGGTGGTATAAAATCAGGTGTTAAAAATATTTGACTAGTGGGTTGAGTTAGACTGATGATGGTAAAGACCCTTTATAGGGAAGGAAAGATAGGACAGGAAAGTCAAGTATGATTTGGAGTTAGATAGTAGATGTATGAAGTCATAGCTCTGTTAACAATGTCTTGAACTTTAATCTGTTTTTATCATCCTGCTTTTAATCACCTCTATCATAAAAATACATGTCATACTATTAAAGTCTTCAATGATTATAAACATGGAAATTTTGCTATTTGTAAGAAATAGCCATTTTAGTTATTACAGAATAATGTTTAAATCCTTTCAAAATGCACATATAAGCGTAGTATGCATATGCATATATGATGACAGTTACCATTTGGGTTTAATTGTTCAGCTTTGTGGTTTTAGAATTTTTCTTAATATTGTTTCTTATTTTTTTTAATATTCTACAACCATTTGTTGGAAAATTATCAACATCTTTGTCTAGCTTAATGAACATAACACATACAGAGAATCTAACATGCTGCACTTTCATGCAGGAAAAGAAAGTCAGCAGTAAAACCTAAACCATGGCAACTTTCTAGCAACAGAATATCAGCAAGAATTTTTGAGGATTTTTCTAGATCTCTGAAATGGTTACTTAAGTAAAAATCTGCACATGACTGAGAATTTTCCTGCTTATTTCCCATGAGTATAATTGCTTGCTAAAATATTGGGCTTGTCTGAAAGGATTTTTTTTACACCATGTCTATGAAAAAATGATATTCTATTTATTCTTACTAAAAAAAGTCATGTACTACTAGATTTGTTTTAGTGTGCATACTTAAATAAAATTAGAATAATTTCTGAGTTTTATTTTAGATATCTTTCTTTTTACAATTACATTCCCTAGAAAACACAGTACTACTAATTTATTGAGGGCTTTGTCGCCTTGAAGGAAGTTCATTGTAGAAGTGCAAGTAAGTAAGACTTAGCCATAGGAAGTTGTTTCATAAGAGAATATATGTTAACATACTGAAGCTACTCTGCTTGAACAATTTCAGAGCTGTTCATAGAATCATAGAATAGTTAGGGTTGGAAAGGACCTTAAGATCATCTAGTTCCAACACCCCTGCCATAGTCAGGGATGACTCACACTAGCCCACGAGGCTCTGTCCAGCCTGGTCTTGAACACTGCCAGGGATAGGTAATTCAAAAGATTATAATGATGCAGGAAGAAAAAAAGGTTTCCTATTTTTTGAGTTGTTCAGGTTGCTGCCATGGCCTATTTGGGGTTTGTTTGATTTCGTTTGGGTTTCTGTTTTTTTTTTAATTTCTTTTGGTTTTGTTATGAAGTGGAAGATTAATTGACAGTAATTGCTTTATAGCAGTAATAAGTGCTGACAGTGATTTGCCATAGATGTAGAGAGATTATGTGTGTTGCCAGAAAAGGAAACTGGAATCACAAACAAGTTTGGAAGTACTTGAGAACAGAAATAATCACGTAAAATTGAAGATATATAAAGAAGATAAAGACATGCATGGGTTGAAAAAAATTTAAAGCTTTTCTCAAGGCAATGTTTTTATCAGAAGACTTTCTTGCTGCACCAGGTCATGCTAAAAATGAAGAAGAATTTAAACCAAAACCATGATGGAAAACTTTTTTAATTTTAATAATGAAAAAGAAGTATTAGCTTTGCCTTGTTCTATTGCTTAACTAGGTCCATACCAGCTCATAATAATTTGACAGGCAGGTCAGAACCAAGGTTAGTAAAAGGATCAAATGTCATCTGAATTAATTCTCATCTCTCAGTCCAAGCTCTCAGCCTGTATGGCTGTCACATATTTCCCAGATCTGACTATGGGGCTGTGTATTACAGGAATGTAGGGGGCTGATGCCTCTTGGATGGAGGAAAAAGGAGTTTACTACATTATACTAGTGTTTCATTGGGCTGCCTTATGCAGACTCCAAATTAATTAAGTGTATAACTAGTTTGGCAGCGAGTCATCTGTCCTCACAGGAACACAGTAAGCTTCCAAACAGATTGTTTTAGCCCCCAGAAACTGTGTTTTCAGGTACCACACAGAAACCAGTATATTTGCTTAGAAAATTATTTTATTTTTAAGCAGTAGTTACATTGAGCTAGCTATAAAATTCTGCTCTGACTGAATATTCTTGGAATTTAGTTTAAGAACCTGGCCTTGGCAGAAACTGTTGCTATGCAAATAATATCTTCCAGATGTGAAGTGTATCGTGGAAATTAATAAAGAATGTATCTCTATTGGTGTAGCTAGAACATTCAAAATTATCTATGTAATATCTTTTTAGAATAAGAACCATAAAATAGAAACAAAATTTCTGACAATGTACACCATAGACCTCTCACAAAGCTTGGGGCCTGCCCTAATTTTGAACAGAGATGTTTCACGATACTGTTGGAACATGATACTGTGTCTGTAATAAGTTCCTTGTATAACAATAAGAATTACTCAGGGATGGATTCACCTATAAATTGTATGCACTCATATTAAGTAGGTATGACAAAAAGTGAGGAATCTCTATAAGTAAACTCAAGAGCTCTTGCCAACAGTGAGTCAGAGAGGTGTGAAAACCCTAAGTTTAGGAAATATGAATGAGGTCTGTTTCAAGATCAATTTTATAGCTTTTGGAAACTGAAACATGAAACTATTAACTTGCTTATGAAAGAGCAATACATTCTTCAGTGACAGATTTTGTTTTGAAATAAAGAGAAGCAAGGACCCTGAAAATATATACAGAAAGAAAAATCAACTTTGAAATCTTCAGAAATCCTATTGCAACATCTTAAAAATTTGATCCCTTTTCCCAGCAATTATTGCACTTTAGGAAAACAAACAAACAAAAGCTCTATACTGTAACAGCATTTGAGACTCAGTCATGGTTCAGCGACTTATGGTGATATGAACCCTGCCCTATGCAACAAAACCTCACATCAAGTCATGATGGAGTTGTTAGTCAACAAGTATAAACAAGGTAGAGTCTGTCAGGATACAGAAAAAGTGAAATGAAGAAAGTTCAGTGAAATATGCACAGTCACAGGTCACAACTTGCTTAACAAATACCAGCCATGTGGTTGCAACTCATGGGGCTGACCCAGAAAAGAATGAGGATCCTTACAGCATTGCAGCTTCATGTTAAGTGGTGATTGAGAATCTCTTTAAGAAGGCTGATTAGATGAAGATGTCAAAAAAACCCACCCTCAAAACAGAATTTTGCCAGATCCTTCAATGGATCTCTAAATTGGACCTGCAACTAAGCATAAAAGAGCTCATGACACTCTTCATATAAAATGTTAGATTCCTGATCAAAGATGCTCATAAGCCATGACATGGAACACATAGTCTTGTCTTCTACCTTTAGAAGGTACCTTTAGTTTTGATCTTTTTCACATCATAATCGTAAACTTTCCATTTGTTTTATCCTGCTTTCTCCGTTTCCCCATTTCTTCATTTTTTAGAGCAATATGGAAAATGCAGTACTTGTAAGTCAGTAAACATATTTTTTATGCAAGGGTTTTATACCTGCCATAGAAAGCTCTCATCTGTTTCTTTCTTCTGTAGGCATGAAAGATAGACTGTTTATTAAATATAATAACAATAATAAAGTAGAGATAAGCTTTCTTAGCTGGCATTATTTCAGATTCCGACGTATTTTTCTCCAGCCTCACTTCATTATAGCTCTATTTGGTAGTGCATAACCAGCATGTGTCAAACTGAATGAAAGCCGACTTCAGAATAACATGTCAGTAAGATGGTTGTTCTTGGAACACACAGTGCCCTTACTCTATAATTAAATGCAAAACCTTTGTGGAAAAAAATGATGTGAAAAGTCTTAGCTTATGCACACCAGAGTCTAGTAGTGCAGATACAAATGCCGTCACGTTAACTTTAATTGCTTCCTCTGTGTCTATTTGCAGGAGTTTTGGCACCCCAATACTCCTGCTGGGGATTATTAAGCCATGAAATTGGATATGGGGTTGAAAGGGTGTCGCCTACTTGTTCAACTGAATTTTTAATAGACAAAGATTTAAGGGATGAAATTTTAATAATTTCATTATCTTTAAGGATACCAAAGCCTCAGATTCCTACAACAGCATTTTTAGACAAGTACATTGGGAAAATGCTGTTCTGAGATAGGAAGGAAAAAGGAGGGGGCCATGCCTGGACTGCTGGCTGTCAGTACTGTCCATCTTGTACTTTTTCTAATTCATTTCAAGTATGCTAAACGATAATCTAACAGAAACAGTCCAATTTCAAGCATAATATATTGTAATATAAATAAAATGTGTTTTAAGAAACCTTAGAATTTTCTGGGTTTCTTTAGATTTGCGTGAAGAAATCTGAAAAGAAGTAAATAATTTTAAACAGTAGTTTCTGACCTGACTTTTCCAATCAGTGCATCATGAATATTTAGATAAGTGAACAGGCTTTCTACAAGATGAAAAGAATGAAATTATTAAAAAAAAATAAATAAAAGTATTTTTTTTTCTTTTCAATTTTCCATTAGCTGTCCCCTGACAAGATGCAAGAAAAGTTTGTGTTCTTCCAGGACAGCTTGCAGACATGAAGTTTCTTTCTTTCTTTCCCTGTAATGAACCATTTTTTCTCTTGTAAGAGGCCCTACCAGCCCTTCCAGTTCTCATAAGTCATAGCCACATCATACTTCAAATCGGTCCAGGATTTCAACAGAGTAAGGTGCAAGCTCCTTAGACAGCTGGCAGCATCTGTTTGCCTCGTATACTGTGTGTCTTCTCTTGAACTGGCTCCACCATTTCCAGACCCATATTTTTTTCTGTCTCCTGAAGCAAGACATTCATTGTTGGTTATTGTCCCTGTCTCTTTCTTCACAAAAAACTTTTGGTTTTCAGAAAGGCCATGTCAGTCATCTGTCATTTGGAGGAGGCCACTTGATTTCCTTCTTATCTTAACCTTAAAGTTACACAGTAATAAATCAAACAGCAAAAATTGTCACTTCAGTAATCACCTCATGCAAGACCAAGACCCTCTGGTACGTTCAGTGAGAGTTTTTTCTCACACGACCTTTAAAAATTCTTTAATTTCTGCTTTTTGGCTGTTTTAATTTGAAGAAGTGTAGTTTTGTAAAAGGTTCAGCTCATGAAAGAATGATGTATGCTGTTGAAGCACACAGTCAGTAGGAAATGAGTGGCTTTTATCAACTGTTTTTTTTGGCTGATGAAAAGAACAGTGAAAAAAAGAAGTGTGAATTTTGGCTGTGCTTCACTGCTATCAGTGATCATTTTGGCTTTGACATTAAAATACTCTAAATGCCCAAGAAAATGTTCTGAAAATTTATGTGATATGGCCAACTCCTTTTACTCCATTACATTTCTGCAGAAATCTGAAGTTGTATGAATGAATAATCTCTGGCAGTCTTCTGGGGCAGGTTAGGTAAAAATTTCGGGTCAGATTTTGACTGTCATTAAACAGTTTTTCACCAGTAGGAAATACTGCAATTGATGGTCTTTCAAAACTCTAGCAAAGATACTTTTTTATTGCCACTCCAAGCAGGGGTCTTCACTGCCTTCCCTATGGGTGGTTAGCTGCAAATATAAAATCACCATGATGTAGGGCAGCTGCCCAGGATATATGTTGTTAGTCTACTTTGCTCTGTAATTGTTTCTCACATTTCCATTGAAACCTGAAATACTGCAAAGCCTAACTGGTGTAGATCATATTCTAAAAGGCTTTCAACTAGGTTTATCAGCAAGAGCCCTTAAAAGCTCTTATGGAAACAGAAGTGCTATAGAATAAAAGGGAGGGTATTTTATGGATAAAAAAAAATGTCTAAAATTTGGGAGAAAAGTTTATGAGTAGATGGTTGGTGAGGGGAGTCTTGAACATATGTGCTAGGCTCTATACTGCTCAACACACAAATGATTTATAAAAAGTGACTTGTAGGACGGCAAAATGTGCTGATCCTGGTAAGTTGCAGAGGGTGAAATGGTGAGGCCTGGCTGTGAAGAACTGCATGAGGCCCTTACAAGAGTGGTTATTAATTTAGCAATTAAAATTCTGTGTAAATAATTGTGAAGTGACGCATCTGGGAAAAAAAAAAGTTTCATTTTTGCATGTAAAATAAGGTCTGTGCTGACCATTATTGCTTGGGAACAGGGCATTGTAGTAGGAACTGTAAGGATTCAATTAGGAGTCAAAGTAGAGAACATAACTATGTCCCTGAATACTACCCAGATAAGATTGTATATTGAATACTGCCTTCATGTATACTGTTCTGGTCCCTGTTTCAGAAAAGGTAGTGTGAAAGTGGAAAAGATACGTATTTTTCCATATACTTTTCCTATGCCTGTCAGACTATGAGGAAAGTAACCCAGATTAGTTAATAGCTGTTCACACTGGGAGCCATCTTTAACTATTCACCATGGCCCAGGATACGAATTTTTGCCCCTCCCAGTCAGGAACAGGTTTGTAAGCTTCTAGGCCTCTCTGTGGGCAATCACTTTTATGGGACTTAATCTGCGGGTCTGAGAGCACACGGTGTTATTCATTTAGCTTTTTGGCTCAGAGGTGAGAATGCAGCTGGGTTGTGAGTAAAAAAGAGGGAAAGTACTTGTGTTTTACACCTTGCACATTTCATCACCTGCACATCTCTAACAAGTTTGTGTGAAAGGCATATACGTTGTCAGGTCCTTCATTGATTTCCAGCAGTATGATATTTAGGTAACTCTGAGGTTAAGAAATCACTAGGAAACTCTGTGGGGACTGGAGGGAATAAACTTACAGCCAGCAATATTTAACAGAAGTGGGATATATACCACCTCTTCTGTTTCCTTCACAGTGTTTTTCCACTCAGCAATAATTTTTGGAATGATAAAATAATGATGCTAAAGGCTTTAGATGGCAGACATAGTCCTCAGATAAATTATACATTTTCCTGGGGGAGCAGAAATTAGAACTGTGGTGTATTTATTACAGAACTGCAAACCTTTTCCATGTGAACAAAAAGAGGTTTTCTTTCACTAATATCAGTAATACAGTTAATTTCTGTTTCACAGTGAATATTATCCTTATTGCTGTAATGTCATACCATCTCCTCTTAGATTGCTAGCCACTGGAAAGATTTTCAAATACTGTATTTTCATTACCTGTATTTTTCACCCCTCATTCTTGTCATGGTTTAAGCCCAGCCGTAACACTCTGTATGCATGCCAACATGTTGATCCCCATCACAATCAGAAGGCGGGTCCCAAGGGTATCCAAAGGCATTCAAAACCTTCAGAACTCTCAAATGATGTTGCTGTATTTGTCACTTGGGCTGGTGTAGCTGCTGTGCTTGGAGCTGGTGTAGCTGTGCTGTCTGCTGCTGTCAGAGCTTGAGGAGCTGCTGTACTTGTCGCTGGGGTTGATGTAGTTGCTGTACTTGGAGTAGCTGTGCTATCATCTGTTGTCTGAATAGCTACTGTACTTGTCACTAGGGTGTGTGGGAATGTATCCCTCATAGGCTGACCACCCGAGGAAGGGAAAAAAGATGTGTAATTGCTATACACTTCTATTATATACCTCCCAAAGTACAGAGGTGGTGATCACACTCGGAACGCAAGCCAGATCAGTTTCATGATCAATGATTCTATTGTATTACAAGTCATTACCATAAAGTACAATGAAACAAGAACCTTAGCCCAAGGGCCCCAGCCGATAAACACTAACACAGCAAGTACCTGCTGCAAGTTACAACATGCTGAAACTGTGAGATCAAGAGCAGCAACTTTGAAAGAAAACAAATCAGCATTGTGACGACTATGAATCCAAAACAATAAATGCTTATCACAAATATTATTAGACACACTCCAGTCAGATCTGTCATTATCTCAACCCTTCAAGACCCACTTTGGGCACCAAAAAGAACTGTTGTGGTTTAAGCCCAGCTGTAACTCAGAACCACACAGCCACTGTCTCACTTCCCCTGTTCCTCCCTCCCGCTCCCAGAGAGATGGAGAGGAGAATCGAAAGAATGTAGCTCCCACGGGCTGAGATAAGAACAGGCCAGTGACTAAGGTATAACACAAACCACTGCTGCTACCACCAATGATAATAATGATAAGGGAAATATCAAGGGAAGAGAATACAACCACTCACCACCCACCGATCAATACCCAGCCCAACCCAAGCAGTGATCTAACCCTTCCAGGTAACTGCCCCCAGTTTATATAGTGATCAGTCCTCTGAAGAATTAGATTCGGGATTTGATAGACCAGAGGAAGGCTTCTTTAGTTAAACTTTGCCTCTTCCTAATCAGTCAGCAGTCAGTAGAGAATATTACACACACAGGAGAAATCAGTTCACTACACTGTATAATTCTAAGGGGAATTAGCCACTATAATTATTGCTTTCCTTCTCCAGTACTGCAGTAATAACTAAGCTATACATTGAGAAGTTTAGGCTTTGCTAATTTTTTTTATTCTTCTCTTGATACTTACATTTTATCTTGTATACAGTCAATGGCTTGTCAAACCTAAAGATAATTTATTTGATATTATATTTAAAATGTTTTATTCTCTAAGAACCCACTAATGGGATGTAGCACACCAAAATTAGATTAAAGAGCTACTCAAAACAATCCTTTAATCAGCTAGTTGAATAAAGCTTTCTGCTTCTGTGGTGAATCTATACAGGCTTTCTATTTTGTATAAACTCATGTTATTTTCAAAATTCAGCAAGGAAAGGTGCTTCCAGCACAGAGTAAGACTTTTGCAGTCCATTGGAAGAATAAATAAAACTTCTGTCCTGCACTGAGTCCTGGACATGGAGTCCCGCTGTGTAATGTACAGGATCAGCAGTTAAAAATGATAAAACTCTAGCTCTGCTAAGATCTCAAAGTCCCACCAGGCAAAGTCTGAAATTTGCCTTCAGGCAGGGTGGAGCTGCAGTCACTTTCTGTGTCAACAGCACTCATCCTGTGAACCGGTCATCTTTGTGCCTCACAGTTCAATGAAGACATTGCTGTGAAAGAGAGAAAATACACCTTTAAAAATAATCTGTAAAACTGCTTCTCTTCTCCACCATTTCATCATGAGCCTTTGATTCAGTTTCCCAAGGGCTTTTAGGGGTTTTTAGCAAATTTGGAAGGCAGAATTAAGGAGAGGGTTAGAGGGGGAAGGACTTAGAGTTGTCCAGCCTTCTTAGTACATGAATCATAGAATCATAGAATAGTTAGGGTTGGAAAGGACCTTAAGATCATCTACTTCCAACCCCCCTGCCATGGGCAGGGACACGTCACACTAAACCATGCCACACAAGGCCTCATCCAACATGGTCTTGAACACTGACAGGGATGGAGTATTCACAACCTCCCCGGGCAACCTCTTCCAGTGCCTCACCACCCTAACAGGAAAGAATTTCCTCCTTATATCCAATCTAAACTTCCCCTGTTTAAGTTTTAACCCCTTACCCCTTGTCCTGCCACTACAGTCCCTAATGAAATGTCCCTCCCCAGCATCCTTATAGCCCCCCTTCAGATACTGGAAGGCTGCTATGAGGTCTCCACGCAGCCTTCTCTTCTCCAGGCTGAACAGCCCCAACTTTCTCAGCCTATCTTCATACAGGAGGCACAAGGAAAGTGAAGTAATGTATTCAGCTGGGATACACTTCACTGGATAGCATGCAATTACCTTCTCTACCTTCCCTAGGAATGAAAAAGGCATTCCTAATACTAATACCCAATACAGATAGGGGGACCTTTGAGAGAAAAATTTTCTGCTCCTCTTTATGAAAAGGTGATCCTCTTAATTCCAAATTATTTTTCTAATAAAGTCTTACAGACCTCCTCTCTCTGTGTTTAGTGAGAGAATCTAGATGCTTATCAATTATATGATAGATTTATATGCCTCCAGATGAACCTTGAGAAACCTTAATTCATTAGTTTAAGGAATAAATTTGTTTCATTGGATTCTAGATGATTTACAGCAGAGTCAGCAGAAAGGATTATATGTTTCTCCCTCAGTCTTTCAATGTCTCTCATTTTAGTGTAAACCCATATTTCTCTGCAGTGATTTAACTTCCTTCTTCCTTGATGTTGTGGGATCATCTGCTGTTGACAAGAGCTGAAGCACAGGTGTACACAGAAAGGCTTTTCCCCACGCACACTCTGTGGGCACCTGACTGCCAAGATGCTCCATTCATACCACCTGCTTGCCTCTGTCAGGTGAGCCCTTCAGGGCACCACTTGCCATGGACGTGCACGAGCAGAGAGGGAAAAGACATCAGTCTGTGAAGGACAGAAATGCACAAGCCATAAACCAGTACTTGTCTTCTCTCATACGCCTGTTCTGGAACAAAAATGATTCTGAACCAAAAATGCCAACATCACTCCTCTTTTGTGTCCAGACTGTGCAAATGGCCTCTTGTCTTCATGATGAGTATTTCAGGTCTTGCTTTAGGAAGTGAGCATCTGTTCCTAGGAGCTGAAAGCCTGTCCCTTGGCTGACAAGAATACACTTAATGAAATTAGGGAGGAATAAAATCAGCTACATTACTCAAGATTATTACTTTCTGCCACATTGTGTATTCATACTATAAATTACCACCACAGGAGACCATAGGAACAAGCTCTGGGTTTTACAAAGGCCTTTGTGATGTTTTGTCTATTATGAAGAGTCAGCTATGCCAACCGTCATAATGAAGGTAATCACACACTTCAGCATGCAGCCTTATGCCTGCAGAGACCACATTGAAGTGAGCCCTCCTCTTCCCAGCCCACCAGCAGACAATGCACAACTGGTCATGTGAATTACATGGGTTAGGATTATACAAAGAGTCAAGAGTCAGGTGCTCCTAAAGGCAAGGGGGAAGATAAATGGGGTAAATGTTCATCAGATCCACATTGAAATTTCCTATGCTTTGGGAACTCCTGACAAATTATTGAAGAGCCATTGAGCTAACTGGTCATCTGCAGAAAGAATGTGGTAGTGGCCTTTGAAGAAAAACAATGCAACACAAGAAAAAAAAAAGGGGGGGGGGGGAGAAGAAGGACATGTCCCTTAGCAGAAATACAGTTTACCACTTTCACTCACCTCCATGGCATGAAGGTTTTTATCTTCGTTTCATGTGACACGTTCCATCTTCCATGTGTTGAGGCTTACCTTGCAGGAGAACACTATCATTAGCATCTGGATACACAGCATAAAGCTCAGATGCCCAAGAACATTTGGTTCCTTGGGAGTGGAGGAAGATGTTTCTTCTTTATGGAAACGATCCAGCTCACCCAAAGACATACATAGGTCACAGATGTGCACAACCAGCTGAAAAAAATGTGCTGTCCCTGTTTCAATCCTTAAAACTAGGAATCAAAGCTGTTTTAAAGATGTCCCCATTCCTGTCTGCCACCTCCACTGGGTAGCATACCTGATTGCTTGTCTCTGCTCATTCAGTTTTTCTTGTGGTTGACAACCTGTATCATATACCTGAACAAAGGCAGCTAATTCTTTTTGCTCTATTTGCTCTATTATTCAGGCTTTTCCTTTTTAGACACTGATCTTTATTAAATTTTAATCTTCTGAGACATGATTGATACAATGACTGGAGAAAATAACAGTGCCGAGCTTCCTTCTTAGGTCAAAAAGCTGCAACAGTATAAGCCAGTAAACAATGAGCAGAAGAGCTAACAAATCTGGCTCTTTCATTTCCCTTTCTCTCTGATGACCTATGAAATCTTTTCAAAACCTCATTTGCTAAGCCCAGATTCTTACTGTCTTCATCAGCCTACCTAAGTAAAGGTCAGAGAGCTGGAAAACACCCCAGAAGGGCATGTTGGATACTAGAATTTGTGAATCAGGGTTAGCTGGAAACAGACTTATTACCATCTGTCCAATGTTTGTGATAGGAGGCTTTCCCATGAGGGTGTGGGAGGTATGAGGTATCTGTGCCGTGGCTAGAAGAAAGGGAAGACTGAGATCTCTGCTGTATTTTATTCTGAAAATCCATGCCTTTTTGTGGTGAGGGCTCCTTGCTTCTGTCTCTTACTCAACGTTTCCTTCTATCAAAAAGAAAGATAACAGACAATAATCTTAATGTTTAGCAAGACAACTGTGAATAGGAAAAGAAATAAAAGGATATCTAGCCAAGTCTTCTCCTACTCCCACTGCAGAATTCTATTTTTTTTCTCCTTTTTAAAATGACTTTACTGTATTGTTGGGGAGAGAGATGGTGAAACACTGAAAATAATGTAGGATGACTTTCTAATAATTCAAATTTATGAATATACCCAAAAGTAAATTAGGATAAATTTTTCAGAGAAAATGAGTCTTGAAAAAAACATGAGAAAAATGTATCTTTCAAAACTTTTTCAGAATTTCTTCCAGTGTCATACCTTTTATTTGTCCTTGTTTCCATCTAAACCATTGTGAAATTATAATAACTTTAAATCTTTGGTGTTTAGCTGTGTCCCTAAGTCACTCAAAATAAACCTCTTAAAGAAGTCCTTTGGCCAGCCCTGATTTGCGATACAGATGGAGGTGTTTTTTTTGTGAGGAAAGGTCTGGTCTTGTGTAGTTTGAATATTCCCAATTCACATTTCTCTCAGAGGAAGTGAACAGTTCTCAGTACTGAACAACAGCCAACAATGTAACACTGAAATCTTAAATTATCACTTGACATTAGCACTGCCTGTGGTTGCAGCCTTGAGCCTATACTCATAACTCCAATGTTTTGAAACGTGTCTGTTCTCAAAGAGTTTACATTCAGCCTGAATGTATTGTGGGTTTCAGGTAAAGATATCCATTTGGCCTAGATTTTCATGCTCACAACAAATTCATTGAAAAGGAAGTGAATGTACATATTATAGTGTAGTCATTTCTAGTGTTTTTCTGACCTGCTTGGGATGCCTCCTGTGCAGTGGATGTTCCCACAGCAAGTCTACCCACCCCCTCTGTTCTGCTCAAGAAGATTGTGATAGCTACGTGCATTCATAAATGTACAGAATTGGCTCACTATGCCCAATTTAAAATAAATTGCTGCGCAAAAGCAAGTCAGGCAGGCTCTGACTGGAGTTCAGGACCTAACTTGGCAAGATTGCAATACAAATAGAGAGAATACCCTCTTGTTTCCTTCATGTTCTTGGCTTCTTTTCCCTTTATATGTTTTTTGAATTGTGTTTAACAGTAGAACTGCTTCATGCTACAGCTTCTCCTTGCCTCTGAGAAAAGCTTCAGAGGCTTCATCTAGACAAAACCAAAAGATTTGTACCATGAAGGTCTAGGGAGAGATTCTGAGGACTGAAGTTGTCATTAAATGCCTGCAGAGGTGAAAGAAGAAAAGCTTGGGAGGCAGAGAATATCCCCAGCGCAAAAGGATTGAGAGAAAAAGAGATTGTCCGCAGCAGGGAGGATATGGGGATATGCTGCGGCAGGAAGGGAGTCGATCCTGAACAAATTTCTTCTTTTAGCTCATGGTATCATTAATGGTTGTTTCAAACTCTTATTTCAGATTTAAAGTAGTTAAACTAATCAAATCTGACCAATTGGTTGAATAGATAGAACTGTGCTGCTGTCATTTATTGAAATAAAAACCATCACAAATTCATTCTGATGATCACCTGCATATCAGTGTGAAAAACAGTCACTCACAATTAAAATCATAAACCCAGTACTTAATTCACATTAACTGCCATTTATTTTTCCCACTCCTCTCAGGCTTGCTAGTCCTCTGAAACAAATCTTCTTTGTGTGTGTGACTGTCTCATACAGCAAACAGGCTGGCAGGGTTCTGTTGGTGGCGCAGCCTAGCTCTGTCTGTATGCTCTCTCTTGCTCTCAGTGTGGGGCTGTAGTTTCTCTACCTTGTGCATTATTATTCCCAGGCTGCCACAGTGATGCCACAACATGAGCTCAGAGCCTTAATACAAAGAGGAGAGAAAGAAAAATAGGTATTACTGTTGTTTGAAATTTCAGTACACCTACACAATTTTAACTTATCAGCACTGTGATGTCAGAAGTCACATTGGTTGCAAAAAATCTGTGGGCTAGTATGTGTGTCCTGGGTTCAGCAGTGGCAGTCATTTTTTCTCCTTAGTAGCTGGTGCAGTGCTGTGGTTTTTGACTTTCGGCCTGGGAATAGTGCTGATAACACCGATGGTTTTAGCTACTGCTCAAATGTTTAGTCTGACCAAGGACTTTCTGAGTCTCATGCTCTGCCAGGCAGGAGGGGAAGCAGGGAGGAAGCAGAGACAAGACACCTGACGCAATCTAGCAAAAGAGGTATTCCATACCACAGCCCACTATATAAAATGGGGGCAGCTACCTGGAAGGGCTAGTTCACTGCTCAGTTGGGCTGGGTATCAGTGGTGGTATTGTATTCTCTTCCCTTGTTATTTCCTTTATCATTATTATCATTGGTGGTAGCAGTAGTGGTTTGTGTTATACCTTAGTTACCGGACTGCTCTTATCTCAACTTGTGGGAGTTGCATTCTTTGATTCTCCCCCCATCCCTCCAGGAGCGGGGGCGGGGGGAAGGAAGAGGGGGATGAGCGAGTGAGACTGCGTGGCTGACAGGGTTTAAACCACGACAATGTGTTTCTGACATATTTCATGCATTGCCTGCATGTATAATCTAGGTACATTTAAAAACAATATTACAATGCAGTGAATAACCAAACTTTGTATAAAAACAGTATTTAAAAAAACCCAACAGGGTATTAAGAAGCACTGAAATTATCAGCTATACGATTTTGCACCGATTCAATTCCATTTACAGCTCATAAATTCACTTAACATTTCTGCACACTTTTGACTTTGCGCATTCCCGCAGCACTCACATTGTGATTCAGAAGAGATGCTCACAGACTCTTACCACAGCCTGTATTTATGACAACAGTGATGTGAATATGTAAATGTTTCTGCCTTCTTTTTAAGCCTGCATGGTCACTGAAGTATAGAGCTCTGCAGTTACTGTGCAGTAGCTCAGAAAGAATCCTAGGGAGCAGAATCAAGAGATCATCAAGGACAGCACAGTCATCCTTGTGTAAATGTTAACAGAGGGTAGCTAGCTGCAGCTGATGTGCTCCTTTCCTTAGAATGTGTGGTAGCTGCTGCTAACATCACCATGGACCATACAAGAAAGTGCAGCATGGCCATCCAAAGCAGAGCTACTCACCTTAAAACCAACATTGCTGTCCTTGAATTGATTCCTGGGTTGTATTTCTGATATCCTGTACTGTACCTCTGTTTACACTATACCAGCCCACCTCTTTTTTTGGGGGAAAGCCATTATCAGAATTAAATGCACTGGAAATATATAACCTGCACAAAGCCAAATGAAACAAAGTATAATTGGGTAAAACAGCTAGCAGTTTGTGGCCATTGCAGAACACAGGCATGAAAGTGAGTTTTCAGTGTATATATTTGTCTGCTCTCTTTAGAAGATGCAGTCAGTTCCTACCACTTCAGACTAATAGCTCATTTGTTTTTTTTGTAGGAAGACGTAACCCTTGTCTTCCGTTTAGCAGTGAGGTCTGCAATGGAAATTGCTGTAGTGATAGAAAAAATAAAGTGATTTGATGTTTTCTTTAGCAGAGAAGTATAATTGTGTGAATAATTCTGTGTGTGAGGTAAGTAACAAAAAAAAGATACATTTTCCCAAGACTCTGGGAAATAGCCTATTACAGATTTAATACCCACAGACTAATCCACAGAATAGTTCTGGAAAAATCCTTGTTCTTATTTCAGATATATATTAGAATCACAGAATCATAGAATAGTCAGGGTTGGAAAGGAACTTAAGATCATCAAGTTCCACCCCTCCTGCCATGGGCAGGGACACCTCACACTAGACCATGTCACCCAAGGCTTTGCCCAACCTGGCCTTGAACACCGCCAGGGATGGAGCATTCACAGCCTCCCTGGGCAACCCATTCCAGTGCCTCACCACCCTTACAGTAAAGAACTTCCTCCTTATATCCAATCTAAACTTCCCCTGTTTAAGTTTTAACCCATTACCCCTTGTTCTATCACTACAGTCCCTAATGAAGAGTCCCTCTCCAGCACCCTTATAAGCTCCCTTCAGATACTGGAAGGCTGCTAGGAGGTCTCCATGCAGCCTTCTCTTCTCCAGGCTGAACAGCCCCAACTTCGTCAGCCTTTCTTCATATGGGAAGGGCTCCAGTCCCCTGATCATCCTCATGGCCCTCCTCTGGATTTTTTCCAACAGTTCCATGTCCTTTTTATGTTGAAGACACCAGAACTACACACAATACTCCAAGTGAGTTCTCATGAGAGCACAGTAGATGGGCAGGATCACCTCCTTTGACCTGCTGGTCACGCTCCTTTTGATGCAGCCCAGGATACGGTTGGCTTTCTGGGATGTGAGTGCACACTGAAGCCAGCTCATGTTCATTTTCTCATTGACCAGCACCCCCAAGTCCTTCCACACAGGGCTGCTCCGAATCTCTTCTCTGCCCAAGCTGTAGTTATGCCTGGGATTGCTCTGACCCAAGTGTAGGACCTTGCACTTGTCATGGTTAAACTTCATAAGGTTGGCATCAGCCCACCTCACAAGCGTGTCAAGTCCCTCTGGATGGCATTCCTTCCCTCCAGGTTATCAACTGAACCACACAGCTTGGTGTCATCAGCAAACTTGCTGAGGGTGCACTCAATCCCACTGTCCATGTCAGTGACAAAGATGTTGGACAAGACCGGTCCCAACACCGATCCCTGAGGGACACGGCTCGTTATTGGTCTCCAGCCGGACATTGAGCCATTGACCACAACTATTTGTGTGCCGCCATCCAGCCAGTTCTTTATCCACCGAGTGGTCCATCTATCAAATTCATGTCGCTCCCATTTAGAGACAAGGATGTCATGCGGGACAGTGTCGAACGCTTTGCACAAGTCCAGGTAGATGACATCAACTGCTCTACCCTGTCCATCAGTTCTGTAGCTCCGTCATAGAAGACCACCAAATTGGTCAGGCAGGATTTCCCCTTAGTGAAGCCATGCTGGCTGTCACCAAGCCCCTCATTATTTTTCATGTGCCTTAGCATGCCATCCAGGAGAATCTGCTCCAAGATTTTGCCAGGCACAGAGGTGAGACTGACTGGTCTGTAATTCCCCAGGTCATCCATTTTCCCCTTCTTGAAAATGGGGGTTATATTTCCCTTTTTCCAGTCATCAGGAAATTCACATGACTGCCATGATTTTTTAAATATTTTAGACAGTGACTTAGCATCTTCATTCGCCAGCTTCTTCAGAACCCGCGGATGGACTACATCAGGCCCCATGGATTTGTGTACGTTCAGGTTCTTAAGATGGTCTTAAACCAGTTCCTCTCCTACAGTGGGCCCAAGGTCTTCATTCTCACAGTCCCTGTGTCTGCCTTCCAAGACTTGAGTGGTGTGGTCAGAGCACTTGCCAGTGCTGAAGACTGAGGCAAAGAAGTCATTAAGAACCTCAGCCTTCTCCAAATCCAGGGTAGCCAGTTCTCCTGATAGCTTCTGTAGAGGCCCCACATTGTCCCTAGTCTGCTTTTATTCATAATGTACCTATAGAATCCCTCTCTGTTATCTTTCACATCCCTAGCCAAGTTTATTCTGACTGGGCCTTAGCTTTCCTAACCTAGTCCCTAGCTTCCCAGAAAACATCCCTATAATTACTTGTGATCATAAAAGCAAAATACATTGCATACCACAACATGACTATTATGTATTAATATATTTTTAATTAGTTATAAATTTTTGTTTTAGCTGCTGCTGAGATGCACTTGTAAGCACAATAAAGTAAGAAAATAACTTTGCAATATGAAACCATCACTTTTTTAGCTTTATTTTACCACAATATTTTTTTTTCTAAAATAAAAACTAGAGAAAACTATATATTTATAGTTTATGGCAACTAATTAAGAATAAGGAAGTTTTAACCTCCTGTCCTGGGTTCAGCAGTAGCAGTCATTTTTCCCCTTCTTGGTAGCTGGTGCAGTGCAATGTTTTGACTTTCAGCTCGGGAACGGAGCTGATAACAAGCGATGTTTTGGTTTGGCCAAGGACTTTGTGAGCCTCATGCCCTGCCAGGGAGGAGGGGAAGCCGGGAGGAAGCAGAGACAGGACACCTGACCCAAACTGACCAAAGAGGTATTCCATACCACAACGTCATGTCCAGGATGTAACTGGGAGTTAGCCGGAAGGGCAGGGAGACTGCAGGGTTGGAGGAGGTATCGGTCGGTGCTTGGTCAGGCTTATCGGTCGGCTAGTGGTGAGATGATGTATTCTCTTCCCTTGTTATTTCCTTTATCATTATTGTCATTGGTGGTAGCAGTAGTGATTTGTGTTATACCTTAGTTACTAAACTGTTCTTATCTCAACCCCTGGGACTTGCATTCTTTTCGATTCTCCTCTCCGTCCCTCCGAGAGCAGGGGGAGGGCAAGAAAGGGGGGGAAGTGAGCGAACGAATTACCTGACTGGGTTTAAACCACGACACCTCCTTATGCGCATGTAGTAAAGGCCATGACATTTCAAGGTAATTTTGAGGGCAACATCTATTATAAAGATTTTGAAATGCATTGATAGCCTTATCTAGTTCATGGGTGAGGTAGCTGTTGCACATCAAAAACAGTCCTTTTCCTTGGAGTTGTCCTCCTCCCACACTTAGTATCCTTGCTGTAACTTCTTTTTAGTTCACTTTTAGAAAGATCAAATGTGGAGATAAAACTGGTCTTTCCCTTTCAGGACCATTTCTTGCAGGTCAGAAATAAAGGATTTTAATGAAAAATATACCACCAGCCATGTAATTTCTTAGATGTGGATAAACAGAAGATATCATTTGCTACTGCTGTGAATCTGGCATCTTTTGAAAGCATTATTCTCTTTTAAAAGAAAAAGAAAGAATTGCTTTTATTTCTGTCTTGTAGATTGCACTGGAAGTGATATATGATTCTTACTAGTATATGCACATTTATGAAAGAGAATATAGTCCTTGAGAAGAAAAATCTCTTAAATTATTTTATTTTACCTCTTTAACCTTTGTTCTTAAGCAAGGTCAAACTACATATTTAAAATGTGTACCTGTCACATACTTTCTTTAAAGATCAAGACTACTGAAGGTTGGGCTGTGTTGAATTTGCCACCCTAAGCAACCTGGACACTGAAAGCAGCATTAGGGGCTTGTCAGGTCATGATTCCAATTTGCCTGAAAAACAAGAAATTATTTCTTTTTGTAATACTCAGATCCCCATGCCTATTAAAGCAAACAGAAATTTTATCCATCAGATGCTGTTTAAAAGAAAGCAGAACTTTCGTAACTATTCAGTATTTTTCTGTTGAGAAGTAGAAAAGAAATAGCAAACAATTATGTTGTTCGTACTAGTGGAAGAAGAAATTAAATGTGAAGCAGCTAAAGAAAGACAGTGAAGGCAAAAGAGAAAGGAATAAGGCAAGGGGAATGGAATGGAACTTAATTCCTTGTTTTCCTCTCACAGTAATTTGTGTGTTGTAGTGGCCTATTTCAGTATAAAATTTTGCAGTATATTGAAAGTGATTGGCTATGGGTGCAGAAAGTTTCACTAAATCTAATTTCATTGTCAGTTAGAATAAGCTTTTTCTGAATCTGCTGGAAGGTTTTCAGGGAAGTGTGTCTAAAAGCAAGATTTACCTGAAGCCTAACCATGGACAAATTTAGGCAACTTTAGGCTTAATGAACAGGTTTGCTTCTTAATTTACCTTTCATAAATTTTTTCATTAAAAAAAGCCCAAGCATTCCCTTCCAATCCCGCAGTGGAATTAAGCTTTCCCATCCTGTCAGAGAAATGCCAGCAGTGCTGCTGGCTCCTGGGGCCAATCTAGTGCAAGCCTCATTCCATTCCTAACAGAGATGATTTGGTGAGAAACTATTTCCTAAGCACTGAGGAACATTGTGGTTTAGGAGAGGTGTCTCCATAATAATTTTTTGGAAAATGTCAACTCACACGGGAATTATGGTAGGATCTAGTACTTATTTCTTATAAGACTGTCTATTGCTTCTCCTTAATGATCTGGATTTAAAATATCAATTCATAATAAGTTTAGAATAAGATGGAAGGAAATCCAAGTTTAATCTGATTTTGGCACACAGTAATTAGGCACTCCCCAAGAAGCAGATGGTTTTATATTGTAATTGTAGTGTCCCTAAATGATCACTAAAATAATACAATTCCTCTGTGACATGTCCTGACAGGTTCATAAATTGAAGGAAAGAGAACTTTCTTGAGTCCCTTGCTGCTGCTGTATGCTTACATTTCATTTGGAAAAATGTGCATATACGTTAATAACTTTTCCTGGTTGAATTAAGTTACTAGAAACATTCTGAAGGAGTAAAACCTGGTATTTTTTCTTTCAGTGGATACCTGGAACCTGGTTCTGCAAATGCAGTGTGGGTAGGATTGCTATGTCCAGGGCATAGAGTACTGGTTTCCAAGGAGACAAGTATATTGTGCTTGGGGTAATGGAGATCTTGGGAAAGTGAGATTGGGTGGAACAGTACTTTGTTTATCAGATTGTTTACTGATTAGTAGTATAAACTAAGATACTCATAGTTTTCTAATGACTTTACAACTGACAGACATCTACCAGCAGCTGTGGCAGTGACCAGTGTACAGCACCAGTGTCAAACCACTTTACTTCTGAATTCTTTCCTTGAAAGACCTACATGTGTGGGGCCTCCTTGCATGTTAGAAATTATCTTGGTGTTTGTCATCAATATTAAGAAATGCTTGAGATGCATATTTTTTCTTTCTTTGCCATTTACCCTATCTCTGGTTAGCAGTAGGATTGCAGTGATTGCACTGCACAGACATACAGAGCTGCTCCTTGCTCTTTTGTCACCAACCCACTGTCCGTCTGGAATAATCTCTAGCAGTGTAAACAGCAGTATGTGGCAGGGCTCATACCAGTGAAGCAATGCTGGTGTCTGTCATCAAGAATCAGAATAAAACCCTGATGTAGACACAGCCTTTAGTGCAGAAAAATCTTGTGGTGAAAATCCCCTGGACAAGTGCTGAAAGGGACTTGGAAGTTAAATTGAAGTGCTGTCTAGACAACTTGCTCTGAAATAATATTCTATTCTGTGAACAATTTAAATGGATTTTCTAGTCAAATTACATTAAAATTGAGTTTAACTGTGTGCCTGTGAACATGCACGTTAAATACAGTAGGTAGCTGGAAAACTCAGTGTTTCGAATTGTATCTAGCAGAGGTACAATGTAAAAATCCAAAGTCTCTGTGGCTTTAATGACAATGCATATAACAGCTAAATGGAAAGTATTTTATTCCTCTTCAAAAAGGAGTTATTTGTATTTTGGTAGGTGTAACTGAAGAGAGTACACAAAACTGTGCAATGATGTAGCTGACAGGTAATAGGAAACAGATATAGACTATAAAAGCAATCACATTCCCATTGCAAGATAGGGTGTAAAATCTGGATTTTGCCTTGCACTGTGAATTCAAAGAATAGGACTGTCTGGGGCAAATCAGAAAGTAGCTATAAAATACACATTCACTACCAGATGCTGCTTTTAATTCCTTTGATGTATTATGTCTGCCAGCTTATCCATTCTTCACATTGCTTTCCAGAATCCAGCTGAAGTGTAGATAATGTTGATAGTCATGGGTTTTTTTTTTTGCCTGTTGATAGATAATAATGTATTTATGAAATGACTTATAAGAAATCAGACCTTTCTAATACACTGGTTTAATAGAGCAGGTTAGCATAATAACTCAGCTTCTTATATGTGCTCAGATGACAACACTGTGAATTCTCTTCTCTCTCAATGTAATTGAAGGATCATTTCCACAACTTGATTTACTCTTGCACCTTCTCAATATATGTTGATTGAGGTAATAGATGGGCAAAGAAAAACAAATCTAAGTTCTCATCATAGTACGTGCTATATTTTGCTCAGGCTAGATTATATGCTTAAAGAAAGATAAATGGAATAGACATTTCTGGGGTTGAGTAGTTGCATAGAGCGTTTTCTGTAGAAGATTCTATACCCTCTTCCAAAATTCTGCAGAAATTACTGTAAAGGAAAGTCTACTCATCAGTGTTTATGGTTGTATATGGTTATGGAAACATTCAGATGGTGCTCAGCACTCAGTACAAAGAATATAATCTTTCTGTATTAAGAATGTTAAGAGACAGTCATGCTTGCTGCATTGTACATGGATTATGGTTTGATGTTGCCTGCAAAGAGCATACGATTTGATAGTGAATGCATTAGACATTTATAATTTAGTAAACACCTCAGAGTGTGTATAAATGTCTTCATAAGGAAGATAAAATAAATGTCATGACAGGAGGAGAATGAGCAATGTATGGGATGAATGTCTGTGTGTGAATGGGAGAATGGCGAAGAGTAAAATGAATTTTCTGCATGAAAAACATCAGAGCACATTAGTAGGAATTTATTTTTCTCTGCTCATGTTATTTTTGCAAACATGCTGGGGCAGCTAAGCACATTTTGAAATCCCATACAGGTTGCTATTATGCCTTTTGAAAACCTGCTGATTTGGAATGCATATGGTCATTTCAAAACCATAGCTTTGGCAGAGCACTGTGCTCACAGGAGGATGATCATTACTACGTTTACAGTTGTTACCATGCCAGTGTGATGCTATATGAGATGGAAGTGCTGAATGTCTTTTATAGCCACATTGGAACAGTTAAATGAAAGGATTAATTGAAAATCCTGAGCATTACTGTTCTCAGGTATTTTGATGGAAAATATCTTTCCAATTACATGAAATATTTGATGGCTGCAGGTTGACTTCCTCAGAATTCCATTGGGGAAAAAGGCAGCATTATTGCAAGAGCAAACATTACAATTTAGCATTGTAAAACAGCACTTCAAGTACCACTTTTAATGGGATAAAAATGAAGAATAATAGGGAAAGAAAGAGGCAGCATCAGAAGGAAGATGAAAATGGAAAGTTTGGATGAGACGTGAATATTCCCTCATCACTGTCCCTGTTTCCCTTCTTTGGGAAACACCTTCGTACCTCACCTGATTTTAGAAGAGAAAGATACATTATATCTTCAGCTAGCAAAAAGAAAAAAACAAACATGTATTAATTGCCTGATATTTGTTTTCATGTTTTTGAAAGTGATGCCGCTAAACTCATCTGTGAAGATATTTTATAATGGTCTTAAATGGGAATAAACGCTGTGTCTTCTTCCAGTCTCATTCTCCTAGGCTGAGATATGACCTACATCAGGTCATATTCATGTTATTGCAGCTGGATATTTATCCATTCAAGGTAGCTGTCAGTCAAGAGTTGGATTTCCTGCAAGCAGGACTTTAAAACAATAATAGATATCTTGTAGGAGGTGGAAAGGTGTCAGGGTTTCCTTGGCTGCCAAAGCACAGGTCCAAAATGTCCACTACATCCCCTCAGCTCCTGCGTGAGTTGAAGGCAGTCAGTTCCCTGCAGAGAGGCCAGGCTAGGTTAAGTGCTAGGAAGAAAACAGGGCAGTGGACAGCCTTCCACCAGATGGTACAAACAACGTCTGCACCAGATGAGTGAATTCTGGAAAAGGTCCCTAATGTGCAAAGTTAATCAAGTTCTGGCCTAATTAAACCACATTACTGCTGTTTGTCTTTCTTCCTGTGGTGTCCAAGACAATAAGTTACAATAAAGGAGACCTGGTGGTGTAGTTTTATGCATATCTTAGCAGGTCAAATAACTTTGGTATATGAGTGTTGATCATATGGAGAGACAAAAGGCTAAGATTTGTTAACTTTATCCCTCCTGCCAAGTTAACTTTAGTACTTTTTTTCACAGTGCTGCTTAAAGCATATTTCATTCGTTACCTGCTGTAGTAGCTAAATATTAAAATCCACAATTCTTGAACACCTGAAGCATGTTTAAAATTACGTCTACTTTGTCATATATATTTTGTGATGTATAGAACATTCTGAAGTCAAAAGAAAAGCTGTTTTAAAAAAAACTCATATGTATTTATACTGTAAATCTCTACAAAATCGCCAATGATCACCTAAATGCACTGAACACTACTGGTATATACTCTATTTTTATTTCTTCTGGCTTTGTAGAGGAATGCAGACAATTTAGTGGTACTCAATGACCGATATAAAATATATTAATGAATTTTCCCCTTATTCCTTTCACAATATTGAAGAAATAACTTGTTATTGCTGCAAATATGTATAACAACATTAAAGTGTTTAAGGAAGTGATTTAATTTTGGACAAACATAGAACTGACAGACATAAATCATTAATAAATGATAGTTAATTCTTAATTTATTTCTATTTAAGTCAAACTCGAAGCTTAATTCCAGTTTGCTTTATACCACCAGACAGTGCAAAAGTGTAATGTTGGCACGTCCTTTAATTTTCCTGTAAGTTTTCCATATCTGGTATTTCTCTGTAAGTTCAGAATTCACCCAGAATCTCAGTTTGGCTTGCTTTTTTTTTTTCTTTTCAAGTAAGTCTTTGGCTTGCTACAAGGAAAACTTGAAAACCGGCTACAACTTCTCAATAGCTAATAGATCAAACAATTAAAAGAACTCAGAATACAATTAGGTTTCAGTATTGTGATCTCATGCTTTGGAAATGATATTATTCATGAATTTCCACTATTCACATTTACCAGTGTAACACAGTGCAAGACTAGAAACCATTTTTTTCTTTGGTAAATAATAGAAGAGTCCTCTGCCTGGAACTGTTGTTCAGTTTTGGAATTAGGTAGTGCCTTAAAATATGGACCAGATTATGGCCTTAAAGAAAATCAAGTACAATTAGTCTGAAAGAAAGAAAAAATTGCATTAAAAATAATGCGGTTCTTTGTTTCAATTCTGTGTTGTGCAAAGTATGTAATTTCTTATTTCTATAGTCCATTTGTTTTAGTAACTACTGTTATCTCTTAATTAATACATCAAATACTATAATATTTAGTTACTAAAGTTGTCATGATTTTTCCCTATAGGCTAAAGTCTCCCCTCTCCTAGGAAAACATCACCAAAAAAAAAACCCAAACTACCAAACACAACAAACAAAGAAAACAAACCCAGAAATGAATGACCTAATATTTTTACCTGAGGATGATGAGAATTCATACTTTTTCTTCTTAATCACTGAGGAAATAGTAAGCCACTTTCAATTACCTAACTGCTGAAAACATAAAGCAGAACAAAGTACTACTACAGAGTGGCGGGAGGTTTCTGGTTACTTCCACTTTGGTCTTGCGACAGCAAAGACTCATGAGGGTTTTGATTTTTTTAGAGTAACTGTTCAATATTTTGAGGACCCTAAAGCTATCTAAAAAAAAAAATCTGAAAGCTGGATACCTGAAAAAAAAGGTACCGTCTCAGAAATGGGAACTCAGAACTGAATCAGAACAGCTAAATCAAGAGTCACTTCTCAACAGCTTAGGATCCATAGAACTGCTTTAAACATTTTGCTCTGGGAAGTCCATCTTTAATTTCTCCACAAATTTGTCATATCTAAAATATTGGCAGTGTGTATGTGAGAGTCTTTTGTAGGGTTGACATAAATGAAAACTATGGTTTCACTGATGAGCTACAGGAAGCCCCAGATTGTCTTCCCCTGAGCAGTTTTGTCACCAGGAATTGTCTAAAAGCTCTTTCTTGTTCCTGCAGTAACCCTCTGAATTTGTACCTCAGAAGCACTGCTTCCCATACCTTTTCCACTAGAGTGCTCCAGGATCCTCCCCAAAAATACTCATATGAGGGAGGGAGGGTGGGAGAAGACATGGAATTTTGTCAACAATCATAGAAATTCCCATCAAGTGTTCAGTGAAACTTCTTGGAAGGTTGAAATTTTTTAATGAAATGCTTTTGGTTGATTAAACACAGATTAATCAGAATACTTTTGACCATCTAATTAGTCAGAAGGAAATGTCATCAAATATTGAGGAATCAGTCTGATAATTTGCAATAAAGGCTCATCAGTCTTAGTGGCAGAGAGAACTGTAGATGAATTTCATGACAATTTAGCAGGTTAGCTCTAAATATTCAAGTGGCAGATACAATTTAGAGAGAAATGTTCTTGTATTCTTTATTAACTATTTATTAAATATGATTTGCTAAACAAATCTGTCATCTCTAGTTATACTAGATGTCCATTCATATGTCAACTTGTCTTTGAACCTCGTAAGCCTGGCAGTAGGACTTGACCTCAGGCAAATGTGTCGCTGTCAATGTACACAAAAACTCATGCCCAGGTGAATTCATGCCCTCTGATGGAAGGCTGTGATGTCAGTTCAACCCCACTGACTTGATTCAAGAGAATCAGCTCTTGAGAATGCTGACATTCATGCAACTGCCTTTTCCCTTTTCAATTTACTATCATTGTTTAGCAGAAATGTGTTAATTTAAAACTTCAAAATTTGCACAGAAAGAAGAAAGGCTGTTATGTGAAAAGAAAACCCAAAGAAACTGACCAAATGCTGCAGGCCCTCTTTCCTATGTAGGTTATAGTAATAACCCAAGAAGTGTTTTCCAAGGCTTGTCACTTTGCCATGCCAGCTGTAAGCACATTTTTATCAGATTGGTGGCTATTTGGAGAAGTCATGCAAATCTTGTGATGGCACAAAGGACGGCATGTTTGTTGTCTTTTCTATTCTGTACCTACTTTCCCTGGTCCCTTCTCTTGCTCTCAGGGTTTTATATCATCTAATTTGATGGTGTCAGAAATAGCACAAAACTATATCACACAGGATGTTACACCCCAGGAAAAGATGACTAAGGCAAGCTCAGGCCATCTGAACTTCTACAAAAGCGCTGTCGTGTCCCATTCATTCCCTGATCACGGCTGCAGTATCAATGATTCTTTTTCTTAGCACTGTGGTTTATTTTTTGAGGGAAGGCTCATTTGAATGATAATAATAGAAGCAAATGAGTCTTGGCATGCTGAACTGAGATGGAACCATTTGGGTTTCTGATTTCTATTCAGTAATCCAAGAAATATATATATTCTGGCTCTGAGTGTTCTTTCGTCTGATGGGACTCACAGAAGTGTGTATTTAGACTGGGTAGCCCTATATCTTACCTTCCTCACACCAGTGTGCTCATGAACTGAGACCAGATATAATGAGGTTTCTCTGCTCCTTCCTTTCCTCTGCATAGTCTCTGCTAGATGGGTCAGAAAGCCAGGAATTGCCTTTATGACTGCACAGTCTGACCTCAGGCATCACACAAAGCTATTGCCTTCCTGCAGTAACACATCCTTTCTCTCACATGAGTTGTATTTGTTGCATTGTCACTTTATTCTGTAACACATTTTTTCCTTTATCAGCTGTGGCTGTTGCAATCTTCCATGGACTAAAGGAAAGAGTACGCAATATACACTAAGGGAGATGTCACAGCCCTTCCACACATTCATGCTCAGCAAGCTTTTGTGCAAGTAGTGAGAAAAGGGCTGTGCTCTGTATAGAAAATACATATGGTGGGGGAGTAGCATCACAGCTACAAGATTCAATAGCACTTACAGTTTCAAATAGAGAGGATCACAGATTAAAATCTATCAGGGTACACCTCTCAAGGGGGAAAGAAAAAATGCTGCTGGGGTTATACTGTTGGTTTTCTTAACAAGAAAAAATATAGCAAGTTTGCAGTGTTTAAGGGGACTGGGGGAGTCTAGTAATTCTATAATAGTAGCTGTCTTGAAGTATTACACAGATCAAGCAAACCAGCTGGACAAGTTTTATAGATGTTATTTCTCATTCCTTGAGTCTACTGCTTCTGAAATAGTTTTAGTTCTGCAGCACATGAGGCAAGACGCTGCTGTCATCTTAAATAAACTTAGGAAAAGTGAGAATTACAAAAATAAAAATTAGATTAGAAAAAGAAAGAATAAATAATACAAGCTTTCATTCAGATTGTGGGCCCTTGCTTCCCTCTGACTCTGTCTAGGGAAAAGCTCCAGAGAAGTCACAGTCTTGAAGAAGTTAAAGCAAGAAAGGGAGATTCAGTGATTTTATTTCATTTTCTAATGAAGCATATCCCTCTTTGGAGGTAAAATATGTTATTGATTAAAGAAATAACAGGAAAAATAACCATGAGGTCACAGAAAAGGGTTGAAGATCACCACATAATTGTAGCAAGCCTGGACAATGAGTGACAAGGCTAGAAGACTGCCGTAGGATCTGGAACACAGGAGCTCTCTTCCTGCTCTTCGCTGTTCACAAAGATGCAGTCTGTACCAGCTTCTGAAATGCTTTTTTTTTGCCAGTGCTTCTCTTTCTTCTTCCTTCAATCAGACTTCAGCTGGTGAAGTTTTCATGTTTTCATTGCTGAAGATTGAAGGCTGATATATGGCTGGAACAAGACATAAGAAAGTGTATTTACAGTACTGCAGAAGTTTATATAGAGAGAACTTTAGCAAACAGGAGTCAAAAATTGGTATGACTTTGAAAAATTAATTTAAAAGAACTGCTAGGAAGACTTGTACAATAAACTTTAAAAAATCGGTCCTTAAAAATAAAATATTCTATAACTAGGAGAATAAGATTTCTTATGAGCTTATACTTGATGTTCTTCTTATTTTTGTTTTCTCCCCTTGCTTCTTGTAACTAACATGCCCATCAACTGCTGAATGAACTCTATGAGGCTTCTTGCTGGTTCCTGACTTTTGCAAGATAAATCTATAATGAATTGTAACTGACTCTCCTCCAGAAAGTAATTGTCTCTATTTGACTCAGTTGCTAACTAATATTTTTAGGAGCCAGATATACTTGAAAGTTACTTTTGTTGAATTTGAAATTGCCAAAATAGTGCCAAAAATTATTAGTGAATGGAATGGAACAGACACACATAGATAGACAGTGCAAATCTTGGTTTTGCTGGAAACCAGAATAAAAATGATGTTAACAAGATGACATTTTAAAGAAGGGGCATCTTGGGAAGTGCTGATTATCCTTTCCCATGTGCTGTAAGCCAGGGCTTGCTTGTCAGAAAGAAGAGACAGGTTGTTTAAGTGTTTGCTTTATCTTGCTCATCATGTATATATTTTAGTTAGGGATTAAAAGAAAATATTTAAGATACCAGAAAAACAAGATGACTTGCAGTGACTATTCCCCCAGCAGACTTATTCCAGATTGCTCTTATATGTTACTGAAACAAAGTGGCACATTTGTTGAAGTAAAAAGACACAATGCCAGAGGGCTGTAGGACACTGCTTCCTTCCATAAGGCTGCAGGTACCTGCTGCAAGACGTACACATCACTTTGCAGTCCCTTTCCTTAAATAATAAATGTAATTATCATCATTTCCTGGCCTACATGGCTGGGCTTTCAGCTGAGTTATGGTATTGAACAATGAGAACTTGCTGATCACCAGCTATTCCTGCTCACGGGATCAAACATTACCCAAGACCTGGATTTTAAATAAAATCATGGTACACATTTTATTTTGAAGGAAAAAAAAATATTCTTGGCAGGAATAATTTCTGAAATCCATTTTATAGCTTATCTTCTTTTGTTGCCAGTCATCTATAACAAGTTTGAAATTGTCCTGAATATAATAGAGTTATTCTAACTACTGTTTGAGTAATTTCCACCAAGAATTCTTGGCTAAGGGTTTATTTCATTTGTTAAATTCAAATTGGCCAGGTAACCGTCTGTTTTCTGTCCAGCTAACCTCTTCAAAATAATCTCTCTGCTAAATCTTGGGAAAAGATCAAAAGTCTCTCTCCTTGAGTGGTCCCTCATACTTTTTCATGATGTATTTTATTCACCTACTTACAAAACATACACTAGAACTGCAAGCATGGTAGAAGTAAACTAATGTGGTAGTGCAAATAAATATTAATGGCTAAAAAACACCTGTTCTTTGTTGCATCTGATCTTTTGTGTTAATAAAAAATGTGAGTGGCAGAAAGAACTGTAAGAATGTAAATTCCTGTTAAAATAGACAAATCAAGACCTGAATGGTCTTGGGGAGATATTTCTGAGATAAATAAGAGGTGCTGGTCTCTCTAAAAGAATAACTTGTTTAAATGATGTTAAAGCAGCTGGTACAGTTGTGTCTCCTTTTTTAAAATCTTCCGATTTAGTTATTGCGTAGGAATGGCTTACAACTACATATTTGAGTTATGTCCTGCACTAAACTTTCCAATGATATTTAGCATTCATGGGAAAAGAGCAACTACATTTCTGGTTTCTACTATCAAGTACTATGCATTCTTTCAGTCTGTACCTGTATGTAATAGGTACAAAAAAAATCTGTATGTTTTGAAGTTGTTAGAAAATAAATTTATGTCATGCTATGATTAAAAAAACCCTGCCATTTGAAGATACTTACTGGTTTTGCACCTTAGCATTAGTCCTGGGAGAGAGGGATTGCAATAAGGCAATTATAGATGCATGCTAAATTAATTAATCCCACAGCTTTATCACACAGCTGAAGTTTTGAGAAATAATTTGTAGGAAAAAAGTTTCCTCTTATTCATCCTGATATGGAATTTTCCATTCAGTGATATGGGTGAACTGCAAGCTCCTAAGTCTACTCAATAACAAAGGCATACCAGAAAAGGAATAATGGATGAACACCTTGTAGAGTACTACAAGGGTATTGTCAGGGCATACCAAGATGCAGTTAGAAAGCAAAAACTCAGCTCAAATTGAAACTGGACAGAGATGTCAGTGTCCTGGTTTTGGCTGGGTTAGAGTTAGTTTTCTTTCTAGTAGCTGGTGCAGTGCTATTTTTCAGCTTTAGTACGAGAACAGTGTTGGTAACACACCGATGTTTTAGTTTTTTGCTCAGTAGCGCTTATCCTGATCAAGGACTTTTCAGTCTCTCATGTTCTGCCAGTGAGGATGGGCACAAAAAGCTGGGAAGGAGCAGACAAGACACCTGACCCTAACTAGCCAAAGGGATATTCCATACCGCAGCACATCATGCTCAGTATATAAACTGGGGGGGGGGGTGTGTCACCCAGAAGGGACCAATCACTGCTCAGTTCAGGCTGGGCACTGGTCAGTGGGTGGTGAGCAGTTGTATGGGGCATCACTTGTGTTTATTTCTTTTTTTTTTTTCTCTACCTTTGTTATTTCCCATATCATTATCATTACTGGTAATATTGGATTGCACTTTAGCTATTCAACTGCTCTTATCTCAACCCATGGGTTTTACATTCTTTTGATTCTCCTCCCCATCCCACCCAGAGCGGGGAAAGGAGAGGGGTTAAGCATGCTGCTGCATGGTACTGAATTACAGACAGAAGTCTGACCTAGCTGAGGGAAAAGGATAGTTCAGATTAAGGTTTTTAAATTCTGTTTACCAGAAAAAATAAGAAAACCAGTATCATTTACATGTACTGTATATGCATATTTACAGAGGCATATGTATGTCTCTGCTGGGCTCTGAACCAATCTAAAATAATTGTACTTTACAAAGTAAAGAGGCTGGGCTGGTACATGGGGTTATGACATACTGGCACTTCTCCCAGGCTGCCAACATGTGCAATTGAATCTCATTTCTCATTTCTGCTACTGCTGTGAAAAATAAGCCTTAAAAACATTTGTTGAAGTGCAAACTGATGCAGCAGAGTCTGCCCACTATTGCAACCTAAACCAGTGCCAGTAAGAGATGTGAACTGGCCCTTACATTTCAGTGGCTAACTCTGATGTTAAATGATAGTAGTACAGAAGTCAGCATTAAGTGCTGCTTTTCAAAAGAGTGTGGAAGAATTCATTTTCCTCCAATTCATTTCCATGGAGATGGAGCTAGATAACAGTACATCTCTGTCTTCTAAAAGTCATGAATAACATCCCTACGTGCTGGTGCATATCTCATCCTTCTGATACTTAATTTTTATGTTATGAATAGATGTAAAGTCTAGATTTCTGTTTTGTTACCTTGTTAATATTCTTTCTGCATCTGCTTAGTATAAACAACATTTTTATCAGCTTTTGAATTAGTCTTTGTTATAGGAAAAGGTTCTCTTTACCATATTCTAAATTAAACTTTTATGCCTTTTCAGCCTGCATACATTTTTTGTTAAGGTTGATACTGAAAATATTAAGGAGTTCATTAAAAATTGTGATTAATTAATTTTATTTCAATAGAACTTAGAAGCTCCTGCTGAGACAGGAGACCTATAGCACTGGGCACTGTAGGGACACATAAAAGAGTGAGTTTCTGCTTCAAAGAGCTGAAAATTGAACAAGAAAAGACATGTTTCTCTTGGCTTCAAGGGAAACTGAATAAGGGCTTTTGTGATATTCTTGAGCAAGCAGGAAGCCCCATGTTTCATTGAAACCTTTTCTTTTTTAGTCCATGGTTTCATAAAAATATATATAATGAATGAGGCTGGATTCAATTTTCAATTAAAAGAACCTCAGACTATCTGCTGCTGTGTAAGCCCACAGCCTGCTCCTTTTGCTTTCTTCATTCTTCCTGTGCAGGAGCTATACAACAGCCCTATGCTCCCTGTTCAGCAAACTTTTTCAAACAGCTATATTTGTGTCTTGTCATCATGTTTCTAATATTGAATTTTCACATTTCAAAAGGAATTTTACTTCTCATTTTTACTAGCTCTGTAGCTATGTGAAAATATTCAAAACTTTCAAAGTAGTGAAGAAGAAAAGGAGCAAGGAGAGAATGGCTTCCCCTCTCTCATTCATATTTCTGTGAGCACTATTAACAAAGGAGTTAGGAAAATGCTGTACGAGAATTGCAGTAGTTAAAGATTATGCTCTCTCTTACTGCCTTCAGTCAGTTTTCTCTCATTGTACAACAGGAAGAGAAAAAAGGAAGGGAGCAGAGCTGGAAATTATTGCCTTTGTTGATGTAAAGGCAGGGACATCTACCGTGAGAAACAAAGTAGATCGCCAAGCTACCAAGTTCACAAAATAAATCTTTCATTGTGCTTGGATTTAGCCTTATATGTCTGAAGTTTCTACTCTGCATTTAGTGAGATGTCCCTCTAAACTCTCTCCTACCAGCCTAAGAAATTAGGAAGAAGTTGAAATGAGAGGGGAAGGAGGGGTTGGGGGGGGGGGACACAGCCCCAGAAGGTGCCAGGCAAACTGTGAAGTGACTGATTAGTGCAGACAGTGACTGAGCAAGTTCCACCCAACCACCCAACTTCTTTCTTCTAAGAAGAAACAGCTTTGTTTCACCTTGACTGTTGTTCCCTGATAATCTGTGAAGCTGGAGTGGAATTCAAAGCATTGGTCTGAACATTAATCTAATGCCCAGTGGTTCCTTGCAACTTGCTCTGATCTCTAGTGCCTTTAATCTTTCAGTAAATTTTGATTTGATTTCTTTCTATGATATACCTCCCTAAGGAGACAGTAGACAGGAGGAAAGCTGCCCAGGCCACTTGAAGTATTGAGGGTCCTGCTTGAAGGCCATTGTGAAGGAAAAAAAGGCAGTTTATCAGGCTCTCTACTTTTGCTTATGAAAAACAATTTCAAGATTTTAAATTAAGCAAAACAAGTAGCTAAATCTCCTCCTGAAAATGAACTACTGAACACAATCTCTCCCCAAGAATTTCTGTAGGCAACAACCAAGTTCCCTGTAGTTTCTCTCCGTCACACAAAACTTATTTTCTGTGGAATCTAGTTAATTATATTACCTGACTCAGAAATGCCACAAGGACTACTCCTGTGTGCTCCAAAACACCTGGCTTTCAGAGGTGTAAATATCATTTCCTACTCCAAGCATGGGGTGCCACAGTCTCAAATCAGTTGTAAGGCTCATGATGCTCAGGCAGACTAGGACTGGATGGTAAAAAGCCAGGCAGCTGGACTCAGAGGAGGCCTGAGTGCAACGTGAGAGCCAGCTCCTTTCCCAGACTTGTCAACATCTACCTACTTCTTCTGGTGGAAGCTGTACAACCAGGTGAAGCAACCTTTTATATGCAACTGTACCAAGCTCCAGCAGAGCTTTGTTCCATGAGAAGCAGCCTCAGTTTTCCATCAGCTGGATGATGTTGGCCAGTGGCAGAAACCTGGCTGTATCCCACTTCCCTTCAATTCAGAAGGGAATTCGGAATTCTATTCTGCTAGCAGCCTGCATTTTACTGAGTCTAGTGAAATCTTAGGATCAGTTGGGATCTGCTATGGGAGTCACCACTTTAGTGGTTTTTCAGGAATATAAACCAGGCAGCCTCTTGCCAGCTGCTCAGCTATGGAACTTCTGAAAATATTTTAGACTCTGTGATTCCCCATCCCCAGATGTTAGGAAAAAAAAAAAAAAAGTAAAATTCTTTTAAGCAGAACTATGCTGCTGTGATCATTTCATAATCTTCTATTCTCATTCTGTACAATTTCAAAACAATGAGCAATTCTGTAATGGAAAATGAATTGGAATCTTTCAACATCTTTTAAATGTTTTCACTTTTTTCTCCCTCCTGTATCAGGAATGTTATAATTGATATCTCCCATTTCTGTTTGTTGAATTTACATCTTTCTTTTACAAAAAAAAAAAAAAAAAAAAAGAAGAATGGCAAAATTTCTGACTAGCTTGTTGATAATCACAACTGGGGTGAACCTGTTACCACTATGCCTGTGGATTATTTAGGAGATTGCACAGCAGGATGGATTGCTCTTAGCTACTATTCAAACAGCTTGGCAGCACATGAGGCTTACAGATGAGCCCTTCATGCCATGCTGCACAGCACTATGCCACATGGATGGTTAGCAAGCCATTTCAGTGCCCTCCTGAACACCTGTCTCATTTCACCTGGGTGGCATCTCTTTTTCTTGTCATGTGGATATATCAAGGTACTCCAGTCAGCTGAACTGCCAATAATGGTAAATTCACCAACAAGCTTTTAATGAATAGGATAGTGCAGGAGAGGTGTCTTGATTAAATTTGAAGCGAAGGTTGAAGCAGCAGGTACATTTCAGGTACAGGTATTTGAGGTTTGAAGAGGAAGTAAGTAGGCATAATAGGATGAGTGGATTTTGTTTGCTCTTCAAATGCCTTAGATGCTTCATGTTCTGCTGTTTCCAGCTTCTTGGTGTGGGCCTCAGTTTAAATTTTCATAGTACTCGTCTCACCGCTTAGCTGTGTCATGTTGTGTTACCCTGTAGCACCGTGCATCAAAACTTAATAATGGAACAAACACAACAATCACTTTAAATTAATGCTGCCCCTCTTACGTTATTCAGCAAATTACATCATGGGCTGCTGACAAAGACAATCTTGGAACTAAATTTAAAGGCATATTTAAAATATCACATATTTAAAATATTTACACATGTAAAAATGTGTGTGTGTGTGTGTGTGTAAGTCATTTCAGTGTTCTTTTCTGTGCACTCTTGGGAGAAAAGAGTCCTTATTCAGTACCTGAATAAAAGGATGAGGGAGCAGGCAGATACGTGAATTCTTGAAGAATTATCTTATGCACACAATATATAACTTTAAATTCTGCTTCTTTCATTTTAGGAAGGTCTGTATCAACTTTATGATTAATATTGTTTTATTTTACACCTGTAATTAGTAATATGTAGTGACATGTAGTGACAGGACAAGAGAGAATGGCTTTAAGCAGACAGAGGGGAGATTTAGATTAGACATTAGGAAAAAAATCTTCACTGTGAGGGTGGTGAGACACTGGAACAGGTTACGCAGAGAAGCTGTGAATGCCCCATCCTTTGCAGTGTTGAAGGCCAGGTTGGATGGGGCATTGAGCAACCTGGTCTAGTGGAAAGTGTCCCTTAAAGATGATCTTTGAGGTCCCTTCCAACTCTATCCATCATTCTGTGATTTTTTAATAGCATTCTACCTTAATAAAGTTAAGAAAAGGAGGGATAATGTTTCAGTGCATGGTGCAGAGGCTTGATGATGAGTTAAAGCAAGAATGTACTATTATTGCAGAGTGACATATTTACACTTAGTTGGTGTCCTGATTTAGGAAAACAGCAAGACAATATTAACGGCTTTTTCTTTCTTCACACAAATGCTGGAAGAACTAGTATGAATGGCAGAATTTGGCAAAATATTGAGCATGTAAATGAGCACAATAATACAATAAACAGTCAAGCTGATCACAGTATGAAGTCATATTGATCATTGACTTGACATGTGTGGGTTTAGTGCTAATTATGTATGGTATTTCATACCGTGATAATGAATATTCTTTGGTATGCTTTAGAAGGCTAATAAAGTTCTACTGCCAGATCCTGACACCTTTATTTTTAATTATCTATCAGTTATCGTGTACATGGCACCACAGAGATATGGGAGAATCTCTGACCATACTGGGAAAGAAAAATAGACTTTGGCTTTTAGGAAAAAAAAGCAAAAAATTTTGTACATATACATGACAGAGGACAATCTGGATTAATGAAAGCATTTGCACTGATGTTCTATGGAAGCAAGAAATATATCCATTTTGTTTTCAAGAGGTGTCTTGCTGGAAAAAGTTATCAAAGAGAACTCCAGCAGAGGACACAAAAGCATTTAGAAAAGGCACAATGAATTTTGACTGCCTTTGAATCTATTTATCAAAGCCATTGGTGTTCCCATCTTGACGCAGGTGGAACAATAATAAATATCGAACACAGCAACTCAATCTGTATTCAGAGCATTTCAATACATGGAAAGTTAAATGAAAAAGAAAGCAGGCTTGCGTAGTCAAACCTATTGACTCCTGCTACTTCTGTTCCTCATTGAAAATGCATGGTGGATGGAGCACAAAGATCTGCAAGATATTTACATTACTGCAATTAACATATAATATGAAGCATGTTCAGTAATATGAATTTATTGTTTAACTGAATCAATGATCTTTTACATCATAGGAACATAATTCAGCTGTAACCCTTTAGCACTTTTTTTCGTTTTAAGTAACTAACTTTACTTGTCAATTTTCAGACTCTGTGGAGCTATATTATTTCCCTAATGGCCATTTATCCCTATAGGAGGGACCTTGTGCCATGAATGAGCCCCTGTCTGATACAAACCTGCCTCTCTGTGGAGGACAGGTAATGGGAAGACACGACATTGAAACTGAGTCCTCACTTCAACAGGAGATACGGCACCAGCAGTATTTTCTCTCTGTCCTCATTCATGATCATTTAAAGATCATAGTGTCTGCACAGCCTTCCTCCCTTGGAGTTTTCACCCACCGTCCCCATGATGCTTAAAGAAAATCCCTGGAGAGAATTTCACCTTGCTTGGCCAGAGTGGCAGCTGAAGCTGAAGCCTGCCAGACACTCATCAGAGACTATTCTAATGAATCATTCTTCAGAGGCAGGCTAGGTTTTGTGTAACTCCTACTTCAACCAGAAATCCAAAGCAAGTCCTTGATGTTATAAAGGAAAAACAAATAAACAAAATCTGAACATGTTTGGTCATTATACAATGCAGTTAAACAGCTGAAGGACATCACAAGATAACAGGAAAAAAATCTAATTCTCTTTGTTGGTGGTGTCTGAAAAACAAAACAAAACCTCCACTTAAAAAGAAAAATAAAATTAAGCCAACTTAGTCCAAAATAGCAGTGGATATGTCTTCTGGTCAGATCTAAAGTGCTCTGAGTCTAATGACAGAAACCTGATTGCCCTGATTGCCTTGATTGCCTCTTCTGGATTTTGGGTCAAATCATCCAGTATACGTGAGTCTTTTATATCTCTGTGATTAATACCTTGCAGCAGATATTAAAAATTCAGTATTTCTCTCTTCTTTTGAAATTCTCAAGGCTTACAGGTTCTGCCTGATTTCACCTGAGAATTCAGCAAACAGCTTGGCACATCACTGTTTGCTTTTGGTCATTTGATCTGTCCTTTGGGCAGTTGTGCAGGCATTTTTCATTTCAGATATCCTCATTCACAGTGTGCCGCAGCAGTTTCCAGAGCTGATTCAGACCCTTAGAGCAAAGCAAAGAAGTGGATTTTAATTTTGAGTTGCAGCTGCTGTTGTCAAAGTTCAGTGCATTAAGCATGGATTTTGTTTTCATTGCTCTCTCCTAACACCAGGAACTATATTAACTACAAAATACATGTGCTTAAAGTAAGTAAAATAATGGAGAAATATATTGTTCTTGTTGAAATGTTACATGAGATCCTGGGTTCATTTCAGTAGCACAATGAAACCAAACTGCAGTTTTCACAAAAGCATAGTTTCAGATGCTTAAAGTGAATAGATAAAATTTTCTTTTCTTTTCTTGTGCTGTTGGTTCACAGCAACACAATGAACAACTGCCTCCATGTTGTAGAAATGAAAATCACTGCTTCCTTTTAGCTGCCTTTGGTTTCATGGGAGCTTAGCAAATAGGGTTTGATGATCCCCCCCTTGTTTGCAGCCATAACACCTCTGTTCAATCTTATATGCTTTGTATCATCTTTTACCCACTTATTTTCTCAGCTGAAAAGCCATTACACTGCAACCAACTGCAGTATTAAACTGTAAGTTGAATAATATCATATGGAAAATGGAATGAGTTGCTCACATTATATATAAAGGATGGTTTAGACATTGAACATATGTTAAGGTATAACTTCCCCAGCTGGCTAACACAGAAAGAAAAGGGCAGTGTTGCTCACCCTCGTGACTGTCATGAATAAAGGTGTGCAGGCTATAATGTCAGTCTCTCTTTTTTCTCATCCCCCTATATTGTTTCTGTTTCCATTGGTAAAATTTTCATCTTTTCTACTCTGCTTTCTGTGGGGCTTTTTCACCCTTTTCATTCCCTGGCTGTGTTATTGAATAGGTGAGACAATACCCGAGACAATTTCACTGCCTGGCTGGAAGAAAAGAAGGCAGAAGATTGGTGTTGCTATGGAGCAATGTTAAGGTTACTTCAATCCCTTTAGTATCATTTTGGCTGCAAAAGGGTGGCTGGAGGAAGTGCTTTTCAGAAGCTGCAATAATCCTATTATTTCTATTTAAAGTCACCCTTGACTTTAAAATGCAAATTCTCTAGGAAAAAACCAACAAAAAAACAACCATTAAAAAGCAATAATGTAAACTGTTGTAAAGTTTATCCTGTATATCTGATTGTTGTGTTCCACAGAGGCATACTCACTACAGACTTTTCTGTGGTCATATACATTGATACACATACATCAGTGTGTTTGAACATTTACAAGTATTTATTATACTCATATATTTTGTGCGTGCCCATAAAAAGTTCAGTGTATTTATGAAGAGCCAAGTTCACAGTAACCAGCTCAAGATCCCTCTCATATGCTGCCCAAAGGCCATTTGTGGCCTTGCTACAAGTGGCTGTAGAGTTTTAAGAGAACAGCAAGTTGGGGCTAAGGGATTTGACTGCATGTAGAGTGACCTTGGATCACCTTTCTCTGTCCCATGTTTTATAAGACCACACAGCATCCCACACTGATTTTGTCCAAATTTTTCCGATCTGGATGACTTGAACAGTCTTCTACAGCATGAGGCCCCGCTGCAGGCTGAGAGTGACGTACCCAGGTGAGCCCAGATGTCTCATTTGTTCATTTATGCATCATCTGCAGGAAGCAAATTTGGCCCTTCACTTTTCATTGCTGACAATGTAGCAACAAATGATGGCAACCTGAGCAGAACAATGCTGAACAAGCAGACTGCTGACAGGCTTTCAACTGGCTGACTCTTAAGTTAAAAGCAAAGCCATATCTGTGACTAGAACTGTAATCCAAAGCAAAAGGCCACTACCACCATCCATCTCCAGTGGCCATACTTAAGAGATTAATACTATGGAAACCTTTTTGAAATTTAAAGTGGCATCCTGAATATTCAGTCTTGGAATCTCATGCAATTACAGATCTAAATCCTGTTAGCAGTGGATTCCTTTGTTGCAAAAACAAGAATTAAATAACTATTTGAGAAACCGGCTGCAAATAGTAAAATGGATATTATCATATTACCATGCAGCAATTTGTAATCAAACTGTTGTTCTTTTTGTGACTTGTTAAAGAGGATTTCATGGCATCAAACCAGTTCCTAATAAGCAGATGTTCATGATACAGAAGAGAAAACATTTTTTGCAGTTGGAACCCTTATTGGAATTCTCACTCCAAAAGCCAAGGAAATTAATACAGAAGGCAGAAGAATACAAATAGATCTGCGATTCTCACTAGTTCCTCTACTATTTCTGAAGTAAATTTTTGACATAGGGTGGCTCTGCAAAGTTTCTCAGGTTGTGTTAAGGGAGTATTCACATCTCTGCCCTGTGCAACTCATGTTCAGATTCATAGTGTTATCAATCAACATAAATCAGCTCGAAATATCAGTTAGAAATCAATTAACCCAATCATTAGTTAAATAAGTTATGAAGCTTGACCAAATATGAAAAAGCCCTGGATCACACACTGTCTCCACTTATTTGCCAAATTGCACAAAGCATAGAAACTGTCCTTCAGATTTCAGTGAGTCAGACAGTAGCAAGAGGTTTTGAAGCCCCTTGCCATTTCTTGAGGTTTTGACATTTCCATGTCCGTCTTTTCCATGTCCATTTCTACCTCTTGGAAGGCAAACACAGGGACTGTGAGAATGAAGACCATAGGGCCGCTGTAGGAGAGGATCTGGTTCGAGACCATCTTAAGAACCTGAATGTACACAAGTCCATGGGACCTGATGAGATCCATCTGCGGGTCCTGAAGGAGCTGGCAAAGGAAGTTGCTAAGCCACTGGCCATCATATTTGAAAAATCATGGCAGTCAGGTGAAGTTCCCGACAACTGGAAAAAAGGAAATATAATAACCCATTTTCAAGAAGGGGAAAACGGATGACCCAGGGAATTGCAGACCAGTCAGTCTCACCTCTGTGCCTGGCAAAACCTTGGAGCAGGTTCTCCTGGGAGGCATGCTAAGGCACATGAAAATCAACAAGGTGCTTGGTGACAGCCAGCATGGCTTCACTAAGGGGAAATCCTGCCTGACCAATTTGGTGGCCTTCTATGACGGAGCTACAGAACTGATGGACAGGGGTAGAGCAGTTGATGTCATCTACGTGGACTTGTGCAAAGCGTTCGACACTGTCCCGCATGACATCCTTGTCTCTAAATTGGAGAGACATGAATTTGATAGATGGACCACTCGGTGGATAAAGAACTGGCTGGATGGCCACACACAAAGAGTTGTGGTCAATGGCTCAATGTCCGGCTGGAGACCAATAACGAGCCGTGTCCCTCAGGGATCGGTGTTGGGACCGGTCTTGTCCAACATCTTTGTCACTGACATGGACAGTGGGATTGAGTGCACCCTCAGCAAGTTTGCTGATGACACCAAGCTGTGTGGTTCAGTTGATAACCTGGAGGGAAGGAATGCCATCCAGAGGGACCTCAACACGCTTGTGAGGTGGGCTGATGCCAACCTTATGAAGTTTAACCATGACAAGTGCAAGGTCTTACACCTGGGTCGGAGCAATCCCAGGCACATCTACAGGTTGGGCAGAGAAGAGATTCGGAACAGCCCTGAGAAGAAGGACTTGGGGGTGTTGGTTGATGAGAAAATGAACATGAGCCAGCCGTGTGCACTCGCATCCCAGAAAGCCAACCGTATCCTGGGCTGCATCAAAAGGAGCATGACCAGTTGGTCAAAGGAGGTGATCCTGCCCATCCACTCTGTTCTCGTGAGACCTCACCTGGAGTACTGTGTGCAGTTCTGGTGTCCTCAGCATAAGAAGGACATGGAACTGTTGGAACAAGTCCAGAGGAGGGCCACGAGGATGATCAGGGGACTGGAGCACCTCCTGTATGAAGACAGGCTGAGAAAGTTGGGGCTGTTCAGCCTGGAGAAGAGAAGGCTGCGTGGAGACCTCATAGCAGCCTTCCAGTATCTGAAGGGGGCCTACAGGGATGCAGGGGAGGGACTCTTCATTAGAGACTGTAGTGATAGGACAAGGGGTAATGGGTTAAAACTCAAACAGGGGAAGTTTAGATTGGATATGAAGAGGAAATTCTTTCCTGTTAGGGTGGTGAGGGCCTGGAATGGGTTGCCCAGGGAGGCTGTGAATGCTCCATCCCTGGCAGTGTTCAAGGCCAGGTTGGACGAAGCCTTGGATGGAATGGTTTAGTGTGAGCTGTCCCTGCCCATGGTAGGGGAGTTGGAACTAAGTGATGTTAACATCCTTTCCAACCCTAACTATTCTATGATTCTAAATATGAAGGCACATTCCCTCCTTTAGTGTTCAAAAGCTTTTTTTGAAAGCCTCCATTTTCATATCTTTATTTATCTCTCTCTTTCTTCTTTTTTTTTTTTTTTTCCCCTGAAACACTACAGAAGCACTGCATAACTAAAAAGCACTTCAAGACCATAACTGACTATAAAGTCACCTCAGCAATGTATGGACTTACTGCGAGATGACTGCATGAGAACTTTCAATGAATAATGTCATCACTCTTCTCTTGCTTTTATGTTGTTTTCCAGAGATGAAAGTCTGAATGTTCTTATTTTAATCCATTCCTGAGGTTTGCTTTAATTCTGCCTGATCAATATATGCACATCCTGCAGAAGTCTGTTAGCATACAGAAATTCCTCACTCTCCTACCAGCTAATATAGACAATCCCAACTGTAAACCAATTGGGATGACATGAAACTGCAGAGATGTGAGCAGAAGCTGAGTATCCTATAAACTTCCATATTTACTCTGAACTGGTTTAGCTGAAATGCAGATGCAAGCAATTAGAAAAAAGATATATAGGCTTAGCATCTTGATTTAGTTTCCATTCAGTTTTGCCTAGCTACAGAGCATGGACAGACACATGGAATATGAAGGATGCCTCTTTACTACATTCTGAATAAATTGTTAGTTATTCATCTGAATGATTGGTTTAATGCAGTTTTGGATTAAAGTCTCATGACATGTAAGTTCAACACTGAGAGTCTGATGCCAAAATACAAATGCTCAGGTTTTCAGTGCAGCCCAAAGCAGAAGTTTATAAAGTTTTCAAACCTGATTTTTGACACCTTGGGATCAGGATTTGCTTTATACAGACAGATTTTGGAAGACTGACTTCACAAATAGTTAGATACCCAGGTAAGACCAGGGAATTAAAAAAATTAAAAGTAGTTTTTCCATAGAATAAGTATCAGAAAATCAGAATTGTGGTATGCTGCAATTGTCTCAACTACGATCCCTCAGTGTGAGGCTGATGATGCATGGAGAGAGTTAGGAACCGCATAATGCGTGAATTGAGAAGGAATAGTGTTCACTTACATGTAAGGTTCACAAAACCTGCACAAAATTTAAGAGAGTGAAAAATGGGTCAATGCTATCTTTTAATTCTTTAAGATATTTTCTAACCAAGTTAATAACACAGGTTCAAGTTAAAATGGTGAAATGTAAAGCCACAGTGCGTTATTAAGCCTGGCAAAAATGATGATAATTTGCTTCATGCTTTATGGCATTTTGCAGTTCAGACTGACATTTTACATCAGTAAAAATGTTTTGCTCTCTGCCTGAAATATCTAGAACACTGTACTTATAGATAACAAAGGACTTTTTTTTAAGATGCATATGTACTATGAACACGTACAGTCAACTTGTGCTTAACAAGTAATCTTCACATGCTATGGAAAGATAATCCAGGCCACAAAAGGAACACTGCTTTTTTCCTCACATTTACACTCATCTTTGCATTCTCAAACCTTTCTTTTTCACTATAATAAGTAACATCACTAATAACAAGTTGAATGTGCAGTTGTTATCATTAATGCGTCACTATTTTGCTACTAGGAAAGTATGACTAAAAAACTGAGGGTGAAGAAACACAAAGTAAAACATCAGATGATTCTAAAGGCTTTTGCAATGTAGGCCACCCTTCCAAACGCCGTATGTTCACTATCATCTGCACCCACAAAAATATTTCAGATATATCAAAAGCTATCACCAAGCTAGGATTGCAGCACTGATGTTGTACTTTACATTGACATTGCCACGGAAAAACATAAATTTGCAGGCAAAAGAGCAGTTCAAGAGCTCAGCAGTTTTTAGATAATCCTTTTCTTTTCCCTTCCCCCTTCTTTCCTTTTCCTGGTCAAGACTGTGATTTTTTTCTACTACTGTGGAAACTGTGGCAAAGGACACCTTAGGTGGAAACCAGAAGTGCACATCTACTTGACAAGAATAAAGATAGCCCTGATCATATTGCCCATGAAACCTCAAAACTCTCATGAATTATTCATATAACTGTTATGTAATATTTAATTTATAATCCACTGAGATCATGCATGACCCTAGAAATAGTCAAACAAAAAGGTTATTGTTCATGTATTTGATTTTTGACAGTCCTATGTGATTATAATTTATTTTGACCTGATAATCTAGTGCTTCACAATGGCAGTAAATACTTTGTAACAGTCTTGGTAGTACAATTCATAAAAGCACATCTTCCAATAAAAATGCTGTATATGCATGTGTGAAGAAAGGAACACTGGGGTGAAGGGAAGATGCTGGGGAGTTAATGAAAACTTTTCTATCTGGAATAAAAAAAACATTGATTTTAGACATAGATGACAAAGAGATTTCCACAGCAATAAGTAAAGTCATACCCTTCTTGCTCTTTCATCACTTGAACTCTGCAAAACTGCATGATAGGAGTTTTATCTGATAATGCGTGTGAGAAAAATCCTGATTGAGCAGTCTGCCCTGAGCAGAGCCATAAATGCTCTGTTGCTGGGTGGCTGCTGTTGTAATTCAACAGTTTTTCTTCACAATTCAGATTGTTCCTTTAACAATACAATAATTTTTTTTTTCTCACAAAAATGCAGTTTCATAAGGCAGAATACTTAAAGTATCTGCCTTTAGATTTGTTGCTTACTAACATTTACCTGAGCCTGCTTTATAGTACCATACAACTGAACTTTAGCTTGAGTGTCTTCCTGCCCTATGACACTCATCTTAATCATCAAAACTGAATATTAATCTTTACATGATTTTTTCCCCCATAAGGGTCAATATACTTTAAAAATGAGAAGTATCTTTATGCATGTTTAACAGCGGGAAAATGGAAATCAGAAAGGAAACGTTTTACCTGTGTTCACTGGGTGAATTGCAGAGAGTTTGGAATAAACCCCTATTCTTTTAAAGTAGTACAAAGACTTAAGGAGTTCAGGGCTGTGTTGTACAGACACAACTATTGTAATTCTAGTTGCTGTGGGCACTTCTTGCAGGGCACACCATCATCAGTGGTAAGCCCTTCTGTGAATTACCTCACATGCATTTCCCACTCATATGAATTAAAATAAAAATGTGTAACTATGAGTATTATTTGCAGACCTGGTTACAGAATGGAAAAGCATCAAAATATGCCAGGTAGAATAGAAGGAGATACATAGGTAAAATAATAAAATAAAATAAAATAAAATAAAATAAAATAAAATAAAATAAAATAAAATAAAATAAAATAACATAACATAAAATAATGATTATAGTGATAACTTAAAAATAAATTCAGATATTTTATTTATATTTGTTATTGTTATTTAATGTTTCACAGTTGGTCTTGTGTCCTCAACATAGATACATACATGCTTAAGAGCCACTGAGTGGAAAGCTGCATTGGATATCAATGTATTCTCTTATTTCCAGCCAGTAGAGAAAGATAACAATTTTCTATTATTGACTTAATAGCTGTTCTTAAATATAATTATTTATTAATAATTTTGAACTATAATAATAGTACTAATCCTCATAAAATTATGAAAATTAACACTGTAAACCTTGGGAGATGGGCAATCGTGCTTACAGTGTTTAACATTCATGAGAAATATCTTTGCTTGGGATTAACGTCAGTACAGACAATGTGAGAGCAGCAGTCAAAAATGCCTGGTACTCTGAATGCCAGTGCTCCCCTCTGTGCAGGATGCTGATTTAAGATTTACCAGTGCTTGGCTTCATGTGTGAACTTTCTTACCAAAAATGGGCCATCTGGAAGAAGATGTTTAATCTTACTTGAGATATTTCCTCTGGGAAAATAGAAGACAAAAAAGGTCTAGCTCAGTCAGAACTGGTTGTGAAGTGAAAGAAAATGTTGGAGGGTAGCTTATTCAGGGCTTTCTCATAAATATACATATTAAAAACCAACAGTAAGAATAATAAAAAAGAAAGGCAGGCAGTCTGTTCCAAAATGGAGGGAGCAATGGAAAAGGAAATAATATTGTGCTTTGCATTTGAATCTTGATATCAGCAGGACTCATAAGGAGTAAATCCTTGATCATTAACTTTTATGAAGTGCTGATTTCCCTTTTGGCTTCCACCAGTCTATCAGCCCTGCAGCAAGGGCTGTATTTCTGCACACAGCTGAGCCAAGTAATTGCTTAGTATGATCCTTGAAGACAACATTTTCTCGCAACCAACCTCTCATCATCTACCTAATAGCTTTGAGACAGCCTCGGTCTGTCTGACTGAATGACCACTAATGACCCAACTGTTCTTAGGAAGACACAGCATGTTTTTCTAACAAGACTTGAAGTGGTTCTGTTATGTTTAGTACTCATCGGGTGTATGATGTAGTGTAAAGACAGCACAAAGCAGCCAGTTGTTTTCAAAGCCATCTTTCTCCCCACTGCCTGCCCTGTGTATGTAGCCTCTTTATTCATTACAAATTACCTGGAGCTTGTGTCTACAGCACTCTGAAAACTGCAAGCCAGGACTGATGATGTTCTCTATGGCCATTTTAAGTAGTTAATGTGCTGGTTTCAGAAAATAAAACAATTCTGAGATTAAGAAACTTTGACTATTGTGTTAAGTTTTTTTGACCTTTTACAGGAGAGTACAGGTGGGTCTGAATACTGAAGTGTAATGATAGAAAACATAATTTCTTTCACAACTTCACAATTATTTCACACTTTACAACTTATTGAGTATAGGGTCTAAAGTATCAAAAAAAAAAAGGGTTTATGTTATGTGCTATATACAGGAAAAGAAAAGGATACCCCTGTAAACCACATTCTACAGAGAAGGGTTCTCAACACCTAAGTGACTAAGGTGCAGAGAAAGAATATGACATGTCAGCACAGGCTGAGGGACTCAAATTAAAAAAACATCAGAAAACACAGAGCATGGTACTCATCTGATGACTGTTGAAGGGAATGTGGATCTGTGTAGGTGACCTTCTATATTATCACAAATTAGTGGTACAAGGGAGTATCCAAGGAAGTCAGAGTTTCCTAGAAAGGAAGTCTGGGGTTGTCCAAAATACTTGTATAACTTTAAAAGAAAAGACTTTCAGAAAGTCACCTTTCTTTCTTTTCGTCACACCAGGAGGTTTAAAATCACACTTGGATGGCAATCAGTGTTACAATTGTTAGAAACAGAAGAAGAGTTGAAAATAAGAAAGCCATCCTCATAGCTAGAGTACACAGAAGTGTTTTGAATATTCAGCACTTAACATGGAACTTTAACTAAACAATTTTCTCTCAGCAAAAATCATCAGTAGTTTTTCATCAAACATTGTAGAGAAACAGGGATTAAAAAATAGACTAAGCAAATATATGTATAGCTTTATAAAAAGATATTTTTACTTAAGCGTCTGCTCTAGAAAAAAAAATGGGAGAAACAAGACAAGGATATGTTTTCATAGTCCAGAAATAAAAGCCATGGAAGAGATTTTTTTTTAAAGATGTAAATAAATGTTGTCCCTCACACTTTTTTATCTCTCTCTTTTTTTTTAAACACTTTAATTAGGTATTCTTTTTCCAGTTTCTCCTTGAAGAATAAATAAGAAAAAAAAAATGCCTTTTTAAGACAGCACTATTTTTGCATCATGAGTGCTAAATTCACTTCTGCAGCCTGAATGCTAGATTTCTGTGCTGAAAGCCAGTGGGCTTTATGAATTCTGGAAATAAATAGGGGAAAAAAAATAAAAGGTGCAGTAAGACTTAAGTGAACTAAAAAATTTTCCAGTGATACATTATATGGAGCCTTCCACAAAACTTAAGACATAATATGAACAGGTTCATACTCATTCTGTACTATTTGAGTGTGCCATTTCTGTGTCTGTTTTGATAGATGCTACTGTACATGACCAGCACATCATGCTCACTTTCTTTAATACTGCCAGGCCACTGTATCTGTTTTTATGCAGTAGAGCAAGGTTTGGAATGCACCAATGTATGTATATGTAAAAATGTTTCTCTTTCTAAGAAGGTATTTCTCCAGGCTGTATCAGACTGTTTCCTAGAAAAAATGCAATTCACGTCCTGCTTCTGCTGAAGACCTCAAAGTCAACAGCCCTTCTGGAAAGGGGGGTTCTTCTGTAAACTTAGCACCTTTTATTTTTTTTTTCTCTTTGCAACAGTGCCCTCACACACAGTTTCTCCTACCCAAACACTTACTGTCAGGGAGCAGCAGCCACAAAACTGTTTCTCTGAAAAAAAATGGATATCTATTCTGTGAACAGAGAAGGAATTCAATGATGCTAATAATTATTCTGCAGCAGGGAGAAGCTGATATTTTAGTGAATGTTCCCCTTTGACATGAACTTTTTCCCTCTTTTATGTTAGGGGGATTGTTTACATATAACAAGGAAAAACTCCTATTTCCATTTATTTTAAAAAATATATAAAAAAAAAAAATCCCTCTGTGGGCTGTCAGAGCTGAAAATACACTGAGCTGGCTGCCTCTGGGCATTTATCAAACTTCAAGTGCCCATGACTCATTCCTTGATTACAAAAGAAAAAATAATAACTTTCAAATTTGCTACACGAGAGACTTAAACAGAGTTCTCAATGCTACTGCATGGCAGAAGAAAGAAAAAATGGAAAGGCTATACCAACTCTAGTACAAAATGGGGTTCTGTTTCAGTTCCCTAGCATTCATGTTTAAAAAAAAGTCTTATCTACTTTAAAGAGGAGGAATTTGAAATTAGCTCTGCATGCACTTCATAAGACTCATCATCAAAAAGAGAATGAATACTTTATGTGCTGAGCATAGTGGATGCAGAAACAAAGATGTTATCAATACGTGTTATTTGGAATACATATGGAAAGAACAAAATATATGGTAGCACTTTTTCATCCTGATTCTGGTAAATATGAGAAAGAAAGAGATTTGGTGTAAATTTTACCACTCCCAAAGTGGGAAATTAGGAGGAAAGGTAACAGCTGTCCCAGGAAGTAGGCTCTCTTTAAATGCAGTCATCCAAGCAGAGTACCCCATATGAAATGGAGTGTGGGTAAGATGGGGCTATACTTGGTTTCAGGCTTTGCTTCTTGCATTTGTTGCATCTATTCTTTTTTTAGCAGTTGCACAAATATCTGTTTCATTTGTTGCAGTCAATGAAACCTGAATCTCCTCTTCTGACAGAGGACTTGTTGCAAGGGTGATCTTCAGCTGCTTGCAAGCTATAGACAAAATCTGTAAGTACCTCAAATTGTCCAAATATCAGCAAATAACAAATACAACAATTTAGTTAGACTCAAGCTATTAAGAATGCAGGGAAAATGTACAAGAGCATGAGAGGGTTGTTGTTTGGAACAAAAAGTAAGTGAATGAGAGTAATGTATTTAAATGTGGGGCAGCCCATACTCTAGTGAGTGGAGATGCCTTATGACCAAGGCCTGAGCCTCCTCTTGTGACTATATCCATGGTTGTTTACCTACACATGAGATGGTCCCAATACGAATTTCTGGCGGTCAGGCAGATAAGTCTAAAAAGCAATGCACCAACAGAAAGTATAATGCATATTTACTTACAGTCTTTGTTCAACCATTCATTCATTCATTGCAGCAAGAAACACTTGCCTGGGAAAGCAGGGAGATCTAAGTGGAAAAAAAAAATAAAAATTGAGGGTTTCAGACTTTAAGAAAAAGATTGTTCTATGTGTTATGCACTACTTACTCATTTTTGGCTTTCTGGGAGAATTATGAATACTGATTACTCAACAATCAGTTCTTAAGGGAGTTAATAAGCAACCAGTAGCATGACAATCGACTGTTTCTGTATTTTATGGCTGCATGCCTCATAGTGCCAAGCTCTGCAGTGGTGTCCCACAATCCACCACATTTTGCTCAGGGGACCCTGACCTCAGAGAGGCTGAGCTGGGTCAGTGGGCAAGGGTGCTTTATAATGTCCCTGATCTGGTTGGGTGTGGGAGCTTATGGATGGCTGTACTTTGATAAGTTGCTTTGGGAGCACAGGTGACATGGGCCACCTCCAAATAGGTTAAAGTGACTTCTCTTCTATATAGGCATGGATGTAACGTAGTTTGGCTTTCCTGTGAAGCCTTGGACATGTTCAAATTAAAAAGAGAGGGCAGATGTAACATTTATGGAGTGAGAAAAGATGTTAATGATAATGTATTGAGTTTCTCTTTTCCGTTTTTAAAAGAAAGTGTTCTTGATATTTTGAAGTGCTTGGTCATGGGGATTGCAGTCTGCTCCTTCTGTTAGAAGAATGGGAAAGGAGACATGAACAGGGAGCAAGATTGTCTGTCTAGTGATGTTAATACTGTCCATGATTTTGGATAACATCTACAAAAGATTAACCCAAGGGAGATAGGAAGGACTGAAAGGAAAAAATGAACTGCAGCCTCTTCTCACTTCAGCCTATTTACTGAAAATCTCTTAACTCTACTTATTCTCCTGTCTTTTGATTTTTAAGTAATTCAACTCTAATAGATAATATGATACAGTTTTGATACATAACCTGTTACATAAGATACCATGCCTCTACTATTCAAAAGAAATAATTTCTGTAGCATTTCATAGCAAAACGTAAAGTAGTCCATGGGAAGAGTAAACTGAAAAAATAATTAAAAAAAATTATGATTCAGGTCTAGCTTTTTCCATGCTTGTTTCAAAGTCTGTTGTCATAGCTACTGCAGCATAAGCTGGCTCAGTATGTTCGCTCTTCTTTAAAGACACATTCACCTTTTAAAGAAAACTGAAGTAACTAAAATATCTGGGAGGAGGGGAGAGAAATCAAAGTTGTACTTGTGCATCCATATTTTTATCATGAGCTGTTATTTGGATCAGGAATATTCAGCTTTTGTCAGCTAGAATCTATTTGTTCTTCAAGGACAGAGAAACAGGAAGTAATTAGATGCTAGGTCCTCACAGCCTTTAATAGGAACCATATGAACTACACCACTGAGTAACTGACATCAGTCCAATTGCCTTTAGGATCATAGAATAGTTAGGGTTGGAAAGGACCTTAAGATCATCAAGTTCCAGCCCCCTGCCGTGGGCAGGGACACCTCACACTAGACCATGTCACCCAACACTCCATCCAACCTGGCCTTGAACATTGCCAGGGACGGAGCATTCACAACTTCCTTGGGCAACCCATTCCAGGGCCTCACCAACCTTACAGTAAAGAACTTCCTTCTTATATCCAATCTAAACTTCCCCTGTTTAAGTTTTAACCCGTTACCCCTTGTCCTGTCACTACAGTCCCTAATGAAATGTCCCTCCCCGGCATCCTTATAAGCTCCCTTCAGATACTGGAAGGCTGCTATGAGGTCTCCACGCAGCCTTCTCTTCTCCAGGCTGAACAGCCCCAACTTCGTCAGCCTTTCTTCATATGGGAAGGGCTCCAGTCCCCTGATCATCCTCATGGCCCTCCTCTGGACTTGTTCCAACAGTTCCATGTCCTTCTTATGCTGAGGACACCAGAACTGCACACAATACTCCAAGTGAGTTCTCACGAGAGCACAGTAGATGGGCAGAATCACCTCCTTCGACCTGCTGGTCACGCTCCTTTTGATGCAGCCCAGGATGCGGTTGGCTTTCCAGGCTGCAAGCGCACACTGCCTGCTCATGTTCATTTTCTCATTGACCAACACCCCCAAGTTCTTCCCCACAGGGCCGCTCTGAATTTCTTCTCTGCCCAACCTGTAGCTGTGCCTGGGATTGCTCCCACCCAGGTGTAGGACCTTGCACTTGTCATCAGCCCACCTCACAAGCATGTCAAGGTCCCTCTGGATGGCATTCCTTCCCTCCAGCGTATCAACCGAACCACACAGCTTGGTGTCATCAGCAAACTTGCTGAGGGCGCACTCAATCCCACTGTCAACGTCACTAGCAAAGGTGTTGAACAATACCGGTCCCAACACTGATTCCTGAGGGACATCACTCATTACTGGTCTCCAGCTGGACATTGAGCCATTGACCACAACTCTTTGTGTGCGGCCATCCAGCCAGTTCTTTATCCACCGAGTGGTCCATCCATCAAATTGATGTCTCTCCAATTTAGAGACAAGGATGTCGTGTGAGACAGTGTTGAATGCTTTACAGAAGTCCAGGTAGTTGGCATCAATTCTTCTACCCCTGTCCATGAGCTCTGTAGCCCCATCATAGAAGGCCACCAAATTGGTCAGGCAGGACTTCCCCTTAGTGAAGCCATGCTGGCTGTCACCAAGCACCTTGTTGATTTTCATGTGCCTTAAGATGCCTTCCAGGAGAATCTGCTCCAAGATTTTGCCAGGCACAGAGGCTGCATGGAAACCTCATAGCAGCCTTCCAGTATCTGAAGGGAGCTTATAAGGATGCTGGGGAGGGACATTTCATTAGGGACTGTAGTGGCAGGACAAGGGGTAACGGGTTAAAACTTAAACAGGGGAAGTTTAGATTGGATATAAGGAAGAAATTCTTTCCTGTTAGGTTAGTGAGGCCCTGGAATGGGTTGCCCAGGGAAGTTGTGAATGCTCCGTCCCTGGCAGTATTCAAGGCCAGGTTGGATGGAGTGTTGGGTGATATGGTTTAGTGTGAGCTGTCCCTGCCCATGGCAGGAGGGGTGGAACTTGATGATCTTAAGGTCCTTTCCAACCCTGAGTATTCTATGATTCTATTCTATATGACATTATTGGATTTTTTTTAAATCAATTTTGGTGAAACATTTTGTTTAAAGTTTAGGTTAGACTGGAAGTTGGATGTTAAGGATTATTTTTTTGCAGGTCAAATATAATTTATCTGCCATGTGTCTAAATCAGTATAGGTATCTGGCCCGTGAGCTGTCTATCATACTTCTGTTGTGGCTTTGTCCCTCTGCATCACTTGTGCTCTCTTTGCCCCTTAATTGAGCTGTGTCTTGTTCCACTACCTTTGGGAATTCGCTCTGGTCAAGACTTGCTTTGTACCCAGAATATGTCAAACAGCAGGTACTGGCAAATACTCTTCTGTTTCCTGTAGTGATCTGACAGATGGGTGTCTTATCTCAAGAAAATGTTAAGAAAGGAATGCCTTGCTGTCCAGATAGGAAATATCTATAAAACCACATGTCACCCATAAGTTGATGTTTCTGATTTCCCTTGTGGCAAGCAGTTTTTTCCTTTCTCGGTGTTTTTTGAATATAGTGCGAGCACTTTGAATCATGTTTTTGTCAGAGTTTAAATTTTTCTAAATCCATAATTTCATAGATGTTTCCAACACTCAGGAGTCCTGATAGCTGTTTTCTTCTTTTACAGGGAGTGTTGTTTCCATAAAGCTGACTGAAAAAATGAAGACATGAAATGGGGTGTTAACTGTAAACTTTGGGACAGTTTTCAGTTTTCTAGAGCTTCCTACTAGGCAATTCCCTGAGAAAAGAAAATGTTATGCAAAATCCTTGAGCATGCAGATAATCCTGAGCATATGAGAAATCACATGTTGAACCTGAAACCCATGCCATAGGTTCCTTTTATACTCTTTCAAAATCTTGTTTTTCGTGGGCTCCCTCACTGGCTTAGAGATATGCATATATTTCACTGGATCTGGACCCAATTAAGCAAATTCTATCTGGCTTTGCCCCTGGCTTTTTTGGCTGGCAGTGAAGCAGTAATTCATGTGGACTACATCTTCCCTGTTTTTTACTCATTTCTGAAAAATTAGATAATTAACTGTTTTCTTGTGTACTCTTTCAAAGTACACAGAATAGCTCTTCACACATCTACAATGACATAAAGTTTAATGAAGCATTTTGCATATGGCAATAATTACATACTACATATTTCAGGCTATGAAATAATGAAGTAGCTGTTTACAACTGAAAGTTCTTCAAATTTCTCATTTACAAATTTCTCATTCACAAATTTTACAATGTCTTCCTGTTCTGGCACATGACCTTTCTTAAGCAAAACCCAAGCAATACTCTGTTGGTTAACTGCCCAAGCTACGCTGCTCCTGTTTGTTGGGTTTTTTTTGTTCAGGATGGCCCCTTGTGTAAAGGCTGAATATGCCCTGTTGTTCAATATTTTCAGTTTAAAAGAAGGAAGACTGCTATGAAAATAATAAGCATGTCTTGTTTTGTGTGTTTTAGTGTGAGGGTTGGTTGTTAAACTGCTTAATGAATACATTTTGAAAATTGTGTGCTGTAATGTGGCTGGAAGATGTCAATATGCAAATGCATATGCATAAGCATGCAAATAACCACTAGTGTCAAAGTGAAATTTTGTAGCAAAATCAGGTTTGGGTGTTTTTGTGGTTTTTTTTTTTTGTGGATTGGTTTTGGTTTTGGGGGTAGGGGTTGTTGGGCTGTTCGTTTTTTTTTGGTGGTGGTGGTGGGTTGTTTTTTGGGTTTGGTGTTTTTTGGTTTTGTTTTTTTTTTTTTAACAATGAACTTTTTAAGGACACTTAACCATTTTCTGATGTAAAAGCTAAAACTGTTTCATGTACACCCATTCATGCTTAGCATAATATAAATGGGATGGTGTCTCATCTATCTTGTTGCTTACAGTATAAGGAAGGAGGCTTAGTTGCTTGCATCCCCTCCCCCCTTCTCTGTTCCCCTTTAGGCAGCATCTCTTTAGTATTTAAAGAGCTTTATCAGCTTTTTATGAGCTTCCTTTGGCTGGTTGGAAGGCTTTCATGACAGACTCAGCTATAATGTGACTGGGGTCATGCTGCACTCTCAGGAGGACGGGGTTAATGGAAACCCAGCCAACCTAGGGAGTAGCTTGATGTAAAACACTTGTATAGTGCGAAACGCTTTCACATCACCTGCAAAGAGGGCTGTAGAAGTATATGCTTGACTGGTGCAGGATGACACCGGGAAAAAGACAACTATGCACCAGGGGCCCTCAAGGCACAATGCAACCAGACTCCTTTGTTTCTGTGAACAAGCAGGTCCAGGCTACAGTTAGCAATACTGGTGTACTGTAAGTAAGTGTCTTAATTTAGCATGTCATGCTAACTCATGCTTCACAAAAACTGTAATTTTACTGAGAAAGCTTTGAAGTCAACTAATGAGGCATTTTGCTTGGCAGTTGTCTTTGTGTTGCTATGAAGTTAGTATTGCCAGATTGTAAAACACTACCAGGTAGCTATTCAGATCTAGAAATACAAATTTTGGATCTAGGTACCTTATCTTATTCTAAGGTATAATGCCCAGAACCCTCTGTTGCCCCTACAAAAGGGCTCCAAGGAACATCTGTACTAGCCACCTCCCAGCATTCCTCGGTAATGGGCTGGTCCATGAGGTGAAGAAACCCCTCCTGGGAGAAAAGATCTTAATGGTGAGAGTGGGGTAGATTTCTGCTATCTTAGGTTTGCCTTCTCTTACAAAATGAGATGGCTAAATAAAGCTTGGGATGTAATTGTTGCTTAAACTGTCTTTCAAGCAAAGTATAGTTGCTACAATAACTTCCATGTTCTGTCTGACTTAGTAACACTAAAATGCCTTGGCTTTATGAGAATAGGTGAGCAATCTGGAGTAGATTTGGAAGATGCAAGACAAAGCTGTTTCTTCAAGTAAACTAATTGGGCAAAACATGATACATTTGTGTTAGGTGCTTCTTGGAGTCCTGGAAAAGACACTTCAGGCAGTTGCACTGTATTTCTCCAGTCAAACCTGTAGATATTGAAGCTTTTGGGTTATATTTAATCTTTCCTTTGCCTTTAAAAACAATCTATCTCCCTGTGTACATGACTCTTTTTGGTAACAAACAACAAGCTGCTTCCATTCGTTGTTTTGGAAGCTCACCCATGGTAACCATTCATGAGGCAGTTGACACAAGTGGGAAGGAGTTTCTAAAAAAAACCCAATAAAGTAGAGAGGAGGAGGGGCAAAGAGATTTGAAACTCTTTTGTAAAGATCCAGTTAAAGATGGAAAAGTCATTGATATAATAAAGTTGAAAGTAGGGAGTTCCAATGATGACACAACTGGGGCATGTTGTAGAGGAGTGTCGTGGTTTAAACCCAGTCAGGTAATTCGTTCACTCACTTCCCCCCCTTTCTTGCCCTCCCCCTGCTCCCGGAGGGACGGAGAGGAGAATCGAAAAGAATGCAACTCCCACGGGTTGAGATAAGAACAGTTTAGTAACTAAGGTATAACACAAATCACTACTGCTACCACCAATGATAATAATGATAAAGGAAATAACAAGGGAAGAGACTACATCATCTTCGCCCCCCAGGCCCAACCAAGCCGATACCTCCTCCAACCCTGCAGAGCCCTTCCGGCTAACTCCCAGTTACATCCTGGGCATGACGTGCTGTGGTATGGAATACCCCTTTGGTCAGTTTGGGTCAGGTGTCCTGTCTCTGCTTCCTCCTGGCTCCCCCTCCTCCCCGGCAGAGCATGAGGCCCACAGAGTCCCCGGCCAAACCAAAATATCCTTGTTATCAGCTCTGTTCCCGATCTGAAAGTCAAAACACTGCACTGCACCAGCTACCAAGAAGGAGAAACATGACTGCCACTGCTGAACCCAGGACAAGGAGCAAGTCAACTGTCTAGGAAACATCATTGACCAGGGAAAAGTTGTCCTAGTTATGACTTTTGTTTGAAGAATATAACAAGTTTTTTTGTATACTTTGTTTTATGCGTTGTTTACAATTTAGTTTCTTATGTGTTTTTTTCTAAATCACTTATGGATATACAATCCAATATTTAGGGTTTTGATCATGGCAACTTCTGTTGATGTTCCTGTTTCTCAGGCATATTATCTCAAAGATCTTTCTTTCACTGTTCTTCCAGCAGTCAATTACATATGCAACTCTACCTCCACTCGCCTCACTTTTTTAATCTTTGTAGTGTCTCTGGATAATGAGTATGAATGTTTAGAGTCCTAGTCATGACCCTATGGCTGGTAAAGCATGCCCTATTTCAATTTTCTGTTCAGAACTGGGTTTTAACCCACTTTTAGTGTTTTCCGTCACAAGTATACACTGCTTCTCTTTCTGCCATCTTTTTCTCCAGAGTTTTATTGTAGAACATTTCCTACTTTCCTGCCTACCAAGTTGCGGGCTGTGTTAGCCACTCTGAAGGTCAGACTAGGTCTTTCCAACAGCCCTCTTCAGTCAGGAAGCTCTGGTGCTTCTTACATATCGTCCTTGTGAGTTGCAGTTCTCTGTGTTAGCTACTAATCCCTCAGATTTCAGCCTTTTTTTAAGCATTCACTGTAAAAGGCAGGAATATGTTACCTGATGTGTCTCACCCAGCTTCCTGCTTCCTGCACACCTAAGCCACACTAGCTCAAATGTAACAAAAATCACTATTTCTAAAAAAGTGAAGCATTTTCAAATCAACCTATTTACATTACACTTCAGAGCCTTAATGTGATATCATATTTCTTGTTTGGAGATTTTATTATGAAGAAATTAAACCAAAATATCTTTGTGCAATTAGCTGTAACTGGGCTTTTATAGGCAGGCATACCTTCTTGGAGAGGGAAGTGGTGAGGAGTTATGTTTTGGACATGTCAATGATGAAACCACTGGTAGTTTAATAGTATCAGGCATCATGAAGGTTGTTAAAGATAGATATGTGTGGAACATAACTCGGACTGTCTGGTTAGTCAGAGAAAAATGACTCCATTTTTATCTGAGGTGGTCTCAATCACTACTTGGCAAACATCCTTGAAAACACTGGGAGTCTAGGCTGGTTGTTTAGGTACCTAAGTTAAACAGCAACAGCTCAGAAAGTGCTTTTTGATATTTCCAGCAATAAAATGTTTATTTGGAATATTTCTTTAGTGATCTGTTATGCCGTAGCCATATCCTAGCAGGCGCTCATCAATTTTAAGAGGTAATACCTGCTTATGAATATTTTGCAATGTTGTTTCCCATAAATCCAAATTCTCCTTCCAAATGACATGTTCCAGTTATATATATTTTTTAATCCGTTAATATTTTATCAAGACAATGTGTTCTTTGTCCTTTTGTAGCCATTAAACACTGAGTGATCAGTATATATGGGAATACGCACCTAACCGTGATTGCTGCAGAACTGTAAAACAGTTGTTCTGTACCAGCAACAGAATTATTGTTCATGTCTACTTCATTTGCATGTGTAAGTACACTTTTTATTCTTCCTTTTTTAAATACCAAAGTGCTTCACCTGTAAATTAGCAAAATGCTTCTCTGAAACACAAGTCATCTTTCTGCATTCCCAAGCTAGTTTCTCTTCAGCAGCTCACATTAGAAGATGCCCAAGGGTAGTGACTGCAGATGATCTAATAAACCATCACAAGGACATAAAGTCAATATCACATTACTCAGGTGTGTGTTAGTCCCTGTACAGGTCTATTGCTTCTTTAAGAGAAATAAAGGTTTAACAGCTTGGTCACTCTTTAGGTGTGCAGTGAGCAGCACAGATGAGACAGAAGTGTTTAGGAAGGTTGTAATAAAAGACAGATTATATCATCCTATCTTCTATTAACCACTATTGCTGGCAGGTATCTAAATCAAAGTAGTGTGGTATAAGAAAGAAAAAATAGACTCTGGCATTCATGCAAATAAGCAAAGAAGTGTAGTATGTGGACTTTTAACCAAAACCACTGTAGAGAACACAGAGCTACTCAGAAGGGCATAAACTAGTCTCACCCTGAATTATGTGGGTGGGTTCTGAGAGAAATCTGCTTAGTTTCTGAAACTTATTGGAAGAGAAGAAAAGGATAGATACAGGACATGGGTGCTTTGTGGTAGTCTCATGTGAACAGGCAGGAAAAATCCAGGTAGGCTGGTAAAAAAACACACAAAGCTCAAGCATTCAAAAAATAATAACAAAAGAAAGGGAAAAAATATGTTTTTCCAACTGATCTATAAAGTTTTTGGCTGATATCAAGAGAAAAGTAAACTGCATTTCAGAGAAAGATATGGAAAGTTCAGCTTGTAGCACAAATCTGAAAGGTGGAATAGAAGCTGTTTTCTCTGCATACCAGGAAACTGCGCTGATAAGCACAAGAAAAAAGAAAAGTTATCAGCTATGTGGTACATGCATCACAAAAAATGTGGGGGGGGGAGAGGGAGGGGAGAGATGTGATTTTTCCTTGTCCTATGTAAGTATATCTTTAGGGTAGTCTTTTTGGCCATTGCAAAACCTCAGATCACTCTTGTTAAGAATAATACTTGAAGTATGGTGTGGTGGAGACCTGCTTCTTGGAGATGTCTGTTGTCGTGGCTTAAACCCAGTCTTTGCTCTCGGAGGGCCGAAAAGAATTGCAAAACTAAGGTATAACACAATCACTGCTACCGCCAATGTTAAAGGAAATAACAAGGGAAGAGAATACATCATCTCACCACCAGCCGACCAATACTCGCCCCCCCCAGCCCGACCAAGCTCTGACCGATACCTCCTCCAACCCTGCAGTCCCCCAGCCCTTCCGGCTAACTCCCAGTTACATCCTGGGCATGACCTGCTGTGGTATGGAATACCTCTTTGGTCAGTTTGTGGCAGAGCATGAGGCTCACAAAGTCCTTGGCCAAACCAAAACATCATTGTTATCAGCTCTGTTCCTGAGCTGAAAGTCAAAACACTGCACTACACCAGCTACCAAGAGGGAGAAAAATGACTGCTACTGCTGAACCCAGGACACTGTACTTCTGCCTGCTGATTGGGAAGGAGTAAATTAATTCCTTGTTTTGTTTTACTTGCATGTGCAGCTTTTGCTTTATTTATTAAACTTTTTTTATCTCAACTCACAAGTTTTATCATTTTTACCCTTCCAGTTATCTCCCACATCCCACTGAGGTGGAAGGGAGTGGGCAAGTGGCTGTGTGGTGTTCAGTTACCAGCTGGGGTTAAACCATGACAACTTTACAAAAGTATAAGAAGATGTATATTCCAGGCTTGCTTAGCTAATTGGAAGTCTACTGTTTAATTTGGTTCAATTGGACAAAAAAGGAAAAGAATTTATTGCTTTCAAAACTCCATTTGAAAAATGACATTTCAAGAGAACATTTTCTGCTGTCTCTTCAGCACAAGAGATATTCCAGAAATCATACTATGCTATTTTTGCATATGGCACGATCTGAAAGATGCACAAGACAAAACTAATTGCATGGTTGCAGATGAAGGTAAATTGAATGTGAAAATGAACTACAGAAAAATTAAGTTGGTGCTGAGAAAACAAATAGCTTGTAACACCATGGGAAGACAAGTAATTGGACTGGATTGGAACAAACAGAGAATAAAGCAATTTGAAGCAACAGTTCTTCTGGCCTTTGGAAATCAGGTTAGGAATGATTAGACACCACTGATACTCTACATAAGTAGAAACTGTAACACTTCTGTAACACACTGGGGAAGAGGAGATGGGGGTATCTTTAAGGAGTAACTGGAACACAGAAAAGACTTTCTGAAGAAAACTAAGGCTGGAAAACAAAATGCTAAAAATCAGTGCTCCAGAAGCTGGAGAAGCATTCTTGCAAGGAAACTCTCTGGAGGCATTTGGCTCCCAAGTGCAGATATCAGCTCTGCTGTCCTTAGCCTTTGTCACTGGATGTCAGAAATGTGTTGAGATGTGCACATTGTGTGGCTGTATAGCTAAAATACATCACAAAACTCACAAAAATGTTCTCAACAACGAAGAAGCTTTTACGTTATCGATATCCTAATGTTTGGTCTTGGTGCCACAAAAGTGAAGCCTAAGGTGAAGTATTGTCTTGAAAATAATTTGTAGTAGCAGATCAGTTCCTGCACAGTTTCAGAAATTGAAACAAAACAAGCAAGAGCAGAAGATAAAATGTGGAAGATTCAAAGGAACAAGTGAATGAGATACAATAACTGTTCTGTATAAAGATGTTATCAGAAACAGTAAAAGAAATAGGTAAGTATTTAAATAACTGCCCTGAAAGCAGCCATGCAAGCAAGGTAATGAATTCAGGCAAACGTAATGTTCACTGGATACAGTACCATTTTCATTATGCTTAGTGTATCTGCATGTACCTCTGAAAAATTGGTGGATTTCATTTCATCCTTCCATGGGTTAGCAGAAAAATAATCCCACGGCCTAGTAAAATAAGTCCTGAACAATACTAGAGATCTTCAAAACCTTCCCTAGGTTTTGTAGAGCATTCAAACCTCACCTGTGTGGTCAGTTTCACCCATGCATCTTGACAGTTTGAGCATGATGCTGAAATCAATAACATCTGCAAATATTTCTCCTGATTCCCAGCAGTACCAATCATGGCAAAATGAAAGTTGGTTGGATGGAGGAAGGCGGTAGTGATACTGTTACAGTAAACCACAAAACTTCTGAAATCTTTGAAAAGGAGCTTCTTAACAGGGCTGGGAATCTGATATAGCTGGAGTTTGGTAACCAAGCAGATGAGTTCATGTGAAGATAGGGAATAAGCATCTAAGTGACATATCAGACACCTGAGGATTTCTCCTACTAGTGCAGCCACACCTGATGATGAAAATACTGGCCTGAGGGGCTGAAATAGGCAGTGAAGAGAGCACTTGCTGTGGTCCCACAAAGCTATTAACAGACACCTGCTGCACAGAGAGAAGACGCTATGCAATTACAACTGCTACCACATGATCTTTGGATGCTGCTAATGGCTATGTGCCCAGGCACAAGCAGCAATGTCCCCTGCACAGTCTTGCCCAAAGAGCAAAGCCTCATGATACTTCTATGTAAGATTAATATGAAGCTTCATTAGTTATGACATCTCCTACTTGCCTGTGTGCCAAGAGTGGGTATACTGTGCTTTTGCCCACTGTGATAACTTCAAATTAATGTAATTAGGTCCTTGTTTTTCTGTCTTGACTTTTTATCAGCCTTATTATATTCAGTATTTTGGCATCAGCTCACTAACTATGCTTAAGAGTCCTTAGTTCCTAACCAGCTGTTTTTCTAAGGGTTAATCCTCACTCACAGACAGCAATGGTGGCTTGCATGAGAGGAAGGGGATTCATGGCCCAATAAATGACTAAAACTTTTGCACTTCATAGATAGCAGACTTTGCAAATTGACTGTCCTTTTCAGTCACTTTTAAACTCCTGAAATGTGTTTTTACAATGATTTCAAGTCAGTATAAATTTGCAGGTCAAGTTCGGTAAAATGAGGAGTAAATGAAAATCGTAATGATGTAAATGAAAATAATAATAATGAAGAGTGCACAGCAATCAGAATAGTGAAAATGCCACTATTAAAAGGGCAAGAAATTTTTTTTTCTTTTAAAAGAGAAGAAATTCTGTTCAGAAAATTGTTATATATATCGATGTTTGTATGGTATTTTGGGGGCCATGTAATGCAGTTTTTAATTAGTGCTGTCTAGGAAAGGAAACATTGTCATTAGGAATAATTTTAAGAGGCAAGAGGTGAAAAGTAGACAAGAATCTTGAATTGTAAGAATTTAGATCTTCCTGAGATCTTAGGACTTCAGTTAATAGGCTTATGAATGTTTATTGATAGCCTGATAGGTAAAATGAAAATTTTTGCACCCTTGGCAAATAAATTTGAAAGAGCTACCTCTTCCTTCTCTCCTACAGGCTTTCATTTACATAAGCCAAAATCAACTCCCCCACCACAGGAATAAACTAGTAAATACAAGGGCTTTTCACACAAGCAATTCCAGCCAAGGGGGTGTTGGCAAAATTAGCTGTGTGTAAAGTGGAACAGAGGCAACCTTTAGAGACAAGAGTTCTCTTCTTTGAGGCTGGATGCAGGGAGAGAAGGACATCTGAGTGCTGCTTCCCTTGTTCTTGGCTAGGTGATGCTGAGAGGTTCAAAACTAAGGTTTGGAGAAGGGAACTGTTGAGAAGTTACTGGGGAAGTGGCTAATGGTGGCTGGTTGTGCTGAGAGTGCCATAGTCAAACAAGAAGAGGGGCTGAGAGGTGGCAGCTAGACTCTGTGGCAGAGAGGTGGCTGCTGTTGAAACATGTTTAACAGTAGATTTAGAATCTCTCTGCCCTGTGATCACTTGCTTCCATTTTTGTTCATAATGAACTAATGTGCTGTGAAATGTCAGACTCTGACAGTCTTTTTCCTTGCCTGGCCTTTGAAGGGAGAGAACAGGAAAGTCCCTATTTTCATGTTTATGCCTATGCCTATGACATTTTCTAGAATATGTGCTCTGGTGGAGGTTTGAACATGGAAGTGAAGGAACCTGTAGCATGCACAATACAGCATTCTGACTGAGTGTTACAGGTTGATTTTCGTCTTTTCCCTGTACTTAATACTCATTTTGTACCTACATTTAAGTTCTCCATTCTCTGGTTAGAAAATTTTTTCAGTTGACACTCTAATTACGCAAAGTAACAGAAGTTTTCTTCCTTCAGTGTTTGCTTCTAACCAGTCCATGTTGTTTATTTGAGCTATTGTATGACACAGCAACTGAGTTAATGGCTTCAGGTCATTTTTTTAAAGCTTTTATACTTTCTTTCCAAGTAAAGCATAATATTAGTGGTAACCAACACGAAGATAGTACCTGTAGTTTCAAATATCAATAAGCACCCTGCTAAGAACAGTTTTTAGTAAGGTCCAGGTACATGTGTTCTGAGATCCAGGAGAGATGAGCCTTTTGGAAACAATGCTATTTTCAGAAGGTAATTCTGTTGGTTTCTGTCATTTCTCAGAACTCTGTCTTAGAGTCTTTCTGTTTGTTTGATTGGGTTGTTTTGGTTTGGGTTGGTTTTTTTATTTGTGGGTATTTGGGGGGTGGGGGGTGTGGCGTGGTTGGTTTGTGGTTTTTGTGTGGGTTTTTTTTCTTGTTTGTTTTTTTTTTTTTCCCTAGCTAAAGTTTTCTGTAACTTTCAGCCCATGATCTGAATGTTTCTCCTTTCTGAGACAAGGTAGCAATGGCAGAACTGTCTAATGGGCGTCACAAACACTTTCAACTGTTTTTTCCCTTTAGCATCCCCTCAGTCTAAAAAGGCAGATGACTTTCTTTTGGGAACTACATGGACCCCCACATTCATGATATGGGTTTCCGAACCTGCTTTTTTTTTTTTTTTTTAAACGTTTACTATATCAACCATATGATTAAAAAACAAGAGACAGAAAAAGCCTTGCGTCTTTTATCTTCACAGTCAATAGTCCTCAAAGTATGCCAGTACAATGTTATGTTAGGCTGCTAAACACTATATGAAGTCAAATCCTTTAATGTACATTTCTTTTCACTGCCATGAAGTCTGCTGTTCAAACCCTGTTAGAGGTCTTTAACCTTCTGTGGTGACGGTTTTCATTGTTGAAAGTCTTGCCTTTTTTTTTGCATTTTTTTTTCCCCGACCCAAACTTTGGCAGAGCTGTTAACTGTTCTGAGGGTTTTCTTGTTTGTTTGTTTGTTTTCATTTGGACTGGTTTCCTCTGTTATACTCCCACTAACAGAGCCAAAGCGCCTAACAGAGGTTTGCTTCGTTCAATGTCTGTTCAGCACTGGATAACATGAAGCTCTCCACAGTAGAGCAACTGTTTCCAGCTGCCTTTTGCCAGTCATTTAGTGCACAGTTCTTTACAGCTGGCATGATGAGTTTGGTAAAGAGACAAATCCAAGCCTTAAGGGAATTAGGGAAACTGGGAAACTTAACAGAGGGAAGCAGCAATTTTGCTTGACCAGGTAAAGAGCTAATAGATTCTGTAGGACGATTATGGGCCCTCCATCAGTGAGTCACCACTCAGACTCCTCACTTGGAATCATTTATTAGTTTAGCATTTCTTTGCAGCTTTTTCACACTGACATTGATTTACCTCAGTAACTGAGTCGGTCTAGCTGTCACAAATATCTTCATACTTGCAGCTTAAAGTCAGCTGAACTGAATTTAAAAAGATGCTTTTTCTTCCCTGTGAGGAAGACCTTATTCTCCAGACTGACTCCTGGGTTTGGGAACCAGATCCCAAGCCTGACACAAAGCCAAAGCAGTCAGTAATATCTAAGTTCAGCAGAACTTAGGCGCCTCCTCTAGATGTATCATTGGCTTTTGATCTTGAGAATAGGTTTTACACCTTGTAGATCCAAAATACTGACAAGAACTTTCTTTATGATTTGGAAGGAAAAAAAAAGCCAACAACCAAAAACCCTGTAGTTTTAGCTGAATAGCCAAGGACTGACTAAATATTGATATAATTTGCCTTCCAGAGAAGGGCTGAGGCACGTTGGCAAGACAGCTTGTGCAGTGTTTGTAGTATATGATCACCTTATATTTAGCATTCTTTCATGATGCCAGATGCTGCTACTTTATAGTTTTTCTTTCCTTTAAAAAAAAAAGTTCTTAACTTATATATTTGAATTTGTAGTCTGAACATAAGTTGATAACATTACAGATTGCCTCTTGTGTACAATATCTATTGCACCTTCCTTAATTCATAACCTGGAAAGGACTGGAACCAGTGACTTCAGGATAACCCTTAGAACTGTTTTGAAATGGAGTTTTAACTGGAATTTTGTGACAAAAAGATACTTCTATTGCTACAAGAACTCTTTAGTTAGAGCTCTAGATTTTCTGTCACTTGTTTTGTTTCACTCTAATGAAAAAAAATGCATATTTTGTTTGTAGTGAGGTAGAGTGACAAATGTTGAAAATTACATTATTGTATAACAGATTGAAAACTTTGACAAGTAATGGTCTTAAATAATAATATTAAAATATTTTAATAGCAGAATTAATACAAAAAAATGAAATTTGATGAAAAATCAATAAATGGAAATAGCTGTTAAAAAAACAGAAATATTTAACCATAATTATCTACACATAAAATTAATAACTTAGGAAAAAGTATTTCCTTTAGGAAACATACGGAAAGTCATGGAATTGTTCCCTCTTCCTATTTGTGTTTCCTGAAATATTAATTTCTTACAGTTCTGCACTGCAGGAAGGCATATTATGCTTAGAATCTGCATGCAATCAAAAGGAAAACCCTGATGGGAGACAAGTACTTGCCATAAATTAGTAGCTTTATGAATATTTGAGTTGGTTGAACTCATGAAGCATCCTAGTAGGTGAGGTCTGCTGTCATAGTAGCTATACAATTATTCTTCTCTACTCTGATGTGCGAGTACTGTGGGAAATGGATCTCAGTTGGCTAGAGGCAGACCTTCTGTACACTGATTATCATTCTGTGAATGGAAGTAGGGGAAGAATAAAATGGGGATAAAGAATGTTTTCTGTTAAATTATAAAAGAGGAGCATTCTGTATGAATTGCCCTCCTCTAATTTTCACTGTGTAAGTATGTAATGAAATAATGCATGCTAATCTTCATGAATCAATCAGGAATATGTTTAAAATGTTTTACTTATTTCCTGCTGCTGTGGGTGTTATTTTTATAGATTCCAAATACCCTGAACATATTCCTTCAAGGGGGTAAAGCTTGAAAGAATAATAGCTGTGAACTCAATACACTATCAAAGATGTTGTTTGCCAGGTTAAGATCTTCCATTCACCTAAGAAGCTCTGAGTAATTTACAAGCAGGGCTATTTCTAAGGTGTGAAAGTATTACTACATCACCAGGGAGGCATACTAGTTACCATCTACAAAATTACTTTTCTGTTTTCTATTGTGTAGTCAGAAATTTTGGTGTTTAGAATGACAGAGATGTGACCTGAGAAAGTTGGTATAATAAATCTGTGTCTGGTTCTCAGGGACACACATGGGTTGCTGTCTTAGATCTCCTGCACAATTTCATATCACCAAGAGAGTGAGGGTTGCTGTAAAGCTACTCTTGAGTAGCTGGAAACACATGCTTATGGCCCAAGAGGATTCAAGAGGGGGATCCAGACTCATGTTTAATTCTACATCACCAAAGGCACCGCAGGTGCCACCGGAGATCTGAGATCCTAATAACATCTATTAACTAGTCCTTCTGTATATCATGGTTTTCCAACCAGAGTTACAATTTAGAAAGTAACAGAAAAATGTTAACAGTTTTCTTATATGTGTAATAACTGATTAACTAATGAAGGGCTAAAATTCCGTGGAAAGGGATTTGGGTGACACCATGAACCTGAAGTGCAGAACAGCAGAGGTTTTTTCATTGTTACTAAATGCAAGAGCCCTGAGAGGCATTTTCCCTTTTCTGAATCCTGGGTTTACTAGTTAAGTATTAGAGTGTGTAGGCAGACTATTCCTGCTTCCATTCCTGTGCTGTACTGATTGTACAGAAAATGTAAAACACTGATTCTGTCAGTAAAAGGAAATTTTGAAGGAGTATTGCATATCTTCTGGCCTCACTTCTAACAAACTAGCTGCTATCTTTATAAGTCTCTTTGGCATATTTTCTTTTTTACCCTTCTTCCCCAAGATACTTATGTTGCATCTTCTATATTAAGTAGACACATGCATAATTCAAAATACATGATTAAAAATTGAATATAAACACTTTGGCATAATTGTGTTAGGAACACTGGAACTGCTACTGTAACAATATGAAGCTGTGTTTAGTCTGCATATAATGTTACTGGTTTAAATAAGAGAAACAGTCTACGTAACTTTGAGAACTAGTCAGAACTATCTGGATTCTGATTTTATCTGGAACTTCCTATGGAACCAGTCAGCCTGAGCGCAGTATTGTAGCCTACTTCTGAAAAACCTTTCAAGGTAACGTTCTAGAAAGGGAATTACGATAGCCACCAACGAAGACCTTCTAGTGTGACTTGTCTTAAAAGGAAGCATATATGCTTACATTTTTATGGACCACACAAGTATGTACTTCTTGGAAGGGGTTTTCTTTGTTAGACATTCTTCCAACACTTAAAAATGCTCAGATTAATCTTGATGCAAAATGCCAATAACTTTCACAGGTGGGAAACCCATTTTTCATAGATCATTATTCAAATCTTCTCAGTGTAGCAGAACTTCACTTTTCATGTTCAGTTCCAGTTTGACAAAGGAAGCTTAGTTTTAAAAAGAGTCACTACAAAAAGGAAAACCATTATTGGAATTCTAATTAACACTTTGACATTGTATTACAGCACTGGAAGCATATAAAATTATTCCTCAGGGGTCTACCACCACTGGGAAAGGTGATTGATTCTGCTACCTGTAGAAAGTAATAGATAACGTATTAAGTAACACAAGGATGGTTTGTTTTGTTCACACAAAGACAAATTTCATCTTCATTTTATTTTTTAGATGAGAGGCAGCACCACAGAGAGGCACAGCTGCAAACCTCAAAATTCTGCTGCTCCATATTGGGACTCTGATGGAGTAGAACATTAATCTGTATAGCAAACAAATGACTATCATTTACATAATTGCATTTAGTCACAACTCATAACATATTCATAAGCCCATGAGTGAGAATGATGCATTTGCTATGGAAGTGATAGAAACAGTGGATCAGTCTGGGCTTTACAAGGATAGGAAGAGTAACAGAAGGAATTGATGTGCCAAAATGTTAGAAATCTCAGATTTATGATTTGAGTTCAGCCAACAGGTACTGGTACTCTTTGGTCTTTTTGTACAGCTGGATTTTGCTTCTGCTAGTGATTGTGCATTCAGGCTTTTTGTGTAAACGTGAGGTAATTCTTGGTGAACATTGTGGACAAAGGGCAAAGATTTATCTTTCTCCAGAAATGCTTTTGTTAACAATTAATGATTTACCTGGAAATGAAAGAAAGTGGATAGAGGCTAGAAAGACTTCCAATAAATCTCTCTTGTATCTCTATACTTCTTATTACTAGCATTGTTCTACCTTGCCAGTGATTAATTATCAAAGTAAAGCTTCCATAAAGTTTAAATAAGCCCATGTCTGTTTCTTTCCCAGAAGAGTATCAACTAATAATCTTAGGCATAATTTTTATCCCTTCTTGATTACTAATGTTTGCACTTCCTCTCTTACATTTTTTCCTCTTCTGTTTTATTCTCCTTTTTTTCTCTTGATTTTTACAAGTCAGAGAAGCACTCATCCCACAGTTATAAGCAGCTGTTATGACATCTCTTCCAGTTCCATCTTACTCTGCATATTTCACATCAATTCCTTTAATTCTGCTTTTTTTTTTGAGCTACTGGACATCTGTTTCTGAGGCTTTTCATTATTAATTTCAACTATTTCTCGGAGGTTTAGACAACTCACTTGTCACAGCTCTGTCATTCCGAAGAACTTGCAACTACAAGTCAGGTTTTAGAGAAAAGAAAAAAGAAAGCTATGATATAAAAAGCACTTTATCTGACATAATCAATTACAATAAAAAAGGCATGATTCAACTAAAACCAGTCATTTGTTTTCTCTTGGAAATAACAACTCTGTCAGATAACTCTATGTACAGAAAAGAATTGGTCTCCTGTTCAGGTTTGTGGGGTTATTATTCTTTTTCTCCAAACAACTTGCTGAGGCATCTCAGAGAACAGATCAATAACACAGCCAGGAGCAATAGGCTCCCTATTCCTATCTTTGCCAAGATGCTTATCTACAAGGTGTTCTGGGGTTGCATGTTTGGCTCTGAATGTTTGAGGGTTTCAGCGGCAAAGAGAGGGGAAGACCTTGCAAATAAGAAACCCTGTAGTGAATGAAAACTATTTAAAAGGCTGTGAGATGTATAACAGTATTGTGGTTTAAACCGTACATTATTTCTTATATCCACTTTACAAATCAGCCCTAGATGTCAATGTACCCCTCCAGAATGGTGCTGTATTTTAAAAGGAGGTGAGCAAGAGGGATAGCAGCTTTTCTTTTGAATCAGAACCTTAGCCTAAATTCAGCTTTAGGAAGATTGCCTGGCATGAGTGTTAATATTCCTACAATTAGCTTGTTACTCATATCTTTTTACTGACAGAACTATGTGACTATGTTGTGTTCAAAAGTGATGCAGTCAGCTCTCTCAGAGAGCTTTCAGTGTAGAAGCAATGTGCGTATTCAACTCCAACCCACTTTATAAAAAATTAAATGAGACTTTTCAGAATAATTTTCATGAAACTCTATTGCATTCTTCATAAAATCCAAATAGATGCATCACAATTAAACTTCATGACTTCTCTATTTTCAGAGTTTTAAAATTCCCAGAACTCCTTTTTTTATGCATTCTTAAGCACTGCTAAAAAAAAAAAAAAATAAAAAAAAAAAAGTATGTCATGGGAAGAAAAACTATTCCTCAATCAATTTTTTATTTTTATCTGGAAACTAAATTTATTACATTAATAAAACACATCTTAGAAATGAATTTGTATATGGTGCTCATTTCAGCCCATTAGCCCATTGGTATGTGTTTATATTTTTATATCTAAGCATTTAATCTGTTAGAGACCATACTGGAGCTTAGGAAAAGTTTCATGACCACTGGACTACTTTCGGTTTCAGCATTTTTTGCTTAAATTAATTTTTTGCCTTTGTGTAACTTTTATTAAGTTTCTGGTAATTCCCATGATATAATGTATTTTTATGCGAAACAAGGAATTCTTTTTCCTTTCATCGGATAATCTTGTATTAGCTTATCATGTGCTTAATCTCTGGCCATAGGCAATAAATGAACTAATTAGTTACACACTGAGTTACTGTAGTCTTCCGTAAATTAGGTTCTACTGAAGGATTTGGTACTTGCCTGTGGGGTTTGCATCGGAGACTCCTACTTTATCCTCTGGTTTCATTTTGATCCTGGGAACTGCAGGTGTCAGTTCCACTGGCCACCTGGCTCTGTGACTGACCCAGGCAGCTGAAATCTGAAACCTCAAAGAATAATTAAGATTGTGAAAGTTTGGACCAAGCTCTTTGGAAACATTCTCCTTCATTTAGTTCTTGACAAGAAATCAGGTGGCTTCTGGCTTTTCTTTTTGAATACTGTCCCAAAGAACCTAAGGCAAATATTTCTAGCTGTCCAATATTTGTTAAAACTTACAAAGAAATGCACTGCAAAACATCTATTATCTCTGGACTCAGCCAGTACTTTCAGTCACATGTGGCTGATAGGATATTAGGTGTAGAGAAAATAAGCACTACAGAGAATTCATGGTCACCAATAGAAAACATTGTGATTTAGAAAACACGATATACAACAACTAAAAAGTGAAAATTAAAGTTGTGAAGGGTAAGAGAAAAGGTTGCAGGAATGGAGGAGGGGAGACATAACATTACAAATATCTACAAGGCTTCTTTCTATATGTGAAAAAGATTTATGGAGAGAACAGTTGTATTCTGAAAATGATTGTCTGGAGGAAATAGTAGAAAATTTTATTACTGAAAGCTGTCTTAGGGAAGATCAACACCTAACAAGGTTTTGAAATTACACACCTTCAGTTCAGTCTGTTATGGGCCCCTTTATCTCATGATAGCAGTTTCTTTTGTGAGAGGATGAAGTGCTGCACGTCTCAGGCTGAGCTGTGCTTGGTTTTTGGAAGTATGGTGTAAATATGAAACCTCCTTGTGAAAGTGGGAAAGATTACTGTGACTTCCATAAGCAGTGTGAAGGGGTGTAATGGAAATTAATGAAATGTGTTTGCTTAAAGACCATGAAAGCTCTTCTCAGGAATGCCCTGCTTTAAAGTGCTTAATTCAGGTAACCTTAGAACCACAGACAAAATAATTCTAAGTAATTTTTGATATTATATGTAAGTATTTTTAAATGGATTAATACATTTTTGGTGAGGCTAGTGGAAGGAATTAGAATAGAGGCATATTCCAAATGATCAGTAAGATGATACCTTAATACTGTGTAGTGAGTTATTTTATTTTGCATTTAGAAGTATTATTGGAAAATAGAGATGATTTCCAGCATATGCTTTTGTCAATGAAACTGTATAAAGAGGATCCCTAATGTCAATCAACATGGTCATTTAGTGCTAATAAAAACCTACTTTCCCATTTATGTTCACTATGCAATTACTGAACTGTACTTCAGTAGGAAGCTGACAAGCCCCTTGGAAGCAATAAAATAGATAAGTTCTTGAAGATCACATTCCAACCCAGCCTTCTGTGTCTCTATAATTTTTAACAGGTTTCAAAACCTATGGGATTTCTAACTGACCCTCATAGAAGTGATCTACAGCTTTGAGGATTAAATAATGCTTGCAAAGAAACCTGTTCTAAAGCATCCAAAAATTTCCATATCTGGAATGGTGGTGAAATCTGGGAAAGAAATATGAAAAAAAAAAAAGAAAAGTAGTAATGAAAACTTGTTTTCTAGCCATTATGAAAGAGAACTTCACATTGAAGAGAGAGCATCTCTGCTACACAGAAGAAATCTATAAACGTAACTTCCTTCTGTATATCAATATACTCCAATGATGTCAAGAGTCAGTTTGTGATACTTTAGAAAGATAAAAGTGAGAGGATGAAGGAGGTCATACTTTGAAGGAAGTATTTTCTCAACAGCTTAAGAGGATTTAGCATTCGTTTCCTGATGACATGATAAATATTGTCTTAGGCAATTCTTAAAGTATCCTAGTACCCTGATAACAAGCTCATAGCTTGTAACAGATACTGTAAGGTGGGGTTTGATTTTGTTTATAGGCTTAGGTACTTAGGAAAAAAATATAAATAAAACCCAAACAATAAAATTACTGGGAAAGGTTGTCAGTTTTTTGGGAAGTTACTGTGGTAGATGTAGGAGAGCAGAGAAAAAGAATGAATTTACCACAGACTTAAAGTGAATAATAATATTGTGATGAGTCAGTTGTAAATTTATGCAAGTAATGTGGAAGTATTTTTCTTCCAAGATATGTGAACAGTCTAAGTTCAGCAACGTGATCTGCTCATCAGTCAGTGTAGAGTGATAGAGCTAAATTTATCGAATCTCATGGTGTTAAATGGCAATCTTATAATCCAATGTGCTGTGTGATGCTACCAAAGAGGTATTTTAGGATGTTACCTATGCCTCCAAGGGTCCTTGTAACTTCGAGGAAGAATGTTTTGCACATTTCTCTTTACACTATGCACTTTCGGACATAGTTATGGTGTCCATTTCAAAATCCAGGGTCTTTTTCCTCCAACTTGCACAAGTGGTTCAGTTAATGGTTACTTATATCTTCTTGCTTTGCTTTCTTCCTTACCCCTGTTCCATGGTGATATTTTAGGATATATAGGGCTTTGGAAAATGGGTAGACCTAAAAAATCACCCCAATATTCAAGTCTGTCTTTCCTAAAATAAGCCATGCAGAGAATATGGCCTGATGGTTACTCCTTTTATCTGCTTCCCCTTAGGAACAGTTATGATGTAATTATCATGATTCATGCCACAGGCTGAAATACATCCATAAGAAATCTTGACCTGATGTGCTGTGCAGCTTCATTTGAGCCCTGCTCTGTCAGGGCCCTGACCTGTCTCTGATTATCCACCCAGTCTGTGTCTACTTCAGACATGTCAAAATGAAAATATGTTTACCCCAGGATCATTTCCCTTGATTGTCTACTGGCTTTAAACTTTGCCTATATCCTGCTCTCTTTATTGCAGTATTTCCCTTCCATATCTTAGTACAGGGCAGACACACGAATTATTCAAAGAACAGGTGTATGTATGCAGTTGCAGTAACCACAAAACTCTCTTAAGAAATAGAACATTTTTTTTATTTTCTCGAGTTTCAGTAAACTCTAAAAAAGATCTAATCTAACAAGTTGGAACAGGCAACAATATACACAACAGAAAGCAGTAACTCAGCAACAGGAGGATTCTAACAAATTAGAAGTTATCTTTTATAGTAGAATACTCTAAATTAATTATGAACTTTAAAGGTCACATGATAGACACAGATGGCAGATTAAAAGTATATTCAGTAAATATTTACTGGTCTGGGCACCTTCATCTCTATCAAGGCTTTCTTCAGACCCAACACACAGTAATTGCTATTTTCACAAAGTTCAGCTTATTAGAGTATCTGAATGTCTCAGGGCAATGGAGGGCACATTGCAGCTGGAAGATCACTGAAAAAACATCTTCCTGGGAAAAGTACCCTGTAATTGAAAAGAATGACTTGTTACAAATTAATAATTTGCCTTCCTAGGGAATTACTTGGTGTGATTGTACTTCAGGCCAGCGGTCATTACATTTGCTGTTGGCCAACATGTAACATTTGCTTACCATGATCCCATTAAACTACCAAAAAAGGTAAAAGTAGAAATTATGTCTTCTGTGGATTCTGTGTTATGCTTGGTGTCTTTTTCAGAAAGTGGACATCCGGGCCTGTGTAGAAATCAGTTTTGAATGCTGGTTTTGGGAAGAAAAGGGTTGATTTTTTTGTGTGGTTCACCACCTGAATTTTGCATCTGGGCAGTAAAATAAGTCAGTAATGAACAAGTTAGAACCCGTGTGCCTGTCCAGCTATCAGGCTAAGCCAAACAAATTGCAGTTTCACATAGGTTATGCAGAAGTGGTAAATTGGGCAAGTTTTCTTGGGGTGTTGCCTAAAGGTGATCAGGCTCTGATCAAGCTCCCACAGGACTGGGCACTTTGAGATGCTGCCTCTATGGCAGTCATCAAATCTTTTATGGTCTGAGGCTGAATATATTCAAAGATATTTGCCAAAGGTCTGGAGACAGACACATTGCTATTCACTAAGAGTAACTTTTCAACCTTGATGCTGTTAAACTCAGCCCTCCTCCTCATTCCCAGCCTTTTAGTGCCTTTTGCAAGATACCACATTGGGCTAGCTACAGTAAAAATGCATTGCTACTTAGCAGACTTAGCAAGCTCAGCAGTGAAGGGGTATTGCATCTAGTCTTGAAGGAGATGATACTGTTAGTACGGAAAGCGTTATAAAAGCTTTGATTTAACTATGGCATTTGGAGGGAAGAATGACATAGGAAAATCTGCCACAGGTACTATGCAGTTACTTATTTTTTTCTGAGGAATTTCTTGTGGCAGGCATTATGGGCACTTCATCTTCAGATAGTGATCTCTGTAAAGAAAATCACAGAAAGCTCTCAGGACAGAAAACCAGTCTTAAGGAAATAAGTCTTAAATGGAGTAAGTCAAAGGTGAAAGGGGCCATGTGGTTTGGTTAAAAGGAGCACTATCACATGAGGAACAATCCTGCAGAAAGAACTGAAAGATGGAAATTGCAGATCTTCTAAGAAGAGTTTATGTCTAGATCGATATGCTTTGCATCTGAGCTACACTTTCTCTCTGATTACAAGGCCGTATGATGAGAGTTAGATATTTTTTCCATGCATTTCCCACAGGCACCAAGCAGTCTGCCGACACAAGAGTGAGAAATAGAGAAACTGGGTTAGAGACTCACTTATACATATTGCAGGAACTTCACAGGACTCAGTTTACAGTGATGGGAATCCCAGAAGATCAATGACAATTGGTACGACCATCATTCTTCACTGACATTGTGAACTCTCGATAGCCTTTATGACTAAGAACAGTAATTGCATTTTAAATTGGCTAATACACTTCAGGTGGCAAAAACAGTATTTTAAACTGCAGGGGCTGTAAGCGGAAACAAAATTCAAGTTAGAGGGAATTTCAAGTGAAGGGGGATTTGCTTTGGGAGTAAGCACACAAAGGAGGAGGTAGCATATTTCTCACTTAAAAGTTTCCAAACAAGGCAGGAAGACATGCTACAGCTGGTAAGAGACTACTCTGCTCACTGCAGGAGAAAGTTCTGCTACCTCTGGTGATTGCTTTCAAGGACAGTGTGATCCAGTCTAGTCTCAAGTTTAGAAATCCTTTATCTATAAAAGGGCACTTGCTGCTAAGCTTCGCTAGAGAGGGAAGAAGCGAATGCACAAAAGTTTTGCCTGAGCAGTCCTTAAGGGTGTAGAGCCAGGGAATGCTCCTGTTGATAAGGAGAGAAAACTGTGAGACTTTATTGGCTGACTGGAACCCCAATGCCCCCAGGAATGTTGTCAACAGTGTTTGAAAATGCAGCTCCAGGCACTGTAATGTGTTTCCTCAGGAAATGCATGCTGTGCCTTTGCCACCTTCCCTCTGCTGTGATGTCTTAGGAGTGTGGCCACTGGACAGTGAGATATTAAGAGTAGCTATTTCTCTGCTAACTAGATGAACTAAAATACTTGCTTATCAAAGCACCTTCACCCCATTCCCTTGCTGTTGCTGAAATTGTCAAACTGCTGTGTCAAGGTTGTGGCACAGCCAAAAACCTCATTCAAAGCTCTGTTGGCCTGGCACAGAGCATGGCTTCCTATTTTTACCTTGTCAGTGGTGCTGTGTTCCATCTTACCTGCTTCCTGGTAGGAGTGTTAATGAACTCTTCACCACCTTCAGGCAGCAGCACGGCCTCTGACTTTACTCAGAGATTCAACTTTTGAACCAAAGTAATTCAAATGTAATGCAAAAGAAATCCTTCTATTTATCTTGAGTTTCCCAGAGCTTCCTGTACATGTAAAAAGCAACATCAGCATGAAAATCTACAGTCTTCAGTTCTTCACAACTTCATGATGGCCATACAAAAAGGGATGATCTAAGGGATGGCTTTTATTTCACCTTTGCTCATTTAGCAAACTGCCACACTGCTGTACCTCCTCAATGTATGTACCTTGCAAAATGAGGCAGTTACAAATGGCAATAGATGATATTGGCTGTATCCTTGTTTCCGATACTTTATTTACAATGAAAGACAAACATGAAAGATTTGGGAACAGAGGGTTATAAGCAGATGCCAGCAGCCTCAAAGTATATTGCTCGAGCACACGCCCAGGGGGAGATGGAGGACGCACAAGACAGACAACTGCAAGTATGTGAAATATCTTGCCAAAGATGCTGCCTGTGCTACAAGGACTTGTGCAAATCTTTTGTTTTACATGCAAAGCCTAGAAAAGAAAGGCACTGTTCACCTATTCACAGCTGAACATTTAACTCCCTTTTCTCAGTTTATGCTATGCTAGCAGTACTGAAAATACTGTCTAGCTTCTTCATTGAAAGCATTAAGCCAGCATCTGAAGTGTTTCAGATTAATCCAAACTTGTTACAACTATGTTGTCCTGCATGACTTCAATACTTCTCTTTTTTCTGATTTGTCAAGTTTACAACAGTTTTGCTTTTGCTCTGTCCCTATGGCTGGAAATCGTGAGTGTATTTTGCAGAGAGTCTGTTAGTTTGCAAAATTAGAGGAAGGCTTCTTGCACTACCAGGGACTACACGGCAGTGAGGGACAATATGAAGCCCTTGTATTTCTCCCAGCAAATCCATTGGGAAAATGCCAAACCTACCACCTTCCACCATCAGCACTCAGAACTGAAGCTTGATCAAATGTGCAAATGATTTCTTTAATTATTGTTCATTAAAAAGCAATACATGCACAATCGTAAACTTTATTTTATCTCCCCATAGTATCTATACCTTATTACATCTGTAACAAATATAGTTTTAATGGAGCAGAGAGGAAAGGAATTTAGAGGGCATCCCTGTAATAAGTGATCTAAAGCTGCATAAAAAAACATATGAAGGGTTTAAAAATAAAATTAATTTGCACATGCTTGTTTGTTTTTTCTCCTTTCAGGAAATTACAATATTTGAGGGGTTTAAAAGGGACTATGTATCCTGATGCTTTTCACTTCTTTCTGTGGCATTTTTTTGTGCTGGTTTATTGTCCAGCCTTAAACACCCTTTTCATTATTATTGAAGAGCAAGGATAAATGAAACACAGATAATACCAAAAGAATGTTCTGTATTTTGAAAACTGGATTAAGAAACCCTAAGAAAGGTGTTCTAATCTTGCTGAAGTGTTCTGTGGTCCTTCTAAGCTGCTAAGTAGAAGCATCTACTCCTTTTCATTGATTCTAGAGGGCCATGAGCAAGTACCTCTGTCAGCTATAGTCTTTAGAAACACAAAATAGAAATACTGACTTACTGCCATTTTACAAACTTATCACAAGAGTACTCTAGCTTAGGTGCATCATTCACCTATCCATGTATTGCCTGAAAGGTAACAACACTGTGATTGCCTGCCAATGTGCTCTCCCCTCTGACAAGGTAGACCTTTCAAATACTGATGTATAGCTCTTTCTTTCCGTATTTGTCAGTCATATTTGTAGCAAGAGCAAAGCTGATGGTTAGCTGGCAATCTGCTCAAGATGCTGATAAGTAATAGGAGGTGAATATTGCAACTTGGCTTGGATACCTAAGCAGCAAGCAATGTTTCTCGCTTTTATATAGACAGACGTATAGAGTATAGGAAGATGTATAGTCATACAGATGTTGCTTGTCTGCTCATTTTCTGTTGGAAAATCAGATAAAAGTTGTTGGCTGTAACTCAGGGCACATCAGTAAGTCAGAATGAGATCTCCCTCCTAATGCGCACTCAGATTCATTGTACATGAAATGTGTAGACATTTTAGCAGTAAGATCAACTTCTTTCCCTTCCCCACCATAAAAATTGTCTTTAAGAAACTTGCTGGGGTTTTTTGTTATACAATAAGCAGAGCTCAATGATATGCAAATAGGGAAAAGCTATCAGGAGGTTCTACTGAAGCTTATCCTTTCCTTCATTATCCTCTGCTGAAGATCAGTGAGATCTATTTTAACTCATACTCCACTGAAGTTTAGAATTTTCTTTTCTTTCTTCCCTCCCTCATCCCCACCCAGGTTACCTATCACACATTGAACTGAAACTTTGCTGAAAGCTTTTTTTTTTTTTTTTGAAAGTAAATACTTCTTTAAAAAAAAACATAGAAATTAATCTGGTATACAACTAAACAAAGGCGTTATGTTCCACAGGACATATTCCATCAAGCAGGGCTGAATTCCCATGAGTCCTTTGTTTTAGACCAGGGTAAACTTCAAGATTTTGGACCTGTATTCTTACGAGACTTTTCACCTCTAGTATCTTTTTTTTTGTGTTTTTTAGGTAACTCTTTCCTCTTGGAAGCCTTTCCCTGTTTTTCTGGTTTCTTTTTATAGGGTATTTATTTAATTGCCAAGCTATAATTAATATTTTACTTTTGTTTTCACTATTTACTACGTTAGCAGCTGCTTGGTTAATAACTTCCCACACACCAAAGTGCAAGTCAAAATATTCAAGAGAAGTGCAGTTCAATTTTTTTATGTTTACATTATTAAGAATTGAGCCTTGCAGGCAGGAGGTAAATCTATTTGAGTAGGTTACTGAGTCATTGCCTCCTAAATATAATTAATGCATGATAGTGAATTTATATGGTCAAATTAATTTTTAGTGCCAGAATATCCAGTGTTAGCAAACTTGGAACAGAGGATTTAGGAGCTTTCTCTTGCAAAATCTCTTCCCAGTTACTTTGTCAAGAGCAATTTTTAACTTGTCTCTAACTGGGAAGTAATGTTTCCTTAAATCCAGTGATATTTGAGAGTTGGATCATAGAGTCATAGAATAGTTAAGGTTGGAAAGAATCTTAAGATCATCTAGTTCCAACCCCCCTGCCATGGATGTACCTGGACGGTTTTGTGCATCTCCAGGTATGTCTACATTGACAAGTAATGTGGACCAATATGGGTGGATTCGTAACATAAATCAATTGGTGATGAAGATCTGATGTCCGCATGATGGGCATCATGAGGGAATTGCAGTTCAGATTAGGTCTAGTCTGATCCTGATGACTTTCTGAGGGTAAGGGACATCCAAAAGTGCTCCTGGGCTGCATCTTCTACTTATTCTTACACTCATGAGATCATGCTTGAGCAAGATCACCAAACAAACTTGCACAGACTTGGCTATTGGCCACCTCAGAAAAATATATAGTGAATGATTGCAATTATTCATTGTTGAAATTTCTTCTAACTTTCTGTTAAGTGCTTTTTGCAGTCATTCTTACATAGATCAAATCTGTATTTTTTATGTGTCATTTGAATGACAGAGCAGATTCTCCTTGGCTGGACCATATACCACAGATATTATTTCTGTAATTTTTTTCTAATCACATTTTGATTCTCTTTAGCGCTGGCTATTGGCTTGCATTCTGTTAATAGTGGTGAGATATCATTCAGTAAAAACAAATGAAAGTCTTCTGCCTTTTTTTTAATATATATACAAATGTGAGGATAAATTTTATACTGTTGTATTTTTTTTACTTAGAGGCAACCAAATAATAAAGTAATTTGTAGTAAATTATTTGGGGTCAGGCATTAACCTTATCTAGAGGAACTATGACAGATCCTGCTTTGTGTGTGTACCTGAGTTTGATGGGGAAAGTGTGCTGTGATAGGTAGCTGCATAAATTAATGATCAGATATAGCGACTTTTGATGTGACCTTTGATCTGCCCTCAGTTAAAAGCATGTAAACCTTCCATGTTTCCTGTATCAATGATTTATTTTCTCTTTGGTTCCTGTAACAGTCTCAATATAATATTCCTAAATATCTTTAAGCTCATGGTTCACCCATACAACATCTCCTCAGAGCATTTGTATCAAACCTAAGACAACAAACAAAAGAAAATAAATTCTTTGACTTTGACATTCTCATAGGAATTATTGATGAGAGCACTAAGGCCAGTTACTTGTAGTCTTTTCAGGTTCAGATAACAAAAGCTTTGACACTGAACATCCATTGCCATGGAATTACTTCAGTATCAATTTATTCTCTCCTTGAAAGAGATTTCAGTGGAAGAGAGTTTTGGCCAATTGTCATACCTTCCCAATGCCCAGGGACCAGCTGTTTATCTATTTTGAGGGGGTTTGTGAGTCAGTATCAAACAAGCTCTTCTTCCCTGCATTCAGCTATTGCATGATCCCAAGGACTCTTTCAAAGTTGCTGGTGGCACCACAAAGTGCACATATGGTTTCATCTCCCTTCTTGTGGTGTAGTGGCATGGCAGCTCTGGGTAGGGTGTGTGTAGGCGGTGGCTGGAGTTTTCAGAGATTTTTGGTTTCTGGAAGCCTGCGCTGACAGGCAGGAAATCAACTCATTCTGTGCAGTTGTGCTTTTTCACAGAGCATTTTTGGTGTGTTAACACCATTCAGCGGCATGCTGGTTTGCTTTTCAAAACAAGTACCTAAAACCAACAGAAGCCAAGTTGTGCCAAAAACAAACGATTTTTTTTTTTTTTTTAAGAAAAAACCCTGCAAACCTCTGTGCTCTGAAGTTTTTCGGTATAAATAAATCAGTGCGGTAGAAAACTATGATTTTTTCATAAACTTGTCCAGTTGTCACTGTTGAGTTTGCCATATGAATGCATAATGTCATAGTCCCTCTTTCTCCCTGTTCGCATCGATCTTTTTCTGTGTTCTGAGACAAGTTGTAAAACTTACTTTTTACTTACTTAACAAATATAGCACTCCGGAATTCAAATAAGCAACACCTCTCTTGCTCCAACAGCTTTCCAGTTCACTGCAAATAACTGACCACTGCAGAAATGAAAGCACAGGGTGGTTGGTTTGTTTACTTTTAAGTAAAAAAGAGTGTTCTTTGAGGAAGTGGAGACTTTGAAAGGGAGAGCCACCCTTCAGGAAGACCTGAGTAGGGTGGAAGAGTGGGCTAACAAGAACCTTAAGAAGTGCAACAAGGACAGTGTAAGGTCTTGCACCTGGGTAGGCACAATCTAAGAGCGCAGCACAGGCTGGGATCTATCTGGCTGAGGAGCAGCTCTGTGAAAAGGGATGGGGAGGTCCTAATGGATAACAAGCTCAATATGAGTGAGCAGTGTGCAGCTGCAGCAAAGAAAGCCAACAGGATGCTGGGTTACATCAACAAGGGCATCACCAACAGAGGTAAAGTTCTCATTGTCCCACTCAATGTTATCAGACCACACCTGGAATACTATGTTCAGATTTTGTCTGTGCTCCACTGAAAAGGTGGACAGGCAGGACAGTGTTCAGAGAAGGGCCACAAAGGTGATCAAAGGACTGGGAAGCCTGTCATATGGGTAAAGACTGAGAGAACAGGGCTTATTCAGTCTTGAGAAAAGAAGGGTAGACTATCAACATGTTGTAGCACTTAAAGGGTGGTTAGAGAGAATTTGGAGGCTCTCATTTTGCAAGGAATCACATGGAAAAGACAAGGGGCACTAGTTACTCCTGGGAGATTCCAACTGGACACGGGGAATATTTTTCATAGTGAGAACAATCAGCCATTGAAATACTCTCCACATGGAAGTGGTATATTCCTCAGTGCTGGATACTTTCAAGATTCAGCTGGACAAGGTGGTGGGCCATCTTGTCTAGACCATACTTTTGCCAGGAAAGGTTGGACCAAATAATCCTTGAGGTCCCTTCCAACTTCGTATTCTGTGATTCTATGTCCTACCAGACAGAAAAAAAACCCAATAAACTGTTTTTCAATTGTCATTTGTCCTAGAAAGTAGAGAATGCTAAAATAGTAGCCTACTTCCCCAGGTAAGAAGGGAGGGAAGAGTTATGTGGTTTTGGCACTTCTGTCACAGTTCCTCATAACCAGTGGCTGTCACAGGCTGAAATGGACACCTACCTGGTGGTTCCTCACCAAGGTAATTTCATGCATTCATCCATGCATCACTGCATATGAACCTTTTCTTTGATACTGTCATAGGAGGGTGGATGATATCTATGTCAGACACTTGAATCTGGGATAATACCTGAAATCTTTTATTCTAAGGACATTGACATGACATTGGATATCTCTGAACCATGCTATATTTCTGTTCTGTTTTGTTAATGATGCACATCCTACCTAGACCCATGGTAAAATAATTTTTATTTTACAAACTGGGAGGTTTGCTTATTTCATTCCATACAGAAAGATGCATTATATGTGGGCAGATTGCAAGATTAATAGAGACACAAGAATTGAAGAAGGGGAAAATGAGTACACAACCAGTTCATACTCAGCCAAGCAATTCTTTGCTAAGTCAGAATGGTCACAGTACTTGTGATTGGGTCAGACAGCAGTGCTTCACCACATTGTTAATCACACCTTACATTTACTGTGTCAGCTTCAGTAATTGATGGATATCAAATTCTTCACTTACCACTATTTTAGCCTACCCCAAATCATATTCCATCCCAGCCCTGGGGAATATTAATCACCATTTTATTATATTCAACTGGAGAAGTTGTAATTCTTTGCCATAATTTTTAACTATATGTTATGGAGTAACCAATGAGCTTAAACTAACATACATTTATTAATTAGCATTAATGATAATTAGGAAGAGTTAAAAACAGTATGCCAGAAATAGGTTTTTCCATATTATTTTGAATAGCGTAGCATAGAGCCATCTGAAGTACCTTACTTAGAATATTTTACACAGAATTATTGCTCAGCATTTCAAAAGCAGAAGTCCTTTTTCTGTGAAATACAAGTCAGACTGTATTAGACTGGAATCTAATTTAGTGTAGCTCCTACTACTCCCTTAATTCCCCAAAGCACTTTACAATGCAATAATATGAGCTAGTAGTGTGATACACAAGCAGGTAAATCTGTATCTTATTTGCAGTGGGCTGGTTCCAGGCTTGCTTGTTAGCTTGTGTAGCTCCACTGCAGGTAGTGGGTGGTGTGAGGCTGTTTTATGCTAGCTAGGATTTGGTCCAAAGCCAGAGGTGTGTACCTAAAATGGCAAAGCATATGAAATACTATTTAAAAACAAAAATGAAAGGTTAGCCAGGAGATTCCATTTATTCCTACTACTTTTTAGGGTTTCTTGATCCAATACTTACAGAATTTAATAAGTTTTGGCTCATATCCCACATGAGCAATAAGGTCTTAAATTTTTCTCTGAAGGACACTAAAACAGGAATAAATGAGATTTCATTAAATGTCCCATCCACTACTAGCCACTTTTATAAATGAAGGTGTACTGCAAGTACAGAAAAGCATGTGGAAGTACATCTACCATTATGTGCTTAAAGGAGAAAGAAGGAAATACAGTGTTGTTTCTAAAACTGTTGATTGTTTTCCCACTTAATAAATCACCAACATTATGAACTCTAAGTGAGAAGCAATTTTGAGGATAAGAAGTTGATCTTCTTCCCAAGTACTTGTCTGAAGTAGTTGTGGAGGTAGCTGTAGTATCCCTTTCTTTGCAGACTGTTACTGATGGAGGTCAAGAGCTGAATGAGTTCTTGTTCCTTGACATCAGTTCCCTTCCTCTCCTCGTCTCTGTTTTCTAACCATTTTTCTCACTGAAGGCAGCAGCTGCATGTCTGTATGTCAGATGTTATTGGTATACACAACCCCAGAATTACAACTTTTTAAATAGCCTCTTATTTTTTGTCACTGAATGAAAAGCTTGTGGATTACAGCACTGTGTTCTAATATTAATAATAATGCAAATCTAGTGGCCACTGCAGATTAGAGTTTCCAAATTGCTGGTACATTCTTTTTCCCATTAAAAATTTCAGTTCTGTTTACATATCAGCTTCTGAAAATCCTGATCTTGACCTCTGTTGCTGTTGATATCTGAGTCAATTGCTTTCCATTTATTATTTGCACATTTAATTTCTTGACTGGATAGCACAATCATAAATATACTACAGAAAGAAAATATAAGTCATATTTAGGGGTTTTGTATTAAATTCGGTTTTATATAGAAACATTCTGTATTATGTGTACATAACAATTTCCCTTTATCTGTACTTCAGTTTGAACATTCTGAGTTGAGAAACAATAATATTATTTCATAAATAACCACATATGTTTCTTGTTTATGTTGAAATACCTTGGAAAGTGGAATTCAGTTTTGGTACTTTTTTTCTTCTAGTGTTATGGGCATTCATTTTCTACACTGAAGAATTGACTTAAAAACATCCTTTTTAGCAAAACTGATCTTTTTGTCAGACTTTTCCCTTTCATACATGCAAGATCCATGTTTGAAAATACTGACTTTTGAGTGGGCTTAAGGTTTGTTGGTTTTGTTTTAAGCAGCTTTAAGGTTGATAATTTTTGTTAGTATTAAAAAGATATTGACTACGTTTGAGCTATGTTGGCCACTGTTTTGGTGCTGGTTGCTGCTACTGTCATGCAAGGAGCGATTAGAAACTGATAGGGAAAGGAACCAAAAGTTTTTTGTTCTCCAGAATTCATAGAATTATGAAAAATAAAAGAAAGTGAAATTTATTGGCTTTGACAACTTTTATTAGGATTTGAGCAGTGTGACTTTGATGGATAGCTCATATAAATATGGTCAGTCCTCTGGACTGTCAAATGAGATGTTTGTTATTGGCTCAAGCCAAGTCAATGTCTAGGTGTTACTGGCAGTCCTCACCATGAGGGCTGTGTGTGGATGTAGCCTAGGAATCACCTGCACACTGGAAGACATTTTCTCCAGTACATGGGTTCATGCATATTTATGGAGTCAACTGAGATCTTCCACACTTGCTTTCTGCAAGTAGATGTAGGAGACATAACATATAGACTGAATGGATGAGCCTTCAGCACTTTTCTTCAGCACTGACCACTCTGCTCTCAAATAATAAAAGCAAAATTGATTTGTGTTTGCATTCAATAACTACCTCCAAGTTCCAGTACAATTGCCAGAAGAAGGATTAGTTTCACACACATGTAATAGAGATACCACATGTGCTGTCATCTTGTCTTTTATTGCAGTCAACTGCTTAATGATACTGTCTCCAGCTCTCCAAGTGAGTTCTATTAGCACTTGTCTTTAGTAAATTTGAAAAGTCAACCGATTCCTCCAGCATTTCAGCTGGAGGTTTTGAAAGTACTGATTATTTCGGCCTCTCCCTTATCAAAATGTCTATGCGTTCAGACAGAAATAATGCAGCACTAGATCTAGAGCACAATTAGCTCTCCAGGGAATGGGAAGGAAAGGAATATCCTGTGGGAATTCTTCATGATCAGGCAACAGTAGCATATCAGCTATTTTTGTTACTTCTTTGCAGATGGTTTAACAATCTGTTACAAGTTATATCCCCACATACAATCTTCCCTGGCTGCTTTTCTTTGAGTGACAATGATGTCTCTGGGTATCTCACTCCAAAAAATATACTTCCTCGATCCTAATGACACTTTATGTGACAAGCTTTCTACAGGTACCTGCTGATCAGCAGGTCCTATAATAGGACTCCAGGTCCTATTATAATCTGCCAGGTAGAAATAAATAAATCTATTAGCCCAGGCTGGGGTTGTTTCATCATTGTGACAGCTTCCCATGAGCCTACATTCGTTATATTTCCTCAAAATGCTCAGCCCCCATATCACCTGACAGCTGAATTTCCATGACTGGACTCTAGATTAATGCATCTTTAATCTTTATTTAATTACTTGTTAATAATCCAGTCCACTCCCAACCTCCCCTCTTTTTTTGACTACCTGATGTTTACTGGGAGACCAGACCGATGGCTGAAATTGCTGCCATGAATATTTTGGCATGAATTTTCTGGCAATTTTGTTAATCAAAATAAAATAATCACCTAAATATCTTTTGGTTCTTATTAAAGTGCACTGCACACGTCCAGTTCAGTATGGCAACAAGTTTCTCTCTCCTTTCAGAGGTGACAGAAAGATTGCTGTGCTGTTATAAATGCTGCTGCAGCCACTCTGGAAATCACATCAAACACACGTACAACTAATTTCTCTGCAGACCCTTCATTGTGAATTATCAATCCTAAAACCACACTTCATTATCTTTTCAGGTATGTTAGTGTGAATCAGGAGTAAAAATAGACCAGAGGAAAAACAAGTAGAAGGAAAGAGGAGTCAGACAGCTTTGATATGCCATAACTGTCATCTTTCTGAGTTATTCCCACTTTTTCGGGCGAGGGGGGAGGGAAGTAATATTGGAAGGTGAAAATTTCTGTTGTATGAGATTTAAACTGGTTCTTGTTCTAATTTTCTAATTTTCAAAGTTCTTTGTCAAAATGTATATCAAAAGGAGAAAACTTGAGAACACTGGAAGCTGAGGTAAAGCAGGCTGAAAAGGGCATAACTTTTTCCACCCCAGAGTAATTTGTTGAATAATGAAATAACATTAAGTCTGTATTTTCCTTTCTAAATACTGGATCTGCTCAGGTTGACTGCATTATAGTACGATTATCTATCAGGTTTCTCCTTGGCAACTGTATGAGCTTTGCTGTTGCCCAGCACTAGGAGGCTCTCCTGTGAACTTGCACTGAGCTAAGTAGCAGCTTTAATCCTGCTAGGGTCAATTCTTTAGTAAGTATTTCAGTTCTTCAGCACTCTTTGTCTCACTCAAGTTAAAGTAGTGTGCTGTTTTCTACCTCCTTTTCTACTATTCAAGTCACTGAAGTTCATTTTCCATCTTCAGGTTGTATTGTTGAATAATTATAACAGCTAAAATAAAATAAATTGGTTTAGTTCTTTACAGAGGGAAAAATGGGAGATGACCAAGCTGATAACCAGAGCATTGCTTTTCAGTAGGAGCATGTACTTAATAGAGATGGGTGTTCCTGTGCAAACTTTAATCCCACAGGCAAGAATACTCACAGTGGCTTCAGCTGCACCTGAGCATCCATGGTCTTGTCTAAGCATTGCAGCTTTCTGCGCCTGCAAATTTATTAATAATAAGATCATTGCACTAGGTGAGCTTGAAAGTATATCAAAGGAAGATATCTCACCTCCTACAGTAGAAAGCAATGGACATCTAAGAGTAGTGTTTCCAACGTATGTCCTCCAAATCTCATGTGAGTTGCAGTTTACATCTTGAGACATATATAGTACCTGCATAGAGAAAAATCTCAATGGATTTTTCTTCCACTATATTCTGCAGTTATTTTTTGAACTCATGTAAACTTTTACCATCTCCAACATCCTGTGATAATGAGTTCCATGGTTTTAATTGCATTTTGTGTGATTTTTTTTTTTATGCTTTCTATAATCTGTCATCTGTTCATTTAATTCCCTTTACTCCTTGCATTAGAAGCAAAATGAATAATTGTCCTCTGTGTACTTTCCCACTGCTCCATTGATTTTATAGATCTCTATCATGTCTTCACTTATTTCTGTTCCAAATTGAAGTCCTAATCTGCTTAGTTGTTTCTCATATGGGAGAACTGTTTCTTACCCTGCTATCTTAGCTAGCTGTGTAAATAGATATTACAGTATGTCTAAACCATTGACAGATTTTAATTTTGGTGTTTTTTTTTTTTTATTTTACTTTAATGCTGGCTGTAATGTTAGAAAAGAAGCAAGAGCTTTATGGTACATATTTTTCTTCAATGACTTTTTTAGTAGTTGATGTCTCTTAAATTTTCTGCCCAGTGAGGGGAAGAAGTAGTGCCCCCAGTTTCCAACTGTTGCATAAATATTTTTCAGCCACAGGATCTTGAGTTTATTGAAGGCACAGCTTAGTGCCTGTTGCTCTCTATGTTAATCCATAGATCTTGTCAGATATCACAGTCCTCAGGCAGGAGACTTCGAAGGCACACAGGATGTGAAAGAAGCATTGTAGCTAATTAATGACAATAATATAAATTTTTTCACTACTGAATGCTCTGTCTTCCTAAAGTGGATGGAACTGCCTCATGAGTAGCAAAACCTGATTTGTGGTGTCTGGCATTTGTAGTAAACCTATTGCCTTTACCAGTTTCTGTTCAATGTACCAGTTCCTCTGCATCTGGCTCCTAGCTCACAGCTTTCTTCTCTGACAGCAAGGACCCATCCTTCCTGACAACCTTTCAGGGCAGCAGATATTTTTGGCTGTGCTCAGTCTTCTCAGGGGAGCTTATCAGATCAAGTTCATCCTCTGCATAAGTCTCCAGAACTTAATTTTAAGCCACTGTGTCTTTAAATGGGATCCAGACATACCTCCTAAAATGTGAGCTTTGTTTTTTCCTTACTTTGTCCAAAAGAAGGTGTGATACTAACATGTGACAGCATTCCTCACAGTTATAGTCCACTGTAAACACAGGAAAATGTTTACAGCCTAAACTCACAGGTCTTTGTAAGAATGCATCTGCTAGGAGAAACAGAATTGCATCAGCTCTCCAGGTGAGCAAGACTGTTATAAACCTTCATTCAAATTTCACTTCAGTAAGACACTGTGATGAAACAAACACAACACCAAAGCCATGTCTCTGTGTGAGGATGCAGAGCAATTGTCTTCTGCACAGAGTTTCTGGGCTGGGCATCCCTTCAGCAGCATTGCTGCGATGGGCAGGAGTTTGTCCCCAGCTGTCACATATTTCCAAATGTTGGACACAGGCGTTCAACTGTTAAAGCACAGGGGCACACTCTGATTTGTGTTTCTCCAGGAAACTGCTAGTGATCTGCACTTCATGTGTTTGGCATCTAATGACTTCCTGGAGCAGAAAGAAACAGGGATGGGTTTATGAGCAATGTGGCAGGGAAAGGGCATGTGCTGTAAGTCATGCAGAGAGACTACAGCATATGACAGCTTGCAAGCAGATGAACAGAGACTGATAAAAAAGCAGAAGTTAGTTTTCTCTCTTATCTGAATGAGAGTTTCCAATATCTTCAAAGGGCGTTCCTTTTCCTTTTTTTTTTCCCCTCTTAGTTTGAAGGACTGAATGCTCTTCAAAACGAAAGATAACTAAAAAGAAAACTTAAACACAAACACTGAAAAAATAGAAGACAGAAAAAAAATGTATCAGCCTAACAGTGGTCACAGTACTGTGGCTGTGCCTTTGAGACATATGTGCCCATATTTGTCCATGTTTGATCACCCTGGCTTGAACTTCTCATTCCAGGTTCCCCAGGTGTCCACCAGGACACTTCAGTGCTAATATGAAGCACCAAAGAAGACTGCAATCTTGGACCTCCCTTCCATATATCACACTTCTAGTGGGGAGAACACTTAGGGATTAAAGCCCCTGCACTCATTTTCACTTGTGACCTAAGTTGGAACATTCAATTTAAATCTCAAAAACTGGCAGTTAAAAGCTACCAGTCTAATTGATTCAGTACTAAGAACTGTTCTTACATTTCCAAGCAAGGATTTTCAGACTGATTTTTATTTTTAAATCTAAATCACTGTGTCTAACCTGTTATGTATTACAAAGAACTTTCCTGGCTGGTCCAAATCCATTCTAATCTGTCAATCTTTGGCAGACACTTCAACTATAGGCAGTTAAAATTAGATAAATTTCTGCTAAGGCAAAAGGAAATTGCTGGTTTATTGTTAGCACCTATTTTAGAACTTGGCTTTCTGAGCACTACTGGAATGTGGAATTACTAGTTTAAGCCTTCTGGGCCAACCTTTAGCATCAGTGCCACAAATTTGCTCCACACCAAGTCACATCTGATTAACAACAGGATTAGATCGATTCATTTGGCCCTGTGGTTAATTCATGTCAGTTTTTCACTAGCATTATCACGTACTGACTGTGCAGCCATCCAGTATCTCAGTGGTTTTCAAGATGCTGTTGGCATGAGTAAGGTTTTACTGGATACCCAGACCTTTTGTCTGACAGCATTCATTGCCAGTCATTGCTGCGTTCTTCCACACTTCTGTAGTTTCCATGTGATGTGCCCCTGAAAGTCTGCTTTGTAACTTCCCTGTTTTGCAATAGGATGTATAACTTTGCTCTGGATACTTAAATCACATGTTTTGTGTTCTTTCTTATGCTGTCTAATTACATCTCTCAGTTTTAAATCTATAACTGCTCAATCAAGGGAACAAAGGGAAAAAGTACTGACTGTGTTGTAAAACTCTCTGAGCTGTGAGGTTCATAGATCAGCTTTATTTGAGCAGTAACACTCTCTGGGAAAGCTACTGGCATTATGTTCCTGGGTTAGATGCACGTTGAATGTGTAATTTCTTTTCTACCTGTTTCAAAATGATGCAGACAGAATAACAACTCAATGACATTAAGCCCTTTCTCCTGTAAGGACAGGATGTTCTCCACTTCCTCATGCCAGAGACTAGATTGCTTACAATTGTGGTCCTTTCAGTTTCAAGAAGAATTCTGTGACTGAAATGCACAAGTAGGTAGTGTAACATAAACTAGTGCAGAGACAGCAAAGGATATGTGCCTGGTCAGAGGCCAAGTTAATTACCTTCATTTTACATTTCACTAGATTTCTCTCATCTTCAGGTTTAGTTGGCATGGCTTTAAGAAAATAAAGCAAAAATAAAAGCAGAAAATAAAACTACAGCATGAAGTTTTCAGTAAACAATATCATTTACCTCTGTAGGAGATTCCTACACCTGTCTAATGATACAGCCATCAGAAGGAAAATCAATATATTTGAATCTATTTTTTTCATATGACTGGATCTACAGCACACAGGGCGGAGTGCTGAGTGGAAAAGTGGCAAGCCAAACTATATTATTTCTGGATGAAAACTAACTTTCTGAACAAATGAAAATATTTATTTTAGCACTCTCTCTCTGAAAATGCTTTTCATTCGGGTTAAGATCCTGTTGTAAATTGGGGCTTTACTGAAGTTTAATATAGTAGAAGCTAAGAAACACATAACCTAGAAATATAAAATATATAAGTAAATATAAACCAAATAAATATGAAACTATAAACTGCAGTTCTGTCTGCATGAGATTTTAGCTGTATTAAAATTAAATATCACAACAGGAAGTAGATTTCATATAGTGGAAGAAAATCTTAAGAAATTTTGAGTTGGCTGTTTATATTTCAGTCCTAGTAGACAATTCTTATCCATAAACATCAACATGCAGAATCACATTTATGACTGTTCTAGGAGTGGAAGAATGTTCTAGGATTTGTGGTCATAAAGAATGGTGTCTATCATGTGGTTCTTGTTCTCCAAGGGATATTTGTAACAGATGAGCTAATTTATTAGCAGCAAAAGGTTTTTACAAATATGTTATTATTTTCCGCATTTCACTGCTGCATTCAAGCAGCCCAGTTGATAAATATTTACTGAGGAGTGAACTATATTCAGAATTAGTTCAAAATAATTCAACTGCATTGAAATCTGAATGAGATGAACATTCTAAGGTTTGGTTCAGTCTTGGATCTATTAAAGAGCTCTTTTGTTAAGCACAGCAGAAGACAATTTGCATTAGTGAAATACAAAATAGAGAAATTAATCAAGGAACATATTTTCTGAACAATATTCTACCAGCTCATCTTATGATGAATTTGTTGTTGGCAATAATGCAAGATTAGCATGCAGAAGGATTCCATCTCCCTGTAACAGATCCATAAAGGGTCTGAGCAGGAGCAGCTGGCATGGAAGAATTGGTAGCAAATCAGGATACAGTTACTGGGAAGCTGTTTAAGAGATGAACTTCAAAGATGCACATCAATCAAGGAACACTAAAGATTAATACAATGTCCTGGGAAAAGCCTGAGTGAATCTCAGACAATATCATGCCATAAAGATGGATTTGTAATTTCAAGGCTTTATATCTCCATGATTGCTATTTCTGCAAGATTGATAAAATACAGTGAAAAATTGAAATTAAAATGATTTCTTTAGATACACTATTATCAAAAGATCCCTGATTCTCTTTTTTCCTTACCTTTCCAAACCAACTTGCTCTTTCAGATACTGGGCCTTGTAACTCTCTCTTCTTTTAGAAGTGCCATGCTGAAAATAAATAAGTAAACTTATATCATTGCCACTTGGATGTTCAAGCACTCTTTATCATTCATTTTAAGCTGCTGACACCACTCCATATTTTACCTACCTACCCTATGGATTAAACTCTGATCTAAGATATTTTGGCTTGCTTTGATAAGTGATGAAGCAGCTCATGTTCTGTGGTCTGCTCTTGGGGACTGGAACACAGAGAGAAAAAAGGGAAAACAAAATTTGATAATAAATTCCAAAGAGAGTCCAGAAAACTTTGGTGGCCAGTGAAAGGACAATAGAAGTATCACAGTATAATCCCAATCTCCAGATGCAGCAGCAAGATTGAAGTTTTCCAAGGACTCCTGGAAGCTTTGTTCTCTATTTTCCATCCTATTTTTTTCTCTATTTTCTTATTCTATTTTTTCTATGCACTGGCCATGCTTACTCAGTATCACTTCCAAGATTGACTGTATTTATAAATGTCAAGTATTAGTTATGTTGCAGAGAAGTACCAAAAATATCAGCGCTGGGTACTATTGCCATGTTAAACATGCACCAGTGGTGATCAGCAGCAGCAGGGAAATGTATGTCTGCCTTTAGCTGTATGCAAGTTCAGCACCTAGGAGAACTCACCCAAAAAAAGTGCAAGTGTCACCCTTTGCCACAGCTATTCATGTGGTCAGTGGCACAAGAGAGGTGGCTACAATGGCAACTTAGTACCTAAGTAAGTGAGCCGCATGCTCTCAGGAAGCATGATCGCAGCCAATTACCTTAGCCCAGACGTTTATGCCTTCAACAGGTGAGATTAGCCCTGTTTTATGTATGCAAGGGGTGGCACACAGCCCAAGAAAGTTCCTGGGTATTTTCAGCCAAGTAAAGACAGAAATATCATCCTCAGATCTTACAGGTTTGTTGTTAGAAAGCAATGCTAACAACTGTTGTAATCTTTTTCTAGTGAAATAAATCTCTATAAGGCACTCCAGTAAAGCTCTAATCACAACCTGTATTTTTCTCACATCCTCTCAACAGGATTGAGCAGATGTTGAGTGGTGCCCTCTCCAGCAGTCTGGCTGGCATCCTTGACATGTAAATAATTTCATCAGTAAATCATGGGAACTTGTGTTGTCTTTAAAACTCTTAACATTATGAGCATATGAAACATGGAGAGCTAAGGAGACTATTAATAAGAGAAAATCTGTAATGAGATAACGAAAGCTGCTCATTGGCTTTCAGTATATCTCCTTGGCTCTGTGTTTCATCATCTTAATGTGGATTAGGTCCATTAAAGACACAGGAACCTAAGAGGAAAAGAGCGGCAGTTCCTGGCAATCCAAAGATAAGCAACAAAATATAACACAGCATAAGAAGGGTTGCCAGTTGCACTTGGAAACATCTGTTTTTTACCTTACAGTGAAAACTGTAAGTGAAATCTCAGTGAAAGCAGATTTATTTTCCTTCCCTCCCTCTCTTTCTCCCTTTCTTCCCTTTTGTATTTTTTGCTTTTCTGCTACATTTTTCAGTTACCACAATCTCTTAATGTCAGACCTCATAACAGGAGAGGTCGCGGACTTGATAGGGATAAATGGAACCAATAATTCCAGGGAAGGGAAAAAAAACTCACACAAATCAGTCATATATTCCAGAGCAGCAAAGAATCGACTGCAGTAAGACAAAGAGACAATAAAATATTAATAACTCAAAAGTTATAAATAGGATGCAAGCACCCAGTTTAAATTCAGACAAAAGGATCCGAGGAGACAAATTTACGGGTATTGAGGGAATGGGTACACTTTAAGACTTTTTGGTCCAAACTGTTGAAAAATAAATATAATTCAGAATTCTAGAAAATGTAAAATAGCCTTCCTACTTTGTCTTACCAAATTTATTAAGCTGACTTTCTCAGGACATCTGGTTCATAGAACTACAAGCACTAATGTTAGGCAAGGCAAAGTAAGCCTATAGCATATGACGTGCTATTTAACTGGTGGCATACAGATGTCTAGTTACACACTATAAAACCAGTTAAGCTCATATCATTACTTTCTCTGATGAATCTGAATTTCCTTCAGCTTGTGTATGTAATGTGTATTTATGATGATGGTGTATTTTTTGCATGATGTAAATTGAAGACTAGAGTAAGATGACTTTCTTATTCTGATCTAACCAAAATTGTCTGACCAGAAGATCAAAGCATTGCCTGTAAAATATTACTTGCTCAACTTGTTACCTAAAGGCCTAAAAAAAGGGTCAGAGACAATTCAGCTACTTATAGAGCAGGTGTATTTCCCAGGCAACAGCAGAGACTTTTCTTGCTCCTGTGAATTATGCTAGATAGCTAGAGAGACTGCAAGTGTTGTGCTCTCATCTCTCTTGGTAAAATATATCTCATTGTAAACCTGAAATTTTATGCTACGAATGTTTCACATGCTTCTAATGTCCTTCTGTGTCTTGCTGTCCTCCATGCTTTCCACAATTCAGCAGCTCCATGCATGGGCTTACTGATGATTTAATATAGCAGCACACAACTTGCTTCAGTGAAAGCTCGTAAGTAGCCAACCATAGCTAGCTGGTTCAGGAGCACATTAAATGCATTTCAATATAAGAAAAGTGTCTAACAAACAGGTATTTCATGTTAACTGCAGTGAGATTTTACCCAGTGCTAAAGGTAAAACAGCAGCTGAATTGCTGTTCTGAAAAAGAAGATGCTTCACCTAGGGATCCAGCATAAAGTTAATTTTTTTTTGTGGATTCTTTGATATTTTATTTCATATTTTTATGCTAGGGAAAAAATTAATTGCATGATATGCATAATTTTTAATATGTTACCAGGTGGTTGTTTTTTTTTTTTTCTTGTATTTTTGGAAAGTTGATTAAGTAATAAAATACATTTAAAAGTAAAAGTGGCCATTTGTTAGCCAGACATTCTACTAAAATCCAAATTATCTCCTGCTGGGTATTACACCAATACATCTGCTTTCTCTAGGAAAATTTACATTAATATAGATAATTCAATCTTAGTCGATGTAAAAAAATAACATTTTTATCTACTGATAAGTATCTTTTTCAAATTATATTAGGTATGGAAGAAGAAAATGTAGTTATAAACTGTTTTATCCCAAATGAAAAATAGATGAGGCTGCACTGAAATTTGAAACACTGCAATCTGCATTAAGAAAATTATGATAGAATATTGAAAAATTATAAAACATGGATTTCAAGTGCAAATATCAACCATTTCAATGTAGATATATTAATATCTAATGTCCACCTGGTATTAATCTTTATCTAAAATGGAATATTCTGAGATTAGACAAGTATTCTGAGGGGTTTTTCTCTCCCTTAAGACACTGAGGATTGAGCTGTAACAAAGACACAGCTGACTTGCAACAAAATACTGAGGAGTGCCTTACTCTTCATTATACAGCCCTTTCTCTAAAACAGTTATTCTTTCTGTTCTTCCTGTTACAGAGCTTCCCAAAATATAATTCCAAATTACTTAACCAACATTCAGGGAGGAGTTAGTGTTATATACACCAGCATCACTACTTACTCATGTTCAGATACAGTGCTAATATAGCTAGTCTTAGGAAGAATAAACACCACAAAATTAAAATGCTGAGTGCAATTTTAAAACAGATGGGATGTGATTCTTAAAATTCAGGGTACAAACAGTACATGTGCAGAGCTTTCCAGATGTAAAACAGCTTAATTGACCTCACTGAGGTCCTTCCTCCTCTTTTACTCTACAGAAAAAGTGTGCAGTAATGCTTACACAAATGTAATACTTACTTGACAAGACAGAATAGAATATGTAGTGACTGTACCTCTGCAGTCTGGGGAAATCCTAGTTCTCTGTTTAGATACTAGCCTTTTGTCAGAAAATTGACTTCAGAAACACTGCTAGATACAGCATTGTAAAAAAGATGAAAAATCCAGTTTTCAAAAAACAAGTGTCCATAAAGTTGTTTTTTTTTTAAGACTGTTCAATAGATGATATAGCTCTAAAACATAAAACCAGCAGTATTTTGTGCAGAGAATTTACTAGTTATATGGCAACAGAAGTTCTAACAGGGTTGTGAAGGGTGTCGAGAAGAAATGCATACTCCATGATGTGTAGTTGCATACTTTTAGTGCTTCCTAACAGCTACCTTCTGTGACTGTGCAGCTCTCTAGTTACAAGTTCAAAGATTGATTCATCATCCACTCAGATGCACCCTAAAGTTTTAGAGTTTTTCCCTTGGTAGATGTCTGGAACATTTGGGGAAAAAAAGGTAGGTAATTTACAAAGAAGGACAGGAAAACCTGAATAGCTGTTATGATTTAAAACCAAGCATTTACTGATAAAAGCTGCCTACACACTTTCAAGTATTTTGATCACAGAGGATTGGGGGAGTTGACTGCAGTATGCCCTACCATATTAAAGACTTCCCTGAACTGGGGCATGCCACTCCTGTGAGCCGAGAAGTGTTTCTTGGCATGACATGTAATTTCAGAATGTGTTAGTTTAGTAAATTATGCAATTTTATATTCCAAATTTTTTCTGAAAGCTTTTTTGAAAAAGGAAAAACAAAGAAAACAAAACAAGAAAAAAAAAAAAAAAAAAAAACAACAAATCCACAAAAAGAGATGGACAAATCCTCAGCTGGAGGAAAAGGATGTAGTTCCACTGACTCCATTAGAGCTATGCCAATTCAGGCCAAACAAAACAACTGAAAAGCTAAAAGAATATATTTCAAGGAAGGTATACCCTGGAAAAGAAGCTTTTTTTTTTTTTTTTTGTGGAAATAGATAGGAAAAGACACTGAAATATTTTCCAGGTGTCAGTAAAGAACTGAAACAGATCTGTGTGCTTGAGGCTGAGACATCATTCTGTTCCGAAGGCCGGCATCTGGATACTGGTCATAATCTTTCTTCTGTGTTTTATTGTTCACTGGAACTCTTGCATGAGAAGTCTAATTTTAAGAACATTCTTGACATTTTCTCCCTCAGCCATAATTTGACATTTTCCGCATCTTATTACTTATGAAACCTGACATCATGTCAGTCTTCTAGCATGAACTTTCAGCAATTTCAGTATTCTTCCTACTTAATTACAGCCATGATTGAAGGAAAATTGTTAGTTACTCTTGTCCAGCTGGCTGATTTATGGGTAAATTATGACATACCCAGGTTCAAATCATATTTCTAAATTGTTTTTAGAATTTTTAGCATATTAATATAAGGCTACAAATGTATGTATAAATTTTTTATGTATATTTATATGTACATATATGCATACACATTCATGTAGATATTTTGTAGCATATCATAGAATCATAGAATAGTTGGAAAAGACCTAAGATCATCTAGTTCCAATCCCCCTGCCATGGGCAGGGACACCTCAACACCAAACCATGTTGCCCAAGGCTCTGTCCAACCTGGCTTTGAACACTGCCAGGGATGGAAAATTCACAACCTCCCTGGACAGCCCATTCCAGTGCCCCACCACCCTCACAGTAAAAAACTTCCTCCTTATATCCAATCTAAACTTCCCCTGTTTAAGTTTTAACCCGTTACCCCTTGTCCTGTCACTACAGTCCCTAACGAAGAGTCCCTCCCCAGCATCCTTATAGCCCCCCTCCAGATACTGGAAGGCTGCTATGAGGTCTCCATGCAACCTTCTGTTCTCCAGGCTGAACAGCCCCAACTTTCTCACCCTGTCTTCATACAGGAGGTGCTCCAGTCCCCTGATCATCCTCATGGCCCTCCTCTGCACTTGTTCCAACAGTTCCATGTCCTTTGTATGTTGAGGACACCAGAACTGCACACAATACTCCAAGTGAGTTCTCACGAGAGCAGAGTAGATGGGCAGGATTACCTCCTTCAACTTGCAAAATATGCACCTTTGGCAGTACAAATATGTATAAATGCTATTTGCTAAAATGACCATATTTTGCAAGGGACAATTAGCATTAAAACAGTATTAAGTAAACTGATTTATTTGTGGAGTGCATGCAGTGTTCTATTTTCTTTTCATCTTTGTTAAGGTAAACATTTCCAAAGCTATATACATCGGCACTTTATGAAATACAGATAACTTTCAGCTCAAACAGCTTACCTGTGGCTTTGTTAACCTTTTGCACGAGAAGATTTACTCAGCAGAAAACTATGCCCTAAATAGATATGAAAGCAGTGGGAGCAATTTATAACAGGTCCTTTAACTATTGTTCTTTGATACAGCATTATCAGGAAGAAAAAAAAAAAAGCCCTGCTGCAGTTGTGTGATCTCTAGAATTTCAGCCTCTTCACCTGTGGCTATTGAGCCTACTTTTGGCTATTTGGAAGGAAGTAATAGCGAATTTAAATATGTGTTTTCTCTCTTGTTTTTGCATGGAGCAGACCTCATGTACTCTGCCTCACAGTAAGGTAGTGTTGAGAAAAATATATACAGTCAAAAGTCATACTGCTTCTCTGTAGAAAAAAAAACAAGGAAATCTTCAGGATCTTCCTGCAGATAAATCTCTGTGACAAGAGACACACTGACAGAGGTCATGCTAGCAGAACGGTCCTGCCCTGCTCAAGGTAGGGATTGCTAGCTCCTGTTCTCACCTTGCTACTCTGGAGGTTGCTGAGTCCTGGATGAGATCCCAGAGACTTTGGGATACTTCAGCCAAGCCCTAAGGGCAGCTGGAGAAATAATAGTTGTGTCAATCCCATGCTGTGCCTCTTTCCCTAACTCTGTAGTTCTTGCTACTTCCTAACAGACATGTGAGCCCTCCCAGCAGATAGAGATGTAACACTGCATGTAGCTTACTCTTCTGTTTTACTCTCACAGAAAATCCAAACCCTGTTGGATGTACTTCCCAGAATAGATATTTTATTCTGCTGATTTTAGGTTTATAAAAGTTAATCCGTGCTCCAAATTCAGGCACTGACTTCCCCTCTAGCCACTGAAGCAAAGCAAAGAATGTTGCTCAAGCATTTTGGGATGGGGAGCTGGCAAGGGACTCTTAAACTTCAGGGATGGGCTGGTTCGCTGGCATGGCTGCATTTTACTCATCTGCTAAAATGGCAGCGTGCCTGCTTAAAAATCACTCAGCTCTACAAAAGTGGATTGTACACCATGGGTGAATATGGCAATTTAAACGTCTCATGTCTGGCTTGTAAAAAAAGCAAGCATTTCTCAGGAATTTTCAGTTGAGTTTCTTTATATGTATATGTGCATGCATGGGTGCGTGTATATATATATATTTATATACTATACATATATACGTGTGCATGTGTACACAGATATACATACGCCTCTTGTGTCTTCCACGTACAAATTATTTCCAATGATTATTTTCTACTCTAACTCACAGTCCTTAACATTGTAGATCCTTGTTTATCTGTCCTTCATTTGTAACAATCAGTTCAGTGAACAAGGACTACTACCCACTCTTCAAGTCCTGTTTATTGCACTGGAGCACAGCAGCTGCATTCTGCAGGCAGCTAGGTTCCTGGCTTAGACTGGAAAGCCTCAGTCTCCCCATCTTGTCCTTTCTTCTTGCTCCTGACTGACTGTTGATGCTATGCCAACATGGTGAACTTAACATCAAAAATTAACTTCAATGAGATGCCAAGATGATGGGCATGACAGAAATGTATGAATTACTACTGCTAAAGTGTGATAAAACTTCTTGGAAGTTGTTGTTCAGCTCCAGAATCTAACTTCCATGTGGAAATAATAATTGAGAAATTTGGGGGGTTAATGTTGCCCCTTCTGTGTGATAGAAAATACTCTGATTACCTTAGTGACTGAACAAAAGCACCTTAGACCAATTTTTTCCCTTACTACCATCACTCACTTTTCATCTAAAAATGTCAACTGAGTTTCAGAGTGAAGTCTGAATTCATCTGGTCAAATTAACCTTCTCAATAGTCTTAAAGTGAGAGCTGACCTTTGCTGAGGTATAACTTACGTCAAATGCTTTAAGGAAATCTTCATAACCTAAAGATTGTTCTGTGAGTTGCTGTCTTCAAATTAGGAACGCTATGTAATACATACAGAGCTTGAATTTTGTCAACAAGGAACAGAAAAAATCCCAATATTTTTCCTTGAATCCTGAAATAAAACCTTTAAATGGAGCCTCAGTTTCCACTGTAACAAAACATTTCAATCTGTGAACCTGTTTGTAGATCTTACATGACTGATATATTGTGCATTAGATTTCAATTTGAAGCATATGATTTTCACCTCTGTCTATGAAGAATTAATCTTGAGTAGGACTTGACCTCTTGACTCAGGACTCTTGGAGGAAAGGGAATGCTGAGGGAATCTTTGCATGTCACGGCTCAGGCAAAGAAGAAAAATCAATAACATCCATGACTTTTGATGACTGAACCCAGTCTCTTGCAAGCTCACTGCTTGACTGTACTTTATATGACAAATGAAAATGAGGAAAAATACTGGTGCAAATGGTAAAGATACTAAAATTGATAGAAATGTTTCTGGCTTTAAGTTTGTTGTTTATTTTAGTTATTGTAATGCTAAGGACAGTGCTGCTATGTGGCCCAAGTTGCTACCTGTTCAAAGACAATTTAATGCTTTGTTCTTTTTTGTTTGAAATCTGAGGGAATGTTGACTTCTTGATTTACCCGGATCAGTATCTCATACTATGGGTGGTGTATAAGGAGGAGTTACACAAGGTCAGCTGCAAAATTTCAGAATAAATTTTACCCATATGGCACACTTGTTTAAAAAGCACATATTGTGGGATTTGTGCATCCTTTGCTATATTAAACATCAGTCCCATTTTTCTTCCCAGGACTACAAGGGACTGTTTAAAAAAATCCAGGGGCATAGAAATACATCCATAATCCAGCGGCCTGCTCTGCTAAGAGCTCCAAAGTATTTGTAACATTTTCCTTATAATGCAGTTCTTGAATAGATGGTTATTTCAGCATCTTAGAACAGAGAGGATGATGCTAAAGTTTAATTGTCCCTGTGAAAATACCAGTTGGAAGTATATGCCACAAAGCCGCAATTACTAATGATCTAAGAAGACTGGAAGAATATATTTTCACATATTAATCAAAAAAAACACCTTACCCCAACCTCAAAATAGCCTTGGGAAGTAAATAGCGTAATTGAAGAAAGGATTCTCCCCAGGGGAGTAGCATAGGTATGGCTAGAATGTGTTACATCTTTCCATCTGGCTGCTTAGGTGGATTATGTGCTTAACAAATCTACATGTCACATGCACAAACGAAGCGTGCCTATTTCTTCTATGAGCTGGTGTGGCTTATAGTAAAGATTCACGATACTAGAAAATCTGTGAGGGTTGGCATCAGAGTGTGTGTATGTGTTTACATAGGCACAGGTAAAAGGACCTCCATCTTTTAAGAGCCCCTCTTGTTCTCTTTCAGTGTGAGATAAACAGATACGCTTTGGTTTGTTTATTTTTTACTAGTAGTATATGGTGATTATGAAGGTCAAAGCAGATTTCATCCATGGTGCAGTTCAAAGAGACAAGGAGGATTTATCAGTACTAGTTTTTAGTATCAATTTGGAATCTATGTACCACAGAGATGGGCTGAGAATCATAAAGAAATGAGCATCTGTTCAACTGCCAGTGATGCTAAGCTATCTTATTTCTCTGGCACAGATTTATTCATATGAAGTGAAGCGCTGAAACAAAATATTGGCTTAGCCTCAATCTCCTTTTTCTTTTTTTTAATCCAGTGTCATGAAAACCATTTTGTTTTGTTTCAATTGTAAGTTACAGTTCCATTTTCATTTTTGGCATCATGGAAAATAGTTTTCTCCAGGTAAATATTGTCAGTTTACAAAGGCTTATGTGAAACTGAATGGAAATTGTATACAAAATTCAGGGGCTGTCATGGCTGAAATAAACTTTCCCAGCTACCATCCTGTAGAAAAAGGATATGGAGCTACACTTGCTCTATTTCCAAGCGCTTCTGTACATGGCCCAAGGTGGATTTCAAATGCATAGATTTTGATCAACTTAAAAAACGAAAAGCAGCTGTGTTTCACATCAAATAATGTCCCGTCCCGTCCCCCGTCCCCCCCCCCCCCCGGTTAAATACCGTGTTTTAAAAGAAGTTTGGTTTGGATCTGCCTATAGCCTAAAGATTTAAACAAAAAGACTCAAAGGTCTTATTGAAAATTTGATCATTCTCTTCTGAGAGGTAAGGGGTTTGTGTGAGAATTCAGCTACGTCTGTCTGCTTGGATTGGAACAGCCCTTACAGCTGCATTTCAGCTCCAAGCCAGAACAAAAATGAAAACATAGTTTATTTTTTCTGCAGCCTCATTAAAATGGAACTAATTTTTGAGAACATTATCGCATAGTTTCATACTTCATAATAAACTGTTTATTTTTTCCTATATAAATGAGTGTGAACCATTAAGCTTTCAACAACAGCACCTAAAATAATGAGTAGGAACACATTTTTATAATGAGGATACTCGTAATTGCAGATCTTTCCAAGTGATGCAGTAAATTTTCCCTTAGCTGCAAGATTGGACTTTCTCTATAACAGATGCTTAATTTAAGTTACTAGGCTCACTATGGAAGTCACTGTGTGAAGTTTGGTGGCCTAAATTTTCCAGAACAAACCGACTGAGGCTTATCCTACACTTAAAATTTTTGAGTCTTTGGCAGAAGACCTCTTTATAGAGATTTTGCGATTTTTGTCACAAAAAAAAATCTTTTGCTACCTGCCGTGGTATTGATAATTAATACACACTAAAATATATTTACAATGATGGAATAGGAATTAAAATTTTCTGCACAGGAGAAAAGCCTGGACACCCACCGGTGTCCAAGAAGGGGTAATTCACCATCACTAGCTGCTGTTCTTGTCAAGAAATCCCTGCTGTGTTCTCCATGGCCAGCCGCATAAAATGCTAAAACCAGTGTTTCTCTGGGATGTAGTATAAAGGTGACAAAACTGCAAATGGATCATTACTTGGGTTAAAGGTAGTCAATTAGGCAGTACTTGTTCTGGTTCTTCAAGAACATAAGCAGAAGAAAATTAAAAAGAACATCTTCCTGCTTGTTCCTGCTACCCAGGCTGTCACATTCGGGTACCTCTTTAGGGTTCAGGTCATGAAGGGGTGAGAAAGCCTTCAGTTCTCCTTCAGGCTCCTGCTGTCCTTTAAATTAGCTAGCAGAGCTCCACAGAATATGTGGGTGGTTATCCTTGGAGGTGCAATGACTTTTTTTTTCTTATTTCTAAGGATATGCTTGATTCCCCTTTTGAGGTCAAGGCACACAAATGATCGTATGGCATTCGGTGCTCCCAATTAGTAGCTTCTCTATTTCAAAATCCAACATCAAAACCTTATGAATGGTCCTTCAGGGTTTAACTGATTTGGCTGAAAAAAGGTACAAATCTTCCCTGTGCACTCCAGAAAGAATTTCTACTCTCTTCTTTTTTATCTCAGCTTTTAGGAACAGGTACGGGCAGGGCTACCTGCTCAAAGTAGCACATAGATTGATTTGTTTGTATGTCAACAAAACAACAGAACAGACTTCTAGAGAAGAAATGTCAGAGAGAGGTGAGGACATAATGAGAAACGCTAGGTGATGATTCATAAAATAATGCAATCATTTATGTAAGGGCCTCCACAAACACCCCTCTTTCCCCCCAGGTACTCACTGCAGTTCAAACAGGTTTATTCTTTAAACTGGTTCATCGCATAAAATATGCATCAGGATCCAAGGAAACGTTTATTTAATTAACTGTCATCAGGCTGAGACAAAAAGAAAAACCCTCTTCTATCAAAATATGCTATAAATAAGGTTGATACAACAAAGAGATTGTGTCAAGGATCTGAGCTTTTGTGAAGAGCTCTCTTGAATATTGGTTTGCTTTTTCTGTTTCACTGCTTATATTGTAGCATTGAACAGTCAAGCTACAGCAGCAAGGCCTCAGGCAAATGATGTTCATTTTCACCAGACCCCCAGCCCAGCACACTGTGATTAGCACCTCTAGATTCAGTTTATCAATTTGGACTGCTAATATGCTTTGGGCTGACAGTTCTGATATGCGCGTTAGTCTGTATATTGTCCCCTTTAATATCACTTTTAAATGTTTAATAATCTGATTATGATAAATGGTCTGGATATTTATCTTGTTCGTCACAGAGAAGGATACCATTAGTGAATTCAATCATTTCAGGAGGGCCAGACTTGCTTGCCAGAGGTCCAGGTCCAGTTTAGGACAGGCTCCATTTCTTTCCTTACCTTATGCCCTTAGCAGAGACATTGTAAGGGTCCATTTTTTCACCATCAAATAGGGGGCAAGCTACCAAATGCTGGTGTAAAGCCCAGTTCTGAAAGGATCCTCAGCAACTCTGAGAACCTTCAGTACAGCTAACTATTTGCTTCCCCTGAGTCTCTGGATGTGCAAGCATCATGTTACTTATTCCTGGCTAAGAGAAAAATATATCTTTCCCTTCAGAAGAACACTAATTTCTGCTTATCTCATGGAAGAAACATTCCATTTAAGTCAACAGAGGTTTCAAGTAAATCAGAATACAGTCAGTACATGTCTCTTGTAAGATGCCACTGCAAGAGCTCAGGAAAAGTTTTGTTAGTCATGTAAATTATACTAAATTACTGTTGTCTTATGTGACTCTTTCTTCTTACCACTCCCCCATTTGTCCTAAAAATAAAATTTGGCACAAGTTTATATTACAGCAAAAATCATTATCATGCCATAAGAATCTTTTCACCACTTAGTGCCATGTCCAAACTACTCCAAACTAGTACCTCTAGTTTTGAGAAAAATAATCTGAGGGAGGCAAGTTTTGAAAGGCCTACTTAAGACTCCCAGGACATGTTTTACTGAAACACATTGATTTAGCATAAAAAAATTCACATCTGGAGGTGGTTTGGGTCATACTGGCTTTCCCCAAGTAATGTTATATGATGAGGACTTTATGTCACAGGCATGCCATAATGTCTGTCTGCTGCTGTCAGTTTTCTCAGGCTATTAAGGTGGTCTTGTAACACCAACCTGTCTTGCAGATTTTAGTGTCAGATGACTTTTTTTTTAATATCACTTACTTTTAACTAGGTGTTTGGTCTTGTTTTGTACATATGTTAATTCATACAAAGAAATCCTTCTGGACCACTGGCTTGTGTCCTAGATTTCCACTTCTGCTGATGGTTGGGATGGTCCCCATCATATTTCTTTTCATAGACAGGAATGGCATTAAAATATAACAAAGAGAATTATAGAAAAAATAGGAGTAATTAATGGCAGCACTTGTCTGCTCTGAGATTTAATGTGCAGTTATAAACTCATCAGTGTACCAGAGACTGGAATATTTTGCCCCATGCATACACACGCATGCACTTTTTTGCCGGTGCCTGTCATGAAGAGCAGCTATAAATTCCTAGGGACAGAGAGCCACTGTGAAGTATGAAATCAAGAGTTTCATGCAGTACCCTGGACTTTCTCACCTTAATAAGAAAAGCCCTTCAGAGGACACTGAGTATGCTAGCTAGTAAAAACAAAAAAAAATGCTCTCACCAGGGGAATTGCCAATTTAAGTAGAAAGGGGGTTTTTGTGCCAATGCTCCTTATGCTTTCATAAGACAGATACCTCATTCACATTCGTGTCAATACCAGGAGAAGACAGACCTTTCTAGTCTGTGAGGATAAAAAAAATATGAACTTGGACAAAAAGAACAGGAGGGATCTTTCCCCAGCTGCATCTCCAAAATATCTCTTCCTTCTGACAACTTGCCACAAGCCTGCTACCTGGGACTGTTAAGGTTTCTCTCTGCAGAATCCATGTCGCTCTTGCTCTGATTGCCAGAAGGAGAAAACTTTAAAGAAAGTGGAGGTTTGCTCTTTCCTTCCTTCGATAGAGTGGGTGCCCCTTTTACATCCCCTCTGTGATCTCCTCCCATGCACTGGGCACATGCCACAGGGCACAGCTCTTTGCTGAGAACAGAATGAAGCTGCTTGCTTGGCTCTCTGGGAGCCACAGCCAGAGCCTGCCAGCAGGGCTAACATTATAGAAATCACTACTTGAGAGTCACATACAGGCATTCAGGGAATCAAGATAGACAACACTAGACACAACTTGGCTCCCCTGGGATATTCAGGGAACAAGCTGGATTTCAAGGGCATTTATTTAGCTACGACCATCTTTCTATGCTGAAAGTTGCTTTGTTGTTGGTTTGTTTGTTTATTTTTTGCTACCCTGCAGGTAGACAAACAGGTCCAAAGACATTTACAGAATATATCTGAACTAATGTAATTCTTATTATGGTGGGTAAGTTCAATCTTACATCTGGGAAGTGTTTAGCCTGAAGACTTGCATTTTCTCTCTGCTATTCCCAAAAATAAAACATGCACACCAATGCAAGTTCCTTCACCAGTGTGAAGATTATGACCAGATTCCAGCTTAAAGTCTGAGGGCTGCTGAAAGTATTCAGAGAATATGGTCACTTGAATTTATCATGCCTATCTTGAGGCATCTTGTTGACTTTTCTCAGCACCTTAGATACCTTGGATTTTTTCTCTGGGTGGTGAGTCTGCTACAGGAATCACCCTGGATTTTATTCCTATCCTTTTCTTGATTATTGATACAAAACTGAATGCTTGAGTGACGTTTTTTAGAGAAGGCTAGGCCTTCTTACATGTTTACTTTTAAAGAGTGGATAAAGAGTTTTGGTCAGCTTTGGAGTACTTTGATGTTTTCTTCTGCTTTTTGCCAACATTTGTGCTTTTACCTGATTTGGATTTGTTGTGTGGTTGTGACCATCCTTGTTTTCTGTTTTCCCATCAGAAAATGATGACTGAGCCTTTAAGAAGCCAATGCTGAACAGTCCACCCAGATGTTTAAACTGTGATGACTTATTGCCTGATAGAAAATGATAGCAGCTTCTGCAGAGGAGATTGCTTTTTTCTTTCTTTAAAACCCCACATTTGCTGGTTTACTCATAGATTTAATAAAGTTGTTCAGCTCCCTGTCATTATCATCCAAGAACACTGCATGTCTCACACATACAAAAAAATGCCTTATATAAAGAAAAGACTTCCTAGGTGAATGAGTGATTTCCTAACCTGAATGAACCATCCTCTAAGGCTGGTAGGGTATGCTATGTCAGATCTACAGTAAAAGTCAGATGGCTCCCAGAGGGAAGATTGTATGCCCCTAAAAAAGGAAGTCACATGCATGACTTTCTTCAATTGTCAATTCAGTTCTATTAAAACAGTTAAAATTTTACTTAAAATAATTGAAGCATCTTTATATAGCCTATTACTAACTAAAGCAGATTCAGAATACCTTCATTAGTTAAACCAGCTTATATTTTTTTTCACAAAACTAAAGCTTGGAAGGCAATGTGGGGTGCAGTATGAATCCATGTGTCTTATCTCAAATATCATGGGTGCTAGTATCCACTTACACTAATATTGTCTGGGGCTCACACTGCTAAGGAAACTCATGGGATTATGAAAAGAAGACAATATAAGAAAATCCAAGCTAGTGACAACAGTGTTATGTGTTGGGTATGATGAAAAGAGCTGAGAGAGGAAGAATTGACTGTTACTGCTCTTAGTGCACCCTGTACACCAGAGCAGACAGGCTCAAGGGTGGGAACAGCAGGTTACAGGTCCCTCGGCAGCCCCTGAAGCTATTCTGGGGAATGCCTCTGTGGGGAAGAAACAATGGCAGAGGATGGGTGTAAAAGTGTTAAAGCACTAACTGGTGTTGGTTTTACATAAAAGTACATTTCCTTTATTAATCCTTACTTTTCTTTTTTTAAATAAATACAAGTGGCATTGCCATTCACCTTCAAAACAGAAACATAATTAGATTAAGTCCTGGAAAATGGAAACATTTGTGTTAGATATGTATATTCATGAGCATATAGGGACTTACTGTCAGCCTAGGGAAGCCATTGCCATTTAATGTCAATTTCATGTAGGTTTTATAAGTCTATTTTACTCCAGTGTTTTCCCCAAATGATTGTTACCTTAGCAACTGCCAAGTTGCATACATACGCTTGCTCCAAGAAGCAGAGCTTAAAGAAGCACTAATGTTTAAGGAGTCACCAGGAACAGGGTGTACATTGTGGATTTTTTACCTCATAGATACTCACCTACAGAAATGGTACTTCTTTTTTTTTTTTATTTAAAGTTTTCTGAATCACTTTTTAGCAGATGATTAGCTATAGCATAAACTTTGACTGCTTCTCTTAGTTTTCCAACTCTTTTCAAACCCTAATATTTCATTCATAATAAAAGTGATGAATCACTTGTGAGGTCAGTGACATGTGCTCATTGGGTTAGGATTGTGTTGAATTGGGTAAAACAGTGGGTAAGACTTTATGTGTCAGAGGATTTGTATTCAGTAGTTGTGTCTATCTGAGATATGTTTTGATCCACACACAGACTATAACATTTGGCGTGGAGGAACAGGTTAGGGTAAAATTCAAATGAATTTTGAACCTTTCACTAAGTACTCAAATCTGATTACTTTTTTGTAAGATCTGACGAAAACAAGTTGGAAAACCAGTTTTTCTGGTTTTAACTAGAAAACTAGTTTACTGCCAATCTTTCGCTGTCTTACCCTGTGCATTGTTGTTAACCTTAAATGATTAGGAACTCTAACCTTTCATGCAGTAAATGAATATAGGTACATTTTGCACTTGTCATGTTTGGTTCTTCTTCCCCTTGCCCCCCATTAGGCAATCCTCTTCCTAAAGAGATGCATGTCAATAAGGGATGTCACAAGAGCGAGTTTCAGTTTGTTCAAAACAGTTTGTCAGAGAGGCCAGCTTTATGTATATTTTCCAGCTGATCTGAATGATATGTAATCAGTCAAGTGATTTATCAAAGGTCATACACCAAGTTATTGGCTAAGCCAAGACTGTAAGATCCCCAGATGCTCCTCTTTCACAAGCTTTTGCTTAGTTTACTTCTGCCACAAGACTCCATTCCTATGCTGAAGTCCCAGAACAGTAATCTTTAAATTCAGCATTATTAATATAAATGAAGTCTTTTCTGAGAAGAGCATTCGTGTTTAGTTTTTCATTGGTTTGTTTAGTTGCTCTTTATACCAGCTGTCTTCCTAGATCTGCATTTAGCACAACACTGGACTGGAAAAAATCAATTCCTTCAGTTTAAAATAACCTGGTGAATACACAATGTGGGAGATACTTCTTAATTCATTTTGTTCTAAATCCACTAGATGACATTTCTGCAGGATATTATATCTGTAATACAAAGCATGAGCCACTAAGAAAAAAATAGGCATGAGGAAATTACACCAAGTGGTGTGAGATTAATTTGAAAGCAATTTCAAGTTGGATTTCCTATAAAATGACATAAGAGCAACAACTTAAGTCAATTTTCTGGAAAAAAGTCACATAGTCACACCATTAGTAGTCTCAAATAACCTCTTCTTAGGACTACTGAGATTTTTATGTATATAGTTACATGGATAAATAAGGAAGGAGACAAGGATAAGCCTTGTCATTTTGTACAGTTCTTAATTTTGTATGCGCTTAAGTCATAATCATTGAATCCTATGCTAGAAAAGGGAGGGGAGAAAAATATGAAGGGAAGAGAGAGAAGGAAGAGAGGCATTAAAATTCCAAGCTTCACAGCCTGATTACTTTCACTTACAGATTGCCCTGTCATAGGCAAAAAGTCAAAATCAACATTTTGATAAAGTGCATCATGAAGAATTTTTTTTCCCTTTCCTGCGGGTGAAACAGATTTGAGACCTCCATTTATCACAGCACCTTGCACACCAAAATATAGCTCAACCATAGTTTTATTTTATTGAAAAACAGAAGTTATGGCACTTCTTTTAAATCCTATTCTCTTTCAGTCTTCTCACTCTGGTCTTTTGCAAATATTTGTATCAACAACTTTGGTGTGGTTGAATATTTTAGTCATGTTTCTTGGGCCTGTGTGTTTTTTTCTCAGAACACTGAAAAGGACTCTAGGACTTCAGATCTCAGCGCTGGAAAAGGTTAGGTGGGAATCCAGCCATGCTTTTGAAAAAAAAAAAAAGGAAGAAAAAAGAAAAAATGGGATTTGCAGTCTGATAACACTGATGGGCTTCATTGAAGGGGACAGCACTTCATTCAGCCTGGCATTTCTATTAAATGTGAGGAAAAAAGCAGAAAAGGCCTAATTTGACAACTTGCAACCAAAAATATAATCAGGAAGTGAACAGAGAACAATAGATTGTAGCTGGAACTAGTGCAAAAGGAGGTGTCCAGCCACATTGTTTCAGAGAAATATTTGAAAGAAAAATTGTGGGCTTCTTGCATTTACCAAAAGCGTGGCAGCATAAACCATTTTTTGAATTTTTCTTTCAGTTCTGATCTCTCTTCCTGATTCCATGAAAGACCATTTATAGTGCTAACTACATAAATCAACATGGTATATTCTTTTCCCTTCTTCACCAATGGTCTCTAAAATACAGCTTCTCAAGTATAAGGTTAGAGGAAAAAGCTCTATCATATTATATTAAAAAAAATAAAAAAGAAATCCACATCTAACTGTAATAGCCAGTTTTCTTGGTAGATAACAGCAGGAGGCTCAGGTACCATACTGATGCAATGATTAACCTCGTTAACAAACTAATCAGCCTGCCTACACACACTGGGCTGTTTCTCAGTGCTGTATCTGATAAAGACATTTGAAAATAAAAGTATTGTCACAGGGCAAAAGAGCACTAATCCTATTTTACTTCCCACGTTCCAGTTTGGTTGTAGTCCATCTCACTTAGATTTTCCTGTTATTCTGGCATACATAAACAGTCTTGGGTTTTATTTTCTACCTTCAGTTTTTAGATGCTTCTTGAAAATCAGTAAAATGTAATGGTTAAGAGGAAGGACAATAATCTAGAAAGTATAAGATATCTCAGTGCTGAACTTTGAAAGAAATTCTTGAATGTATTTGACATTCATATTATTCACAGGGAGGATGATAATGCCTTCCAAGCTTACAGAGTTGTGTAACTGGAAGGGTTAATATTTGCCAAACTTTTTAAAGTATTTAAATATAGGCTATGTTAAAGCTAAAGAATAATATTTGTTATTGTTATTAATGTAAATAATGGATGAACCAGCTACTATTACTGTGAAAGTAGCTCTGTGTTAGTAAAATTCAAATATGTATAAGTGTAATATATATTTACTCAAAATGTTTTAAAACAGTAGCTACTACATTTTTAAATGGAAGGAGCTAGTTATGAGCCATTATTCTCATCACTAGAGAACTTCTTTTAGCATACTTTGCTTCTGGAGAGTGACACAGTGGCTAAATGTTCTAGTTTACGAAGAGCAGCCTGCATTAAGATTCAGTGCAGAAAAGCTCTCTTCTGGTACTGTCCCTTCATATGTACATCACTGCTAAATATATTAAGCATTCTGGCACAAATACAGCAGCTATCATTTGCAGGGTGGGGCGCTTCATCAAAACAGACCTGAAGCACATATCCATGTGTTTGGTGATCTCAAGCATCCATTTCAATAGTTTTTCCAGAAGAAAGGGTGTAGATCTACCATGTGCTACAGATGGTATTTATGTCATGTCTTTGGTGTCATTACAATTTATGCCAATAGCAGTGTGTAAGAAAAGAGATGAAAGCACAACAAGGTTTTAGCCCAAGCCCAGAACAAAGATCAATCCAGTTCCAGTTGTTGTAAATGAAACTTTTTTTCAGGTTGGGGTAAACTTCCTTTTCTTCTATTGCCAGTACTTCGTTGAAGGTTTGAGGTGTAAAAGATCTGTTTTCATCCCAGTTTTACTCTCATTCCCACCCCAGTCCTCACTACTTGGTTGATTTCCACAGTTTGGTACACCAGTGCCAAAGGATGTAGATTAACAACCATATTTCCTTTAACAGAGTTGGTACTAATTTTGAAGTACAGACCTTTGTGCCTCCAAAATGCAACAAAACAATCATTTCAAAGAGGGAAAAGGCAAAGGGGAAACTTGGCTTTGAGTTTCTGAAGTGTCAGAAGAGCTGGAGGATAATAAAGAGGCTCTTTGGAAAGCAAAGCATCTTTAAATTCATCAGTCCTTTTTCAGTCAAAGGAGCACAGGCTCAACAGCAGCCACACTATCTCAGAAGGGAGAAGTCTGCCAATCAATCATTCAATAATAGTGAGTTCAGCACTAGCAGAACAGGTTGTCAGGTCAGTGCTAAAGCAAGTTGGATTAAAAAAGTTAAAAGTAGCATGGGACTTGAGGGCTTTCTTTGGAGCCCACTGCTTCAAGAGAAAGACAGACTTAAGCCGACTTCAGGATAGTGATGATGTCACATCTCATGCCCGACACGACTTTTGTATCTGATCATTTTTTATACTGAGTTTCCAAATGTTTTTTTCTCTTTCTGTTAACAAGAGAAAAACCCAAGTGCTAAATAAATAAGGAAGAAAAAAGAATAAAGAATAGGAGTGTGTTTTAAGGCAGAGGGGTATAATGTCACAATGGGATTTATTAACTGAGTCTGCTGGTGCAGACAACAATTGGTGGTTTTCCCTTCCTTCCTAAATCTTTCATTAAAGAAATTAAGTTTGACATAAAAAAGCTTGAGGCCCAAGACACTGGAAGCAGGGAGACTTGTCCAGAATATGGGGCCAAAGTTCTTCTTCTTTGGGACAATTTTCTGTGCTTCCCAAATCCCTCTCCCTGCTTCTGGTCATCTGCCTGGGCAGCAGAGAGATGGAATAAGCAGCTCATGGAAATAAAGTCTGAGCAGTGCAACAGCAAAATGCAGGCAACTCTGGCATCCCGAGTGTTTCCTTCATTGCCAGAAGTTGGAACAATGGGCTTAAAAAGGAAAGGGGGAAAGAGAAGGGAATACAGTAATTATCCACACCAACAACTGCAGCAGGGATGGAAACAAGCAAAGACTAGCACTTTAAATTCTAAGCCACTGTTGTGTGCCAATACTGTCAAGAACACAGGATATAAAGCTAACACAGAGCTATGCAAAATTGCCAGAATCCATATGATGAGTTCCATGGGGAGGTCAGCAAATCCAGGAGAAATTCCTACTATCTAAACGGCTGTAAAACCTTACAGAAATTGGGGAAATTGGGATTATTGTTGCTCCTTTACATAAAAATCCCCCTGTCTGAACCACATTTTAGCAAATAAAAGTGAGAAACATCACTTCTTAGCCAAGGATTTCTGTTGTACATACACATCCATGTATTGCAATCTTCTAAACATTTTGTGTTTTTTTTCCCCTTTCTAAATCTTCCAGGTTACAACATGGTTATTATATGACAAGATAGATGTGATTATTAAAGTTTTCCTCTATTGCTTTCTTTAAAAAAACTATGAAATGAAACATGACATGGGTAAGCTATCTGCATGCTTCATATTTTTGTTCTATAAATGGCAAAATGAAAAGATAAAAACAAAGAAATTGTAATTCATGGAATCTATTTGTTCTGCTGATACCCTTATAGCTTCAGTAGCACTTTTCTCAGTTTAAGAAAAATCATTTCTCTTTCCGTGTTTCTTCAAATATGTTGCACTTTTACTGCAGGAGTGAGACATCACTTAAAAGTTGCACCTTTCTCCAGCTCCCAAATCCAGCTTTGGGTACTGCTGTTACTGCTTGAGCATTTCCTAAGAATTATACTACCTCTTTCCATAATTCTTTGAGAATTTTTTCCATCTCTATTTCTATTTAGTCATCAGGATTGTAACAGAGGAGAGGAGCAGATCCTGTGCTGGAGGAAATCCGTTGGACTTGGTTGTCCAAAGTAGAATTGTGGAACTTTAACAGCTTAAGACTGACCACAAGTTTTTCAATTTGCAAAAGGTTTCCAAGGTCAATTTTCAGCCAAGAATTCCTACCAAGCTAAAAAACACTGCAGTAAATACATTTTTACAAAAACTACATTGAAATCTGTACCCAAAATTCCTACTCTTTTCCTGTTTTTTTTTTCTGAAAATTCTTCATTTATATAACTGTACTTATTTCTTTTTAAGCAATACTCTTTCCCTTGCAACTTCTATCTGAATTATGCCTTATTTTTGTGTTTGTGATAGTGCAAGCTTTCCTGAATTAAGACATCTGAGGCTAGACTTCATCTAAACAAAGCTGCTGTGACAGGCAAGAACATGATGACAGGCCTTTACCTGCTTGCCAGTTCATTTTCATTGGCCAGGGCAGGATCTCACCCAGGTCAGTATGTTTGCAGTCAGGCACCAAAGGACTCACAATTTCTTCACACAAGAGCTTCCTCCAAATACTATCCAAAAATGAACCACATTTATCATTAAAGCTAAGTTATGAGAGCCCTTGGGGAATCTTATTATTCTGTGAGCTTGAAACTATCCTTTCTCCCTCATTTTTAAATAGAATAAGAAACCTTATTTCCTAGTAGGTGCTGGAAGTGTAGAGCAATACTGTGGCTTTTGGTCTAGGGTTATTCTTACATCAATCATAGTTTCTCTGAGAAAGACAGGGCAATGCCAGTTCTATCAAGTAGTTCTGTTATGGAAAAGGCACTGTCCTCTCCTTCTCTTTGCGTAGCCTTTTGTAGTTTTGAGCAACCATGTTATTGCTCGTAAAACAGTAAAATTATTTAAGCATTTGCAATACAATAAGGGTGGATCAGCAGGTGATCTTTTCTTGCACTGCAAGATGAAATTTGCCCTACATTTGTTTAATGTCTTACCAACCTGTTCAAATCTGCATATATCTAAACATTATTCATTCATATATTTCATAAAGTTATGTTTATTATTTTAGGGGTGAAAAAAAAAACAAAACCTATAAGCATTTCCATAATCAGATATGGTAGTGCTAGGTACCTGGGGTGCCTGACAATTAATGGATATTTTAGGGAACTCAGTTATTTTATACATTGCAAAATTTACAATATGCATAACTAAAATGTTTATCATGAGAGCATATAAATATTTTCTGGTCAAGCAAATAATGGTAGGTGTTGCACTGAAAAAGCATAAGTAGTTCTGAACATTTCAAAGTGGCAGACAGAGCAGCTGCAATATCTTTTATTTTGTCAGATGATAAACAGAGCTGTATTATGACTTCTTCTGATGGAAAAGGATTTGTTTCTACTGAGGCTGGTGCCTCCATCATTTAGAATGAAAAAAAAAAAAAAAAAAAAAAAAAATATTCTCAGCTAGTCCTGAAAGCTTTCAAGATGAAAGCCAGCAAGATGAATGAGCACAGAAAAAAACACCATAATGTGTGAGCTTACTTTTTCCATACTTCCCGATGAAAATGGACCCTTGCCCTGAATATCTGGAGAAAACCACTTAAAGGGTAAAAGAGAGATTACGAATGGGGGGGGGGGGGGGGAGGTGTTTAATTCTTTCATTTGTAGCTGAATGATTTAGATGGCCTCTTTCCTAATGACAAATTTATGGAAGAGGAACCACTGGTCTTTGTCTGTAACACATTTTTTTTCAGATACTTATAGCTCCCTGAAGAACCAGCAATAAATTCTGAAATGTATGCAGGCCCTCCCCAGGATGCCTCATGTTTGCTTTTACTTTTGGGCTTTATAGCTTTCTTATAAGCATTGCCTCTGTGAGTAAGATAATCATTAAAAAAAAAACAAAAACCAACAAAACAAACAAAAAACACACACAAAAAAAAAAGTGACTGTAAGGAAAAGATTACTATGAATAAGAGGAGCAATGAGAGACCTAGAAGGTGCCTGTGATATACTGCCCAGAGACCAGGGTAGAGGTCACTTTGCCGTTGAACTATCCGTGAGGACATAAGAGGAAAGCTAAAAAAAGAAAGCAGAGAATTAGAAAGCCCCACAGGACATTTAGGAAAATGTACAAATGTATAAAAAAGAAGTGTATGTAGAAATAAATGGCTGTATGATCAAGGTCTAACATATACCTGAGCAAGGTTTCAAAGGAAGAAGGGGGATGGAAATTTGAGACAAGCAGACATCAGTGCTGCAGTACCTGGCTGTTCTTCTGGAAGTGGAAAGCAAACCATGGGAATACTATGAGCTGGAAGGAAGTCTCATCTACATTGGAAATACCTGAAGAAATTCCAGAAATATTTTAGAAGCCTAACCTTCAGAAACTTGGTATGGGACATTGAAATTGGTCTCCTTAGGGCAAATCACTGATACAATTCTGCTAGGATGTATTATGTGGGTTAGCAGAAAAATGACATGATATAAATCTCTTGAAGACAACCATTAGAGATAATTGAGAAATGGATGATACAAGGAATGATGAACTCACTCGCTGATACTGAATTCACATTCATCTGTCTCATCAAGATCTATAATTATACAAAATTACAAATTAAGTGTTCTTTCATTAGGCTCACACGTAAGAGGAAATGGCTTTTCTAATGATACAAGTAAATTTGCACTGGAGGCCCCTCAGTATCTCAGCCAAATCTTTTCTGGAAGCTTAAAAAGGGCCCCATTACCTTTTTAAAGTGAACTGGAAGAGCTGAACCCCACACTAAATTTGAAAGTACATTAAGCAGAACTAACTACACTAGAACCTCCCTTCAGCCTATCTCATGTTTTCTCTCTGCCTCCGGGGCTCCTGTGTCTCATTTGTGAAGTAAATTAAGGCTATTGTTCTAGGATGAGCCACTTGTTTAGCCTCTTGAGCTCAGCCTTGTGTAAAAAAGTGGAACACTGTAAAATCTAAATAAGTGAATAGATTTGTCTCTGTTTTTGCATAATAATCTTATCATTCTCCGTGAAACAATTCTCCTTCTCCTGTCTCATATTGTCTCATGTGTTTAGTCAAATATGTTTAGTCTCATATTGTTTAGTCAAACAGTATGTCTCTAACAACATATATTCAGAGGAAAGTAAGACAGAAACAAAAATATTCCTCTGAGTTGCCTGAAGTTTTTTCTATATGTGAAATTGGTGCAGGTTGTAAAGCCTGGGGCCAAATCCACCAAAACTTAAGTGAACACTTAAAGCAGAAATTATTGCAGTCAATTTGTGCTTCTATTGGGTAGCCCCAAACTAAAGAGACTAGACATGTTTTATACGAAGCACTTTGTGATAACACTCACCTGGACTGGACCACTGTGTAAAAGAGTCCAAAGGCTGAGCTCTGATTGGTGTGAATGTGTTATCTTCGTTTAGTAATCTGTGGAATAGGTAGGCTTCTTCAAATTATCTTTAAACAGTTTTCCTTGGGTTTTGATGTAAATCAGTGGCAACTTTAGGAAAATTTTCATGTTAAATAAACAAACATTTAAATCTAAAGAATGCCAAAATTAATGAAGGCAACAACAACTTAGGGACCTCACCAACCTGAATTGTCTGAAGCAAACTGCATTCTTGAAAACTATCCTGCATAACAGAGTGCTTCATCTCATAGCAGTATGTAAAGCATGAGGAAGGCTGCGAAGATAATGCATGACTAAGATCAATGGTAAGATTATTAGAGCAGTACTTAGAAAAATGGAAATTTAAGGGATCATAGTTTTGCCAATGTCTTCACTGGAGTCAAGATCTTGTTCAAGAAATCTAAGTAAATTAAAATATATTGAACAATTATGTCAATGAGATTATTGTATATTTAAAAGAAAAATATAAAATCTGATAAAATACATCAATTTCACATATAAGAAAAAGTGTTGCACTTCCTCAGATATTGTAACTGCAGCCTGTAATGATGAATAAAAAAAAAAAAAAAAAGAGGATATTTATACTGATCATAATGTTAGTATTTTTTATTTTTTGACATTTTTTGAATAGCTTTAAAATATCCTACTTTCCTTTGGAATTTACCCTGAAATAAAACAAATATCATAGCTGTAGCATTCTTTGCAACACAGAGATACCACAGGAAAGCAAGGGTCTCTAACAGGTTCATGAATTCAAATATGCATCAGGCATCTGTCCAACTCTATTGAAATAGAGCTTTAGTAAAGATGACTTTAAAATAATCCCTTTGGATCAATTTGCAATAAGTCCCTTTTTACCACACCCTCCTCAAGCTGCATTGCACAGCTCATTTTCTTCCTGTAACTTACCAGTTTCCTGTGTACTGCAGATTAAACAAAATGGAGAATTATGAAAGCAAGGAGATAGAACTAAACAGACAATTTGCAAATGTGAACCAAATCAGGGAAGGTATTGGATATAAATATTGCTTCAACTGAGTAAATGTTAATTTTCCCTATTTTTTAAATGGGAAAAAAAAAACACCTTGTGAATAAAAACAAAAGCCAAGTAGGAAAGGATAAGGGGGGAGAGAGGAGTTTGTCCACTTATTACCCATGCAGAACATAAGAAATATTGTTGATATTTAAAACCTTTTTCTTATTGCTAGGAACAGAGCACTATCAGCATCTGAGCTGAAAACAAAACATTTCATTTTTCAGCACAAACCCTAATTTTCCCCTTTCTAAGTGCCAAAAATGTTCTGTGTAAATATGCTTTGCTCTCAGCAGTGTGCAGATGAGCAGCAGGCAAGCCTCTTGTTTCTGTGTACCGTTGTCTGAGAAACCCATCATTTATTAATAGCTCTGTTGACAGAGTCAACTGGAGCCCCTTCATTTCCTCCGATTGCTTTAAATCCAGATTTGTCCAGTGGTCCCTGCAATTAAAGATCCACATTTGGATTCTATCCTTTTCTGAAAAATTCATGGTTAGGGCTCACATATATTGCAGCTTCTCCAGAGCAGAATTAGTTTTCTTTTTCCACTCCCGAGAGTCCTCATCTTTTTCCCCTCTGAGAAGAGGAAGGAACAGGCTATTCTATCAGCAGAGAGCATATTTCTCTGGGTGGAGCAGCAAGGTGTGGAGAAAGGTGCGGTGGTCTTTTTCTATGAGGGTCTACTACTCTTACCTCTACTCACAAATATCAGAGATGCTGCTTGGCAGAAAGGAGAAAGTCCCATCTTACTGTTTATTTTGGAAAACAAGAAAGAGAGAAGTTGTCGGAGGACTAAGAACTTTTAAGGATTTAGTTGCGTTTTTTTTAATAAGATAATGTGTATTCAAAGCCTAAACATTCTAAAAAAGTTTAAATACACTTCTAATTTGGTAACATAAAGGAAGCTGATGAATAATAGCTTTAACATTGTTAAAAAACCTAACTATAAGCTTCTATAGACACATACATACGTTTTAATTTCTCAAAATTTTAATAGGAAAAAGATGTTTCATAAACTTTCTTTTCACTTAGTCTGACTGAGTTTGACCCACATGGATATCAAGAACAGAAGAGATGAAAAACGATTTGTCAGCTCTTTCATTTGCCTTTTTTCTATAAATGAAACATCAACTATCTGATCAGTGATTTTAGCCATTTTTTTATCATACAAGAAAACATGGCAATCCAGTTTTATGATTACACATTTGTTTAAGTATTGGCAAACTGTCCAAATTATGTATGCATTTAATACCTATATGATTGCTGGGATTACCACTTGAGTGACTGATTCTTCATTACACAGTCTGCTTTTTTACTGTCTTACCTGATATCATAACTTTTATAAATATAAATTGCAACCAAGCTAAGAAGATGTTATTGACAAAGAGGCTTTAAGAAATGTATATTACTTTTCCATATTCTCTCAGAAATTTTTATATATTGGAAGATAAAGCCCCATTTTTCTAGACATCTGGCTTTTTCCTGACACAAGGAGAAAAATATAAACCACAGCTAGCTGTTGGTAGCCTTTATGTTTACTATTCCCCTGATCTATTCTTACCACTGCATTTTGTGCATGTCCAAAGTTGGTTATGGACAAAGCTCTGTGTTGTAAGTTGGTTTATATGAATAAAGCTAACACAGTTGTTTTGTGGACACTAGGCAAAATGGGTTTCTTCATAGCTCAGTAGCTGCCTAGTTTTATTTCCCTGAGCAAATTATTTAACCTCACTGAAATCTGTTTTTCTTAGTTTTAAAATAGGCACAAGTACAACCTGGTGATTTTGCGTAAGTGGTTTAGTCCAAGATTCTGCCAGTTTGAAGTTGAGGAGAACAGGCTTAAATGATTTAATGTATTTGGGAGTTATTCAAATATAGATATTTCCAAGTGGACATTCCTGGAAATGAAATTCAGTTTCTGTTGAGTTTGGGACTCAGCTGAAGAACTGTAATAGTAACAATGATGTAATTTTTATCTCTTCAACGTCTTGTTTCTCCACATTATTGAAATTGTCATGATTTTAAGCAGTTGCTACATGGATCTTGACGGTGTCCTCAATATGTGGGTTTACACAGGAATACAGATATTGCTCCTCTCTCCTGTCCTCTTACAGATGGATTTTTCTACACAGACTCTCTTTTACCTATGCTGCAGCAGAGCGATATAAAAAGTTGGTGGAAGAAAGTGGGGTGGTCACCCACAGATTTGAGAGACCCCTGGAAAATGCACGTAACGTTACTAACCAGGGTCAGGACAGTAATGACACTAATCCTTCACTTCACATGGCTTGCTAGACAATTACCTGTCAAATATATTGTAGTCTATAAAATCATGAAATCAAGTAAAACAGGTAACAGCTCCACTCTGTACTCAGAACTTAAGCAAACTTTGAATTGAATTTCTTCTGAGTTTTGGCCATACTCTACCTGATTAAGACATTATTGCTGCTGCTGCTGCTGCTGTTGATAATAATAATAAGAATAATACTTTGACCGACATTATCTATAACACTTTTTCCTTGGTTTTTGTTCATTCAATCTTTCCTTAGTTCAAGAGCATTCCGGAGTCAAGGACATAAAAATAATAAACTCAGGGCTGAAGAGGAAACGTATTCCTCAGGTGAAACAACTAAGCTAACACTGAAGAATTCCTAGCTTTTTCAGACTTTCTCTATGTAGTGATTAACAATATGCCTAATTCTCCATGTTTACCTGTCCTTTTCACTCTACCAGAAATCCTACTTCTTTACTCTTTGTCTTAATTAAATCACAGTGTCTTCATTGAGGAACTTCTGATGTGAACACCCAATGAAACTTTCAGCTCAGTTTGTGGGTATTGGTTTTATACAGGCAAAAAGAACTACCCTCCTGGACATCCTAGGTCAATAAGAAACTGATTTTTCAGGTCTTCACTTCTGCTGATTCATCCAGCTGTTATTGAGATTTATATTGTATTGGAGAGAGAGAAGAAAGCTAATTGATCCATTTGTATACATATCAGATACCCCTGCCAAGTGCAGTTAGCTCCTTCACTCTATGCTTTAAAGTCTTAACCTCCTACATAAGAGTTCTCACCTGGTTGAATGCACCTACCTCTATAGGTTTCAGTCAATTTTATGTGAAATATCACAAAATGTAAATAAACTGCAGCAAAATGATTCAGAAAGGGGATTAATATTTGATCATGAGGTAAACCTTCCTGGTTTATAACAACACTTTATTTCTACGCCATTCTCTTTTTCTTTTTTGTAAAAAAGGAAAACACAGGAGAATTCCTGTGGCCATGGGGCAACTCCCACTTCATTCATCTGCTGGAATTACCCTGAGATTTTTCCTATCAGGCACATAAATTGCAAATGAGAAAGTTGTGTGATTTCTCTCCTTTGCTACCAGCTTCTCATCTGCTTCCTAACTGTCATGTGATACCATATTTTTTCCTAAGACTAACATCCTAGATGCAGGGAAAATCAGGCTCTTTTGCCCTGCCTGAAATAAAAGAATAAGGAATAAGTCACATATGGTCTTCCTTTGTGTTCACCACTGAAATGCAATACTGACTGGGCACAAAACTGTCTTGTGTTGTGCTTTTTATTTCTGGTTTCCTCTGATATTGGACTTCTACAGTAAATTGTCACACTCACACAGAAGTCTATAATGCAAGTGGATGTTGGTGAATCTTTAAGGGTTTTGATTTCTGAATAAAATCAGAGGGAATGGACCTTGCTGAGATACTGGCTTTTCATGTCTCCCTCTAGACAATCCCACCTGCTTGTAGCCAAAAGTGTTTAAAAATAAGCATGGATAACTACATAAGTGCCTTAAATCCTCACTACCCTTACTACCATATCAATAATAGTATTGTGAGTACAGAAGATATTATATAGTTGTAATGTGCTTTCACTGACACCATCAAATTTGGTGATCAACACCTCCATGTTCTAGGTTTTCCTTAAGAAAAATAATCATTCCAAATGAAGACATGGGATACTTAGCAGTATTATTTCAGGTGAAACCAAGCATGTACTTCCCATGTTTATGGTGATAGCATTTGTCTTTAACAGTATGAAAGACAGAAGTATTTAAATTTATTTAATATTTATGGACAATTCTGAATTTAGTTTTTATTTACTGTCTCAGTGGTTATTATTACATATAGATATAGTACAGTATATAAAGATGTTTAAGAAGAGTTTTCAAAATATGGATTCTTGAGAATCATTTAGCATATTCCTAGAGAAAATGTCAAGATATGAAAACTGAAGGATGGTGGCAGCTGGAAGACTTCAGAAGTTTTTAAACTGTGGTTAAAAGGAAAGCCAAGAAATCAGTCACAGTTGTTAAAAGTGACTGCGAGAAAGCGCTGGATATGACAAAGGAAAAGGCACACTCAAAATGAATCAAAGAAAAAAAAAAAGAGCAGGACAACTCAGGGACAATGTGATGCTCTCCAAGTCTTCTGCTGCAGAGTAGAAATGAAGAAATGACATAAGCAATGCATTTATGTCACCTCAAGCATGTGCAAAAAAATCTAACAAGCAAGAATTAAAAAAAAATTACATATCACAATTAGAGCTAAACAAATGACAAAATAAAGGTAAATATGATGATAATAAAATGCCTTTTGAGATGGCATTACCCTTAGGGATAAAATTGAAAGGCTTTGGTTATTTCACTGCATTCAGACCAGCTAGTAATGATGAAGAAAATCACCCCCATGAGGAAAGAAGGAAAAAGCAAATTGGAAAGAGAAGTGAGAAATTAAATTTAATCTTTCTCATTAAAAGCTTTTCACATTTAGTTGTACGTCTCAGCCTCTCCCAAGTGAACGCAGTCAAAATTCCTCCTATGTTGGTCTGACTACTTTTCTGCCAGGTGGAGCAATATAATACTTCAGCTGGACTTCTGCAGAGAAGTGACATCCAGTGACATTTCCCCCCCACACACACGCTGTTTGCAATGAATCTGATCTGCATAGGCAACCCACCTGTTGTACCTTTTCAGGAGCAGTCCCTTTTTTTTACAGCTAATGTTTCCCATCTCAGACAATGCTGATAAATATATTGATGTATTGGTCCCTTCCTTTGATACATGTCTCCTGTCAGCCAACTCACTTCTGCAATAGCATTGCTCCTTTTAATTCCCTCTGTTCAAGTGCACCATTGTCCACATGCCTTTTCAGGACTTTCTACATTAAGTATTGAAGATTACACAGGCTGTTTAGGATGACAAACACAAATTCTGCCACGAGTTGCAAGGACAAGAGTGGTAGAGTAATTTCCCAGCCATACACATTAGTTTGCTCTATGAATTCTTAGAAGAATTTTAAGGAATTTAAGAGGGAACTGACAGAGCTAAGATGATTAGAGGAGGTGATGATGCAGAAGTCATTTGAGAGGAATAAATAAGCAACACAAACTGTAAAGAAATGAGTTATAGCTAAAGCAGGGGTTTTTTTTTGAATGAAGTCCTCTCATGGGGAGTGATTTGGCAAAACTGTCAACTCTATGCAGTAAAGGAAATACGAGCTCCACCATGACTATTGACAGTATAGTTTATCTGGTTTAGTGAAGGATTTTCCTGTGAACTAATCAAATACTGACCACTAAGTTCAACTTGGTGTTCTTCCTTACAGATAACCATATGGCAGCAGAGATAAAAAACCTTGAGAAATAATTACTAGAATTCACTTGACACTGTCTCTTAAGTGTTGTGCAACAACATACTCTGTTTGCTTTAGTGAGAACTATGTATATGAAGTGTCTTAGAAAATAGGTGTACAGGTTGGTAAATATGGATTTACTACTGTTGGAAATTTAAAGCCTATTGAGACAGCTGGATGACTGGTGTTATTTTATCTTCCATATTTTAATTTTACTTCATTTATCTAGATCATTTATTGGGGAAAACCACTAACAGAGGCAGTCTCTGTTGCTGTTTGTACAGTAACAGAGTACAACTGTTGTACTCTATGTACAACATACAAACTCCCTGGGACAGGGAGTTCAGGGATTTGATTTTTAAATTAAGATTACATGTCTTTCTTTCAATTGCATGCAAACATTACTGAACTACAAAATTTCAGCCAGAAGTTTCTGCATCTAAGTTGACTATAACAGCTGTAAAGTTTTGATATTACAGGAGATACGTAATCAAAATAGTAATAAAAACTATTTAATATATATGATGGAGCACATAGTTATATGTGCATATTTTTAACCTACTGAATGGACTTTCAAAGAAATCAATACATTTAAATCAAACCATATTTAATACATTTATATTTGTTGCCTCAAAACATTAATAAGGCAAGCAGATAGGAGAATTTTTTAGAAAAGACTGGATATGTATCTGAACAAGAACAGAGAGCAGCCCAGCTCTGTTGTGCTCAGATGGGATTCTTTTAAGTTTCCAACTTTTAAAGTATCGATAACACAGCAACTTCACTCAATAATATCTAGAGGCAGTAGCGAATGCCTTGATTCAAGTCCAGTTGAAATCAATGATAAAGTCAATGAAATCAAGTTAACTTCAATGGAATTTCAGTCAGTTCCAAAATTCTGGTGGGTAATTGCTGCTGGACAAACTGCTGGATTATGTCATCCTTATGCTGATTTAATTAATCAGAATCAAATGCAACATACATGGAATGTACCTAGAGGACTGCACTTTTGATTCAATTATGATTATTTGGACAAAAAAGGAGAAAAATCTCAGTTCAGGCTTCCATTGTTCTCCCATGATTTACAGCACCTAGTCACTAGAATATTCATCTATCTCACAGTCATATTTGGTTATCTATTTACAAACAATCTTTCCATCTTACAATGTGATCTACTCATGTAAAAACAGTTTAACACAGAACAAAAAGCAATTTTCAGAAGACGATCAGTACTTCATGAAATTTGACCAAAGGTTTTAATGCTTCAGCCCATTTAAAAGATTATCAGTAAAACTGTTTTCAGATTGCAAGTGTTCTAGATTTACTTTTCAGATTGTGATCTGTTTATTTAAGGTAGTAAATGCCTAAGAAATTGAATGGCACAATGTATAGCGCATAATTGAGAACAATTCTTTTTGCAGGAGTGGGAAACAAGACAAGATTTTCCTGTTTTGAATGAAGCTTCAGTGTAATATCTTAAAGGAAAATGAACAAAAAAGGAAAGCAAGACTAGAAACATAACACTACACTTTTATAATTTCTTGTCCCTTAAAAACTAGCAGAAACCAGAGTAAAAGACAAATGACCAATGAATTAAAAATCTATCTTTGTATTGTTACAAACCTCTAAGAAAATGAAAGAAGACAGCACCTAGTGTAGGGTAGAAATTCCCACACTAGGTTTGTAGATCAAGAGTGATACTTTGTTGTTGTTTCATTATGTTACCAGGGTATTATGAATTAAGTCTGACTTTCACTGGGGGTTCTGGAGATGGAATCTAAAAGTTCACAGAAGAGTGGTTACATCTATACTAGCAGTAATACATTTTAAAGAGTGGATTGGATGACCAAAATAATTCATGCAGAATTGTCATATAGCTATGTTATATATTTGTCTTGAGGAATTTACTAAAGGTGACATATAATCTATTCCCTGGGGATAAATGCCTCTAGGATTTCTGTTTTGGAGCTTTGTGGAAGGAACAAGTATTACACATGTTCTGAGAGAGGCATGGGGAGGCAGCAGGCCCTCTTGGACCACGTGGCTTGTGACATGGAGCCATCACTTGTTTGTTTTCCAAAAGGAACCTGCTCTGGGGACATCAAATCAGTCTGAGAACTGAACCAAGGGCAGGCAGGAGATCCACTTCACAGCTGCCCATTGTTTTGTAGCAAACCACTCATTTGGACAGAGTCCAGGCATCCCTCCCCATTCGGTTTTCAGATGTTACAGAGATTTTTCACTTCACATAAATAGTGGGATAGAGTAATTTGGTGCAAATGAGTTTTGAGCATCTTTGTGGAACAACAATAAATAGAAAAAGGTTAAAGCAACTCATTAGGAAACGATAGGGAAGCTGCTTAGAAATAACATTATGAGGTTTCATGTTATAGAATGGAACTGAAGTTACTAGACTAAGAAAACCCAGAAAGAGCCAACTCTAAATTCCCTGCATGTCACTTCTCAAAGCAACATGTACAGTATTGCTCACAATAGCTGAAGTCTTCCCTGTGTTCCAGTCTTGATTTTAATCTCATTTACCCTAATGGAGCAGCGTGGGGCTGAGTTGTAGTAATCCTTAGTTCCACCAGCATTATTAAGATAAGAGGGAAATATGACATCTGAAATTTTACAAAAAGCAGTCAGTTAGCTAGTGCTTTGTGACAGCTTTTATATATGCATCTAATGAATGGTGGAGAATTATTACAGTGGGGGCATAGAAGTAAGCATGGATCCTATAGCAATAAATAAGAGCTGATATAAATCAGTGGCATTTTATTGACTTCAGTTCTGCTGGCCTGATTTAAATCAAGTATGAATTTGGCCCTAGGGCCTTGCAGAAAAATTTCTGGGTCTTAATCCTTCTGTATTGATTCACAATTTTTTACTAAATTTTGGTGAGAATTTGGTTGAACTCAGATTTCAGGATTCTGCTGTCACATAACAAAAAATAACACCCTCATGAACAGTTCATTTAGATTTGAAAGGTACATAAATGTTTTCTAGAAATTATCAGTTTAAATATTGTTGCTATTGTGTTTTTAATGCTAAGGCATTTTTCATTCTTCATATGTGTTGGTTAAAAAAATCAGAAGCATAGATAAAAACAAACAAAACAATTTTTTTGGTGTGTTATCTAAAACATAGAAGTTGCATATTAAATAGGAGCAAGCAAATATCAATGGATTCATAGGCAGATAGCACTGTAGGTGAAGTCAAGTAATATGAGATTTCTTCATTTTTCTTTCTTGTTGCTTTTATTAGAGTGTTTTCAACACAGACTCATCAACTTCACAGGAGTGTCAGACTCTGAACAGAACTACATGTTAAAGCAATTACTAATTACGGGAAAAGAAAAAAAAGTATACAAAAGAAAGACAATTTTTTAAGGGACTCTCTTGTCTCAATGTTTTGTACATCCTCAGAAAAAGTAATTGCATTGCTTTTGAAACCACAAAACAAGGCGTGAGTATAATTTTATATTGCAGTAAAAGTGCTAAAGCAGATCTACAAGTGATCTATTTTTATGAGCTTCTATCTCGCTTTCAGGAGGCTTTCCATGTCTCTATGTAAGAGAAGGATGGCAGGTTAGACTCAAAAGGAGCATAAAGTATAGCTCTGCTTGCCTTGCTCTGAAATGGCAAACTCAATGTTGGCATCAAACACCGGAGCACATTAAATCTCCTATTGCACAGTTCATCAGTATGACAACAGCTGCAAGTGAATGGGAGATAGGGAACACAGAAAGTGCCCTCAAACCTGGGTATTGTTAAGGTCTGCACCTCCCCTTAATTAGGTTCATCTGCAAAAGCACCAATCAGTCCTAATGGAAAAAAAGAGAAAAAGAAAAAAAAGAAGCTGTCAGGGCATGAGCTATATAACTGCTTCAGCTGCTGGACTTCTAGGTCTGTTGGTTTGGGACCCATAGCTGTGTTTTGTTGCAGGAAGCTTATTCTTCCTGGGCTGAAGAAGAAAAGGTATTTTCCCTTTTGGCTTATGAAATACATAGATGTAAAAAAGCATTTGGGGGCTGGTTTTTTTAGCTTTTATTACAAGTGGCAATTAAAAACAAAAAAAACAGGTCAAATGGGAGTGAAATTTTGTTGGGATGTTCTTTTGTTTTGTTTTTTTTTTTTTTGGGAGGGGTGGAGAAGAAAAAGAAAAATTAAAATCACTGTAAATAGCTAGCAAATTTATTTTAATCCCAAAGTAAGTATTTTACTTTCTGCTATAATCATGAGATTGAATACAGAAGTAAATCTGTATGAATTTTAAAGCAAAATTCTTATTTCCACATCAGAAAAGGAAAGACTGTTTCCAAGTGGTTGCCTTGACTTTTTCTTGTTTCCTTGGTGTTTTGCTCTGTTAAAATTGCTTGACTGGCTGTTGTAAACGCACAAATTGATGCAGGCGAATGCATCTGAGGGTTTTTTTTCTGTGAACAAACTAGTCTTCTGAAATATTTTCATGCTTCTTCAAAGCGCATATAAAAAATACTAAATTTGATCTTTGACTGGGTAAGTGGCTCTGAGAAGGGTCTGAGTGCCTTCTGTTTCCATTAAAGCCATGAAATACTTTTCTGATGACTCTTAGCATTTCCCAGGATTAGTTTGCCATCTCATGCCTTGTATGTATTCCAGCCTGCTCCCAGAACAGGGGAAGCAGCACTCAAGAGTGCTCTGCTCACATGCATGTGCGCAAACCCTGACTTTCGTGCACTGCAGTATCTATAATCAGTGCTTTTTTTGTAGGAGGTAGCTTTGTAGTTTGGATTAGGGTGGAGTAGCTAAAGGAAAATAGTAAAAATATTTGTTTTATTTCCTTAAGATACTGTGAAACAAAAGAAATTTTTAAACAAAACTGACCTAGGAACTTAGTTACATATGGGTAAATGCAGTCCTGGTTGTATGCCCACAACAAAACCACATTTCTGAAAAGGAACACCCCAGGTTTCTAAAGGTGTATTATTAGTACTCTTCAGCAAAATATTTCAACAAACATCAATAGCCAAGGCAGAGAAAAGCAATGGCCACAAAATGGCTTCTTGGAGGAGGCTGCATCCATCAGTCATAAACCTGGCCTTGTAAAAGTTGCTACTTGCCATCCCTAGCCAAATCCTTCCTGGTAAAATGTGTATCATTTGAGACATGGCCCTGCACATCTTGGTACAAAGAGAAAACTCCTATCAGATTTCTTTTTCTTTGACTGTGTTAGACAACCACAATTGCAATTCCCTGCAGGCCTGAGCACCAGCACAGTCATTGCCATGTCACTCAGCTGACATGTTTTCAAATCGGCCCTTTTCTGCACCTTTCCCTTAACACGAGTTACAGCTGTATTCATATTCCCTGCCCTGGTTTGGTACTAGGGTTAGAGCCAGCAGAATCAGGTTTATTTTGCTGCTTAAGTCTTCCAGAAAAGTGTCTATCAAGCCTGCAGTAATTCACTTTAAAGCAGTGGCTGGCATACCCTGATCAGGAACCCTGCTTCTACTGCTTGTTACTACTAAGTTAGTAAAGGCTTGTTACTATGCCTTTACTTCAAGACATCATAGGTGCGCAAAATGCAAACTGCAGAGGAGGTCAGGGCACTGTAGATGCGTATCAAAGTTGCCTGAGTATGAGAAAGTCAGCGATGCCTATGATGGAGGCAGCAGTTAGTTGTCAAGCTTCAGTCTCTGGCACATTACACAAACTGCACTTTGTGTCATATCCATTGTGTGTACCTGCCAGTTCTGTAAAGCACAAATTTTGCCAAGGGAGAATTTCATATGGTTTCTTGTCATTTGTTAGGATTTGATTTCTTTAAAAAAGGAAGTTGGATTATTTTTCTTTGTAAGGCTATAAAAATAAGAAATAGATAACAGAGGATGGAAAATAACTGTTGAAGTCAGAAATAAAACATATGTTAATTGTTATGTTTGCTCCAATTACGTTGTCCTTAAGGTTCAAAAGAAAGCTGCTCTTTATGTGTAGGATAACGCTATCCTTGGCTATTACCATTTACCTAGCCATTAAATAAAAAAATGTTGAAGAAATGAGCAGAAGTCAGTGATGTTTCACGGAGTAGAAAGATTAATCCTGAATTATGTGACTTAGGCATGGATATACATGACCAGTGTTTCAACTAATTGAGGGGAAAAAAGCTATCCTAGTCTAAAATGCAAATGAGAAGCAGTAGGACATACTGTAAAGGAATATTTCAGCCATCTTGGGTAAAACAGCATTGGTGACAAAGGTGAAAGCAGAATAGGATTCTGCAAAAATAACTGGTAAAACAAAGCGCTTACACTTAGCAGAAGTATTTGGAACAGAATACCATGTGATGATGGTCTTCCCTGTTTCTTGCAACTTTGAATGAAATACATTTAGTTACTGCGCTATCCAGATGAAGGTGATATGTTCTGCATATGATCTCAGCTCTGTAGACTGGGAGGTCATTTCCAGTCAGAAATGTTGATCTTCTAGGGGAAGGGAAGGGGCCCCACCCATGTTTCATTCAATAGGATGAAAGTCCTGAAAAGGAAGAGGTCTTTTAATTATTCAAAATAAATCAGTTTTTGTTATTACTAGAGTATGACACAGAACTCTGTCAACAGTGGTATGGTTCCCTCTAGGCGTCTGACAGCCAACATTTTGTCAGCTTAAATACTGGTTCTCCTAAGGTGGGAGGGCCTGGATCCAGCTGAAAGAAAGCTTCTGAGAGGGACAAACCTGCGACTGCCTCTTTCTCTTGCAAAGTAAGAATGCTGAATCGTGGGAGGTGACATGAACATTTTATCCACGGCAGGGTGTTTTTCATCCACAGCAGTCTCTGCACAGAAGCAGCAGTAGCTGTTGTTGCCGTGCTCTCTGAAAAACATGTTCGTGCTCTGAGGGCAGAGCTCTACTGACACCCTGCACACCCCTGGAATGGAAATGTGGAGTAATGCTATGGGTCATAGTAGGCTGGGAAGAAATGCATGACAGTCTTGCACAAAATAGAAGGATGCCCTGAATTGCTGTGGAGTGGAAAGTATGTAATTTCAAGTGAGCTCATATAATATTGAGATGCACTTTATTCCAGAATGTGGAGGTCAGTGTGAGACACAAGATCAATGTCCCTTAGCTGGCTACATTAAATAGCTTAAAGACAGGGTCTAATATTAAAGTGATATATGGAGAAAAAAAAATAATGGAAGAAGCCATCCTTCTCTTGGCATACAGTAAACAGTCTTAAGTCACAGTCATGTTCAGAGCACACTCTAAGCCCAAGGATTGTACCAGTTCTGTTGACAGAAGATGCCTCCCTATAGAAAGGTCATACAGTGACCCCACGTTGCCAGTGATTTTGACTTGTATCACCACTTTAATTCTTCTTGATGGATCAGGTCTGCTTTTTGTAAGGGCTACAATCTTATGTTACTATGGAAACTTCTTTTTTTTCTCTGAAATGGGACTCTTGCCAGATGTGTGGCACTTTATATTTAGAGGTGTAAAGGACTTCACAGCTCCTTTAGGACTCTGCCCTAGAAAGGCATGTCACTGCCATAGTTTCAGTAATTTACATGAGCATGAGATCACCCCATCTGAGTTTAGGCGAATTTGATTCAGAAACTGAGCTGAGATGTACTGGTATATTGTTTTGAAGATCATTCAGATGGGTTTATCAATTTGGACCATAATATATTGTGTAAGCCTTCCTTTTCTTAAATCCATGCATTAGTCTCTGTTTTCTGGGAGACAGACTTAAGTTCTGAGAGGTGAAGAGTTAAAAAATGCTACATTTATCACTTAACACTTCTGACAGTTCACAAAATTATCAAACATCTGAAAAATTCTGTTTCAGGTGAAAGCAGCCCAAAAAGACCCAAGACAGAAATTTTTTAATAGAAACACTGAGAAATTTAGTATTCCGTTTTACATTAAAAAATACAAACATAAAGTATTTAAAATATTTTTACTTTAGGTCTGTATATCGATATGAGGAAGTAGATAATTGCTGAGAAATGTGTCTGAAAGAGGACTGAGTATGTCTATCAGCAAGCCACAGTTTAACTGAACATTTAACAGGCTGCCTCCAGCCAAAGTGTGCCAATTCTGTACATGGGATGAAATAAAGCAAAAAAAAACCAAAATGCCTATGACTTACAACATTTACATATGGAGGGATTTCCTTTTGTTTTCAGTGTAGTTGTTTTGTTATTTTACTCCTTGTTTTCTTTGAATTTCAGCTAAAGTGAGAAACTCAAGGCAAACTAAAACACCACACCTAAACTCTGTTTAGTGATTAGTATTAAGAAAGATAATTGTGGAAATAAGGATACATTGATGCTAATGTTTCAGCCTTTGTACAGCATGCCTCAAGAGACTAAATTTTCTGCTTAAATAGATAGATGATCTTAGGGTCCTTTCCAACCCTAACTATTCTATGATTCTATATCATGAAAGAGCAATTATTTAAAAGTATTTTGAAATTAAGCTGCAGGTATTTCATGGATTTGGTTGGTTTAAAGTTAATGCTACTTCAAAAATGTTGTTTTCTTAGTTAAATGCAATTTAAACTGCTGAGTAAGCTAGGACAGCTAAATACATCCTTTTACATTGCAGCTCTTTATCTTTAAACTCCCTCACTTATTTTTCAAAAGATTAAAACAGCAGTTCAATCTTCTGTATTTCTTCTTTTGCATCAGCTGAAAGGCACAGTTTTACAAAGCCCCAAAGTAAAACCCCATCACTCTTTTCTACAGACATTGTATCCTTTGCAGAGCCCGATGGCAGAGTTGCAAGGAATAATTACACATGACAGCTTGTGGGAGTTTTCCTTGAGCAGGTCCAGAACAGGTTCTGGAAAGGTGGTGATGGTTTTTGCTGCAGGGTGCTGGGTTATTTCCAGATTTACTGGGTTAAGTGCATGTCTGGGATGGGTGCTAAGCTCTGCGTTACCTTCTGTGTCCAACTGCACTCCTGCACTGCTTCTAAGCACTCCTGGAGCCAAATAAGAGGCTGACATGGCCCTTACCTGCTCCACAATATGTACCTTGCTACAGGTACTCATGCCAAGGTCATGCATCTTCCTGCAGCTCAGCATGAGGGGCCTTCAGCCTCTGGCTGTTGCTCAAAGAGCAGGCCATCCACCTCCCCTCTGGCTCACCGTGGCACATCAACACCTTCTGTTATTCTGTTCTCGTTATTCTCTGAGTTTTTCTCCCAGATGTGAACATCCCAAATGCAAGATTCAATCCTCAATATTATATCTTCAAATTTTTTACCTCTTTGTGTTGTTAAAATACCAGTATATTCTGGGGACTTGCGTGAAATATATAAAGGTGCTTTTGGTAATTTAATTTATATTTTCATTGTCTAGTGACTTGGTTGTAGTGAGAATGGAAGCAGAGAAGATTGATAATGCAGAGAATGTCTTCAGCTTCCAGAGCAGAAGCTCCTCCATGTAGTCAGTGGGAGGGTTACATTTAAAACTCATGAAGACAACCCTGAAAAGACTAGATTAGTTCTGATGTGTTATTCCAGCCTTTATCCATTAAACGAACAGCAGATGGTTCATCATGTTATATTCTATTGACCTACAGGAAGTGATAGAAAAGGTGTTTTTGTCACTCCTACTTGCTACAAAAAATGTAAAATTTGCTTTTAGCTGTTAACTAGTGACCTTAATTTGGGTATCTGTCTTGTTTAATGAGGAGAGGGGAAAAAAAAATCAATGAAAGTAGGGGTTTTAAATATGTTATCTGAATCCCCTGGGCTTATTAGGTAGGATAGTCTTGTAGACAGCAAGATCCATATGGAAATCCTTGAGGTAATTTCATGCAGTGTTGTCCTATACTTGTAATTCTTCGCCTGTGCAGATGATTTTCTACCTGACCAGACTAAGTAAAATGGGCAAGTCACCCATTAAGAGGATTAAAGGCTTCTGGCTATAACAAAGCAGAGACCAAGCCTTCATATGTGGCATGGAGTTGAGCTAGTATGATAAAATAAATGAAGAAAAAAAATTATCTAATTTTCATTTCTGACATGCTTAGATAACAGAAGAATTCAGAGTTGTTCTATTTTAAATGAGAAACATAGTTTACAATGGACCATTCAGGGGTAAATCAAGTTTAGAATATTAACTAGGCCCCTAAAAGCAGCCTCCAACTTTTCTGTGAGTTGTTCTCCTAAAAGAAATATGGTCTGGAGTTTGTCAGTCTCTTGAATGTTTTATAGCCTTAGAAAGTTATATTAAGAATGTGAACTTGGACAGAATTCCTGTAATTGTAGACAAAACCTGTCAATTGTGCAATTGGCTTAGTTCAGTAAAATCTACAGATCAGTCATGAAGCTGGAAGGAATTTATGGACATAAAGTACTAATTTCAATCACCAGGGCACAGGTGGTATTTACATGTGGGGGATTTAGGCAGCAGGGGTGAAAAGAAAAGCAGAGTCTAACAACTGGTAACAATCCTGTTTCATATCCAGTTTTGATCTGTTTGGCTACCCTGAATCTTCAGTGAAAAGTCGAATATGCTTAATTTAAGTAGTTTCTGAATGATGAAGGAATATAGGGCTGACTCTGTTCTGCAAATTTCTTGGCTGGTTGTATCCCCAAGGAAAATGTTCAAAAATAAAGAACTCTGAGGTGTGTCATTTTCCTGGGGTGGGTTTCGGGAGCCTAACTTTTATCCACTTTATTATTCCTCCATGTGTGCCTTGCACAGGTCACCACTGTGTGATTCATGCTTTAAATTTAGGAGTTTATGTGAGAGGAGATTGCTGATGAGGACTTGTGTTTTCTGACTGTATTAAACAAGAGAGGTGCTACCGTTACACACACACACACACAAAAAAAGAAGCACAATTCCACAGCCCAGAAAAGACAGAATTAAATTCAAAAGGCTTCTTGAGTAATAGTTGGTAGTTAGGGAAAGGTGCTCTAGAAGCAGGCAAACTAAGTTCAAGGACAAGGCAGCTATGGGCTTCTCAGAGGCCTCATGCTTCAGTCTATTATTTATACTGTAAAGAAGCTCAGTGGCTGTTTGATGAAATAACTCAGCAATGTTCAGTTGGCGCTCAGCATATTTTTCAACTGGGAAATTTCCTATCAGCTGTGTAACAGCTTTTACTGACTGAGCAGGCAAGGCAAGCACAGCCAAAGACAAGAGAAAGAAGCAAAAAATAATTGACTTAGAGCAATGCCCGTGTCTTGTGGAAGCCTGCTGCAATAAAGAGTGGCACAACTCTTCTTAAACATTATTTTTACTTAAGTGTATTTTGAGTTGCTGAAGAAATAAGGACTAGCAGCAATAAATCAGGGCTGAATGAAACATGCATTTAAGCCAATTTCCCACGCATCCCAGCAATTTACTAAACCAGTTTGGTGTTGGCATCTACCTCTGTTTTCATCCAACAAAGCTCTGTTTTATAAATGTAAAATAATCTGTGTTTTTTGCAAACTGAATTAAGTCACCCAACTTGATTTTTCTCTAGCAAAGCAAGTTGTCCTAGCACAAAAGCAGTTTATTATACATCCTCAAAGCTTGGTGCAGATTTGGATTAGGAACAGAATGAACCCCTCCTCTACTGTTGGAGTACTTCTGTGGTATCCTTTGACTTCTCTCTTGATGGGTTCAGACATGGGGTCAAGGGTTCATATTCCAAGTGTTGGTAATAAAAAAGAGAGAATATTATATCCTTATTAGCTGGTCTTGACCTTCCTCACCCCTCCCTGGGCCTCTGTTCATGACAGGCTCTGACAACATGATGCTATTATTCAGCATGGTGGATTTATCTCTGAATCTCTGAAGCCTAAGCTGTCTCTTAAAAGAGCCACCTCCAGGGAGAATTGTCTAAGCACAAAAATATTCTTTCATTCTAACAGGATCAGAGATTATGGTGCTTTCATCTGTTCCAGCAAGTGCTAAATCTGCTGATGGTGGGGAATTCCAGGTCTGTTTTCCCTCTAACCATTCTCCATAACAAAAGCAAAACAAAATAATTGATGTGCTGCTCTTAGACTTGGTCTTGTCCTCTCTGGAGCTTAACACTAAACTCTGAAAACAATCTGAAAATGGGGGTTTACTTCCATTATATTTTACTGTTCATTCTTGTTCATCTCTCCTAAACCATGGCACAAATAGAGCCCTATGTTTCAGAGATGATATAAAGCAATGATAAAGTTTATATTTTGTCTAAATGACTATGCAAACTGTTAAAAATTTGGTGATTGGAGACCAGATCAGTTTTCTGGAGAAGGTGACAAGATTACCTGTGTGGAAATCCAGCCTGCTTGGACCATCTCTTCTCACTACACTGCAGCCACATCTCTGCATCCTCAAAATAGATACACTTGCATCTAATCCCTGTGTTCCATCTTCCTTGGCTGGAGGAATGGAGGCAATTGCCCAGTGTGTTAGGGTCTGAGCACTAATGTGTTGTGGGCTGTGAGTTACTCAGAGACTAATTGGAGTCAATATAAGAATTAAGAGGGTCTAGCTCAGGAAGTGTCTGTAAATGCGCTAGCTTTGAAACATGATCAGACTTGAAAGGCAATAGTGATGAGAGAAATAACTAATTTACTCACTGAAGGCCAGAAAGGGGGAGCAAAACATGAAAAGTAGCAGTGGTAGCTATAGGAGGTACTTTATCTTATATTCTTAGAGAAAAGCCCTACAGAGCTGTTGGTATGTTAAGTTCAAGCCAGTAATTTATTTATTTTTTTATATTTTTTTTCCTTTTAAACTCTGAGCTGAACTGCAAAGCCATGAGAAATCTTCATTCATAAGCAGTGGGTTGGGGCCTAAGAGCTCAGGGCCTGGCTGGCTGTACTTCTTTTTCCCTTCTCAGCAGGCAAGTATCAGCAACCATATTCACTGAATGACAGTTTGGCACAAATTATGGTTATTTACAGTGTGATCTTTACTTCGAACAACTTGTGCATGCCATGAAAAGTACTCGCATTTCTCAAACATTTTTCCTAAATTGTAAGTGTGTAGTCACATTGAGTGCATATTTCGTATTTGAGAACTGATTATGCACATGAATTGTTTGGCAAATGTTATCTGAATAATGAACAGTTGAGAAACCGAGTGTTCACTGACAATACCCACAAATGGAACAAAGGTAGAATTCATAAGCTTTGTTATTCATTGTTCAACCAGCTGTAATAAATTTTCTTTCCTTCTCTTGAGAGAAAAATCAGGGAATATGTTCTTTTTCCTGTCCTTATATATCACATTATTTTATTTTTATTTATTTTTTAATACTTCCCCTTTACCCTCACCCCTCCAATGAGTAGAATAGTACTTTAAAATTCCCAAGCTACAACTCATTACCCTGGGAGCATCTCACAGGCAGATCTCTACAAGGGAAAGCACTGAGGGGGATTGGCATTGCTGTTGGAGCAGAACAGACAGAAAAGTTTTTTTACTGTTATTTTAAACAGCTGGGTCTTCTCTTCGTTAAAGTTAATAGACCTATGTAGGGTTGACTGCAGTGAAAAGATGGCTTCATCACCCTTTTGCTGCTGCTAGAAAATGTTGGTTTTTTTTTGAATTCATGGTTTTAAATCATTCTTCCCAGAGCAGTGAGGACTGGGGAAATGGAAAATAGGGCACCCTGAAGGGTGTCAAAAACAGGATTTACTTCTCAGTGCTGCAGGCTCAACAGCAATGAGCTGTGACTCCAGCCAGCCATTGGCAGAGCCCTTGGAGCCCATGCATGACAGAGGTAAAAGTTCAGGTAATTCAGTATCATCTGCTCTCTTGTACCTGCTCTGCTAGTAGCTCTGTCCACAACAGCAAAAGTCAAACCTCAAAATAAGCTGCTTTGATAAACCTGGCTCTATGCCTAGTTAGCTTTCTCCCTCTGGCCTTCAGGGATTCTCTTTTTCTTAGGCTGATATCTGTGGAGTGTTCAGCATTGCTCATGGTGCAGTTGCTTCCCTGCTCATGAAAACAAGGCCAGTAGCACTGGCTCTGCCTTGCACAAGCTGCGGCTGCTCCAAGTGACAAGGTCTTGTGGCTCCAATGCTTGCCTTGTACCTGCCTCGGGGCTGCAGGCCCTGTCTGCCAAACCTGTGCTTTCACACCCCTGACTGCAAGCCAACAGGCCCGTGAGACTAAATATTTGGTTATTTGCCAGGTGGCACTTGAAGGGGTGCACGCACCAGTTTTGCATATGAATTTACAGACTGGCAGAGATGTGCTCATCGCATGCCCTTCCTTTGGAAGACAAGACAGTCCAGCCACCTTCACCTCAGCAGCTGGAAATAACAGACCCACCCTGAGCTTTCTCAAGAAGCAATAACACTTCCCTGCTCACCTTCTCCTTCAGAAGCTTGAGATACTTGAATTAAACAATTCTTGTTTAATTTTTGAGTGCTTTTTTTCCTTTTTTTTTTCTTTTGTGGTTTTCTCAACATATTTCAAATCATTTCTATTTTGAGGTGCTCAAATATTGAATGCTTTTCTCCCAGCAGACAATGAACGTGCATAGACACAAATACATTTTCTGTTTTGACATTGTGTGCAGGAAGTGATACCTATTCTTCCTCATTGGTGTTTCTCTGCTTCCCTTTTTTCCTCCCCCATTGCTACTCTGCAGCTTTTCTAACCCTTCTCCAGTTCTGTAACAAAAATGAGATTCAAACAAAGAAATTTTTTTTTGCTTTTGGGAAATTAACATTTTTCAGGTCTCTTTTTCAAAAGTGATATTGCTAAAGGTAAAAAAGGGGGAGAAAAAAGACAGTAAAAAAGCATCAATGATTATTACATTCAGTGAAAATTTTAAGGATTAGGTCTGCAAACTCTGCTATGTAATTTTGTTTGGTTTTCTGTTGGTTTGTTTTTTTTGGGGGGGGTGGGGGGAGGGAGAGAAAAGTATATTAAAAAGAAACCACCCTACTAGAAAAACTGCCATTTGCTGCTATGAAAGACATAACTTGGAGGATTCAGTCTTCCCCAGCACTAGCATTTAGATGGTTAGCAAGTTTCAATAATTCTGTGGATAACAGATCATCAGGCAGAATTTGGCGTATTGCTATAGCTGCTTCTTGAAATTATTACGCTATTCATATTCAATAGATGGCAGGAATGTAGTTTAAGAACAAAGGTTACTAAGAATCAGAAACAACCAGAGCATTGGGATTCTTTTTTTTCAGAGCAGGCTTTTTTAGATAGCACAGAAGGTAATTTCTCTTGGCTTTCTGGATAAAAGAGACATTTTATTGTCTGCTGAGTCATTCAGTAGCTGAAGGTCTGAGTCAAATGTATCTGCAGCTCTTCTTCATGGTCTAAGTATTTTAGCTGTTCCAAGAACTCTGACAAGGAAGGGTTATGTTCATGATGAAACTGGTGACGTTTGGCTCTGTATGAAATTGTATGGTTGCTAAGGAATGCTTAACTTCTCCAAAAGCAAGTCAGTACTGTGGGATACAGTGAACACCCTAGCTGCTTTCAACCTTTTTCAACCCCAGCATACAGGTTCAGACATCTGGCTCAGTCTACTTCACACTATAAACGTAGCTAGGTGACATAATAAAGTATCTTATTTTCTTATTGCGGGGCTTGGGAAACTAATGACAAGTTACTGAAGCTTATTTACATTTGGATGTAAATATTATAGTGAATGTGCTTTTACTGTCATTTCTCCAATAAAACAGTAAAATATATATAACCTAAATATAAGCTTGTCCATGAAAAATTATTATTTAAAAAAAGGGACTACAAAAACTTTTTAGCAAGTTAACAGTCTTACTGAATGTGAAATACCATGGAAAAATGATAAATGCATATAGAAGGAGAAATAAAGTACACTTATTTTAAAACAATCTGTAAAGGAGGAGACAGTTGTACTCTGGACTTCCAATCTGTCAGAATACAATCTGATAAGCCCTCTTGATTCTTAAAGAAAGTCTTTCAAGGCAATTTTTTTCAGCTTTTAAAACAGTAAAACCCTAAGAATGAAACACGGGTTACCCCTCTAAGGAGCATCTGCCACTTTATACTTTCTTAAAAGCATTGTCAGTAGAACTTTTTGGCCGTTGTGTTAGGAAAAAGAAAAGTGCATTTGTGGCTAAGAAGGTCTTGCTTTGTACTGAAAAGCAAGACAGTAACATACTTGAGCCAATAGCTAAATTTTTAGCAACATATAGCTTTATAGCATTCTATTTCTGAAAGTCATTTAGACTTTCATATGCATCCCAGTGAGTCTAGCTTGTGCCCATCTTTCCCAGAGAGCTAGTCATGGACTTGTTAACTTTCATAGTGCAGCATTATTTGTAGCAATCTCACTATTATCAGTATCAACCTCTTTCACTCGGGGTTTTGCTGCTGTATCTTTCAGATTGCATAAGGATTACATGATAGGATTATGCAAGAAGCTCATGGAAGCCTTCCATGAAAATGCATTTGACTAATTTTTAGGGAAAGGGGAATAGGGCATGGGACTATGGGAGCAGAAATGCTTGTTGCTTAAACTCAGCAAATGAAAAAGGAACATTTATCTAAATGCAAAACTTTGAAAGCAAACCTACAAAGGCTTTCTATGTTAAAGCTGTATCCTTTGCTGTTTTTATAAAGGCTTATTGGTACAGCAGACTAATGCACTATTCATTCACCTTCATTCTAGTCGAGGCCATGTGTAATTGCAGAGAAACAGGTCTCCCTTGATTCCAAAGGGAACTACCGAACAAGCACAACTAATGAAACTACTTTCTTCTGGACTTGTGTCACTTGGGTCAATTCATTTTTTAAATTCAGTTATAGATAGAGTTTTTTGCTCTCTCCTCATATAACAAAAAAGATTCCCCTGCCTTTTTCCCCGAAGCGTTTCCCCTTTTCCCCCCATTGAATATTTAGCAGCTGCAGAAGGTAACTGCATTGAAGATAATCAGGGGTTTGTAAGCTACCACCTTTCTCTATCTCCCTATTTCTATAAGACTCTCAGGAAATTCCTGACCCTTGACAGCCAGGAAATTTGGACATGTTCAGTCACCAGAGTCAATCTAAGACAAAAGTATGGATGCAACATCATTGTGTGGTTCCTATACCATCAAAACACTTCACTTTTTTCCTACTGTTTGAGCATGCAGATTTGAATAAAGACCTCAAAGATTTTTATTCTAGATTATAACAGTAGATGAAAATATTTTTAACAATAGTTTGTTATTAAAGTCTCTGTTTTTACCACTGGTAAAATTATTCAGAGGATGCACCAGAGATTTTAAAGCAGAACAAATGTTAAAGCAAAAGGAGTTTCCAGCCAACAGTTACTGACTGATACATTTGAGGAAGATTCTTTTGTTTTACCCCAGTTATTTACCTTCTTAGTTTTATGTTTGAGCTCTTGCATGTTTTAGTTAGTGGTGTAATAAAAGATAAGCATATGTGCTTTTCACACAATCTCATTTCGATAGTCTAGCAAATAATTAAAGTTGGGTTTTTTTTTCCTTTCCTGTCCTCTTTAAAGTATTTTTCAAAATCTTTTAAAGGCTGCCACTGGCAGCATCATCTCAGGAAAGCTGGATAACTGTATTGCTCCAAACAAGAATGGAAATGCATTTTAACCAAGATATTTTTTCCCAAGTTCTTAATTCAATCAGTCCTTGCTAATTTTCTTTTTCATTTTTTCCTTGTCTCAACTTTCTTTTTGACATTCTAATGACAGCTATAAATGTGGTATCCATAAGAGGATGTTTGTCACTGTATTTTGACAACAAAAGGGCACTTAATCATGTTTTTCGGCTTTCTGTTTGTTTATTTAAATATTTTTGCTGGTTTCCACTATTTTTCATTATTTGCTCTTACACTAAACTGTCTTCTTACCACGGTAGTATTTATCCACCTAAATATTTCCATTATTTCCAGCAGCACTACTCATGATTAATTCATTTATGCAAGGCAGCAGATCTTTTAGCCACAATAAACTCAAGTGCTGTATGTTGGCAAAACATTAGGTGCTGTGGCCCCTACAAAAGCTGATGAGCAGAGCAAGCATATTTGTGCAGAGCACTGAAAACATCAGCATCCTGGAGACTATTTTTCCTCCTTATAAGATAGAGGAGGACTTGGAAATTTTCTTTCTCTGGGTAGAAAAGCATCAGCCATGTTTCCTGTAATTTCAGCAAGTACATGCAAAACAGGGAATGTTCATCAGGCCTTCTTCCATCAAACTTTTTTTTTTTTTTCCTCTTTTTCTCCCTCCATCCACCTGCAGAGCAATATGGCTGAGATCATGCCATGTCAGGGGCAAATGTTTTAGACTCTGTTGACTACATCTGGCAGGACAGAACTATCATTTCCTTATCCTTAGAAGAAGCTGCTCTCTTCATCTGCCCTGAGAATTGCACACGGGGTCCATTCCACTTTCTGTCCCTGTGGCTATTGTATCCCTGTGGCAGTACATGGAAAGAGACATTTCCGTATATTAACACTTTATTGTCTGTCCATTATATATTCTTTCGATCATATACCTTCAGCTTGTGCATGCCCACTTAGAAATAGGCTTCTCTTTGTTAATATAAGAGAAACAAATTGGCCCAAGACATAATTTTCAAAAGGTGCTTTTCCAGTTCAGGTTGGAATGCACAAGAACTCATTCACACTATTTCTAGGGTGTGTATGTGAAATATTATGAACAGATAACTGCTGCAGTAGAAACTCAAGCATGTCAAAGTTATGTCCCTTTATAACTCCCACTCTGCAGGGAAGTAATGCTTTTTATCTGCTTTGACATTTAAGAACTGGATATGCACATTGCCCATACCTGGAGTTTGTTGTTGGCCTTGTCAATACATAGTCTGATCTTTCAGAAAGATTGCTGATGTTAAAGAAGCTAACCAAATTCAAGCCTGCTGTTTTGTTCAGTCCCTGATCTCCCTCCAGTACTTTCCACAGCTGTTGTACTCAGGCCCCTCAGCCTGGCTTCTGTGATGCCAAGCTCTTCCATGAATTACAAAGGCACCATTGCAACAGCAATGCAGAGTCAGACCAAGAGTTCTGAATGTTTGCTATCATGTTGGATGTTGTCCCTTCTTTTTCTGGGAAGCTACTTATCCTGTCTTGCCTTCAAGGACAGTATTTAATTTTGATTTGTGTGGAACAGCAGGGTACTAGAGATCAAAGTGATCTGCTGCTGAATTTGTGTGTCCTCTACTTTCTATTAAAGGTGTTAGTTCACATCTTTATGAAGGATGTATTATGTGATCACAGAAATAGAATAGATTTACCTCTTTTTAAATGCCTTTTATCAATTTCCTCTTGCTATAAAGTATGAATTATTGACAAACCCTAGGCCTTCTGTCACACCTAGCTCTGGTTTAATAGCCCTCTCCAACATGCCCTTGTTGCTATGGTGCTTTCACAGCTACACTGCATTACGTAGTGTAATAAGCAACAAATGCTCAAGGCAGCCTGAAAAGTTGGCACGCTGGCTATTAATAACTTCAAATTCTTGAGTTAAGCAAAGTTTTTGAGGACATAAGTGTTGACAGGAATGGCAAATGTTCTCATGAGATAATTCTCAAGTTACCTACCATTTGAAATTGTGTCAAGGGACAAGGGATTTTCCTGGAAGTAGTCAGATACTAAATATGTACAGTTGAGAGATTTCTCAGATATAGGTTATCATCTTTTATTGATGGCTTTAGTTAAAAATAAATAAACCTGTGTCTTATGCCAGTTTCCTTCTGGTTCATAAGTATAAAAATACAGAAAATATGATGGTGTCTTAGATGTGTAAGATTTCAGACACCTTTGTGCAGCAGCTTGGAAAATATGGAATTTTTCAGAAAGGAAAAAAAACCCAAAACAATAAACTTTGCATTGCTTCTTTTCTTAGAAAAAAAAAAAAAGACTATTCTGTATCTTTGCTGTACACAAAACTGCCAGGATTATTAAAAAAGAAAAGAAAATGCATATTTCTGTCACGGGAATTGAACCTTTAGTGACTTCCTGTGTAGAATAATGAGGTGGTGATACCACTTGAAGAAGCTAATGGACAAGTGTCTATTTAAAAGCACTTGCAATCTCGGGTGTATTAACATGTACGTTCATTGTAATGCACATAAATGTAGTAAAGTACCTTTATTCACTGAATATTAGTGTTGATAACGCAAACACTATTAATGTGCAATATAGGGAAATAATATAAATATATAAAGTAGCATTGAGAGGAGCTGCTAGGAAGTGAGATAAAGGGGTATAGGTGTAACTCAATTCTTGCTATGTTAAAACACAGTTGTCAGGTCCTTTTAGAAGAGCCCTACTATGCCATGCTGAAGCAAAATACATTTAAGTTGGCCAAAATTTTTTATTTTTTTTTAACTTCAAAATGTGGAGTATAAAAGTCACAAATAAGTATGGGTTTAATGTAAAGATACTTGTCTCACAAATAAATGAAACTGAAGCACAGGCTGCCCAGCTCCCTTGATGTTTGCTTGGGCAAGCTCTGTAATGAGCCACCCACCCTGTTCTCAGCGTGCACAGAAACACTGATGACAAAATGGACATAGCTGGCTGAGTCCATTACGAACATTTTAGAGAAAGTGTTGAGTGTCCAGGGAAGTCTCGGTGGATGTTGAATTTTCTGGCAGTGGTAAGTCCCCTGCAAGGGATAACCTGCTTAGACATAAACCCCTTGTTTTGGAGGGTTTCCTGGTTGTTTTTTTTTTGACATTTGGTGAGTCCTGTCACTGCTGGTTTTTGAGGTTTAAATGCCCAGCCCTTTTCTGGCTGCCTGGTGCTTGTGCTGAGCTGATTCCCAGTTCTGCCAGCCCTAGCTCTGCTGTTAGAGTACTGCAGTGACTGGCATCTCTCCTTGGTGAGGAGGCCAGGCAAGTGGCGGGCACCACAGTCTGCCAGAGGTTAAAATGCTCCTGTTTCACACTGTCCTGGCCACGAGCTGTCCTACCACCAGCATATGAATGAAGCAGATGTTTGTGTCTCCCTTTTTGCCCTCATGTCAGCTCATAATGTTTACCTAGCAAGCAGGAATAACCTTAAAAATAACCCTTGGGAAGAAGTCTAACACTGACTTTGTTCTGTCTTTAACCTCAGGCAGACTGTTGTCAGCAAGAGACTTTTTAATGATGATTTCCACCCCCACCCCCCCAGCTTTTTACTACCAGATAGCACTGTACTGAGGCTTGGAGATATAAACTGTATTCCCAGCTCTGATGTTTTCGCTACCTTTCCTTATCACTTTCCAACTGTTCCACCACGTACCTGGCATGTCATACACCACCTCTCCCGGGCAGCAATTGCTCTTTACTGTGTACTTTTACACCACCTACTGAGTCCCCAGAGACTGTGGGCTCTGGTTACATGCAGAAGGTAAATAACAAATCTAAAGGAAAATTTCTAATAAGACTAATATCAATACTTATTTTTCAAAGCATCATGCTAAAAAGTTTTAGTAAGAGGCAAGAGGGGAAGATAGCCAAAAGTGCAGGCTTTAGTTTAGTAAAAGCTAAAGTGATGTGTGTGCATGCATTGTGCTGCCAAGCAGAACTTTGTTCTGTGGAAACTTCTGGTACTTCAAAATGTGTTTTCAATACAAATTGGACAAAGGCTACATTTTGAGAACCTTACATTAAAGTGCTCCCCTAATGTATTTGGAACTGCTTCCATTTTGGTTATATCAGATTATTTTCCAGACTGTAAAAGGGATTTTCTTACAGGGAAAGGAAACAGATACCTTTCTGGAAGATGGTCAAAACATGATGATGCAAACATTACATAATATCCATTATTAAGTAACCTGTATAAATAGAAATTACTGCTAAGTTATTTGAATTGTGAACTCATTGAATAACTTAGGTTAGAGGGAACCACTGGGTAGGGTTACATAGTCCAACCTCGCACTCAAAGCAGGTCTAGCTTCAAAGAGGAACCAGCTCACTGAGGGTCTTGTCCAGCCTAACACTAAACACTTCCAATGATGGAGACTTCGTGGACTCTTTGGACAACCATTGCAGTGCTTAACATTTCCATGGTGTTTTGTTTGCATTTTTCTCCTCACTTTATACCCAGCTCTAATTTCTCTTGCTGTGATTTATGAACATGTCTTCATCTTTTCACTGCCCACCCCTTTCTAAGTGGTTGAAGACTGCAGCAGATTTTCTGTCCTTTTCTTTCTGGTCTCAAGGCTGAGTGAGCCCAGGTCCCTCAACCCCTCCTATAATTGTGAGCTCCATCCTCCTCCATGGTGAGTAACAGCACCCCTCCCCTAGTGAGGGACAGTGTTTGGGACGCTGCACATACGATGTGGTCTTATAGGTGCCTAGTGGAGGGAAATGTTTAATTCCCAACCTACTGACTACCCTCTTGATAAAGCTGCCCAGCACAAAGGCGCAGAGCTTGCATTTTGCTTAGCTGACCTTGTTGAGGCTCCCCTTGGTCCATCCTTACATCCTGACACATTTCCTGAACAGTACCCTGCCCTACGATAGATTCTCTGGGCACTGCAAAGTGATACCACTGCAAATTTGCTGAGAGTGCATTTTTCCAGTTGTTTTGGCCCCTTATGAAAATGTATCAGCCCCAGTATTGATTCTTAAGGATGCCACTCCTAACTGGTTACTGCTTTGAGCCACTGGTCACTTGAACCCAGCAGGCCAGTTCACATTTGCACCCAAGCCTAAAGAGGAATTAATCATTATAGCAATTATAATGCAATAATTATATTTGAATCATAGAATAGTTAGGGTTGACAAGGACCTTAAAATCATCTAGCTCCAACCCCCCTGCCATGGACAGGGACACCTCACACTAAACCATATCACCCAAGGATCTGTCCAGCCCAGCCTTGAACACCACCAGGGATGGAGCATTCACAGCTTTCTTGGGCAACCCATTCCAGCGCCTCACCACCATCACAGTAAAGAACTCTTCCATATATCCAATCTAAACTTCTCCTGTTTAAGTTTTAACCCGTTACCCCTTGTCCTATCACTACAGTCCCTAATGAAGAGTCCCTCCCCAGCATCCCTATAGGCCCCCTTCAGATACTGGAAGGCTGCTATGAGGTCTCCACACAGCCTTCTCTTCTCCAGGCTGAACAGCCCCAACTTCCTCACCCTGTCTTCATACAGGAGGTGCTCCAGTCCCCTGATCATCCTTGTGGCCCTTCTCACTTGTTCCAACAGTTCCATGTCCTTTTTATGTTGAGGACACCAGAACTGCACACAATACTCCAGGTGAGGTCTCACAAGAGCAGAGTAGAGGGGCAGGATCACCTCCTTCGACCTGCTGGTCACACTCCTTTTGATGCAGCCCAGGATACGGTTGGCTTTCTGGGCTGGGAGCGCACACTGAAGCCGGCTCATGTTCATTTTCCCATTGAACAATACCCCCAAGTCCTTCTCTGCAAGGCTGCTCTGAATCTCTTCTCTGCCCAACCTGTAGCTGTGCCTGGGATTGCTCCCACCCAGGTGTAGGACCTTGCACTTGTCATGGTTAAACTTCATGAGGTTGGCATCAGCCCACCTCACAAGTGTGTCGAGGTCCCTCTGGATGGCATTCCTTCCCTTAAGCGTATCAACTGAACCACACAGCTTGGTGTCATCGGCAAACTTGCTGAGGGCGCACTCAATCCCACTGTCCATGTCAGCGACGAAGATGTTAAACAAGACCGGTCTCAACACCGATCCCTGAGGGACACCACTAGTTACTGGTCTCCAGCCGGACATTGAGCCATTGACCACAACTCTTCGTGTGCAGCCATCCAGCCAGTTCTTTATTCACCGAGTGGTCCATCCATCAAACCAATGTCTCCAATTTAGAGATAAGGATGTCGTGTGGGACAGTGTTGAAAGCAAACATTTTTAATTTTAATACAATAATTAATTTATTTTTTAATTTTAATATAATTAAAATAAAAAATTAAGGCAAGCTATCAAAATGGGAACACTGTTTTCCAGAATTGAGATTATGCCTCATCATACTTAAAAACTGTATAAGTAGTTTTGATATATTCATCTTTTCTCTCTGCTTTTCATTTAAAATGAAGAGATTGCTAGAATCAACTTCCAAGTTATTGCATTTTTAAATAAAATTAAGTATGCAGTGTCTCAGCCTGTTCTGAAAGTAACATTTAAGACACAAGAATAATTATTTGAATTTTTAAAGGAAAGTTTGAGGATTCTTTTATTTTTTTTTTTTTTAAGCAAAAATTCAACCTGTTTTTGGAATTATAAACACCAAGAAATAATAATACACTCTTGCTCAGTTTCCTGATTTTATTGGCTTGCTTGAGTGTTATGGCTGTTATAGAGTATCAGTTCTTCTGAGAATGTGTTTGACAGCCACCAGACAGGTTCCCTCTGCAGAACCAGCACATCATCTGAGCTGCTACTGCTTGAAATTCAACACAGTATTTCTCCAAAGCCAGTCCAAAGGTTGTAATGGCCAAGATTTATCTTAGTAATTTGATCTTGGACCACTGGAAATGTTTTTTAGCCTTCAGACATGCTGCTGGTCAAAGCTTTCCAATGGGATGTGAGCCACAGACTTTCTTCGTCGTCGTAGCCGAGTTATTTTGCTACTCAGCTATGCAGAAGCAGCAGGCCTTTAGGCTAATTAATAAATCATCAACGCATTTGTGGTGTGAAAAATGAAATATTTATGCTTGCCAGAGTAATGTTTCTGTCTTGCAGCCCCATGCTCTGTTGATGCCTGATGGAGGATGAAGTAAATACCAGCTGGTGTAGAATGAGCAGAATATAATTACTTTCTACAAAGTTAACTGAATATTAAAAATAGAAGTCAGATGCTGGCAAAAAGGGGAAAAAATACATATGCATACATGCCTGAAAGGCAGAGCATAGCCAGTACATGAAGGGAACACTTGCCTAACTAGTGCTGTGGGGACAGAGAACCTGCAGGATCCATATTGTGTACAAATGTGTCACACAGAGGTCTTTTTACAGAGCACTTAGTGACCAGCTGGCACAGTTAAAAGGCTGAAGGGAAGCCAAGGATGCTCTAATGGTCTGGTTGGTCATCATTAGGGGACCAGTGAAGGACTTAAAGCATCAGATGTTGTTTCTTTTCAGAAAATGTGTCCACTATTAAAAGAAAGAAAATATTACTTCTAGGTTTTAAGGCAACCAGGAGCTAGTTTTGTTCTTTGTGTTCTGACACAATAGTAGATTTAAGAGAACTGTGCTGGGTATGATTTTTTGCAATCACTGCCCCAAGTCCTCTCCAGTGAGTGAATGTATGAGTACCAGGCCAATCAAACCCCTTGAAGAAAAACATTCTCATGTAACAGAAAGAGGATTTAACCCCTTATTTAAAGTGGAGGCTCTTTACAATAATCAGCTAAAAGTGGTCGACACAAAGGGCTGATTCTATATGCTGGCAATTACAATCAGAGTGATTGAAAGGGCAAGCCATGAAAAAAGCTATCCAGACAGGTGGAGGGGTGGCATTGTGCAGGTCAGACATCAGTCCTCTCCTCATTTCCCAGTTCTACTTCAGATGTTTCTTTTCCTGGACAATTTAGTCTGACTCTTTCCCTTTGTTTTGTGTGCACAGTTTGTGGTTCTGATTAAAGTCAAGTGTTCAAAACCCAGACAGAACATTCAGTTCCTGTGAATTTCATTTGCTTTCACAGCCATGAGAGACTACACTGTTCAGATGTTGAGCTGAGTCAGTCCATATCTGAACCAATCCTCAACGCCAAATCCTTCAGACTAGTAATACCACCTAATAAATATGTTCAAGTTCAGTTATTTATAGTAGAGTCAATATGGAAGGCAAACTCCTAACATGGATTATTCATCTGTTTTGCAGTGAAGCATTTGTTTTAAAACAACAAAAGAACATACTGTTCCTTTCTGGTCTTGAAATTTCTGAAGTCAGGCAACAACCTGAGGTTTGCACACAGGATAGCAGCCACCTCATCAAACTGTTCCTCTTATGGGGAGAATTTGGCATCAAGAGGAAGAAAACAGGTTTGCAATTTGTGGGTGTTTCTGTTGCTGTTTTGGGGTTTGATTTTTTTTTTCTATTAAAGGTTTGATATATAATATGCTTATATCATTACTGTCACTGTTTATTAATATATTTGTCCTTGATGTATCATCAGGGATATTTTATGATCAACTCTGTATTATGGCACAAAGCTGTCTCAAGGCATGTGCTCTCGGCCCTCAAGCACCTTGATGGAGAAGGGGAGGAGCCTAGAGGTTTTGGCCCTTTTCTCCCCATCACTGTGACTGCGCAAGCATCACAGCAGTCATGCAGAGAAAGAAAGTGACACACAAGAAACTGAAAGTCCCATTCCTATGTGGCAGCACCAAACATGGTGTAGCCAGGCTCTCACAATCCCCTTGCCATCAAACTGCCTGTTACTTATGATCTGAATGAACCAGTAGTATAGGTATAGAGAGGGATGAATTTGCACTTGTATGCCAGAATAAAATTAACTACATTCAAGGAATTTGAGAATTGAATAAAAATATTTCAGGAAGATGAAGTTTAAGATCTTCAAATGCTACTTTAAGAGGGTGCTGCACCATTTCAGAATATCTGACTTAAATAGAAGAATTACAGAAGTACCAAATGATCTCTCTTCTTTATTTGCAACAGGGATTAGAAGTAACTGTCATATTTTAGTCCCATGCTTGATGTTTGCTTCTACAAGAACAGACAATTTAAATGTCAGTTATTATAGCTTGTCAATAAATTTCAGAATCTAAGCAAATCTGACAAACATGACTGACAGCTACAAATTAATTTAACTTTGTTAAATAACCAGCCAGCACTGCACTGCCATTGCTGACACACATCAGAGTATAACACTAGTAATTCAGAGGGTGAGCTGTTGTGTTGTCATGAAATACAAATTATGCAGATTCTGCTTATCTCCTAGGAAGAGAGAAATTTTTGAGGCTGTGATGCCCTTTAGGAGAAGCAATCAGTAATCCCAAAAGTTCTATGGTTTTATACTTAACAGAGCAGTGGTATGTTCTAAAACAAAACAGGGTATCATCAGTGCAAGAAATCATAAACATTAGTGTAGATGGTAAAATTAGTATTTGCTGCTTAGAAAGAAAAGAAATATTGTGGAAATGAAGACCCTTGTAAAGTTAAAAATCAAAAGCAAGCACAAGCTACTGCTAGGTAATCAGAACTTTTGAATACTAAGCCATTTATTTAAGCACTTAAATAAAGTCACGATAGACTAAATGCAAGTGTATTTGAAACTCTAGGGTATAGCCACATGGGGGTGTTGTACCTGTAAATAATAATAATATTAATGCTACTCTTTGAGATTAAAATTATCAAATGTCTTTATTGTAGAGTATATAATAAACAGTTTTCTTGATAGCAGTATTATAAAAATTAAAAAAAAGAGAGAATTAAAGTATTGCTCTGTGTATTCAGAGCAGATGGCCTTATAGGGATGATCTAAATATTCCCAAATTACTTCATAGTATTATAGAATAGTTTGGGTTGAAAGGGACTTTAAGATTATCTGGTTCTATCCACCACTGCCATGGCCAGAGACACCTTCCACTAAACCAGGTTGCTAAAAGCCCCATACAACCTGGACTTGAACACTTCCAGGAAGAGGGGAGCTACAGCTTCTCTGGGCAACTTGTTCCAGTGCCTCACGATCCTCACAGGAAAAAACTTCCTGATGTCTAATCTAAATCTACCCCGTTTCATCTTAAATCCATTACCCTTTATCCTGTCACTACATGCCTTTGTAAAAAGTCCCTCTCCAGATTTCTTGTAGGCCCCCTTTAGGCACTGGAAGCTGCTCCAAGGTCTCCCTGGAGGCTTCTCCTCTCTAGGCTGAACAAGCGCAGCTATCTCACCCCATCTTCAAAGGAGAGGTGCTTTCAGTCCTCTGATCATCTCGGTGGCTGTCCTCTGGACTCACTCCAAATCATCTACATCATTCGTATGTTGGGATTGCCAACTGCTGGACCCTGCACTTGCCCTTGTTGAACTTCCTGACATTCACTTGGGCCTACCTCTCAAGCCTATCAAGGTCCCCCCGGATGGCATCCCTTCCCTCCAGCATGTCGACTGCACCACACAGCTTGGTGTCATCGGCAAACTTGCTGAGGGCGCAGTCTCACTGTCCACATTGCCAACAAAGATGTTAAGCAGTGCCAGACCCAATGCCAACCCCTGACTCACCACTCATCTCCACTTGAATATTGAGCCATTTACCACAACTCCTTGAGTGTGACTATCCAGCCAATTCCCTATTCACCAACTGGTCCATCCATCAAATCCATGCATTTCAGAGACAAGGACGTCATGTGGGACAATGTCAAGCGCTTTGCACAATTCCAGGTAGATTACATCAGTTACTTCTTTTCATATCCATAAATACTGTTACCCCATTGTAGAAGGCTATCAAACCTATTCAGCATGATTTGCCTTTAGTGAAGCAATGTTGGCTGTCACTACCTTTTTGTTTCTCATGTGCCTTAGCACAGTTTCCAGGAGGATCTTCTCCATGCTCTTACCAGTCACAGACGTGACACTGACTGGCCTGTAGTACCCTGTGTGCTCCTTTTAACCTTTTTTAAAATGGTGACTTTGTTTCCCCTTTTCCAGTCTGTGGGAATTTCCCTGGATTGCCGTGACTTCTCAGATATGATGGATAGCATGGTTTTGTTGGGTATTTTGTTCTTAAATTTTAACTATTTAATAAAGTGTTATGAAGAAGGCAAAGAAATTCTAGTTGTACTTATCATGAGGCTACTCTTCCGCCTGCAGAGGGCTTCAGGCTGATGTATTTTCTCCCACAGAAAGCATAAAGTCACTAATCTACACAAAATACAAAAGGACTCAATTATCTCAGCTGGCTGTTAGTTTCAAGGTGTAATGATGATAGTGCAAATTTCAGTGTTACCAATTATTTCATGGAGATGTCTAGAAATGTTTCTGTCATTTCAAGCATTGTAAGAGGTCAGTCAGCAAAAGTTAACTTTGGGGCTATAAAGACTCAAATAATGTTCCAATTAAAGACTTCATACTGCAGTAGAAAGCCTGAGAGAGTAAAGCAGGGGAAGCATGACTTGTGGATCTCAGAGGGGAAATAAAGATATTCTAGGAGAAATAGAGTGACTGGATCATTCTAATAGTCGATTTTATTTAAAACCATTCGAGCACAGTATAACTGATGCATTCTGTAACTCATTTGGACTTTTAGAGGTGTTGTGAGAGCAGGTTTGAAAACAGTTGATCGGTATTCTGAGGGGAGAACATAGCAAAGTGGTTACAGTTTCTCCGTATACTCTAGCAGCCACCTCATCACGTATTTTAAACTAACCCGTTCATTATTGGCCATTCATTCAACTTGGCATCCTTCAGTCAGATTGCCATATGATTGCAATACCAATTAGATCTGCCTGATGCTGAACATTTTGAAACTCCAGCTGTTTCTTTAAAGTCCAGAATAAGAGATGATCTTTGTTTTGATGAAGACTGCCATGTGGTAGCCTAGGCAGTGATATCCACAGAGAGAGAGAGATTCCTTGAAAGTCAAGAATTTTTTTGAAATATTCTGGTGCTTGCTTAGGCCATTTTCCCTGGCTGTCATCTTTATAAACTGAAGTTGTTACATGAATTTCAGTCTTTTCAAAGCCTATAAGCACCTCTGTGACATCACTAGTTTTGATCACATGAGCCTGATCTCATCATGTGCTAAATGAATGTGTTATGATAAATAATGTAATATTTACTGTTAACCTGTTGGGTTGCTAGGTTCAGTGTTTCATCTCTCTCATCCAAGGGCTTAGAGTCAATGTGTGTTTGATAACCACTGTAGTAAGCTCATCAAGTTCTAATGCCATAAATATGTCACAGTTTGAGGTTTGTGTTTGTTGGGTTTTTTCTGTTTTGTTTTGGGTTTTTCTTCCTTCGTTTTTGTTTTTTTTTTATTCCTAAGAAAACAATCATCCAGGGGAAGAAAGGATTAAAAAAAAAAAAAAGTAAGTGTGGTATAAATAGAACATGTAATGAAACTGGTCTGAGTCTGAAAATCATCAATCTGGAACTCATAGGTGTTGTAAAGCCAACAAGTAATAGATAAAAGGTCATCCTATTTCATGGACATAGCATTAGATAAAATAGCTGTTAGAGTTAATAATTCTCTCTATAAATCTTACTAACATAAAGAGCTCTGTTATACAACTCTAGTTATTTTTATATCAATGACCTTAATTATTAATATGAACCCTTCATTGTAACAGATTATGCTCTGTTAACCGTATGCCCATAATATGGAATAGAAGTCCCCAAAATGACCACTAGGGAAAGGAGTTGGTATAATTACAGTATTTAATTTGTGTCAGGTACTTTAAATCTATTATATACCAGATCCGTTGTAATTATGCTTCCTGTCAAATCACAACATTGGCAGGGAGCCATATAAAACACTATCATTTTGGAGTCAGAGCCTGGTTTCAGCTTCACCTTACCCTGAAAAGAGATTTCAGACCAGAAGAATCATAGAATTATAGAATGGTTTGGGTTGGAAAGGAACTTAACATCATATAGTTCCAACCCCATTTACCATGGGCAAGGACACTTTCTAGTAGTCCAAGTTGCTTATGGACCTGTCCAACCTGGTCTTGAACAGCACCAGGGATGGAACATCCACACCTTCCTTGGGAAGCCTGTTCCAGTGCCTCACTACCCTTACAGTAACGAACTTCTTCCTTATATCCAACCTAAGCCTCCCCTGACTTTGAAGCCAATACCTCTTGTCCTACCACTACAGTCCCTAACGAAGAGTCCCTCCCCAGCATCCCTGTAGGCCCCCTTCAGATACTGGAAGGCTGCTATGAGGTCTCCACGCAGCCTTCTCTTCTCCAGGCTGAACAGCCCCAACTTTCTCAGCCTGTCTTCATACAGGAGGTGCTCCAGTCCCCTGATCATCCTCATGGCCCTCCTCTGGGCTTGTTCCAACAGTTCCATGTCCTTTGTATGTTGAGGACACCAGAACTGCACACAATACTCCAAGTGAGTTCTCACAAGAGCAGAGTAGAGGGGCAGGATCACCTCCTTCGACCTGCTGGTCACACTCCTTTTGATGCAGCCCAGAATACAGTTGGCTTTCTGGGCTGGGAGCGCACACTGAAGCCGGCTCATGTTCATTTTCCCATTGAACAATACCCCCAAGTCCTTCTCTGCAGGGCTGCTCTGAATCTCTTCTCTGCCCAACCTGTAGCTGTGCCTGGGACCTGGGACCTTTTTCTGTGCTTTTGAATGATATGAGCTGGCTTAATGAGAGCTGCCGCCTCCCCATACGTATCTGGCTTCCTTCAGGTATGTTAACACAAGCTAAATCTATTAGTTAAATGTAAGATTAGGCTTGAGCAGCTCTCTGGTCAACACTTCATATGGACAATGTTTAGTCTGGCTATGCTACCTGAATTTTCAGGTCTAACATGATCCAAGACAGACTATCAGAAGGTGGGTAGCAAAGAACTGAGGTGGTCAGTAGTTAGTTTGAATGTGTCAGTGTCTCATCCTGGGTTGTTTGTCAGCATTTTGTGCAAATATAGAACAGTGCTCTATCATTTAAATATTGTCTAAACAAACAAAATTTATTTGCATAAGCTTTCTATTCATCAGTTTTTCATATGATGCTCTGAAGTGCCTCCAGAGTTCTACTGAAATTCTTAATCAATTATAACGTAATATGAAACAAAAAAGGGGGAAGATCCTTGAAAACATGCAACTGTAAAACAGTAGATACCTTTTCACTCGTTTGCCATTTATTTGCTTCCTTCAAAGGAAGATTTTTACAAAGAAACTTTTTGGTGAAATTCAGCTATTTACTGAAACCTCAAAGCAATGAGGAGCCAGTACAAATAAACTCTAGAGAGAATTTCCTACTTAACATGTAAGAAGCAGAAATCAATATAGCTGGCTTAGATAGTAAAGGCTTAGAATAACTCTTTATCAGATGGGAAAGAAAAGCCTTTCTGACTGCACTTCTGTATTTAGGCCGTTGTGTTAGTGGATTTTTTGGGTCCACTAATGAAAAATTTTACATAATCATACATACAGTATTGGAGATGGGAAAGAAAGAAGTGGCAGATAAAAGTATAAGTATCATCTCAGAAGTTTATGGCAGTGGACAGAGAACAGGCTTTAAAGGCTAATTCCTTGTTGCAGAAACTTTCATTATTTATAATTATTGATTTTTTGTTGCCATGTTTACTGATGTTCATGCTTTGCTCCCTCATGAACTCCCAGTTTCACTGGCAACTGAAGAAATATGTCCAGGTAAATACACCTTGATTAGATTTTGCTAGCATCTAAAACAGAACTGCAGCTGAGTTTGTTTAAATTGTAAGTATAGCCAAACCAGTCAGGGTTTTTTTGTGCCTTCAGCTTTTTGTCTGTTAGGTCTGTGCATATTATGCTCAAGCCCGAGACATAATATACCTGGTCAGTTAAAATAATAACCATGCCAAGAAACATAATAATGTCTTAATCTATGCCTGTGTATGGCTAAATTCATCCATTGATACAATACCAGTTTACACCAGTGCAAATGATACATACTGGCTACGATGGGCATAATCTCAAATGCACCATATGAGTAATAAAATAGTTTGAAAAGTGACAGAAATCTGAATGACAGAAGAAACACCTCAGAGAGACTCCCAACTTATTTCCTATCAAGAAAACTAGACCAGAATGAAGATCCAGCAGATTCCCCCACCCCCATCTCATGTATGGCATCATGACATACACAGACCTTTTATTGTTAAAAACATTTCAGCTTAAAGCTGTTTTGCAAAATGTAATATTTTAAAGCTACTAATCACATTTGTACAAAAATAAATGTAGAATTAGGTATTTTGTGATGAGCAGCTAGGATATCCCCTAAGTTTACAACTTCTATTGCCACACTTGAAAACCACTCTGGTTTGAATCAAACACCACATTTTTTTGATACAAACTCACTTTGTCAATGTTGAGGCTTAAATCAATATCAGTAATAGAAAGGCATTATTATAATACAGCGAAGGAGTGACAGGGAAGCTTTACGCAAGAATTTTACATTAGCTGTTAATTACCAGTTTTGTCAATATAGACATGAATTTTTTCTACAGTTAGTGTTTTAGAGAAGTGTCATGTGAAATACTCCAAAAAATATACAAAATATTTGTTATCAGCTAGCTGTACTGTAAAAGAACGCAACTGTCCTGGGTTCAGTAGTCGAAGTCATTTTTGGATCTGAGGTCAGAAGGAGAAAAAATGACTGCTACTGCTGAACCCAGGACAGCAATAGAATATACATTTTTAAAGAGACTGCATAGAAAGCTAAAGTTTTTAAAAAGACCATGTGTTCTCCTTGGTTTATCTGATGCCTGCAGATCGAATTAAGCTTTGCAAAGAGGAGAGAAAACAGTGGTCACTCTGGAGCCACTGAACATGCTAGGGCTTAGGCAACCTCCTGCAATGTGGGTGATCTTGCCCACAAAACACCTAAAAGGAGGAGTCTACCACGATGTGGGCTATGCTTACAGCCTCCTGCAGAGGCAGGGTGGAAACAGAAATGTTTCTGAAGGCTTTGGACTAGGCGTATGTTGGAAAGCCCCCCAGATGTGCAAGAGTTTAATAAACAGTGGAAGAATAGCTGTTGACTCTGCAGTTAGAAGTCTCCATGTGGTGGTCAGAAGATTTGTTTCAGTCTATTTAGTTCATCTCAGCCATCAACCCTATTTAGGGTGGCATTATTCTAATTTGTCATATGATCTTAGCATCTCAGTCCTAGTCTTCAACTAAGCCTGAATTTCTTTAGTGTGGACTGCTGAAAATTATGAATTTTTATGCAGGAACCAATCATTAAAAGAGAACACTTAAAAAACAATTTATTTTAGAGGTTAAAGTGTGATTGGTTGTTTTAATTTGATTGGTGGCCTTCAAAAAGGAAACATTTTAAGGGTCAACTTGTTCTGAAAAGGTAACCTATCATGTAATCTATATAAATCTTAGCCTAAATAAGACAAATATGACCATGAATAATTAAAATATTCAAAGACATCCTTTTCAGTTCACTGCAAGCATTTGGGATGCCTAGAACCATACTAAAGGAACACTCATTGAAGCAAATATTTTAAGAGATCTATCACATTAGTATGGGTGGTGAATCCTACTTTATATTAAGAACTAATTTTAATACAATCATCCCTATGTGATGAGAATTTTTAAAATAGATTAGCAAGGTTTGATTATCTCTACTTCAGAAAACTTGAAATGTTACATGTTAAATTTGCAAGTTTAACTCTATTAGTTTTTTACAACTCTTCTGCTTTTACTTCCCATAGCTTCTTCTCTACTGAAGTCACTTAATAAAGCATAATAATTCACATAATCCACCTTTAACTACACATCAGGAAATCTAGTATGTTCTAATAAGAACATTTTTTAAGTTATTTTTTTTATTTGCTTTTTTTGTCTGCCTCTCTCTTTAAGTAACTTTTAAGTCTATTAGCCATTTCACATAATACGTGCCTCATTTGTGTAGGAAGTGAAGCAACAACAGTTTCTTATTATTTTCAGAAACTAAGTCAGAAACTTCAAGCCAGCCCCCTGGCTGGAAGTGGAAAAATAAACTCATGAAGTGGGTACTTGCTGGTTGCGCAATTAAAGCAATTTGAATCAGACCTCTTCACCAATTAATTTAAGTCCTGCAGCCTCAAAAACTAACACCAAATCTGCTTTTCTGTCATGAGCACAGTAGCAAATGGAAAGAAATTTGCTGGTCCTGGAACAAATGACTGATGTGACATCCAGAGCAGGCCCTGTATGTTGCAAGAAAGGAAACTGGTGATCTAAGAGCGAAGGAAGATTTATCTTTGAGTAGTAAAACACAAGGTCATACCAAAATGAAGTCGCAGCTAGCAAGGCAGTAACCTAGAAATTACCTGAAATCTTCCTAAGCCCCTGCTTTTTTGTTTCCAGGCAAGGAAGAGGAGGATAATCCTTACAGGAGACTTATGTTACATTTGTGATTAGTTTTAGTGAGCTCATTTTGGAGGCCTACTAACGTAAATTACCGACACTTAGCTCCTGATACCCACGGTGGTTCTCAGGCTTCTTCTATGCAAACAGAAAGTTCTCAGTTCTTTCACAAGGCAGCACAGAAATAAAGCAAGCTTTCCATAATAAAGCAAGCTTTCCTGTATTTCATTGGTTTCCTAGTACACCTTTCCAGAGTACTTGTGCCACTTTTTCTCCCTAGTCATCAAAAACAACGATGATGACCTCTTCTAAAGCTTTCCTTGCTGCCTCTGATCTTGTGTAAAGTTTTATTGGTGTAAACTGAAGTTGCTTTCAAAAGCTCCTAATTAGTTTGTCCTGGCTTAGCATATGACTTGTAGCATTTTTGTAGGTTTTGCTTGGTTGTTTACTTAATCCTCCCATAACTGTCTCATTAATCTAGGACACTTTAGATCAAATGTTGCAAAAACGACACCATGATATTCTATGCTTCTCTGAGCAAAAAAAAAAACATCTGTCTGGAGTCTCTGGGGGAGCATAACTTCACCACTTCAAAGAAAACATCTTTTAGTGATTTAACCTCTTGATTCTACTTATGATCTATAGATACATGTGTATTCTCTCCAGTTCATGGTAAATGAAGCACAGCACTTTGAGGAGAAAAACCTATGATTATATGCACACCCCCCAATTTTAAACATCCTTTGATTTTCTACCATTTTTACTTGACTTTTAGAGTATGCAAGCAGAATAAAAATTAAAATTTTATTAGATGACATTAATGTTGACCACAAAGCAATTACTTTCAGAACACCATTATCATGGGGTTTATTGCCACATAATTATTTGCAAAATTGTTCGATTTTGGCATGAACTTTTTCTACTGTTTTAGGTTTACCCAAATTTATGTAATTGTTTTTTTTTTCCTTTGTATAATAATGTATTGAGGGAACTTCTTAAGTGACCTATAACCCTGCCTGTATGATGCTTTTTTTTACTTATAGCCACTTTAGTTTTGAGCCACTGGACAGAAGGTACATTCCAAATGTTGATCTCAAAGGACTTAACCTGTTCAGAAGTTTTGATTTACTCAACAACAAGCTCCCCATTTAGCTTCCTCTGCATAAGGACAATAATCGCTGCTGGTTTCTAAGCCTCATGCACATGATGCTTGGAAACCCCACCTTCTTAAAACCCAGCAATCTTAGTGACATACTTGGTGTTCTGTAGCCAGCTCATTATTACAGAAAATTCATTAGTCCAGTCCTGTTTGGAAAAAACAGGAATGTTATCTAAGAAGATTAATCCTTGGCACACAGTCTTGAAAGTAGCCAAGTCTGGGAGAAAAGATTATGACTGCAGTTTGTCTTGATTCAAGTTTCTCTGAAGGGCAGAACTAACCTCGTTCATACAGTCAATGGAGGACATACGGTGGCTCTACAACTCAGTGGGTATTGCCCCTACTAAGAAGAGTCTATCAATTTCTGTGTTAATGCAATTTTAATTCAATGTGCTTTAAAAAAGAAATAATGTTTTAAAACACCCCCTCCTAACCCATCTCAGAACATAGTAAATGAGAAAATAGATTTCAAATGTATTTCTGTGTTCTTGCACTATAAAAAATAGGTCTTTTAGGGAACAGTTTCCAAAGTACATTGCAAAGAGTTGGATATCTTTTCCCAGTTTTGTAGTCACTCCCTTGCTGTTGCAGCATTCCCTGTGGAAGTTGCAAGCCCTGCAGGAAATCTCCAAAATTATATTTTGGGAGATTTTTTTTCTTCATGCTGGGGAGGCCAAAGTTAGGATGTGGTTAATTTTGTAGGTGCTTTGGAAAAACTGTTTTAACTATGTGCAAAGACCTTGTTGAGTAAGGTTAAGGGCATTTGCCATTATCCTTTAGGGAGAAGCTGTTAGACCTGAAGTTACAGTCCCTTGCCTGGTTTCTCTCTATATCAGCTTTAATGTTAAGGTAGTATTCACAAGAGAAGCTGAAAAATTGCAAAGTTTAATTTCTCCATCTACTGCAGAAAGTTACTCATAGTTTTTTAATAGCCAGTATTCTTGTTAAGGTCACATCCTCCAGCTAAACTAGGCTTAAACATATTTACTCATTTGTATTTAAGGCTAAGAGCAAACAATATTTTAACTTTAACAAGTATTTTTAGTTCAGAATCTGCATTAGAGTTTAAGCTAGGTCTGTGGCTGTTTTCTGGATGATGTGGGCTGACCTACATTAAGAAATGTCCTGCAGGATGAGTGTCCTTGCTCAAAGGATCCCAGAAAACGTATCCAATTGCTCGGCTTATTTGAAAGACGCAACAGCTGGCTCTAAGTTATTTATATATGGACTGAAGAATTTGGTGAGCTGTCTTTAAAACCAAAGCCACCAGGCTGTATTTAACAACCCCCCTTCAAAGTCACATGGATTCTACTTACTCTTGTGGCTGATGGGGACTGCTTGTGTAGCATTTGTCATAGTGGTGGTCAATCAATACTTAATTGGGCTTTTGAGATCCCATGAAAACCAGGATTGAAAACACAACTATCCACTGAAAAACAGAAGCTCCAGTCAGTAGCAGGTATTGTTCTATTGTATTTGCCATCCTTGAAGAAAGAGGTACTGTATGTTACAGCATTATTTTAATAAAAAGCCTAATAGACTACATTTCAAAAACTTCTAAATAGTTTACCAGCTTGCAATTAATCAAGAAATACATTCGATTTTAGTCCAAAAGGTACTTTCATAACTTTTTCTTTCTCTGGGAATGTGATTGAATGTAAAATACCCAATTGCCAATAGGTTGGTAGGATAAAGGATTTCTGACAGGAAGAGAACAAAAATAATCCTAAAAGTGGCTTTGTTAAGTGTCTGGGGACTGGGCTGCTTCTCAAAGTGCAGTGTTTACGAGCTGTCAATAGCACCACAGAAATAGGCAGTCTTCTTTCACTTTCCAGTTAACTTGCAGGCGGTCCAGGAGCAGAAAATCAGATTGCACTGGGTAGAACAGGGAGCACAAGGGCTTTGGAAGGAGTCATGTTACCAGGAGGTACACTCAGTCAGCAAATTTCTCCAACAGCCTCCACTAGGCATTAAAATTGCCATACCTTGATAGACATCTGAGAGGAACATGGAGTCCCAGAGAGGCTGCCTTTGAATTCAGGCAGCGTTACATGAAGATCTTAGAATCATAGAACAGTTAGGGCTGGAAAGGATCTTAGGATCCTCAAGTTCCAACCACCCTGCCATGGGCAGGGACACCTCACACTAAACCATGTCACCCAAGACTCCATCCAACCTGGCCTTGAACACTGCCAGGGGCAACCCATTCCAGTGCCTCACCACCCTCACGGTAAAGAACTTCTTCCTTACACCTAACCTAAACTTCCTTCCCCTCCAGCATATGGACTGAACCACACAGCTTGGTGTCATCAGCAAATTTACTGAAGGAGCACTCAATCCCACTGCCCATGTCAGCGACAAAGATGTTGAACAAGACGGGTCCCAACATCACCCCTGATGGACACCACTCGTTATCAGTCTCCAATCAGGCATTGTGCCATTGATCACAACTCTTTGCTTGCAGCCATCCAACCAATTCTTCACTGAGTGGTCCATCCATCAAATTGATATCTCTCCAGTTTAGAGACAAGGATGTCACATGAACAGTGTCAAATGCTTTGCACAAGTCCATATAGGTGCTGTCAACTGCTTTGTCCCTGTCCATCAGTTCTGTAGCCCCATCATAGAAGGCCACCAAATTGGTCAGGCAGGATTTCCCCTTAGTGAAGCCGTGCTGGCTGTCACCAACTACCTCATTTTTCATGTGCCTTAGCATGCCATCCAGGAGCATCTGCTCCAAGATTTTGCCAGGCACAGAGGTGAGACTGACTGGTCTGTAATTCCCCGGATCATCCATTTTCCCCTTCTTGAAAATGGGGGTTATATTTCCCTTTTTCCAGTGGTCGGGAACTTCACCTGACTGCCATGATTTTTCAAATATGACGGACAGTCACTTAGCAGCTTCATTCCCAGCTGCTTCAGAACCTGCAGATGGATTTCATCAGGTCCCATGGACTTGTGCACACTAAGGTTCTTAAGATAATCTTGAACCAGATCCTCTCCTACAGTGGGCCTAAGGTCTTCATTCTCACAGTCTCTACATCTGCCTTCCAAGACTTGGGTGGTGTGGTCAGAGCATTTGCCAGTGAAGACTGTGGCAAAGAATTAAGAACCTCAGCCTTCTCTAAATCGAGGGTAGCCAGTTCTCCTGTTAGCTTCCAGAGAGGGCCCACTTTATCCTTAGTCTGTCTTTTGTTTGCTACATACCTATAGAAGCCCTTCCTGTTATTTTTCAAATCCCTTGCCAGAATCAATCCTGACTGGATTAACTTTCCTGGCCTGGTCTCTAGCTTCCTGGACAATATCCCTGTACTCTTCCCAGGCCACCTGTCCTCGTTTCTTCCACCTTTTATAAGCTTCTTTCTTCCCTCTGAGTTTTCTCAGCAGCTCCTTATCCACCCATGGAGGCCTCCTGGCCCTCTTGCCTCATTTCCTTCTTTTCAGAATGCAATGATCCTGAGTTTGTAGCAGATGATCCTTGAATCTCAGCCAGCAGTCTTGGGCTCCCCTGCCCTCTAAATTTTTATCCCATGGAACCTTACTAAGCAGGTTCCTGAAGACACCAGAGTCTGCTCTCTTGAAGTCCAGGGCAGTGAGCTTGCTGCACGCTCTTCTCACTGTCCTGAGGATCTCAAACTCAAGCATCTCATGATCACTACAACCAAGTCTGTCCTGGAGCATCACATTCCCAAACAGCTCCTCCCTGTTGGTGAGCACGAGTTCAAGCATGGCACCTCTCCTTGTCGACTCCTCTATTACTTACAAGAGGAAGCTGTCTTCCACACAGTCAAGGATCCTGGATTTCCTGTGCCGTCCTGTACAATGCCTCCAGCAGATATCAGGATAGTTGAAGTCCCCCATGAGGACAAGGGCCTGTGAGCGTGGGGCTGCTCCTATCTGTATATAGGGAGCTTCATCCACAGTCCTGATTGAGTGGTCTGTAACAGATCCCCACAGTGATGTCCACCACTGCTGTTCTCCCTTTGATCCTGACCTGAAAGCTCTCTTTTGACCTGTCAACCACCTGTCCCCAGACAGAGTTCCATACTCTCCAGCCTATCACTGACATAAATGGCTACTCTCCCTCCCTGTCTGCATGGCCCATCTTTCCTAAAAAGCCTATAAACTTGATTCCAGCACTCCAGTCATAGGAGCCATCCCACCACGTTTATATGATACCAATGATATCATATCCCTGTAGGCATGTACACATCTCTAATTCCTCTTGTTTATTCCCCATACTATGGGCATTTGTATAGAGCCATCTGAGCCAAACTCTATATAAAGCTGACTCAACGGCTGGAGTAGCTGAAATATCTCTGTATCGCTCAAAGAATTTATTACAGGTGCTGGCAACTCACTGGGGGTGTTGGGATGGATTGATGCCCCTCTCCCCCAGTACATCTAGTTTAAAGCTGCCTTGACCAGCCTGGTAAGTATCCTACCCAAGCAGCTGTTCCCCTTGCAGACCAGCTCCACCAGCCTCCAGTAGTCCTGGCCTCCAAATCGAGTCCCATGTTCTAAATAACCAAACCCCTGACAATGGCACCATTGCTCTAACCATTTATTAGCCTGGCAAATCTGCCTGGCCTTTTCCAGGTCCTCCTGTTTGACCTGGAGGACTGATGAAAAAGCTATCTGAGCCCCAGAGCCCCTAAGCACCTCTCCCAGGGATCTGTAGTCCTTCATAACAATTCCCAGGCTACTGTTGTCAATACCACTAGCACCCACATGGACCACAAGAAGTGGGTAACTAGTCAGCAGGACTTACTAGACCAGGCAGCCTCTCAGCAATAACCCTGATCCAAGCCCTGGTAGGCAACACACCTCTCTTGAGGCTGGATCAGGCCAACAGATGTGTGCGTCTCAAAGCAGTCACCTACTACTATGACCTGCTGCTTTTTCCTGGAGGCACCAATAATGATCCTCTTTACTGGTGCACCAGTTGGTTGCTCATTTGTTGCTGTGGGTGTTTCCTCATTAGCACCCTGCAGAACTGCAAAGCAGTTCTGGGCGCAGCATTGTTTTGATTATTGAAAATTAATATTTAGCATATGTAATTAAGTGTAAGTACTGTGTAACAGTAAGTATACATTTAATGTAGGATTTTATTAAAAGTACAGTATCTCTTTTTATGCAGTAGATGGCTGTGGAGGTTAGGTCTTGCCTCGCTGTTGGAATTTGTTGTGACAGCTAACAATGGTATAATCTTTTTTGCTGAAATTTACTGTCTCTTCAACATAAACAGATGAACAGGTCTCATGCTTGGTCCTTACCCACTGTACTTCCCAGTGTGAAATTTCCTACTTCCACCCATTTGCAGTAAATAGAGGGCCACTCTGCAGAATGCATTAACAGAGTAGCAACCATTAAAGATGGGTGAAGGTGGCCACTAAAGCACAGACCTCTTGAGGTGTCATGAAGCTGTAATAAAACAGGATCCCCAGCTGGCTGCCCACACATAGCAAGGGTGGCACCCAGTAAATCAGTGACTCAGTAGACCAGGGATTGTCCAGACTGGGGTCTTTGCAGTGATGTTTGGGAAAGTAAGCAGACAGCACGACAGCAGTGGCTAAGCTAGTCCTTGTGCCTGAATGGGCTAGCAGTTGTAGGTGATGTAACAGATGATTGACATTTTATTGTGCAGCAGGCTGCTTTGCTATGGGCATTGTAGGGCACCTATTCAGTGTTTCATTAGCCTTTAGCTTAGCTTGTCATTAGTTGCTGGTAAGAGACTTACCAGCAGTCCACAGCTGTTTCATGCTGCCGTTTGATCTAAAAAACAGTATTTCAAATGAGTGCACAAAAGGTTGCCTTCTGACCTGCAAGTAGCCAATGTTTCAGCTCCTCATCCATGGCCCTTATCCCAGAGATACAAAATTCTGCACAGCCAATGTAGTCTGGTGTGTGTATGTTTTACTTCATAATTAAGGGAACATGTCCCTAAACATTATTTACCTATGACCAAGTAGTTATTTAAGAAATAAATTAGTCACATTGAAAGAGTAAGTATATATAAATAGTTTATGTTTATATAATACTTTTTAGCTCCCATCAACAGTATTCATATGTCCTGGGTTCAGCAGTCGCAGTCATTTTTAATGGTTTAAACCACGACATCATATCATATCCATTTGAGTCTAAAAATCAGTAAAGATTTTGGTTGCTAATTATTTTAGTTTGGATTTTGTTGAGTGTTGGCACACTCATACAAATTGGCACCCCCTGAGCATCTCATCAGGTTTCCTAGACACTGCTACACAGTTTGCCAAGAAGGTGTTGGTAGATCAGCTATTCTTGGTTTCGGCACTGCTTTGTGAAAAGCCACATGGGCAGCAGAGTCAAAGGCTGTTTTGCCCACGTCAGCAGTTGGTGCCTGAGGCTGTACTCCCTTTGCCTTTATGTACAGAGTGATGGTGACTTACAGCTGTTGCATCCACTTCTCCAATAAGCTGAATCATCCTGGGGCCAGGACAAGGGATGGTCCTCCAAGAGCAGACTGCACAGCAACAGAAGTAGTCTAGTTGGGTTATTTTAGCTTTTTTTCTTTCTATTCTTTTGAACTCTGTCCAAAGCAAATGATACAGCACTGAGCAACTCTGATCAGGGCAGATTTGTGGGTGCATAGGTGTGGGGAGAAGTAATTGAGCACCTGCAGTTGTTAGTTAATGTAGTTAATGTACACATTGATGTCAAATAAAATGAAAACATTATGGTGGTGTGAGTCCTGTTGTGAGTGTTCATTTGAATTTAATTATTTAAATGACCTGCTATTGTTCCTAAATTAAATATTTAAGCTTGCTGAATGGCTGCCATCCTGGATTAGTTGTTAATGCGCTGTGATTGGTACTGACAGAACTGGAGTTGGATGCCAGTACTGGGGAGAATCTCAACTCCTCCCTAGTTTCTTAGCTCTATTGCCACCACTTTGAAGGCCAGTTCAGCACCCCAGTACTTCACGGGCAAGGCATTTCCCTGGAGACTTTGCAGTGCTGTGGGTTGGCAACTGAGTTTCTGGAGCCAGTTAAAGCTTCTGAGAGGCCAGGTGTCCTCCAGCACCCACAGATGAGCACCCCATGCACACACACACACAAAATGGGGTATTAACCCCCTTTTAAGGGCTATAGTTCATCCTACCCCATGGGTGAGTACAGGATCAATGGCCTAGCTGCTGGTGCTGTGGGCACAGGGAGAAATGTTCCGGAACTGTTTTTATGGAGTTTCAATTGAACCACCAGGTACAGGAGTGGGGGCTCTTGAGTACCCACTGCAGACTTTCCCCAAGCCCTTGAGATGAAACATCAGTCCTACTCAGGCACCATTTTCATCCTCAGTGAAAAAAGGAGTCAGATTTCAATCAGGGAGAAAAATAGCAAGTCATTTAAGCCATCATGAAAATTAATATTCTTTGCAGGTTACCTGAGATTTCTCAGTCTGTATCTTTCACTTTCCTCCAGTTTAATAAGATAATGAAGGAAAGTCATTGGGGGAAGAAAGTCAAAGTCAGAATTGCCTTCTTTCTTTGACTTTTATGGAGTTAGGTGTGAATTCTAATAATCCATCTGTTATTCTAATTGTAAGTTTCTTTGTGTACAACATTTCAAACCTAAGACACTAAGGCACCCCTGTACTCAGGAACACTAATTTGAAATGAAGAAGTAATAAACTATCAGTTTAATTCCATTATGGTACTGAACAGAGAGGCCTGGGAATGTCAGATTCATCTTTGTTGCAAGCATTTTGTTTAGCTTTTAATCAACACAAAGAATTTTTTAAAAAGCAGATGTTTACAGCTGTATGGTTTCTTCCTTGGGTTTTGGTTTGGGTTTCGGTTTTTGTTGTTGTTGTTGTGCTTTGGTTTGGTTTGGATTTTTGTGTTTTGTTCTTGCATGAACTTTGAAACTTTTGAGAGCATATAGAGAAATGAAAAGATTTTTATAATTACTTCTTAAATATGAAGACGAGAGGGCAGTCATTTTCTTTAATGTAGTGGGAGAGATTCTAGTAGTCATTTAAATTATTCATAAAGCCTAAATAATTAGTCACTGTAATTAGTTTGCAAGCGGTCAGACAAGAAATACATACTACATAACTAAGGTCAGAATTCAGTTTTGGGTGTTAAATACCATGAACAAATTTATAAATGTATCTTTTAACTTTTAATTATGTCTTTGGCTTTTAACAGCACAGACATCACATATTTTTTCTCAGGCACTGATTCCATCCAAGTAGAATTCAATAGTTTTAGGAACTTCTAACATTTTTAAGCCTTTTCATTTGCTGGTTATGCCACAGAAAAGGTCTGAAGGAGAGCATGAGTCTGGCCAGACTCTGCTATCTCAACATGCCCTTTATCGTATCTCTAGCAGATACCTGAGTAAAGCTTGGGAACAAAGCAAGTGCAGACTGATGTCCCCAGAGTACTCTGACACACAGCAAGATTTTACATGGCAGCTAATTTCTTAGCCACCTGTGCAACTTTTTAAATTCTTTGTCCTCAGTGGATTATTTTCATCCATGGCTGTGTCTTGTTCGGTTTTGATTCTCTGCATCCATTTAACATCTTAAAGCAAAGAGTTTTCTCAGCATAAATTCATTCTAAGAGAAGAAATGCTCCCTTTTGTTTGTTTTGAAATTATCAATCAGCCATCTGCTTATTTCCTTCATTTGTTCCTAATCATTGCATTACCGATAACTATGGCTATACCTGACATGCAACCTAGCCTGTTGCCCAGCTTTTTTTCATACTCTACAAAGCCTTACTTGGCCACATTATACTTTGGAGTGGTCTCTTTCACTTAGTCCTTTCAGGAGAAGCTGGTTGATATCCAGTCATCCTTAGTACCCCTTTATTTTCTCTTCACAGTGTTATGAGATGGAGAAGAGGGAAGAAGGTGGCACCACAAGCAGTAATCATGATGTAGGCAAAACAGATATTTATAATGCCTAATGACGGCCTTTCTTTCTGCTCTGTACGTGGCCTAAGAGTCCTAATATCAGATTTCTTTCCTTCTTGTTGTTCAACTGTTAGCTCTGTGTTGATGCTGCCTGAATGCTAGCTTGCAGGTATGGAATTTCTTGGTGGTTAGAGATGGTACAAGAATTATAATTTCATATGAAAAACTGCAGGAGGGTGGGAAGGGTCTGCTGTGATCATTTCTGTTGCTGAATTTCCTCTGCTATTTTTTTATCTCTTAAAAATAATTTTCTGTTAATCATTTAAGAGTCACTAAGTCTCAGCAGTCTTTTTTCTGTGGTCCTGAACACGTGACACCCTCCTTTATGAACTACATTGACTATCATGAGCAGATGTCATCCCCTCCCCAATTAAGCTACTTTTCCAGTCATTTTTAATGGTGTACTGCTGCTGAAGCCTCCCCTGTTTTACATCTCTGCTGTAAAAACTGACACTCCCATGTCATACTGGACCCTATTTTTCAGGATCTGACAAAATAATGTGTGGTTTGGGTTTGGTTTTGTTTTGCTTTTTAATAGATCTGACATCTATCAGCATTGTTAGCCTTTGATATATTAAAACTTATTTTAAATCTCACGGTCTACCAGTATAGAAGGGATGATTCCTAGTAAGACACCAGGATTGAACTACCCTGTATTTAAGATATTTGTATTTAGGATAATTGTATTTACAGAGAGGACACAAGTTTCTCCCACAGAAAGGATGCTTTAATTTGTTCTGGGTTTCAGGTTTGGTTTTTTTTTCACCTAGTGAATAGGTTAAGAAGTAAGACAGAATTCTCCTGGGAGACAGATTCTCTCCAGGCAGAATATATTTTAAAATAACTGCCTTCAATGTGATGTAGTAATAGTGGTAATAGACCTTTATCCCTAATGCAAGTGCTGGCAGCAACTGAGGTAGCTGAGGTATCGTTTACTAGAATACATCTGAGGATGAGTTTTTGTAGCTTTCTGTGGCAATCTGAGTTCAGTTCAAACCATAATCAGCTAATCACTGGCAATTTTCAGATATGAGTCAAGCTAATTTCAAGACAATCATCAGCCTTAGATAGTTTCATTGAACAGCCCTGGAGATGATGTTTATGTAGATGTCCTTTAGTATTCCAACTGACAGTAATATGCGTGTTGCAAAAAGAAAAACAAAAAAAAAAACCCCAACCCTCTCTAAAATGAACAACAAAAAGTCTGCAGGCCTGAAGTGCAGAAAATGGAAGTTTATTTTTACCCACTGGTGCTCTCTAGCAGGTGATCTAAACCTAGGGTGGCTCTGTGTAAGGAGGCAGTGGGTTATTTAGGATACTTCCTTAATTTGAAAGTGTAGCCTAGCTTCTGCTCAGCACTGGATAGCAAAACATTTCTTTACCTAAAACTAATGGAAAATAACAAAGCAGTGACAGAATCAAGGCCCTACAGTGTCTTTGTTGCTTTTTGCAAGAGCTTCTAGAGTCAAACTACATGCAACATTTCCTGCTCAGAACTACGGCATGTATCATGGCACTTACTTGATTCCATTGGGTATTGATTTATCTCCATTTTAGACTCTTATTTCCTTGAAAATTATGAAACAGAGTGTGTGTGTATGTGTGTGAATTATATCCAGTAAAGCTTCAACTGGATCAACATTATTAAATGATACCTTAAAGTCATGGCAACAGAAGAGGCCACAGAGATCATCTTTCTCAGACTGATGTATGGACTATCTCAGATACACATGTGCAATACCTGGGCACCTGAAAGGCTGTGCCTTTAACAGAGTCCCCAACTAAGGCATGGGGCATGGCTCATCTGGGTGGGATGGGGAGGAGAATCGAAAGAATGTAAATCCCATGGGTTGAGTTAAGAACAGTCCAATAACTAGAGTATAAGATAAAACTACTACTAATAATAATGATAAGGGAAATAAGAAGAGAGAATATAAAACTAAAAAGGGAAAGGAAAAATCCTCAATAAATACAAGCAATGCACAATACAATCTCTCACCACCTGCTGACTGAGACCCAGCCTGACCCGAGCAGTGATCTGCCCTTCCAGGTAACTTATATACTGGGCGTGACATACTGTGTTATGGATTATCTCTTTGGCTAGTCCCGACTTCTTGTGCCCCTCCTCACTGGCAGAGCATGAGAGACTGAAAAGTCCTTGATCAGGGTAAGCGCTACTTAGCAACAGCTAAAGCATTGGCGTGTTATCAGCACTGTTCTCAGACAGTCGAAAACACAGCACTGCCCCAGCTACTAGGAAAGAGAAAAATAACAGTTACAGCTGAAACCAGGACAGAAATGAAACAAAAGCATAGCCCAGTGCTGGCAGTTGTGGCCCAGATGTTCCTGTGCTGCAGGGAGGGATGGGGACTGAGTGCTTCAGCCTTTCCCCATGCTCAGCTGGCTTTCCAGGGAACAACTCCAAGCAGGATCCCAGCCTCATCGCTGTACATTGGATGTGTGGCTTATTTGTCAATGAGTAACAGAGTGCAGTTAGACCTGTACCATTACCTGCAGTGATGATCTGAGATCCAAAGCCTCCAATTCCTCTGTAGCAATTAACAGTATTGCAAATCATCCTTCTGATTATATCTTCTTAAAAGACACAGGCTTGGAGTAATCTTAATGTTCATTAATATATTCATGTGTCAGATGGCCACCCAAACACCTCAGCTGATACCAGGAAAAGCCTACAGCAAAATTCAGCTGTCTCCAGGCTGAAGCCTCAACTTGGAGTGCTCCTGGGGTGGCTGGGAAAGGGGAACCAATAGAGACAGTTGTCTCATATGTGTTCTTATTTTCACCCACTCACATCTCCTGCCGTATGGTGCCTTATTATGAGATGTGCTGTAAACAAAATTGCAGAAGTCTAGATAATATTTAACAAAAAAGCAGCATAGGCCCAGCTGTTTTCAGTACAACTCAAGAGTTGTAATTGCTCCTTTTTCTCACCATTACGACTCAATCTGCTCAGATGCCCTTACAGTGAGTACCATCTCTAATCTTTTTTCGAAGTTAGAAGCAAAAGTTCATTAGGCAATAATTGATGAGTCACACAATATTTGCATTGGGTTAGTTGAGTGGTGCTACAGATGGCAGCTCTGCTGAGCTTCTATTGTAGCAAAGAGATTGAATTTTCAGTAAAACTGGCATCCTTGTAGAGCCTACAGTAAAGTATGGCATCTATGGGAAGTCAGCCTTTTCTGGCAAGGAAAAATTTAGTGAAAAAGCAATTTCTAATTAAGAATTTCCTCTCTCCAGCTCCTTTTGATGAATTCTGGAGCAAAGCTCCAAGTTTCAGTGGGCCTGAAAACCACAAACACACAGCTGTACAAACACAACATTTATTAAAGTAATAGTTAAGGAGATGGAGTGATAAGATGGTAAAAGTAGTAGTGGTTACAAACATTGTTCAAGTCACATCTTACAAAGTTGTTTTTTTTTTTTCTTTTGGAGAAGTCTTGTGCAGCAGGACACATAGGCACCACTTCTAGGCAAAAACTAATCAGCTTCAACATTGGTTTAACACTGGCAAACCACCAACTCCTGTGTGAACCATCAGTCACTTCTACTGATCTCTGTCACACACACGCTAAAATTACCATTTTCCTTTCTCTTTCCACTAACTCTTCTCCTCCATAGTATTAGCTGATCACAATAAATGAAAAAGCCATAATCACTTTAACTATGTACTATACCTGCATTTAACCTGTCAGAAGAACAGTTCAGAAGAAAGTAAAAGAAAACCGTGCTCTAGTATTTTTTTAACAAAGGGTTCTTAAACTGTGTGTGAAGTTAATTGACAGTAATACTTTACTTTTTGTTTTAAAATTCTTTTTTTTCTGCCCCTCCTCATCCCCTCCCCCAGCCATTGTAAGCATGCTTTTTTCTTTTTCTTGCAAGTCACCTAAAACTTATCCCTCGCTTGCAATGGGTATATATGTGTCAATCAGCTATGCTGAGATACATTGAGTTGTGAGCAATTATGTTTGGCCAGATGAAATACTACAGTTAACCTTAATTATGACCAGATGTGTTTCAGTATAGCCTTTCAACCTATGAATTGCCCAGTATGCTCTCATTCACATTTTTACTTCATCTCATTAATTAACTCAATAAGTAATCACAGACAACTACCTGTAATGTAACCATAATGAGGCAGATACTTACTAAGCTAAAAGGATACAGGCTAGGCTGTGGCTTTGCCTAAAAATTTTAGAAGCCTGAAAGCCTGGTGTCCAAAAAGGCTGACTTATGTTCCTGAGTTACTCCAGTAGTTTAGATGCTACCTGTTACCTCCCAGCTAGCACAACAGTCACAGCTTCATTGAAATGAGTAGTTGGTTTTGTTTGCATCTGCATTTGAATCAGATGAAGCTGGGGACAATAAATGATAGCTGAATACATCACACATTCCCATTTACTTTGGTAAAGAGAAGGTAGAGGAAGAGCTTTAAATCAGATGTTGACTTTCAGTTCCCAGTACAGTCCCAAGGACACGTGTCTATGGTATAGTCCATGTATCACTGCAGGTCCTAGGGCTTTTCTTTTCCCTTTTTAGAAGAGCCCCTAGAATACTAGGAGCAGGAAAAAGCAGAAAGATCCCTTGAAGAAGAGAGGAGTCAGGCTATTGAGACCTTTTCTCTGTCAATATAAATAAGTTATTGCCTTTTTCTTTTATATGTCTCCCAACCTCCTCTTTCCTAAACTTGCATTTCTTCTAGTCATGATACATCTTATTGTAAAAAAAAAAGGCAAAACTTTTATTGTTTACCCTGGAATCTTTGCTGAGTGGATTAAAGGTAGGACAAAACACCTTACCCAGGGGCTTATTGCCATGATTTATTTAATATAGTTATATTAAAACTTGGTATTCCAACACCAAATTTTGTGCAGACATAATTTATAAGGCATATGTTTTGTTTATTAAAAAAAAATAAATAAAATGAAAGCAACAAATCTTAAAAATTCAGAGAATACTGATGACCAGTCTGCTCTCTACCACTGATACTGTGCCATCTCTATGTTGTGTGCCAAAGAGATTATCACTGGATAGGATTACTAAAGTAAAATTATGTTGGACATATGCTTCATCTCCGTACCAACGGGATGTAAAAATCAAAGCTTCCCTTTCTTAGAGAAGACTTTAAATAATGAAGGCAACACATTTTTGAAGTGTGTTGACCCAAAAGGCCTAGGAGAACAAGATTTAAACTGAAGAGGTGGAAGAAGGGGAGGAGGAGGGCTGTGGAATGATGGTGCCAATTAAACCCTGGGTTAGGGAATGAAAAATGACAACACCTGCATATTTCTGACACCCACACCACCTCACAGGGCTAAGAAATACAGCAAAATCAAACTTGTTGAAGTGAGAAATTTAAGAGTACCTTTAAAGGGACAGCTTTGTCAAACGTGCTATTTTAGAGGGGGGAAAAATAAAACATTTTAGTTGTGTTGTATTTTTGATGCTCATCCAAAATTATTTTGCCTGGCTCCTGAAATAGTAAGCTGCTTGCCTTAGAGGTGACCATTTTTCCCACCTTTTTCTCATTACTTTCTTTACTCCCTATAACATCAAGCTCTTAAAACAAAAAAAAAAAAAAAAAGCCTTGAATGAGTGAAAACCTTGTCTTCAAGGACTTTTATAAATGGATTAGAGGTACACAAAAAAGATTAAGGACAGGACAACAAAGTGGCATTTATTTTATTTCATATGTGCCATGTCACGTAAACTGTCAAATGATCTTTGAATGTGATGAATATGTGGTGATCATATTTCTCACTAAAAGCCAATGTTCTTTCTCAAGGGGGTGAGGATAAATATCTTTTTGAAGGGAGACAGGAGATGATGGGCACAGAATAGAAAATCTAAGCTGAAACTTTACAAGTAAGGTAACTCTACCTTAAAAACTCATGAAGTGTACTGGAAATAATGGACAATAACATGCCTAGATAGATGCCTAAATGCCCAGACCTTTTCCCAGGTGTGTGGTCACTGCAAGTGAGGAACATCAGAGAGAAGGGAGAGAGCCCAATGCAGCCCCATGAGCATTTGAAAATCCCAGTACTCAATTTTAGAGAAGGAAAAGGGCTAATAATAATAATTACAGATAAAATGTAGTATGTTACAGTAGCGTTGGTTTCCAAAATTAGAATAGGTTCCTTCTCTTGCAGTAAAACTCCTCAGGCAGCCGCTTAGAGCAGAGAAGCAAGCCGAGCATGGTGTGGGCAGCTGCGCTGCTGTTGCCAGCCCCAGGCAGCTCCCACAGCCCTGCCTGATACCCACTGTACCTGGCTGGGCTTTCTCCATCCCGGGAAGGGCTTGCTGCTGCCCACTGTGCCCAGTATGCTTGCTAATCATGATCAAGCACATTTACAGCACTGTATTATGATTACAGAAAAAGGGAAGAAGTTTGTCCCTCAGGAGGTGAGTCTTCTGAGCTCCTTTGCACAGTAACCTCAGCGAGTAGCTCTGGAAGCACAAGGTTACTGTACTAGCTTCATATGCAACCCAGCACCATGTACTTTCATACTTAATATGCAGATCTAATTGCTTGCCTGCATTTTGATTACCTTCTCTTCCTGGAATTACCTCTTGTGTTGTTAATCCTAGTGAACTTCAAAGCATGAACTCGGTGGCTTTTACTTTCTTATTCTTTCTTATTTCTGAAGTTTGTGTCCGAGACCTATGTCAAAACTCTTTGTAAGGAGCAGGATTAAGTCTATAGAGGTATTATAGAAAAAAAAAATCTCATTCAGTCATTCAGTTGTCTTTCTTTTTGTTGTTTTTTTTTTTACCTCAGGACTGTTACTTTTGCTGAACTAGAAGATTTGGTCTGGCCACAATTAACACTTCACATTTAGCCTCCAGCCAGCAGCATCCTCAATCCTTCGTACCTAATACTAGCTTCAAGAATGGCTCATAGGTAATTCCTTTTAAGAGAAAGACTACTCTTTATTTCTGGGTGTACATGTGAAGAGATTTGACTAACTACTTCCCTGTCTCAAACTGCTAACACAACCCACACAAATGCATTTTCCTGTAAGTGCCCCCATTTTCCTCGCTCTCCCCCACTTTGCTCTTCTTTTCCCATTATCCACCTCCCCAGCAATAATATGCAAGAAATTTGTTTGCTTTTTTTGGCGTGGTAAATGTCTACTTTAAATGCCTCCTTGTCTAAGGATTAAAAAAATTAAATGAAAAATAGCCACAGAACAAACTGATGTCCCTTCCTAAATATAAAATAAAAGCTGTCTTATTTTCAGGCTTTGCAGCAGCTCATGTGTCATTTTCATCATTTCTTTCTCTCTGGATGAGTGAGAGGCAGTAAGAGGAGGCGAGAAAAACTTTTTTTGTTCCTTCTATAAAATACATATTCAGAGCTTTCCCTAACCTGACTTTTTTTTCTATATTAAATTATCCATAGCTAAAGCTAAAATGGAACCTCAATAACCCAATATTTTTTCAGCTTGCAGTAAAATGTATATCTGTGATTAGACTGATAAAATTACATCAACAACATGATACATGGAGGCTCTAATTTTTAATTATTTTAATGATTGTTAGATTTGCAGCACATGGCTGCAAACTGAGGGAATCTGGGCTTCCAGAGATGGTTGAGGTCAGGCTGTGAAGTAGGGCAATTTGGTTAGAATTGAACCATCCCTTTACCCCAATAGCAAAGGGGAAGAAGTAACTCAAGAATTGATTTTGGGCAGTAGCAAGCCCATTTGGTACTTTGTGTAAGTCACACAAGGTCTGACTCCAGCTCACTCAGGTAAGCAGAAAATGTCCCAGTGACTCCAAAGACAGTAGACCTAGCCATTAACTCTTTCAATTTCTTGGACCCTTCATGACTAAAAGGATTTGACTAAAAGGATTCTTTTTTTTTTTTTTTTTTTTTTCCCCCAATATCCTCCAGCAGGCAGACACCACAAGATGAGATTTGAGTCTCTGCTCTCAAGACCTAATTTTCCCCAAATGACAACTAATACCTTGTCCTGGTTTTGGCTGGCACAGAGTTAATTTTTATTCCTAGTGGCTGGTGCAGTGCTGTGTTTTGGATTCAGTCTGAGAACAGTGCTGATAACACACTGATGTTTTAGTTGTTGCTCAGTAGCCTTTACCCTGGTCAAGGTCTTTTCAGTCTCTCACGCTCTGCCAGTGAGGAGGGAAACAAGAAGCCATCAGGAAGCAGAGACAGGACACCTTGACCCAAACTGGCCAAAGGGGTATTCCGTACCACAGCGCCTCATTCACAGTATAGGGGAGGAGTTACCGGGAAGGGACTATCTCTGCTTGGGTTGGGCTGGGTATCAGTCAGCTGGTGGTGAACAATTGTATTGGGCATCACTGTTCTTTACTGTTTTTTTCCCCTTCACACCTTTTAGTTTTGTATTCTCTCCCCCTATTATTTCCCTTATCATTATCAGTAGTAGTAGTATTATGTTGTACTTTAGTTATGGGACTGTTCTGTAAAGCCCACAGGCTTTACATTCTTTCAGATCTCCTCCCCATCCCATCTGGGGTAGGGGGAAAGAAGTGGGGTTAATGAGCAGTTGTGTGGGACTGAGTTACTGCTGCATTTAAACCATGGTATACCTTTACAGCACAGCAGCATTTATGGCAGGTATCACCCCAGTGAACACAGGCAATACTTCATTCTGGTTTCTGTATGTTTCTTCATATGAGGTTTTGTTAGCCAATGTATTAGAATAGTGGAAACTTCTAATTGGGTTGAGGAATTCTAAACAAAACATTCTGTACCTTAAATATTTGACTTTCATCTTAAAGTGCCTGAAAAAAGTGAATGCTTAGTGCATATACCATGACTGCTTTGTATTTTTTTTCAAAAGCTTTTTCAGAATGTAAATATAATCTGCTGAATTTCTCTAAACATACTATGACCCCAGGAGAAGAAAGCATGAATATGTACAATAAATGGTCTTGAAATCCATTCCTCTATCCTCTCGGCTGTGACAAAGAGAGTATTCATGGAATCTGCTAGCTGATGTACATTATAGCAATGTTATTTGTCTTTGGGGACCTTTGATTGTTGTTCCAAGTGTAACGAGCGAGCACATCTGTAAATGGAACGGTTGTGCTGTGCTGGCAGGTTTGTTACTGCACTCCTGTATGCCAGCTCCAGAGCTGGTACCATGCACAGCAACTCAGTGATGCTGCTTCCAGAGCTGGTACCATGCGCTGTAGTAACATAGTGATGCTGATTTAGCCTGAGTGCTGTGTATAACTCTTCCCTCTTAGCCCTAGTCTGTGGTAGTTAACATAGCTATTTGCTGTCTAAACCATAACTCCATCTCCTGCTTCTGCCTTAGACTCCCCTAGAATGCAGCCTGACCTGTGTATGAGCTTCTTGCTTGAGCCTTTGTCCCAGCTTACCATCAGCCCTGCACAGGCCTGATCCCTCTGTGTTAAGACATACACCACCTTTCTTCACAAACCAGCCCTTAAAAATAAAACTTTTCCTACTTCTCTCAAAGACTGCTAATGTCTCTAGTTGAAGAGCTGGAATAAATTCTTATTCTTTCAACACACATTTATCAATTGACACTGGTGTTTAATCTGAATGTTTGAAAGTATGATAGATTTATTAGTAGTAAAAAAATCAGGTGGCTATCATTTCTGGATACTCTAAAATTCAATTTGATTTCTATTTGACTGTCCTTGATTTCTATTGAAAATTTTTCTGCATATGTTTTTGCTAAACTGTGTTTCTTTTTTCTGATGTTATCAAGTTTGCTGCGAACTGGTTCCATGAATGGTCTGAATAAAATGGGGAATGTGGTCATACCTCCAGTTCTTCTATGGACAATGCTTATGACTAATGTAAGATCCAAAAAGACTGAAGAAAATATATCTCCACAAAAACAAACAAATAAATAAATAATCATCTCCTGAGTCAAAAAGATGAGAGATTCAAAAGTCAGGTCTTTTGCAGTACTCCAGTACTGGACAGTTAAAAACCACAATTTTCATTTAAGAACTGCAGATTAATCTCCTGGCTTGTCAGCTCTTTTAAGGGCTTTATTCTATCTTGGTCAGGAGCTGGAGCCTTCAGTACAGGGCAGCACAGAAACTACCTTTAGCTGCTTTTAAATCGTGTACATAGCATTAGGACAGGAGTAGTAGAGAGATCCACAAAAGAAAAAGTGTACAATTCCATTGCTTTTGCCCTCCCAGTTCTGATTTCCTACAGTGGTTTTGTAGTTTCATACATGTTCTATGAGCAATAAATTTAAAGTCTGAATCATACTGAATTTATAGCTAAGCAGCACCATGACTTTGTCACATTCCTCCAAACTTCCTTCTCTTACTCTACTGTTTTATGGAAGTCTGACCACTAAAAATTCCAGTTCTCATTCTTAGAACTTACGGTACACCATCATTTTAATGGGAACAGGGAAGAGCAAACAAAAATCCTACTCTTAGAATGTACGCTTTCTGTGCATTACCATTCTTATTCTGGTGAATATTTTAATATTGAATGTTATTTGCATTTAAAAAAAAAACAACCAAACAACAAATGAACCAAACTACTGCAGTGACAGGTGTATATATATAGTATGGATCTTGTACATTGCATCGTGTTAAAAATAGGAGTTACATTCACTTTGTTAGAGAAAACACAATGGTTTTGGAGGCTAGAATAAGGATTTAAAAGAATATATCTTAAAAAATACTACGTTAAAAGTGAGAAATGCTGAGAGTGAACAAATTCTATTGTAAATTCCTATATTTATGCATCCCTGAGTAATCATATTCGGACTGGATGTGCTCCTCTGTTGTGCACTGTTTTGGACATTATGCTTAGAAATTAATAAGGATAAATGGTGATAAAGAAGGAGAAGCAAAAATGGAAAAACTATGAAGGATGAGGGGTTTTACTTCCAAAATAGGGACCTGAATTTAAAAGTGAACTATGCCTATTATAGATCAATGAAAGAGTAAATTAGATTTGATTCAGGTCCTGAGATGGACTTTGGTCTTATTTAGCTAACTGCTGTGTCAGTCTGAGAAGCTTGAACAGGCTGTTTGTGAGAATGAGAAGCTCTGAGACAAAACAAGGGCATCAACTGCATGTATTGCCCTGTTTCTGCAGCCAATACTAGCACACCCAGAAAAGCAGAAAACCAGAAGAAAAACAGAGTGTGTGGGACTGTGACTATCCACAAAAAATGCTGAAAAGTGTGGCATGAACTCCACAAGGACAAGATCTTTGCAAGCCAACAAGCAGAGCTGTGCCAGGTCTAAACTCAAGTTCTTATGAAAAAACTATATAAGAGTTCTTTAACAAAAAAAAAAAAAGAGCTATAATTGTGAAAAATCCAAATCTGTCTTATTGTATAAACTCTTTTTTCTCTCAGATAATATTCAGGAATTATACATGCAAGAAATAGATGACTATATTTCATTAAACCTGAAACTTCTCTACACTTAATTCTTAGGTCATTCCTCTGATCAAACACATTAACATTTGGAGCACGTCCAGAACTACAAGATCAAAATCTGCACGTCCTGGGCAATAACTCACACCTTGTTAAGCACCCTACCCATGCCACGCCTGCATCCAGAAGCATAACTGTTTAAAGAAACAGACTAAATAGCATTTATTCTTTCTGAACATAGTTCAACATTCTGATATTTAACATTTTTTCACATAAAACATCTCTCTACAGTAATTAAATAACAATAATTTCAGACTCAGATGTAGAAAAGAAGTGCAAGAGTCAGTCTCCGTGACAATTTTGCTTTAAGATATATGCAAAAAATACATTTATCTCAGAAAGACTGAAAGAATAACATATATATTTAGGTCTCACATATCCCAAAAAAAGTAAAAAGATAGACGACTGCCATTATTTATTTAAAGATTGAAAGACAGAATTCTAAACTTGTTCAAAGCTAGAATTTTAATATTGGTTGATTTTAGGGTTTTCTACTTTTTAAGTATAAAAGTCTGTGATATAATTACTCACTAGTAAAGACAGTCTTTGAAACATTTTTTTTCTTAATATCACGATTCTCACCAAAAAAAACAAAAAACAAAACAAAAAAAAAAAACAAAGAGAACACAAAAGAGAATATTCTCCAGAAAAGACATTTCTATAGATTTTATATATTTATCTACCTTAGACTTGCATTTCTGTCATGCAGTTGACATTCTCTTGATATGGAAAGATGAAAAGTCAAAACAATGGCGCTTAGAAATAGAACTTTTTTATATACTTTTGAATAACATTTAGTTTGAAGTTTCACAAGAACTTTCAGTAAGAAGGTTTAAAAGCAGTTTTTTGTCACAAAATACCTCAGAGGACTCAGAGTACTATATTTTTAGTACCTACAGAGGCATCGTCAGGGTAGGAGCTCTCCATTCTTGCTCTTTTAGTTTTCTAACCTCTTGATTGGGAGAGTAATTTTTAGCCATCGGGATGTTTTTTATGAGAAACATGAAGTACAGCATTACTTTGATAAAAATCATATTTTTAAAAGTACACAGTGATACCATATTTAAAACAAAATCTATATAAAGACTGTTCTCCCAATTCATCCATATTCACAAGCTCTAAAGAATTATGTTTACTCCTGACATACAATTGAAAAGATAAACTTGTAATTGAGAACATGGAACAAAAAAGATTTAGTAATAAAAGTTATAAACAAAATATTTCAGCAGAATTTTCAATAATATTTTTCTCCAGAGTTTTCTGTAAAAAAGCTGTTTACCCCTTATTGATTCCTGATACTAATTATATCAAAATTTCCCAGATAGTCTAAAAATATCAGTTGTATAACTTGATGTCAGTTATTTTAATTACATCCATAGAAACAGGGTTTTCTATTGATTTCTATGGCCTTCTTCATCTAGGTTTTTACCCTTCTTAATCAGCAGTAGTAGATGCTTGAGTCCAGAAAGACTAAGGATTCCCTCTAACAACTGAACACATAATAACTCAGCTATGAAGAGTAAAGTATACTCACAGTGCACATAACTGCATTTTTTCACCCCTGTGTGGAGAGATTGGACACTACTTGCAATGCTTTGGTGCCAGACCCCTCCTATTTTTGTCTCCTGGTGGGTACTGTCAAATAGACTTTGAACCCCTTGGTCCACAGTGACTGAGGCATGCAATCCACTGATCTAGTCAGAGTGAGTTGCATAATTAATTGTCAACATAGTATTAGTTTTGTAGGTCCACAATGACTTTTTTCCACTTGGTGAAACAGAAGTAAAGTTCTACTAGGGTTAAGTTAAAGATGAGCTAGCACTACAGGTCAGGATTATTAGCCGGCAAATTATTTGTCCTTTTTAATTACACTTTCTATCGAGAGGCTAATAGAAGCTTGATCCTGTGAGGTATTTAGACATTTGATGGAAGTTTTGACGGCAAGTTACATACCTAAGTTCCTGGCTTTCCATAAGAATGAGACAATTTACCTTTTATTAACTTGCTGAAATACTGATTTCTATTTTTAACATGTCCAGCATAATCTGTTTCACATATTGAAGAGCAATAGCAAAATTAATTACACCACTGATGCAGAGCATGTCAAATGACAGCGTAGTTACACTGACATTTTCTGAGAGTACTAATTACACCCACATGTACACATACATACAAGTGACTATTAAATTAGAAAAAGAGTATTGTAGCAGTTGATCTGTGGCTATATCAAATAGCTCACTTTTACTCTTTAGGAAAATAGTTGCTTGAGAGAGGAGCAGTGATAAAACATTAGAAGAAAAGCAGCTGAAAATTCTCTGACTTTCCAAGCAGTTAAAACTTTGCAATTTTACAAAAATAGGATTTAAAAAAAAAAAAATGGCTTGGAAGAAATTACTAAATCACTCTGAACTTGATATATGCCTTTAAAATTCATCTGATTCTCCCCACTTCCCCTCATAAATCAAACCCAAATACACAGATCCCAGAGATGAGGAGCAGGTGATAAAAGAGCCTAAAAATATATTTATATATATATATATATATATATATATATATATATATATATATATATGTCAGAAGAAAATTAATTTCATGTTGAAAAGAATGGGTCATTTTTACTAGTAGTTTAGCCACATGGCTCCCAGGTACCAATTTTGTAAGGTATTATCCATTCTCACTGTGGGTCATTTGTTCCCTACCCAAATTTTCTTGAGACTTATGAACTGATATGCATGTATTTTTCCATGCTTTTGAGTTTATAATGATGATTAGACAGGTTATCTTTCCTTTAATCTGTAGAAGACATGACAGAGAATGCAAAAATGTTATCCTCTGTAACATGAAACAACTTTCCAATTGCAGCACCAGAGACATAGTCATTGATAACCTGTAAATTGTCTGTTTCCCACATTTCTCTAGGCCATCTGTAACTGCTAAAACTAATGTTACAAGGCATGGATATTGTCTTAGAAACAGATGTACATTGTTAGAGATTTTCTGCAGAAAAGCCGATAACTTGGTTTTGTTTGAGAAATAAGTGCTTTGTGCTTGAACAGAAAACACCATTTCCCTTGTTACTCTTGATATTAACTTCTATCTCAATTCCTTAAAATAATTTTTCTCAAATCTTGAATATCTGTTTTAAGTATCTGGGCACAGGTGTCCCAAATTGCTAGCCCTACATACTTAATATCAAAAACTTACTGATATCATGAGTAGCAAGTCATATACCCCTAAGAGCCAATAGACAAGACCTGGATGTTACCAAGTCACAGGTGCCACTGAGACCCCAGGCTAAACAGAGACACAAGAGCCCTCACGCTACAACCATGGTAATCCCCCAAGTACAGCCCAAATCAAAAATCTCAGGTGGATTGAAACTATCAGGTTTTCTACTTTTCTATCTATATGTATGTGTGTGTCAAGCATGTCTCATACAGAGAGAGAGGGTGGCTGCTGCACAGGATGTGACATTTGCTGAGCTATTGTAAGGCAGGGATGTGCAATTCTGGTACTGAGGACAGGGCCTTAGAATTAAATACTTCTTGGTCATGGGAAAGCAGTATTCAATCCTCAAACAAGGGAAGGAAAAAGAAAAAACAAAAACCAACAAAACAAAACAAAACTAAACTAAAAACAAAACAAAAAAAAACAACAAAAAAAAACTAAGAGAGAGCAGAGGAAAGCAGTGCAAAGCTGTGCAAGGCTGAGCAAGTATTCTGTTTCTACCATCAGTGTGTTCAATCACACAGCTTTAGAGAATTAAGTAATATTCATTGTGCTTAGAACACTGAATAGAAAGTCGTAACAAGTTCATGCTATAGTACTGGACTTGGTATGTCACTATGTAAGGAAATGTATTTGAGATACATGAAGGCTGATGCCTTATACTTTTTAATAAAGTTGAGGACAGATTACAAATGTTTGCTTTCAGCCTCAGGTTGCAGTGGATGGACGCTATTTCCTTTCACATACTGAATAATTTGCCCTTTTTGAAGTTACAATGTGGTAACGTTAAAAAGCTTTGAATACCACATAATGTGAAATGGTAAGGTATTAAACTGTATCACCTAAAAAAAAAAAAAAAAAGCCATTGAATATATAAGAAATAGGTCACTAGAACTAAATGGATCAACACAATTATATCCAAAATGCCCATTTGGTATCAATCTTATCTCTGGATGTTTGCTACTTTACGGTTTCTTGGAAAGTTCTAACATTTTAACCCACCATTCATGGTTCCCATCTGTGCTATCGAAACAAATAAAAAGGATTTCCATCCTTCTTTTTTTAATGCTGCAAAAGTGTTAGCATTGGATATATCCCATCACTCACAATTTTAAGAACAGTGATCACTGGTGACCCTTTGGGTAACTGTGTCTATATTTATGGGGTAAAGCAAACTCTGAGAGCTGCTTACTCAAGATCTGACTCATCTACAGCTGCTTTCTTCTGGCCAATGCTCCTCAGCCATCAGGTCTCTCCGCCTCCCCGATGCTCCAGACCCTGAAGCCAGCTGCTGGCCCAGGCACAGGACAGGTGATATGATTTCCTCCTTGTTTCAGAGCAAGCACAGTCAGCAGCAAGGAAGGACACTGCATGGGCTCAATTGCACAGGATGGGCAGGATCCTGGGAGGAGTGAACTGTAGAGCACCCCCCATCTAAGTAGTAGATGTGAGACAAGTGTGGATATCTGCCAGGAACTCAGCTATTGGTCCAGTGAAATTAGTGGAAAGCTCAGATTGCCACATTAGTATTGGGATAAAGGCAAGGAGGTATGTAGGTTACAGGAATAATATGACATTGTTACTCAAGAAAGGCTACAGATCTCCTGAGGCTCCAACTATTTTGAGACATTTGGTATGAGCTGTATCCAGTCTATCTGAAACACAAAAAGCTTAAAGGCACAATTCCCCCTTTAGGCAACTGTTTTGTTTTGGGTCTTTGCTTTTTAACATTGCATATGCTCTAATTTCTTAATTGCAACCAGTGTTGATTGTATAACTTCTTAAGAGAGCTTCTGAATTCTGCAAAGAAAGACTTCCCAGAAGCAGCTTTCAGAAAGCAGTTTAAAAATCTTTATCTATCTCAGTGGCCCTGGCATCCTCCCACCACAAAGCTTTCCAAATACAAATATGTGCATTATATGATGTCTCAGAAGAGGCATGTCAGCCTCGAGGGCTGGTTCCTCAGTGTTAAGGAGCCTGTACAGCAGATGTAGGGAACTATATAAAGTCAGTTGATTCCTGTACAGTGTCATGACTGTAAAATCCTCCACGAGAAACAATGTGGAAAGCAGTTGCATTTGTGTATTCATCATGCTTGCTATGACAAATGAGTTTTATGGTTAAATGCACTTGAATGGAAGGTGAAGTTTCATCTCCCTTCTCTGCCCTAGACTTCATGCATCACCTCAGGTAAATCTAAGAGCCAAATAGTACCTTAAAAAACAGATATATTTTCCCTTGTCTTGTATTTCCAACACAGGTATAATAGCAATTCTTCCCAACAGTTCTCTTTAGATTAGGCACTTATGCCTGGAGGTTTGCTTGGGGCTTGGAGCAATGGGAAGCCTGAACTCAAGCAGAAACCCTGAAAGCTGTAGCAAAAGCACAACCAACAGTACATAAAACAGGCAATAAGTGAGTGCAGTCCTAGTGCCAGTGAGAGACAGTGTTGTGCTATCCCTTTCTGATGCTCTGCACTTCCCCTGAGTCACCCCTCATTTGCAGAGATCTTCTACTAGAAGTCAGGCCCTTCCACAGTTGTATCAGGAGCCTTAAGATTTAATTAAGCCACTGACAGTTACTATAATTTTAGATAGATAATATACATGTTTTATTCTGTCTATATCTGAGTTTCAAAATACTCATAGATCTGTGAGGAGTAAAGTACACATACCTTATGTATAAAACTAGGAACTTACAATAGCCAAAAAGTTAATTTAGGCTAAGTTAACTGAAACAGAAAAATACGTAAACCAAAATGCTTAAAACATTCTTGATATAAACTCACAGGTAAGATTCTGAACTTCTATGAAAACAAGAAGTCAGTGAAATGATGGGGATTTTTGCCGGTTGGCAGCTTAGCACCTTAAGAACCTGCTTGTGTCTCCTCCTCATCACCTTTGTATGTTATGAACTGAACTCTTTCTCAGTTTTACAGGTCTTTATCTGGTTCCTTATTTATCCACAATTACATATCTTGCAACTTTTGGCAAGGGTTTGACCAAACATACGTCTCTAGAGTTTACATTAACATAGTAACAGATTTAACATATACTTCCCAATTTCATTTGCCATATGCCTTAAATCAATAGCAAAATATAGGCAATCCCAACTGGAAACGTATTTCTCAAAACAGAGATTTTGAAAAGATGGCATGACCTCTGGACGAAAGGAGGAAAGAAAACTGGACACTCCGTTTAGAGCCACCATGCAGAATTAAAGTGTAAAAGCAGCTGTTTGGAAACTAGGGAAACAGGGAGATAAGTTCAGTGAAAGACAGACAACATCAGACCGCATTGTCAGATGGGAATATGGATTCCCATCTGGGCAGCTGCCCAGAGTCATACAGGCTGAGGACAAACCTGCAGGAAAGTGCACTGGGGGGATGTTATCAGCAGGGCTTACTGCTACTGGGCAACCTGGGAGAGCTTTCTGCCTTGGCAATCAGGCACAGCAGCCCAGCAGACAAAGGCACAGTCTCAGCCATTGTGCTATAACATCTTCGAAACACATCAGCAGAGGATGGAGACAGAAGGTGACCTCAGTGATTATTTGTAGCCTACACTGAGTGCCAAGGTTTTCCCAGCTGAACCGACAAAGCACTTTCGGTTTTATTGTTGACTTATATCTGCGGTACGGAAAACAATTATTTTATATCCTCCAGAAAATGAAGAACTGTATAGGTTAAATGCAAGAAGAATGGCCGGGAAAGCCACATTTCTTGGAGCTACTCATTCCTCTATGGATAAAATCATTTCAGAATTTAAGTGTGTGGGTTTTATCCAGCACATTGAAAGATAAGAAAGATGCTGGATAATGATTGAGCTGAGGCTAGACTCCAAAATATGATTGTGTGAATGACGGAAGCTATATAATGCAGAGATATTACATGATTTATAGGTTGTGAAAAGAGAAGGGGTTTTGTGGATTTAGTATATTTTGTATATTTAGCTCTGTGTACTAAAAGAAAGGATTTATTTAACAGGCTGGTTGGTATACTTTAAATGGATGGTATTGTGCCTTGAAAGTACTGTGCTGTTCTTGTCTACTTAAATATATTGAAACTATGATGTATACCTTGTTACTCCCACCCTAGAGAGATGTTTTAGAAGCCTTGTATGTCCATTCTGCATGCACAACTCTCAAGCAGATTTTGCTGTTTACTGCTAACAACCAATTGCCACATTTCTTCGCTAATAAGAGTAGCCACACTTCGTCATACCTAATAGGAATCAGAAGAAAAAAATCACATTCATAAGGAAAACTTAGCAGTGTCTTCAAATAACAGTACTTACCAAAAAGAATAATAATAGAAGACATATAAGATAGAGGTATAATGCAAAGAAAAGAGAAATATAATCCTGTTACAAAACAAGAATATTTTGTATCATTCTGGGCATTGATACTCTATGTCATAAACAGCTTAGGGAAAGACAGAGTCCTGAGTCAGTATTTCCCATGGGTTTTCTCTGCTGAAGTCCCTTAGAAATGTAATAAAAAAATTTCAGGGTGGCTTATACCCCTCCCTGGCATACGCTTCCATTTTTCCTTTTTTCTGCTTTTCCCTCTTTTCTTTTTTTTTTTCCTTTATTCTTTATGTCTGCTTTTAACTTCTCTCACTCTCTCATTCCTCTTCCTCCATCTCCCTTGTACAGCTATTTTCTTGCTGGCAATTTTCTTGTTCCCTTCCCCAATATACTTATTTTGTTACATATGCTCTCCTCTCCTGTGTTTTTTCAGAGATGTTGGCAATGTAGACAGTCCTGATAAAACTCGGGGCTGAACTGCTTATTGCTAGGAACAGAGTAGAAAAAAGCTAAAAAGAAGAGGAACAGCTGCCTGAAATCTGTCTTTCACCCCTCCATATAAGCTGCTTCTGCAGGAGTGTGCCCTGGGGCAAAGGCATGAGCAGGATTCACTGTGAGGGAGGGGAAGGATGTGAGAAGCCCACACATCCAGATTTAGATCTAGGGGCTTTTCACAGATCTAAATTGTGAACTACCCATGAGTGGGCTCCTAGTCGAAAGAGGCACTAGCTGCTGAGGTTGGGAATTTAGAGCATTTGGATCATTTTCCAGACACACCTCTCTCGAGGCTAATTATCTCACATTTTTCACCCAGAGACCAAGATCACTTGATGCACTGAGCTATTATCCAAGGATTTAGGGGATTGGATTGATAATTGCTCCATTTTGAATACCAGCTGCGATTCTTCCCAATTATGCTAAGAAATGTTAAGCCTTAAGAGAGCCTTAAAGAAACAAAACTCACCAAATTTGTAGGGGACTGTATAATTCAGAGGCTTTGACAGACACCAGTTGAATCTAGCTTTTGTATGGTGCAGCTCCCATGATCCAAGGTTAATCAGCCAGAACTCAGGCAGAGAATGAAGTAAGCCTTTAAAAAAACCCTACAAAGCAGAAATTACCAACCAACCAACTTTTCTTTCAACTCTTCAGCTCATCAATATTTCTGAGGCTTTAAGAGTTATCCTGCTTTGATAAATATGCAAAGCTATTAATAGACATCTCTATAAGGAATTTCTTTGGACTGATTCAATTTCTTAATCCAATAGATTTACAAGAGTATTCAGAAGAGCAGGTATAGCTTGATCAATCTAAGACTTGTATTTTTTAAAATGATGCAAAGTGGAAAAGTAGACAAACATTTGTCCATTGAGGTAAATAAACAGCAGAAAAAAAAAATCAGTTCATATTTCATTGTTTTTTGAGGTCTTTGGAGAAGCCATCCCTACATCCAGAGCCAAGCAATGCAAATATGAATGTGTATTTATGCAGGCAGTTGCTGATGTCAAAAACCATCAGTGTCCTCAAAGTGGACCTCAGACCAGAGCATATTGCATCACTATCCACTGGCTGTTGACAGCTCTGGTGACATGATATAGCAATAGATAAAGAAAAATATTCAGTACATGATCTACCTCTTTGCAGTAAAATGGTTAAGTTTTGTGCATTTGCATATTTTTCATGTGGTAATTTGATTGGAAATTAATAGGATTATTTTTGACTGGCTGTGGTTAATGCCATTGCTTGTTTGGCTTTTATAAAAATCTCCATAATTTAGGAATATTTATTTAAGTCACCATAAAAGTATAGAAATTGATGTAATAGAAATTGATAGTAAAATTACAGACAGCTGGGTACAGGATGAAATGAAACAAATTTACCCAAACCCATTATCTTAGGAAAACATAAATGCCAAATTAAGCATCTTAGGCTAACAGTTTAAATGATCCAATTTAACACTAATAAAGGTACTTTAGACCCAAGTCCTGTTTGATTTATACTGTATGAGCATGCAGAGGAAAACATCTGCTGACAGCCCGGGCCAAACACAGATACCACAGGGAAAAGCAGCTTGGACCACTGCACCTTTCCATACCCATTTCACATATTCTTAACAGTTCTTGATGAAAACTTCATGGGAGTAAATTACCAAGGCACAACTGGTTTTATTTTGTCCTGGAAAATTGTTGAGGGACAACATTTATAATGGATAAGCATACATAAGGACAACTTTTTTTAATTTTTTTTAGGCTTTGTTGAACAAAGAAGCAGCACTGAGACATTACATAACCCTGAAAGATTTTGGTTTCAGATGATGATGGCTATGGCAAACGTGGGCCCTACTACCATCCACAAGGCAATGCACAAGCAGCAGTAGACTAGACTTCATGATTTCTTTCAACAGACCATTTGGTGTCTGAGATGCTGAAACTAGAAACATGAGAGCAGGGAAGGGGACACTGGAAAAGGTAACTTAGTCTGAATAGCATTAAAATTGAGTAAAGGTGGCAGTTCATCTGCATTAGGAAAGACAGCATTAGGCACACATTCCTCCCTCCTTCTTTCAGGTGGTGGCCATGGGCAGGGGAGCAGCTGTACTGCTGGGCTGTGCATGACCCCTGCGAGGTGCATCCAGTGCATCATTCCTCTCCCAAAGAATTCACCCCAGGAGGAATAACTCTTTTACACAGCAAACAATTCAACCTGATATTTTATTTATTTATGTCTGTAAGCCAATGTAAGACCTAGCACTTACAGTTGGAGACTCCTTGAGACAAGGATCAAGTCTGTTTTCTATTTCTCATTGCCTCTTTGGCCACAAAGAAAATTTAACTACAGAAAATCAATACAGATTTTAAAAAATCTTACTAATAAGAAGATGATACATGGTTTTTCTTGTCTATGACTATTTTGATTGTCATTGTCTCATGGCTAGTATTGGCCTAATAAGTTTTAATATTTCTAATTGGTTTCTGTTATGCGTGGAAAGCTAGAGGTTATTTTAGCTTACATGTTTGTATAATTGCCTCATGTTCACATCTCTGTATGAAAGTGATGATTCAGAAAATTTTTCTTCATATCAAAGGTATTATTTAGAAGTAGATTTCATAAAAAAATGCGTCTTTTTTTGTCCCTCAGTTTTCTTTGGATATTGGCTAATGCAGTAAATGTAACGTGTATATGTTTTACACAGTGATGCCACTTTGTGAGTTTTATTTAATGGTTGTTGCAGAATATGTTTCTTCGAGTCATATAAATCTTCCATTCCCACAAGCAGAACCAAAGAAAAGGAAGAAATTTTGTTTCGAGGTTTGGAAGCTTTGTTTCACAAATTTACAATATGTGGTTAGGAAACTAAAGACAAAGAAATAAGAACAAAATTGTTATATGGCAGACATCAAAAGATTTCAACAATTGTTCTGAAAAGCAAAGTAACTGAATATGGCTGTAACCCATAAAGAATGATGACGCTGTGACTTTCACACAAGGCACAGTTCCCAACGATCCTTGACTCTTCTTGCCATATGTAAACATTTTATACCTTTTTCCCTGTATTCATGAGGTTTGAGGACTTTCCTGACAAGTGTCAAGCTAGAAGGGCATATCCTTCTCTTCCTGTGGGAATTCAGGCAGTGGGGAGAAGAAAGATTAAGCCAGGAGAGTTCACATCAGGAAGGGATATACTCATTAAGTGCAAATAAACAGGAGATAGAAAAAGCCCCCCTTGACCAGATGAAAGGATAATGGAAAGAACAGATACTTAAGTGCAAAGCCGGGAATGACGTGGGGCACCTATGTTTGCTTTAAACTGAAAGGTGTGCTTCAGCTGGTCACCACAGGACCAGACTAGAACTTGCCCAAAGCAAGATCTTCTAAAACATGTAGTGTCTGGATGTCATCCAGCAGCTGTATACCAACTGCTGTCCTTTACAGATTTGGTCCTTTGAGCTGTACTCATTTGCTAATGTCAGAATAGTCTATGAGACCAGGACTTCTTGGGATACAGGCCTGGGAAAAGACCAAAAGTCTGCAGGCTGGAACTTAGCTGACTAAGATACCTGGAAGGGTAATGCCTGGTGAAGCATCAAAATAACTACACGGAGGCTTGATCCGTCTTCAGTCAGGGGAAATAAATAAGATATGCTAGAGGAACTAGAGTGAAAGGAACGAGTTGATGACCTGGCAGAAAGGGGAAGAGGGAACTGGAGGGGAAGGGTGAAACTAAAGAGGACTCACAGACATCATAGTTTGAAACTGTGCATATGCTTTATGTCATAACAAGAGTTTTGTCAAACATTTGCTTTGATGGGAAAGCAAGATAATGTCTCTCCAAAAGCTCTTGACCTGTAATGAGATTTGTTTAAAGTGTTTTTGAAATAATGCTGAAAATGCTTTAAGTTTCACTGCTACCAAATTAAAGCTTAGAGAGTTAGATTCACAGCCTATTAAAATTCTGTTTAGCATGCACATATTAACACAGATGTTTCAATAAAAGGGTTTTCCATGTAATTATCTAATGACTTGCTATGTCAGTCATGGTAAGTCCCAGGTTTGTAACTTGCTCCTGAGAATTAAACAGAAAATAAATATACCAGTTCTAACCTGCTGTCCTTCCCATTTGAGCTGAAAGCAGTAAATGGTCTCATGGATGTGTCTGATTTGATTTTCATTGCTGAGAAAGTAAATCCTATGAGAGACAAAACTAGGCAAAAAGATGTGCTATTTTATTTTCATTCAGTCAATTTTATACCATGTTGGATGAGAATAGACTGCCATATTTTCAATTTAACTGCATTCCTCAGTTTCTCCACTCCCAAATATTTTCATCCAAAGAGATAAAAATGGTTACAGATCTGCAGAATTGGGCATTTCATGCCTGAACATTACTTGACTGAGCAACAGGATAATGGGATACTTCCCCCATGTCAAATCTCAGTATGAACAAATTCTCCCAAGGAAACCAAGACGCTTATAAGAATCAGCTGAGAAGAAATAAAGCAAGTCAGGTAGCACCCAACCAGAGACACACAAGAAGAGCAAACAGCAGTGTTTGAGAAACATAGCTTAACCAAGAGACAAGCTAAAGTTTCAGGAAGCTGCATTGGAATAAACTGAGACTGAAGAGTAGATTCTTCTGTCTTCAGCACCCAGTAACGTGCACGAGATGTTGAAGAGCTACTTTGGCCATCACCTTCACTTGTGATGCCAGGATAACCCTAAACTCAGGCCATGATCTCCTGCAAAAAGGCAGAGCTCACCCTGTCTGGCCCAGGCAGACTGTGACTGTATTCCAGACTATAGAGCTATGCTGCTAGCTGGTTAACTGATGGGCAGAGAAGGGGGATTTGGCGTACATCAGGACCACAAGGAGTAATACCCCTGTGGTTTACTGTTTTATGACAGCTCCATCTGTCACATCCCATCAATCTATTATTGCCTAGAGGTGCCAATGCAACTAAGGCAGCAAAGAAGTATGGCCTGTTTCCTACATAAGTCTGCTTCCCCCATCATCTCTATTACTGCTGGTGGTAGCACAAAGGCTCTTTCCTCACAGTGAGAAAAGATTTCTGTAAGTAATCAAGGTATTTTCTGAAAAGTTTGTAAAAATCAAGAGTTCCGCCTACAAGAGTAATTGAATTCTTTCACTATTCCCATAACCAATCCTTACAGACTCCCAAATAGGCAGATTTATAGCAAAGACTGGAAAACAAGTTACACATACAGATTTCTGTTCAAAACTTTATTCATGTACTTTCATGACAGCAATCAGGGACTCATTTTCACTCCCTCCCCTTTTGCTATACAGATATGGCTCTGTACCTCAGAGTCATTGCTATTGTTATTTGAGACCTTGCACAATTCTCAGCTGCATGCCTAGGGCAAGTTTAGAAATAAAAGCTGCTGGTTTTCTGAACAGCAGTCAGTGAGGCTTTCCTCCTCCAAGGGGGAGGATTCCTCATGGTAGACCCTCACGGCAGGATGTCTGGAAATGTCTCTGTTTAAGTTGAAACCCAGGCTTAATTACTATTGTGTTGCAATACTGAAACATACATATAAAACCAAAGAACAGATGAAGTATTTTAACAAACAGAATATTAAGTGGAAACTTACTAAAAATATGAAGGTAATATTTATGTGATGCATCATCCAAAAATTGTATGAATACTGTGCCAACAGAACCTTAGCAAAATTGAGGAAGAAAAAAACCCAACAAAACCCCACAAAAACAAACAAACAAAAAAAAAACCACAAAAAAAACCTCAATTATTTGCATTTCCTTACCAAATATTTTACAGTTATCAGGATGACAAGCACATTAAAAGAAGAGCTCATTGTCATTGTGCTGTTGCAATAGTCACACTAATAAGGCTGTCCATCGTTTCAAAGAGCTGCTTCTTTAAAGGAAGCTACAGTAAATTGTTTAGGGAATTCACCATTCAGTAGTTCCCTCAAGTGCTGCATCCATCTTTCACCGATTAATAATGAAACATTAATGAAAATGTTTCTATGTCTCCATGCGCCCACCGATTGAATGTGGTGCAGAAAAAATACAGCCCTTGGAAATTGTTATTTGTCTCACTTGTCAGACAAGCAGTAGAGAGAGTAATTCTTTACTGGGAATATTGGTAAAACAAGACCTTCATTTAGGGGATTCAGACTGCTAAGGATGATTCTCAAACTGACATTTAAGAATAACTGATTCTCAAATACCACATTAGCAATCAAGAAATCAAGAAACATAATTAGCTCAGCATGCTCTGCTTGAAACTACTACTGTAGCTATCAGCTGCACCAAATGCCAGAAGATGAGAAATGGAGAATTTGTTTTTCATTGAAATAAATTATATTTTACTTTATTAAAGGCATGAGAGCTTGAAACATTAATATTTCTGAGAAACTGCTGGAGCTAGCTTAGATCAGGGTGGATTTTTCTCCATTATCCAAGCAAATTCTGGGAAAGCAATCTGTCTTTTGTTTTGCTTGGTCTGTACTAAACTCATTGCCATGACATCATGCAAGACAACCCGGCAGAGTGTATCGTAGGTTATTAATATGTTTTCATTTCATTTATGTACAGAAGCTACTGAGATCATGGTTTATATGTAATTGCATAATGCATTATCTGAATTGACCTTCTTATTCCAGAATTAAGTGCCGGGATGTCAAGCAAACAGACCATGAAAGCCAGTACTTCTGGACACAGATGGTAAAGCTTATGTGTAGCGAGAGAGGAGTAATTGGATGCAAGGTAGTAAACATTTACTCAAATCCAGTCAACGTTGGTAGTGCTTTAATTTAGCAGCTGCTTTGAAACTTATTTGAGTATACAGTGGTCTCAGATCGCTGCAGAGTTGAAAGCTGCCACCCTTCCTCAATTTCTTAGCAAAGAAGATATGGATTAAATCCTAAATGTGTTTGGGAATTGAATGATACTATATACTCGAAACTGATTGCTTCAGTATATAATGTAGGACAACAATTAGCTTCTACTGTACCTCTTCTACGAGTGAAAAGGGGCCTTAAATTCTTAACTGTCTACCACTTCAGCACTTTCCACAAGTATCTTTATCTGTATTTGAATTTGTAGAGAGAGATTAAGCATGAAATCACACTTCCTTAATTTGCTCAGTGCCAACACCACACTTTTCCCAGTACAAAATAAAAGGAAGTGACACCTTTCATGACCTTGGACCTCCCCATCTCTAAAGGCTCTCTCCCTGCAAAATCAAAATGTTCCGTTACCCTGGGGAAGCAAGTCACTGATCTGTTGCTGATAAAGCCTTACCTCAGCCGACGGGCACTAAAAGCCACTGGTAGTGTGAGAAGTCTGTTGATTGATAAAGAATTCACAGGACTAGAGACTGACAAGTTTTCTAGAATAGGCAAGAAGAAATTTGAAATGTGCTGGATTGGAGAAGAGCAACGTAAAAAGTAAATGTGTGTTTCATGAGGAGGAGGAGAGCAGGGAGAGGAGTTACAGGGTCATGATGCTCTTAGACTGTGAGCCAGTATTCCTAGGTTCCATGGTCAGATAAACAGCAGTGTATTAATTTTAAAATGCTGCTCTGAAATGTCACCTTCATCTCCATTGATCTCTATTACCAAACAAGTACTTCAGTCACTTGTGACAAAAGGCATTAGTCAATAAAAAGCTCCAAATAAACTTGAAGAAGACAAACAAACTCTTCTCCCTTAGCTGCACACAACAACAATATAAAAAAAGCATGAAAAAGTAGGGCACTGAAAAAAAGCTTCTAAGACTGAAAGTAAAAATTTAAATATTCTATTCTACACCTTTCAGAATTATAAAAAATATTGTGGGTATGGGTGGGTTTTTTTGTCCTCTAGAGGGGATGTTTTTGTCTGGATGAGGAAATAGCCCAGTAAAACATTTTAAGCATGTTTACTTTGATCCTGACATTAAACTGGGGTAACTGGTACCTACAAATCTACTGCAAAGCTGAAATTTAACCAAGATGTTCCAAGGCTTAAATTACATTTGAACCACTGAACCATCTTCGATGAAACACTGAGAAAGAATTGGTAGCTGGGAGACAGCAACCATACAGACTACTTCAGCAGCCTTTCAGACCCCACAGCCTCTATCGCTTCTTATGGAAATGTTCAAACACAATATGCCCTGGCATCTCTCCGGCTGCATGACCAACTATTCACCTAGGATGTAACCAGAGTTATGCATTCCTCTGTATACTTACAGGCATGCTCTGGATGACATTTTACAACAGGCAGGTCTCAGGCGTATGCCTCAAATTGTATGTGCTCTGGCATTTCAAATCCAGGCATGCATTCATGTTTTGTACAACAAATAAAACTTGTATTTTGGGTGAGGCCACGTCAAAGACTTGCTCACAGATCACACCCTGGAGCTCTGAGCTTGGGAAATGTATCACTAATGTGATCACAGCTGATGATGATTGGTGGAAGAGGGTATTGTTTATATTTACCCCATGGCTGTTTGGCAAGGTTAGTGCTCACTTTTCCATCCCAGTAGTCTATTGTGATATTTGTTCTTTGAGCAACAGACTTTGTGTTCATGCTTGAGATAGATACATAGTGCTGTTACATGTACATAGTGTTCATTCCAAAAAACCTGTTAGCAAAACCAAAGTGAGTCAGTCGTAGTGTGCAAGCACTTTTCACCATTTGCCTGCAGTCAGCCTCTCCCAGACTGTTTCTCTGGGTGTGTTACCTGTGGACAACTACCTCCCTGCCTTTTTGCAGACCACAACACCATTGTGGAGGCATATAAAGTGAAAAACTTGGTTGCAGGAATTCCTATGATCAGTTTGGAAAGGTACAACCACACAGGAAAAAGAGCAGTTTTGAAGGCATTCTTGTCATCACTTAATATCCATGTGATGAGCGAGAGCTGTAGCACTGCTGCAACTGCTAACATATCCATGAACTGCCATCGCATCTGTTTGTCAGAGCTTGGGTATTTCAGAAGCTGTCACCAAAGAGCACCCTTCAGGGAAGTGATGTTTTTCTGTTCTTTCCTTAAATCTTAAACTGAAAGCAAACAATGGCTGTAAATCCTCCTGATGGTTGCCCAGTCAGAGGGGCATCTCCATAGCAGTGTAGGCTGAGGCACAGTCTGAAGCAATCCTTTCTGCAACACAGCTCAAGACTGCTTTTCTATAATGACCGACATATCTTTCATGGCAGAAGAAAAGAAACAGAGGCAAGAGGGAGGATGTGCATGTACTGGCTCCACATCAGCCAGTACAATGCAAAGGGAAGGCTCTAGGACCCCTGTGGGCCATTTCAAGCCGTTGTCCTATACCTTTTCGTAGTTATTTCCTGTGCTCTTACAGTCTCCAGCATAAATGCTGAACTACAGCTCCTGGTCCTTGTTTTCCATAAATATTGCAGTGGAAAATTAGCTGAATTTAATTACAGTTATCATGAAATAGCAAGCATTAATCTGATGCCAGTAGCAGCTGTATTTTGCTCTTTTGAAAGCAAGAAACTATTTAAAAACTATTTCATTAAAAGCAGAAAACTATTTTAAAAACAAAGTGAAAAGCATTCTATTTATAGAGTGGCATTATCCCAGTAAACACAAACACCTCAAAATAATAATATCCCTCTAATAGGATGCTATTGTAGTAAGAACCTCTCACAGGATCAAAAATCTAGGGAAAGATTTAGCTGGATCTAAAATAGAGAGGAAACAACAAAATATATCCATTTTCTCATTTCTGCTATTTAGGCTGATGACATGTACTTTCCATAGAGATGCCCATCTAATTATAGAATCATAAAGTTCTTTAAATGTGCATAAATTGCCCTAATTCACACATCAGTTCCTCCTTTGCACTGCAAAAAAACATGTCAGTGCAATGAGGATCAAGCCCTTTGCAGATAAAAAGCAGTTTGCTTTTGAGATCCTCTTCTCATTAGCTTTTCCACTTTCCCTCCTCCTCCTGCCATGTGGGATCCATCTGGGATTAGGTGTTGAAACACAAAAGTGCTGTGGACGGTTCCCACCCGCAACCCCTGAGGACAGTGGGCAGCACACCATGCCTCAAGAGTGGTTTAGAGGAAAGGCTGCAGATGATTGTGACTGCACTCAGAACCTTTTGTTGCCTGTCTCCTGCCAGAGCTTAGGGTTCTGTACCAGTCAAATTCTCCTGTATATTATTTGCATGCATAAAACTAAAAAAGGTATATAGCCACTGGAAGGAGTTCTGATTTAGGCAGTCAAAGACACTACAAACTGCATAGCATGTGGAAGATCAGTTATTAATTTTTAGCCACTGAATTATAATTTAGATCCCATTTTTACCTTTGTAGAAGCTGACAATCTCATCTTTTACAAGCACCCCTTCTAAGCTGAAGATGCAGATGTTATGATACAATTGTCACTACTTATGATAAGACTACACACCAGACAGTGCAGCAATTTTGTAAGGCTGTGTCACATCAGTTATGAGAACCATCTGGGTAACTATGTCACAGGTAGTGGGAAACATATTTACTGTACAGCTATACATCATCATAAATGAAAATAATAAATGCACCTCACTCATAGTACAAACATCATCAAGCACACAAACCCCCAAGACTTCTTGTCCTACATTCACTTGAGACAGTCTCATAGGTCCACTTGTCCATAGTCTGATGGGATGGTACATGAGACTTTCAGAAGCATTTTAACAACCAGTTTATTTTCCTCAAAGCTGAAGTATACAATAAAATGTGTCAAGGCAGGGTTGCAGTGCTTTACAGATGTGGAATCATGAGGCCAAGGTAAGATACAGCTTTGCATAACTCTTAAGTTATAAAGCAGTTTACACAGACTGCTTTTTTAACACTGGTACTTTAAACTCTCCTCCTGCCTTTCAAACCACTTCTGCTGCTTCCTAAGGCTTCTCAGGAGAAGCAGCCAAGTTGTAACATATTTCATAAGCACTGGGATACTAAAATGTGAAGCACTAGGTCTCTTCCTGTCCAAGATGAAAAAACTTCCTGTGATTCTTTACTACAGTGACACAGAAAAACATCATCGATGTCAGGCAAATAACTCAGAGCAATGTAAGCAATATAATCCCCCTTCTCTACCCCCCAAGCTAAAAGTCAAAGTTAAAATCATCCAATAGGACATTATCCAATATATTTATTCCTCCAGGCCACATTCTTGCATCAATAATTTTCTGTTTCTAACTCCTGACACACTGCAGTGAGCACTTTGCACTGGTTATTTCCGCCCTATTTCAACACCTCTTAACGACAAGTTTGAGGCACAGTCCTGTCCTCCCAAAATCCATTTTTTAGTTTCCATATATACTTCCTAAAGAATCCTAACCACCACAGACACTTGCCCAGGAAATACATGGGTTTGGCAAGTAACAGAAAGCACATACAACAAAATGTACACAAATTTATAGATGTGCCTCTTGGCACCACAGTGCCAGGGAACCTGCCTACATTGAACTGCTTTTAGATAGGGAAAGGGAACACAAAATACCTCTGACTTCAAAGGCAAGAAGAAAAGGATATATGTGCACACATACTGACTGCTTCCTCCACACTGCATCCCCTTTCTCTTGGCTACAAACAGCCCCATGCCTGCCTTCATCTCCATCATGGCAGAGTCTATTCAAAACCCAGGTCCAAAGTCTTCAGAACCTGAAAAGTTTAGGCAAGTATAATGGTGAGGGAGAGATGCTAAACAAGGACTACCCAAAAATATACCTGTCTTCTGATGCAAGTCCCACTGCCTCCTGTTTTTCTTGGATGACTCCCCATGCAAATTCCCACAAGCAAAGCCTTATTTAGCAATAAGACAAATCACAATTGTCATTGACAAAAACCAAAATGGCTGATCATCTTTAAAGTAACCCCTCTGAATTCTAAAAATAGTGCCTAGGTCTTTGAGACTCTAAGTCTAAAATGTCGTGTTGCATATACACAGAGAGACAGAACAGGCCCTTGAATGAATGAGTGCTGACAGCTTTAGAAAAAAAAAATAAGGCCAAAAATCAAGCTTTGCTTTTGGAGCCCGCTGTGCATTGGAAACATTAACTTGCTTTGAGTAAAGTTTGCTAACTGAGCAGCAGAGAAAGCAAACAGGGCATGCTAAAAGGAGTTGTGTATAAGTTCTTTCTCATACCTTTAGAGCTGTAGGGACTAAACACAAGGAGAAAAATGCAACTGAAAATCTGGCTGCCATCCAAAATGTCAAAGCCTTTGAAAGAGCCCTGTGGTGAAAATTAAGCTACTCAACATTTTGATTTTTCCTATCTGTTTGGAGAAGAAGAAAAGACTGGCTTTAATTATAATTACTGATCAAAAATTGGGAAAGTTTGTGTGTGTGTGTATACATTTTGGCACTGGTGACTGTAAAAACCTGCTTTAGATTGTTTGCAGGGTTTCAGATACCAGTTTGTGTTTACCATGAGGCACAAAAATTATTACCTATTGAATGGTGTAATCCCTGTTAAGAATGGTACTGCTGACATTTCCATCTCATTCTGAGGATTTTTGACATTTCCTGAGTAGAAGAAGGGATAAATAAGTATGGACCCTGAAACACACTGAAAATTTTTATCATGACAAAAGACAAGCAACGCAGTGGAAAACAACTTTTAAGGCGTCATTTTCCTGGTGAAGTTTCTTTCCCTTAAGGATTATTTTTTTACAACTCTGCAATAAACGCTTCAAAAAAGGACTTTCCAACTGAGTATAAAGAAAACTTATATCCCTCTTTAACACTAGTCCATCGACTTTTCACTTGCAGTTTGCCTCTTTATGCTAATTATCATATGCCCTCTATTATAGGAATAGATCCTTGCAGGGGATGCAATTAATGATGTAAAAGATACTTCCACCCAGATTTCCTTTTTCCCTCACAGAATTTCTAAGTTTTTGGCACTTTATATTTTTAAGAAAGCTTTTAAGAAGTCAGAATGTGTGGCATCATATTTTACAGACCAGGAGTCTCTACCATATCCCACATAGCTGCTTATGAATTTCAAAGGCCTCTTTCCAGATAAACATCTAAAATTCTGGATCATTATCAAGCTCACCCAACCTCCTTTATTCTGGAAAGCAGAGGGCTGTGTGTAAGGATACAGATTGTATCACAAGCAGTCAATAGTTGCATCTCAGGCTGCTGATTTTAGGTCAGAATTTTAGACAGGTCAGAATTCACATAAGGAAAGACATGCTCTCTTGATATTTCTGTTTCAGAAAATTGAGATGTTTGCAGAACCAGAGAACACAGAATACCTCTCAGCCTTCACCAAACAACTCTGAAGCCCCTGAAATGCTTGCTTTAGGTTTGGAGCAGTAGTCAGATGTAAATGCTGATTACTTTTTATTTAACCCACTCAGCTGAAAATAAACCTGAGTATACTGTACTTAAGCTTTGTTTCTGCTCAAAGCCTACTAGAAAATGACATTTCTATTTAGTGCATATACAATTTAAAGAAGTACAGTGCTGAAAAGAAACAAAACAAAACTCAGAACACTGTGTTCGTCATTCCTCGGCATTTTAGACTGAGCCTGAAGACAGAATTCATTAATGGGTGAGGAGGAATGGTAGGCCAGAAATGATGGAAAGACTGAAAATTATTCTGAAGTCTGTGGGGGAAAAGTCAGTATTACAAACTATGCCATTGCCTGTAGAGTGGCTGAAATAAATGAAAAGGGACCTGTATAAATCCATGCACAACAAGTTATAGCAGTGCAGACACCAAGATCTGCATCACATTCCCAACAGCCCCCACTTGCCTATGCATTAGCATGTCCACTTATATATGGCTATCACACAAAGTCCTTGTTAGGATTTTAATGGGAGGGGGACTTTTGTTTCCCTCTCTTCCTGTTCTCCCTCCCCCCCGACATCTATGAGGTTTAAATCTCAAATACCTTTGGGCTTCCTTGGGAACTAAAAAAAACTACACATGGGGTACGGGCAGCCCCTGTTCTACAGCATGCAGTGCATAACATTCGATGGTGACTCCAGCTGGGCTAATCCAGCAGAATCTACCAGATTTTCCAGTACTCCTTAACAAGAACATTTCTAACAGGCACACTGAGAGGTAAATGACCTAAACACAACACACATAGAATATGCTTTATGCTGTTTGTGTCACTCAAATTATCAAGTCTGTCCCTGATTTAGTGCTACCTCCTCCACAACCTGTGTCGATGCCATTTTTTTAATAAAGGCTGCCATGAGCTTCCAGACATTCCCAGGTTTCTTCTGAGTCAATAATTGACTCTTATTTTGCTCTTTATGAAGTGACTGAGATATCAGGAGTGTTTTCAGATCATCTGCTGGAAAGGTGCTTTGTTGGAGAGGGGTTTGCATACTGCTTTACAAATGAATCTGTAAAAATTCCCCTATGCATTCATTGCAATGACTAGATGCTTGACAGTGAGAGGGGAATGTTTCTTAGAGAGAGAAAAAAAATCCTAATGAATATGGGCAATACTGTGGTAAATTTAGCAAAAAGCCATACCACCATTATAAAAAAACAATCTATAATAATGGGGATTGCAAAATTATTTCTCTAACAATATGTGGAATTAATCATAAAAGAGAGTCAGACTTTTCCTGGGAACTAAGTTCAATTCCACTTTAAGTTTTCATCTTTAATTGCTACTTCAGGGGTAAATGCTGCCATGACTCTTGGGAGAACACTGTAGGCACCAAAAACATTTCTGACGAGAAATTTCAAACACCTGAGGGGTCCTTTTTCCTTTCTTCGAAATGGACTTCTCTTTTAAATGTGGAGGTCTTTCTGGAGAAAAAAAAAAAAGGAAAAAGAAAGAAAAGGAATTTAATTTGTGGAGATTTTTTGAAATAACATTTAACAAAAAAGATTTAAAGTGAGAGGAGGTTTTTTTTTGCAATGTTTATGGGAAAACTCTTTCAAACACAACTGAATAGGAAGAGAACAAACAGGGAGGCAGGAAGAGATAAGGACAAAAGCTCCAATTCTGTTAATTTTTTGTGCTAGGATGTAATTATTCTCCTGTACATGGGAAGAACAATGGGACACAGAGAACCTATACAGATAAATCCTGCAACTTACCTCTGTGCTTAGAGAGGATGCTGCAATGAGACTCACTCGGCAACAAATAACACCAGGCTCGGCTGCTAGGGGAAAGCATGTGCAGGAGTGCAGCTGGGTGGGATGACGTACAAAGGTGAGGGATGCAAGACTCTGGGAGCAGGCACCGGAGCAGTGCTGGGAAAGGAAATGTCATTGGAGCAGCGGCAGGAGGGGATCAGACTCTGCAGTACTTGAACTCTGTGCAGCAGATGAGGCTTTTCTCCCTAAATATAATTGTTGCTAAACTGTCCAGGTTTTCTTGAAGAGCTGAGAGGGCTCTATTCAGACAAATACGCACAGAAACAGCTCTGCTGCCAGCCATTTGTTAATTAGCTATCACAAAAAAAAATAAAAAAAAAATTAAAAGCAATCATCAGAAGTTAAACTTCAAAATATGCTTCTGCCAGCAAAAGCAAAATAGCCCCTTCCTGGATAGCTTAATATGCTTTCCTCTAGTCCAGTGTGGACTAGAGGCTTTAAGATAAATTGAAATTAAAACAGTAAAGGTACAGAACCACCCAAATCCCCAAGTTTACAGAGACCAGAAGATGGGAAGAAAGGGGGTGATCAGGCCCCAAAGTATTCCCCTAGTTCCTCTACAGTATTCCCCAAGGTGGTTTCAGCTTTTATATAAGTTTATCATTCTAGGGACAAACCAGAAACTGTCCTCAGCTGCAATTTCCCTAAAGAAGAATGTTCAGGGCTTTCAGTCAAGATCAGGAGATCAAGATCAAGAGGAGGTATGCTGTGACACAGATACACTCCTCAGAGTTCAGGGGCTAAGGATGGAGGGGGGCTCTGAGACCCGTCTTTCCCCTTAGAGCTCCCACATGATTTCTAACTGATACTTTAAAAGAATACCACTTCTAGCCCTGCCAAGAAATAACTCAAATTCAAATCACACAAAGTTGGGTTCACCCATCAAGAGACTACAGATCTATTAATTTTTCCCTTCTTGGCCTTGAAAATGACTCTGTTCAGCCTACTTAAAATATCTTGTTCATGCCAAGCTATGTGCAGAAGCTTCATGCAAGATCAGGATTGGAGCCAACAGTTTTTCTCTAAGTAGCACTCTACCGGAGTTTCAAATCACTTCAAAATGATATTTTCCTGGCTGCCTTCCAGGGCCCAGAGCAGCTAGAGCCCACAGCGTGGATCAACGGAGCATTCATCTAGTTTGGGCTGCTTGTGATCAGTGACAGAACTGAGGCAATGGGGACAAACTGGCACATGTGAAACTCCTGAACACAAAAGAAACCCCACTTATTTACCATGAGGGTGGTCAAACACTGGAATAAGTTGAACAGAGAGGTTGTGGAGTCTCCAGCTGTGGAGATACTAAAAACCTGACATGTACTCAGTGAGCAATTCTAGTTGGCCCTGCTTGAGCATTGAGGCTGGACTAGACAACCTCCTTAGACCCCTGCCAACCTCAGCCATTCTGTATTCCTGTGTTGCTGCTGTGCTTGCTGAGAATGGACTGTGCAGGGGACAGTAATCATTACTCTTGGGTTGCTTCTAACTACATGCCACATTTTTTCACGTGCATTTCAATCCTTCCTGCAGAGCTGTGAGGTGGAGGTCCAGAAAAGGGCTTGTAGGGAAATGCAAGACTTGGGTTTCCTTCCCATATGCTTCCTCAGGGTTTGAGGAAAGACAGAACTGTAGTGCTGCCTTGCTCCCTCTCCTTTCACGCACTGAAAGTGATCTGGAGAAGCAAGGGGATACTGTTAATGAGGGAATCAAGGGAGTTACTTTAAACCTTTATAATCTTTATTTAATGATTTAACTTCAGAGCAAAGGAAGATAGGATAGCTTGGAAAGGTAAATTGTGGCTCCAGAAGACATGTAAAAGAATGAAAATATGCTGCAGGTATCAAACCCCTCAGAATTAATTAGACCAATAAAGAGAAGGTACAAAGCAGTTTGAGCTCACTGAATGTCCTGGGTTCAGCAGTAGCAGTCATTTTTCCCCTTCTTGGTAGCTGGTGCAGTGCTGTGTTTTGACTTTCAGCTTGGGAACAGAGCTGATAGTGATGTTTAGGTTTGGCCAAGGACTTTGTGAGCCTCATGCTCTGCCAGGGAGGAGGGGAAGCCAGGAGGAAGCAGAGACAGGACACCTGACCCAAACTGACCAAAGAGGTATTCCATACCACACACGTCATGCCCAGGATGTAACGGGGAGTTAGCCGGAAGGGCTGGGAGACTGCAGGGTTGGAGGAGGTATCGGTCAGAGCTTGGTCGGGCTGGGGGGGCGAGTTATCGGTCGGCTGGTGGTGAGATGATGTATTCTCTTCCCTTGTTATTTCCCTTATCATTATAATCATTGGTGGTAGCAGTAGTGATCTGTGTTATACCTTAGTTACTAAACTGTTCTTATCTCAACCTGTGGGAGTTGCATTCTTTTCGATTCTCCTCTCCGTCCCTCCGGGAGCAGGGGGAGGGCAAGAAAGGGGGGGGAAGTGAGCGAACGAATTACCTGACTGGGTTTAAACCACGACAGTTCTTTTTGGCGCCCAACGTGGGGCACGAAGGGTTGAGATAACGACAGATCTGACTGGATTAATAGTCACTCGTCACAATGCTGATTTATTGGCTCTCAGAGTTGTTTTGCTTGATCTCGCAGCTTCAGAATGTTGTAACTTACGTAGAGCCGGTATTTGCTGTGTTAGTGTTTATCAAGTATGGGGCCTGGGCTAAGGCTCTTGTCTCACTGTGCTTTATGGCAATGGCTTGTAACACGGGTGGGCTCCAGCAGCAGGGTGGGACGGACGTGGCCGTGGACTTGTACCTGGCCGTCCGGCTGCTCTTCACCGTCCTGGCCCTCACCCTACTCTCCATCTTCGTGAGGCTGCGGGGAGCCGAGGGGGAGCGGCCCCGGGAGCCGGCGGCAGCCGAAGCGGCCCGGGAGAGCGGCCCCGGGGACCAAGCGGCGGCGGGAGCGGGGCCGGAGGCCGCGAGGGGACGGCTGCCGGTGGGGGAGGTCGGGGCGGTCGAGGAGAGGAAGGAGGCGGCTGCCGAGCAGCGGGAGAAGGCGGCGGAGGAGCCGAGCCCCGCAGAAGAGCCGAGCCCCGCGGCCGAGCCGAGCCCCGCGGAGGAGCCGAGCCCCGCGGCCGAGCCCAGCCCCGCGACGGCCGAGAGCATCCCCCGGAAGCCGCCCGCCGAGCCCCAGGAGGATGCAGGAGACCACGCAGCATTTCCCAGCAAGGCAGAGGAGGAAGAGCTGGACTCAGGAAAAGAGAAGCTGGCAGTGGGAGAGCCGGCAAGCACAGCAGCTACACCAGCCCCAGTGACAAGTACAGCAGCATCAGTTGAGAGTTCTGAAGGTTTTGAATGGCCTTTGGGTGTCCTTGGGACCTGCCTGCTGATTGTGATGGGGATCAGCATGTTGGCACACACACAGGCTGTGTTCTACCCACGACCATTTTGTCTGATCTCAAAAGTTAAGCAGAGTCAGGTTTGGGTCTTGTCTGGGGTTAGACGACAATACAGGGGGACCAAGAGGTTTTCCCCAAGGCTGGACAGCCAGGAGTGGCAGGGTGTATGTGACAGTATGGGCAAGTATCTAGTCCACTGGGCCCCTCCAGTGCTTTGGAAGCATCGGAGATGGAAGGCAGCTGTATGGAGTCCCCAGCAACAAGCTGCAGAAACTGCTGAAGGGGACAGTGAATTATTTTGAGCCTGGTGGGCCCAATGCACTTCAGGCCATCAGAGCAGAGATGCAACACAGAGATGGACTCATGATCGAGGGGTGGACTTAGCAATGGACACTATTGCCTAGGTTATTCACGAGTGTGAACACTGCACACAGTCTCTCCTGCTCTGGAAGACTGTTACAAGAGATGGAGCCTGACATGGACCAGATGGACGCAGCAGCTTTATAGGGACTGGTCCATGCACTAAGTTAAGAGTGCACCGAGATAAGAGTGATGGTATATTGAAAATGTGGGATCTGAGCATGACGTGAATGGTATGGAATAAGGGGTGGATAATGTCCTGGGTTCAGCAGTAGCAGTCATTTTTCCCCTTCTTGGTAGCTGGTGCAGTGCTGTGTTTTGACTTTCAGCTTGGGAACAGAGCTGATAGTGATGTTTAGGTTTGGCCAAGGACTTTGTGAGCCTCATGCTCTGCCAGGGAGGAGGGGAAGCCAGGAGGAAGCAGAGACAGGACACCTGACCCAAACTGACCAAAGAGGTATTCCATACCACAGCACGTCATGCCCAGGATGTAACGGGGAGTTAGCCGGAAGGGCTGGGAGACTGCAGGGTTGGAGGAGGTATCGGTCAGAGCTTGGTCGGGCTGGGGGGGCGAGTTATCGGTCGGCTGGTGGTGAGATGATGTATTCTCTTCCCTTGTTATTTCCCTTATCATTATAATCATTGGTGGTAGCAGTAGTGATCTGTGTTATACCTTAGTTACTAAACTGTTCTTATCTCAACCTGTGGGAGTTGCATTCTTTTCGATTCTCCTCTCCGTCCCTCCGGGAGCAGGGGGAGGGCAAGAAGGGGGGGGGGAAGTGAGCGAACGAATTACCTGACTGGGTTTAAACCACGACACTGAAATAAAATGGGAAATTAAAAAAAAAAACAACAAAATTTCCTAATCAAAGTTTTCTTGAATTTAACATATTCTCAGTCATTGAATCTTGCGAGGGAGGAGGAGAACCAATTTTACTGACAGAAAACAGTTCAATTAGAAATAGACAAAAATTACCATCTCAAACTGTATAAAACGTTTTTCATGTGATGTGAATCCTGGCTCAGACATTTGTTTAACATACCATTCTAAAATGAAAAAGGTGATCTGGTTTCTTTCCAGTCTAATATTTACTGTTAGGGTTCATAATTCTGTAGTCTTTCCAGTTCAATGAAAACCTACATAGAAGAGATTTTGGAGGTAAGAAGGATGGGTTATTGCAAACATTTCTGGGATAAAGACTGTGATAGAAATTGCAACTCCCCCATTTGTTTTGTTCATTGTGTTCAAGATCAGAACCAATACCCCAAAAAATGCCATCATGGTAACTTTTAGATACATCAGAAGAAATGTGTCTTCTCCTTTCCTAAACATCACATGGGTTTGTTTTGCACCATTTAATATTACCTGAGAAGACAGCAGAAGAAAGAAGTATATTATTTTCAGATGTCTATATGTATATGTTAAGCTTTTCAGAAGTTGTTTTGAGTTCTGATAAAGCAGATAGAGTTTATTTTTTAATATTATTGCTCCAATAACATTGTTCTAATGCTATAAAAATGATTTTTTTAAGTTTCTACTAGGTGTTACCAGCAGGAATGAATAGAAAATGACCTTTAGAAGTTAAAAATTATATGTCAAGTTTTAGTCTCAGCAAACCAGCAGTGCTTAGGCAAAGGAGTCAAAATATAACCTAGTTTTTCCAAGAAAATTACATCAGGTTGTATGTTCAATAACACAGCAGCTTACTAGGTGTGTAGAAATTGCAGGCTCATAGGCACACTCCTCTGCAGCCAGAGGAAGGGTAAGGTAGAACTCGAGTACCTGAGCTCTCACCAGATTCCCACCACTTTCTTACTGTATATGCAACAGGCAATTTCCGTCAGCTGTCTGTGATAACAGCTATTTCCAACTTTGTACACCAGATCAATCCAGCCAGGCACACACAATTAAGAAAAAAATATCTTCATGGCCTTCATAATTACAGAGCACTACCCTCTAAACCAGAGTGGGATTACATGCATACAGAGAGATCATTACCAATATTCTCATAACCCATTCCCTCCCAGATCCAGATAAATGCTTTCCAAAGAGATGCACCATAACAGGAACTTCCTTTAGTAAAACAAAAATTGTGGGGGGAAGGAGGGGGACAATCTAAAACCTTGGTTTATTACTTTTAGTGTTCTCATCAGGCTAGTGACAACCTGTGATTTCTAAGTTCATCACAAACCACAACATATGCACCTGTACTCATGGTAACAGATGAAAAGATAGGTACAATTAGTATTTATTTTACATAACCTAACAATACTAGATAACGGTTGGCTGTTCAACAGCCACATTACGCAAATCTTTTAGCATGAATACATCAAAACCACCAATATACAATAAAAGATTCCTTGGTTTAGATGGACCAGTGTGCAAGCAGACAGATAAGTTGAGCCCGAATAAGAGGCTGTCTTCTCCATGGAGAAGAGAGCATGAAAAGGTCTACCATCCTGTTAATAAGTCTCTACAATGAGCAACAAAAAAGCTGAAAAATGAAATGATCCTGGTAAACTCATAACCTGAAACTGTTTGAAATAGTACAGTTCTGGGTTTTTTTACTACAAAGCTAGAAAAGTGGGCATTTAGTTTAGTTTCTTTCCTCTCTCCTGTCCCCTCCCCCCCCCCCCAAAAAGGAACTCTCAACAGTAGGAAGGCAGAAAATGGCTAAGCAGTCACACCCCATTGCAAGACATTTATTGATCATCCCCCTGAACACACACTGTGTTTGATTTTGCCCATGCTGGGTTGTACACTGCTATTCACTGTTCTGTACAAGTTTTTGAAATGGCTACAGAGATATATGGGCTGGAACAATAGTCTGTACTCATACAGAATGAGTATTTCTGCTGTTTTCAGTAACAGTGGCTCAGCCCCTCAGAGATGAAAGTCTGCACATCTAACACAGTTCATCTTGAACTCCAACGGCAAAGGGAGACATTATGGCAAAACGAGTGCTAGCAATCCACTGGGATAAAGAAAAATAAGAAATAATTATGTGGTGGTGAGAAATTAGCTGACCTCTTCAACTCCTTCAAGGCATGGAAGATTCTATTTCTGCACCATGGAAGTAGAGCTCCATTACACTCACTATAACAACTATTAAGTTTTCCTATACAGAATACCTCTTATTCCTTTTCAGGATGTTAATGAACTTGCATTCCCCTCTGAATGTATCTTCTTACCTAAAAGAGTTTTCACAGAAGTGACCAAACTAAGCTACAAGTTATTGCACTACTTACTAGTCTTGAGCAATCCAGGATTTTTTCTGAACCTAAACGCAGTTTTCCTTCATACATTACACAGAAGAAAATATTTCCACAATGTAATATACCATGGAAGCAGATTTACAATCAGCAGTACTGCTCATGGAAGTGACATCACTGGTTCGTAGGATCTGAACACAGGATAGCAAGAGGGGTTTCACAAGGCAGAATCTGCAGAGCTCTGCAAAGCTGTGTTTTTTGTAGCTTTCCAAGACTTACACAAAATCATAGAATACTTTGGGTTAGAAGGGACCTTTAAAGTCATCTAGTCCACCTCACCCTGCAATGAGGAGGAAAGGGTATCTTCAACTAGAACAGCTTGCTCAGAAGCACATCCAACCTTACCTTGAATGTTTCCAGGGATGGTTTATTTGCTACTTCTCTGGACAATTTGTTACAGTGCCTCACCACTCTCCTTGTAAAAACATTCTTCCTCACATCCAGCCTGAATTCCCCTTTTATAGTTTAAAGCCATTATCCCTTGTCCTTTTGCAAGAGGCCCCACTAAAAAGTCTGACCCCATCTTTCTTATAAGCCCCCTTTAAGTACCAAAAAGCACAACCAGGTCTCCCCAGATCTTTCTCTTTTCCAGGCTGAACAAGCCCAACTCTCTCAGCCTTTTCTCATAGGAGAGGTGTTCCATCCCTCTGATCATTTCTGTGGCCCTCCTCTGGACCTCATCTGACAGCTGCATGTCTTCCCTGTACTGCTGAATGCAGTACTTCAGGTGGACTCACGAGACTGGAGAAGAGAGACAGAATCACCCCCAGTCATGACCTGCTCATCATATTTCTTTTGATGCAGCCCAGAATACAGTTGTCTTCCTGGGCTGTGAGTGACATTGCTGGGTCACGTCCAGCTTCTTATCCACCAGTATCCCCAAGTCCTTCCCCACAGGGATGCTCTCAAAGCAGAGATGAGGCCCTCATCTTGAAAATCCTGAAATAATCAAGCTCTCTAAAATCTGAAACAGGACTGAAACTTTTAAAGCATTTTCAGTTCCATTTCTGGAGTTGGTTTCAAGTCTCCTCATAGTCAGTTGCATTGACAGAGTAAGGTCAGAATCTGCTGCATCAGGATGTCAAAGGTTACTACGTCCTGACAGCAGAGAAATCCTGTAATTGAAATAGTCAAGCGAGCACAATCAAGAGACCAGAAATATCCACATTTTGCTAAATAAATTTGTTGTGACGGGGTTTATTAAAGTGAACAGAAAATTCATTTATAATAGAGATGCCTGAAATGCAGCAAGGAAGCCTTACACTGAAGGGAGTACTTAATGGAAAAGCCATGTAATAGCAGAAAGAACTTATAGGCTGGTCTTTGATACAACAACTGTCAGAATCCTACAATTACAATTCCCTTTTTTTTTTTCCCTAACAGAAAAAGGTTGGAAAAATGCAGTTTCTTAACATTTTTTTCAGGTGAAGTCCATTGCACCAACAGGAAACCAAGCTTCCCTGTGAAGTGGCAGGGTCAGCTCTTTTCTCTACTCGTGTACAGCAAGCATGAGTAGCAGCAAGTGGCGGTGTTGGAGCTCTCACTGTGCCTGGTTCATGCAGTAACGAATGTGGTGTGTCAGTTTTGGGGACTGCACAGTTGACAACCCTGCCTGCAGCTCTGGCTGCTCTGCAAAGCACAGCGAAGGTCACAGTCAGTGACTTCCAGATTTCAGGTCACTGTTGTGCAGAAAGCCTCCCTCCAGCAGTATATGCATTTCACACCTAGCTGCTCCTTTTGTCAAGCTGTCATATTTAATTAAAATGCTGACAGGCTTTAAGGATCTCCACAATGTGCAAAAAACACATAAGATCAACACTCCACACTTCTACCAGTGATTATTCTTTTTGTACAGTTATTTAATTTTCTTCCTGTAGTTATTAATGGTTTGAATTTTTTTTTTTCCTTTCACTCCATGAAAGGCAGAATAAGAACCAGCTTCATGCCCATGTCCTCAGCTGAGACTTTCTCCATCCAAAGAAACTCTCCCCCTGTGTTCACTGTTTGGTTCCTGCAGAACATGTGCTTGGGCTGACAAGAGGAGAGCTCTTACTGTGCGCTTTATCTCTGGCTCTCTGATCAGAGCAGATTTTCTGTTTTTTTTATTTAACCAGTAAGTACATCACTTGGTGCTAAATCCATAGGAGGTTAAGGCATCTAAGTGCTTATGAGATATTCAAAAGTCTTACCCTGCTTCTGTAGTATTAATTCAAGTGCTTGGTTTCCTGAGGTTGTTCTTGGGGATGTACCACAAGGTGACAAGTTCCCCACTGTGTGTACTCACAGCCAAAAACTTTCTCATCTCTTTCCTTCAGGCACCTGGAAACCTCAACATTATACAGGAAATTCTGTTGGTTTTTTTTTAAGACAGAAACAAGATCCTGTCATCACTGCAAATAACTTACAAGAGCTAGAACTTCTCTCTGCTTTCAAGGAGGTCTATGAGATATTCATCTTTATCATCACAGGGCTATCAGCACTGTAATTTTATGTGTGTCTCCTCCCTGCATTAACCTAGTGTGGTACTTTGGTTTTGCCATTTCATGCATAACTACTGTGTCTAATGACACCTTGTGGTAGTGGGTCCCAGTTGCATCAGAGGATTCACCTAAGTAATTCCTATTGCTATACACATCTGACAACCTAGGCTGACAGACCAGACAGTTTGGCAGAAGGAAAGCACAAACCCCCGACATACACAGCACAATACAAGAAACCAGACACAGCGTCTGAAAGGGGCCTGATCCTCACGAGCTCCAGTAACTACCACACCATCTACCTCTCCAATTCCTGCATCTTCTCATCCATGTACAAACTTGTTCAAGATTACCTTACTCAGGCTTTGAGCTTGGCTATTCACCAAGGTAAATTTACATGTGAAACATGCATACCCAAAAACATGTGACAAAAGGCCCCTAAATTGGAGACAGTTCAGGCAGAAAATACTGACAAAATAGGAAATTCACTCTCAGCATTCTTCTCCATGAGGAACTCAGTAGGAAATCACCCATTAAACTGTGTCTGCACTTACAGAAGCATAAATGTTTGCTAAGAAAACATGCTTAGTCCAAACCAGGAGAGCACTTCTAAAGTGCAGCCATGAGCTCCCCCATTAGCCATGCATTGCACCAAGGCATGACCCATTTAAGGTGCCATGTCCCAGGAGCCACAGGGGAACAGTCGCTTCCCTGGACCTGCTGCTCCATGGCACAAACAGGGTCAGACTCCACAGGAAAGGGGCTCACCACAGACCCAAGCTGAACAATACCACCAGCCTCTTCAATGTGTTTTGGAGAGCTCTCCAGAGCAGGGCAGTCCTCAGGCTATGGAATTGGTTTGGATGGGACAGGCCAGGTTGGCCTCCTTCTCCAAATTAATCACCCTCCACTCCAGTGACTCAGATGAGTAGCACCTGCAGGCATCCAACTCAGAGCCCCAGCTCCTTTGCTTCATTTAGAATCAGTTGCCAATAGTCTCTAAAGCTGCTCAAGGGAGACATTTAAAAACGACCAGCATATTCAAAAATATTGCCTTTCAGCAATTCATTTTTATAAAAAATTCTCTTAGGAAGTGAATTAGTAGAAAATGGATTTTGCTTTGCAAAGGTAATGATTCATATCATGATTATCTGTGCATTCATCTAGTCACAGCAGAAGAACAATGTCATATTACACATCTGACCAAACACATCTAATCAGTATAGATTGACTAAAAATAGAGAAACTCACAGAGAGGTTTTGTTGGGGTTTTATTTCTTCTTTTTTTTTTTCTCCAAATCAATCTGTATAGTTACATAAAAGTAACGTAAGACACGGAATTGATAAAGAAAATTATAATTTTCTAATTAAGTCTAAAGTAGAAAATCTTTATAAATTACTCATTTTGATTTAAATATTCAGACATAATAGCTGTATATTCTATAAATACATCCGATATAAACACACTTATATAATCTGAGAAAGTAAAATAAAACTAGTTATAATATCTAAAACACAATAGAATATACTTCAAAATATTTTTGTATATTAATTTAGAATATAAACCATTACTTGGGAACATTAAAAGTGAACTGAAATTCTTCTATACACATGAAGATTTTTTAAAGCTTCCAGATCCTGGCTGCTGATTTTTAAGGCCACATTTTTAATGAAGCTGAATGTGCAAAACTTTGCACAAAGATATTCATATTCATAAAAGAAGCTAACAGGAGGTCATTAATAAGGTCTTGCCTGGGACCTAAATGAATACACTTTAAAATGTGAATAAAGATAAAGGAGGTAAAGCAATGAGCTTTAAACCATTATGCTTGGAAATAACTCCCTGTCTGATACTTTTCAGAGGGCTTTTGCCTGCATAGAGCTGACTCCTGAGTAGGCTACTGAGTGTCCCCAAGACCCACATGCACTGAGAGTCATAAGGACATGGGGCACCTCACCCAGCAGTAGGCCTGCTTAAAGTTGGCTGAGAAAGTACATCCCAAGTTAGATTAGTCCCTTGTAACCCCTGTTCAGAACAGAATGTTTCTTTCCTAAACCATATTTTCCTAAACCATATTTAAGCCATTTGGCTCTGCAAAGGCCCAAATCCAGCTCTTGCTCATGGCTTAAATTAATTGTGTCATCGCTAAAGTTCTACATATGTTAGAAATTATGAAAAATGAAGCTGCCAAGCCCTGTGGTGACTTGTCAAGTTCCAGAATGCTTGGTGCATGGGCACCGAAATGGGCAGGTTTTCCAGACACCATCTGGGCACCTCTCTCCACAGCTATCCAGTGGAGGTAGCTCATTCACAAAGGTTGCTTCAGGTTGGGGACCTCCAGACTTAGGTCCTACCACTTAGGCAGGAGGCTTAGTGAAGTGCTTTCACACTTCCTGGGAAGCCCATTATTTTCCAGACCTCCTGTTTTAGACAGCTGCAAAGCTGGTGCCTGTTCTCTGCCGATTGAAGCTGGAATGTTTAGCTGCTCCTACAGCCAGCTGCAGAATCCAGAGTGGAGGACCCCAGTGTTGTCTGCTGGACTTGTCACATCTGTTTCCTTATTTACCCAGGAGTCATCAGGTAATGAAAAGCAGGCTGCTCTCAGTTTTCCCAGTTCCTGGCTGCCATTACAGGACATTATAGGACTGTCCAATGAAGTGCCAGCACTGCTGTGAGAGTCAGCTGGCAAGAAGCACGACCTGTAATGGCCAATTCTGCCTCTGCTCCCAGGGACTCCACATCATCCTCACTGCACCCACCAGCTGGGCTGCGACGCTTTGAAGCAGAAATCCCCAATCCTTCCTTGTTGCAAGCAGAAATCTTGGGCAATTTCCTTAACTTGGACTGCTCATAGGAATATTGCTCCAGAAAAAGCCTAAGGGTCTCAGAGTCATCATGTTGGTCAGTATCACTGGCTCCGGCCTGCTGGCCAAGAAGAATTAAAAAAAAAAAAAATGTTAAAGATTTTTTGGGGGGAGGAGAGGAAACCTCCAAGTTGTTTTATACACTCAGAAATTTTATTTCTGAATTACTTACTTGCTTCCATTGGGTTTGCTTGTTTTCTTTAGTATATAATTATATATTTTATTATATATTATTATTATATTACTGAAGAACATCTTAAAATAGTCAAGGACCTCATAATATACAGGACTAAACCTTGGCAAGATACAAGCATATGCTCTGAAGTATGGTCACCTAAATAAGACACATCAAAGAGCTTTTTCATGCATGTGCTTTTCTTTTCCTACTTTCCCTTCCACATACTGAGGTTGATTATTCCCAGAATGATTCAAAGTTGTCAAGAATCACAGTGACTTGACAGAAGAAACTGGAAGTCATTTCTACCTAGCACGTGTCAGCTTATTGTCAGATGTCTGCTTTTCAGATGCACACATGTATACACGTTGCTCTCATTTCACTGTCTAGCTTTGTTTCTTTATCAGTACATCTCAGAACAAGCTTCTTTCCCCTTCTCTCCCACACTGCAGTTCCTCCATAAATCTCTCACAGTACAATGAAGTGTCACAGTGTTTATCCAGATCTAGTAATGCAAGAATACATCACAGCATGCAGAATGGGCTCTTTTCTCATGTTTATTAATCTGCTTGAAATGCATAGGGAGAACACTTTGATACTGCAAAGGTTAATGACAGATTGCTTCATAGGAAAAGAGAGCCAGCATTTACAGTCAAATGATCCTTAGTAATTGTTGTAATAAAGACTGCAGATGAGCTTTCAAGCTACATAGTTCTGTGCAGCCACTCTCTTCAGCACACCTCAGTAGGAGGGCCATCATTCGGGCTTTTTATGGAGGAGCAGCAGGTGCTGGAGGGAGCAGAGATATCCCAGTACATGGCTAATTGTCACCAGCCTGAGCAATCGTACCTTCTGCTATACGGGGCAGTGAAAAGCCCACTGCTCTCCCCAACAGCCCTCTGACAAAGAAACTGGTACTTGAACCTTCCAGACTACAAGAGATAACGAGGAGGACCAATGCACACTCTTTTCTTTGGATTTTATAATAGAGATACACGGTGAGGTGAAGAAGAGCTGGCTCCACAGAAGCAAAATCACTCTTTAGAGCAGATTTGTATCATTAAGAAGGATGTGGAAATTAACAGCTCTCACTGTCACCGTTCAGATAATAATGCTGTCCTTTTGAGTAAGTGAATATTCTATCTATGTAGTTTGTGTCAAAAGGGTGAGATTAGGTGAAGAGATGATTTTTAACCTGCAACTTCAAACACAATGGAAGATTATCAAAATTCCTACCAGCAAATGACTGATATCAAGTGAGATGTGTGTGAATTTGCCAAATGTAGGTGAAAAAAGCAGAAGCAGCTTTGCGTTTGATGGGTTAAAGTCAACAGGAGCCTATATTCACCAGGGGGAACTATTGCAGAATGATAGTACCTGAAAGAAGGGCTTTTGGTAGCCCTGACTTTCCTCTGCAGAAATACTCACTGAATCACTGCTTCTACCACAGACTGTGAAAAGCACCTGAACTCTTTCCATCTCAAAGATCATTACCTTATTTTAGCTGAAATCCCAGCTCTGAGTCAGAGAGAGATGAGATTCAAAACACCTTTGCAAACTCCAGGAGTCCTTTAAGAGCTGGACTATTAAATGAAAGGAGAGAAGCTCAGGGCTGCTTTGTATGAAGAGATCATGTTCTGCTGGCCTACCCAGAATGTGACAAGTTCACTGCTGAGAGGGCTTTGCCATTGCATATAACCATGTAGCTCAATATTCAGGTCACTATGCATGTAATGAAAATCAGAAATTGAGTCACTTGCTTTTCTACCAGCAAACTTTAAGTGCCTTTAGATCTGACATGTTTCCAAAGTTGACACAGGAAAACATCATCCTGCCAACAAGGATGCACTAGTCTCATTAAAGATGGTTCATTACAACAGCAAGTGACAATGACTTTATGACAGGGTAGGAAAAACCCCACAAACTTTGACTTCTCTTTGTCCCCCCCAAAATACTGAGTTTTGCTGGTAGGTGTTTTCAGGTTTCTCTGTTCATCTACAGTCTCACCCGGCAGAGGCAGTGGGAATACACACCTCCAGTGAAACTCCTGTACTGATGAAAGCTACATGTCCATTTTAGGCAAGGTAACCACGGACTGGGTGATAGTTCATTTGGTTTGCCTTACTAGTTCAACATCAGTTATCCTGGAGTCACTTTATGTAATTATTTTTGCAAGTTAGACATTTCTGTAACAGCATAACTCTTTATATGCAGACTGCATAGAAAATAGTATCATTTTGCATAGTATATGTGGAATATTGTTGTGACCTTCATTTACATGAAGTCAGATGCACTATTCTCCTTATAAACAAAATTTATCTCAATATATTTATTTGGAAGAGATATCAGTCTCACCTTGCCCTACTTAAAGCCACAGAGGAAAGAGTGAACCTGTGAAAAAAGAAAAGCCTTAATCCTGTTTTAGGCTTTAAATACAGACATCCCCTCTGCCTCTGAACACATGATGAGTATCCCCTCACTCCATGAATTCCTGAGTGAGCCAATCTGGATGCACTGAGCGAGCAGGATCTGCTACTTACTTCAAGGACAGAAAATGGAATGAGATTTGGACTCCATTTAACCTGCATCCACACACAGTGCTAAAAGAAGATTTGAGCTGTGGCTGAAAGGGAATAATTAGCAATAATTAATTTCTGCTGCAGATCGTTAGCAATTTATAACTCCTATGAGCAAATGAAAAGAAAACCATGGTTCATCAAACTCCTAAAATTAGCCCTAATAGTCTCTAACACTGAGGATGGGAGTTCTTTCTAAAGAGCTGGAAAGCAGTATAAGACCCCCTGTAAACCAGCTGCTGGTTGTCTGCAGTCCAGCAAATGGAAAGAGCTATATTTGAATTTCAGCTTAGCTTGAATTTCAGGTTAGCTATGAAGACTCTGAGAACTCCAGATACTCAGTTTTTAGTAAGTGTGACTTTTAATGCCACTGATTACCTTCCTGGTGGTTTCCTTATTTTCTCATTAGCAATTTCTCAAAGTTAGAAACCAACTCACTACTAGGGCAGATTATGTTAATGCCCTCCAGATTCAGAGCTTTATTTGGAAAAAGCTGGCCAAAACATGTGTTTCTGTTTGTCAGGTCTGTAATGTATATGACCTCAGCTGTTTTCTATTTGGTATTAGGGACTTGAGTGATTTCTCTCAAACCACAGGGATGTGAAATTGACTAGCATAATTTATTTCCCTGCAAATTCCTAATTTCTCTTAACAGAGACCTCAAGAGTAATAATAATTTATTTTCTTTATAAGCTACTTGGGGAAGACCCCGAAGTAAAAAGATAACTACTGTATATGAGTGAAATAGGTTCCATAAATTGAAATTAAATGTTGCCAGAGTGCCAGAAACTACAACAGAGGACCTTACTGCATCTCTCATTTTGCAATCACACAGTGTCATCAATTAGGAATTTGTTAACTGAATCTTAGAGCAGGTCTCTATCAGCCTTGCCCTCCCAACAAAATAAGAGTGTCCACATTTGAAATTGCTTTAAGAAAAATTTGAAGCCAGAAGTTTGTTTGCCTCTTCCCACAGAAACACGCACATCTCCACCTGAGTCATACCTATTTTGTATATTACTCATGCAGATTTCAGTGAAACTATTACTGAGGATCTATTAAAATGGAAAGGTAAAGTTTAATCAGTTCAGCTATAAACAAGACACCGATTTGTGGTATAAGAACAGACTGAGATCCAAGGTTTCCAAAGCACAGGCTGCCTCCATTCTTCTTTACAGATAATGGTCTGATTAGACTGAAACCTAGGGCTTTTAAGATTTCCTATGACTGCTGAAAGTAGGTAGTGAGAATATTATTTACCTTTAATTGAAACCGCTCATATACCTGGAGCTTCCCATTCCCATCCTGTGGAGCTTTCTAGAGTGAGTCATGGTCCAAGCAGTCTGGGGAGCTGAAAGGCCTCCCATCACACCCCAAGCATGCCACAGCCCAAAGTCTGCTGGAAACAGCAGAGCCCTACAGTGGGCATCTGCCTGGGAGACCTTTCACCTGTCACGTGGGGGGAAACACTCAGCTCATGGACTTGCCTGCTCCCTGGTTCCACTGAAGCAAGACTTCAGTCCCTCATCAAGACAGCAGGCTGAACAAAAGCCAGGACAACAAAAATTATCTCCAATGTATCTAATGATAATTAGCAATAATGACAGCAGCATGTGAAAACAAAGCTTCTAACATCACCAGCTAATATTGTTGCAAATGCTATCAGGTAATGCTATGTACTATGCATGTACATGAAGAATTTGAAAGACTGCTAAATTTAGAAGCGTAATCTATTTCTGCAAGGCTCAGGCTTTAGCTTCAGGTAGCACATATCCATTAATACTGATCTCCACACAGGAAATATAACTTGAACTTTAATAATTGTAAAATGGCAAAAAGCACATTTTAGATACTAGACTTCCACATTAAAACACTGTAATCTCTTTACTCAAATCAGTTACTGCACTGCTTTATAATTAATTATACATATATACATACACTCAATATTAATACCTATGCAGACTGTTGGTATAACTGATTGTTTATGGACATAGTCTGAAATCTAAGACATTTTTTTGCCAAATTCCCAGTCTCCTGTTTGAAATTCTTTGAGACCCACAGAAAAAAACTTTTCAACCTATTTCGGGTTTCCTATCTGAAACAAGGATGAGAAAACAATGGAGATGATAATGCCTCCTTAGACATTCTTTGTCTTACAGATTTACATGTAATAATAGTAACCTCTGTGAGAATTAAGCATTTTTTACAGTATAAATTTTTGTAGAACTAGCTGCCTTGGGGGCCCAAGGATAATATTGTGATGTAAATGATATTTAATTTATATTTAACTGGGAAATTCGTACTATAAATGCACCCAGAACAGCAGTCAATGGGAGATCATGCTCTGAATCCTAAAATCAGATGTGGATCAGCTAATGTAAGTAGAAATGTATCTATTTCCCAACACAGAAGAAGAAAACAAAACTGTATTGCCTATGGCTATGATCAGCCAACCCACTGACCTGCACTGCCAGAAAATAAAGCTTTCTGTGCAAACCTTTCTTATGAGGAAGTGGTAACAGGGTTTGTGTAGGACAGAGCACCCCAGCTCCCTGAGGTCCCTAATGGATCCCCAGCTACCAACACCAGCAGCTGTGCTTCTAGCTGTCCTCACTTTTCTGCTGCAAATGCACCTGAAACCACCTGCACCACCTGAATCCACACTTAGGCACAGATTTTTAAACTTAAGTTTCACTAAAATTTCCCTTTAAAGTCCAGTTCTTCGGCAAGAGCAGTACTGACCTGCCTGTTGTTTCAGCCTTGCATGCCAAAGCACACTCCACTTTGGAGACCTTTTATTCCCTTCTCCTTTTTTCCAGCTTTCCAGACAGGGACCTTCCCTCTCCTGAAGCTAGCAAAAGCAGCCTCAGTAATCCCATGGCAGCGTCTGAGGATTTTCCACGGGCTGTGAGAACACACTGCCATGTCTGTCATTGTGCCTAAAAGCCCTTCAGAGCCCACCCCATGCATTCAGTGGCAGAGCTACTTTATTGCCTTTTTTTTTCCCCCTCTCTCCAGGGGAAATAAAAGAATGACTACTCTGTTAGAAAGACAGAAGCTCCCGGGTACCCCCAATCAGCTGCAAGGAAGCAAGCACAGACTCACTGACACCATGGGAAATGCTTAGAAAACCGTTACTGTAATTTCGTTAGGCAAAGTTAGCAGCAAAACCACTTTCTAACTGCTCCTGTCACCCCGTGCAATCCCTGCTCCTCTGCTGATCAGCAGAACCAGTGGTGGCATCCACAGCACTTCAGATATACCCACTTACCAATGGAGTTTTACTCTTCATGAGATTTTTATAACATGGTATCAACGTGCACTACATAAGATCAGGTGTGGTACTGCTCTTGCAGCATTTTCAATGGAGACTTTATTTTTCCATTCACATTGATTCATTCTTTTATATGGATTCCTAGAGTAACAAACGTAATTTGACAATCTGTAGGCACCTACCAAATGTGTCAAATTTATAGTTGCAAAAATTAAAATATCATCGTTTCATACTAAAATTGTTTTATATTATTACTTCACATATTTTAAAATATTAAAAATATTTTCTAATATAAAGTCATATGCAACCCAAATTCAATACATTCTTTTAAGAAGTGACAAAACTAGTTTTGGATCTTTCAAAAAATTAAAACATAAAAAGATTACTGAAGTCAACACATAACAGCAAAACATTTTAATGTTACTAAATTTGCATATTTTGTGGAAAAATTTCATGCTGAAAATTTCACTCAGGCTTCTACCTCTCTGAATTTTCCATTTAGTCTGTTAGATGTATATCCTACATGTAACCATCCTACAGAAAATGTCTGTTGAATGGTCACTGCTATGGCTGAGAAAGACAAAATTAGATCTGTCTGAAATGAAATATTTCATTAATTTCAGCTTAGGTTTCTGTGACCATTTCTATTCTGTGCCCACAAATGCTTCTGCTTTCCTTTTTCTGATTTGTGTCCTTTTAAGTCTCCTAAAGCAAGTATACTTTCCTCAAATATTACCTCTGCTAACACAGCCTGAAGAAATTATTTGAACAGTGTCTAGGTTGTACAGAAATAAGAAATTATGAGCTAACTCTCAAAGGAGAGCTTCAAGCTACAGAGCCCAAGGCAGACACTCTTGGTTAAAACATTGTCTTTGAGCCAGGAGCTATGTGGGTGCCTCAAGCACAGCAGAAACATTACCTTCCACAGAAGCAACTAGCCCCAGTTAGGCAGGGGCAGATGGAACAGATGTGGTGGAGCTCACTTTGATTGTGACTGTCATTTTTGCTACACCCTTTCATTAGTCTATAAAAACACCAACAGCCAAACTGTCATCTCTTGTGCTACCTTGTCTGGCAATTCAGTTTGAAACGTCAGAGAGCTGTTGGCGTTTTTAATGCTAATGATCCAGCAGCTTATATGACAGCAGACGTTTGAAGTCAGATTGTTCATATTAATTGCTTTACAAAACAACATGAGCCAAAATTGATTTTATAGTTTTGAAGTCAGACTGTTTTTATTAATTGTTTTATGAACAACATGAATCAAAATTGATTTTATAGTGTTACAGACTTTTTTTCACCATCGAGTGTCTGTATCATACAGTTAACTGGTACTTTGAAAGTCCTTTCTGAGCCCTTCTTGTATCTGCTTGAATATGATAATAAGTGGTACATATAAATCAATACACCTAATTATAATTAAAGATTTCCAAAAACACCCTTTTGAAATTACTAAATTCATGTAAGTGAGAGAAGAAAATGCAGCATAAGAAAGAGTTAAACAAGTAGCAGTATCAAATATAAACTGGAAAAAAATAAGATCGCATCATTGTAGCTACTGTTCTGTAATAAATAGGGACAATAAAGGATTTCCTCTCAGAGTCTGGCAAAGCAGATGTTCTTCTCATTTATCTCCATTTTTGCACAATTTGCTTTTCAGAGAAGGACTTGGCCTGGAGATACAAAGCCTATTTTGGATCCCTGTTTAACACCCATCGCACTCATAGGTTTTCTTTCCATTAACTTGAAAGTTTGTCAGCACTGAATGACTTCTCTTTATTCAACACATCGGAACAGATGATACAGATTGACAGTGGACTAAAGATCTTTTTTTCAGCCTGCTGTAACAACATCTCTATCCAAGCCAATTAGATTTAAGGGATGAACTCTTCATTGTATCAAAAATATTAAATAAAAAATTAGAATGTCTTGTTTCTCATCCTTTTTCAGATTGGTGTAAATTAAGTGACTTTTATTGAGTTGTATCAGATTTGCAACATGATAATTATTAACAATAAGGGTATTATTGTAGCATTTGGGTATGTCCTAAATATCCCCTTTGTTTTCTGCATATACTAGTTTTAAAATTCTATCTAATTTAAATATATAATTAAAACCACAAAGCAATCAAGATTTCTTCACTATGTGCCTCTCACAAGATAATTTTCTCATACATATGTATTATGACCAAAAGACGTGTTCTGAATACTGAGGGCAATTTTATAGCTCAGTGGTCTTGTTTGCTATGTTAGGTCAACAATTTTTTTTAATTGAACTTTTAATGGAACACCTTTTTTTTTTTTTTAAATTATAAGATGTTTCTTGCTTTGGTAAACTTCACTTTCTCACCAAAATAACAAATAGCAAAATATCTCAATTTGGAAAAAAACTGTTGATACTTTACTGAAAATGAATGTGTCTTTTCCTTCTTTTTCTTCCTTACCTGCCATTAAATTACATTCACACATCTAGCACCACACTCCACTAAATCCCATCACAAGAGAAAGATCATGATGTATCAGTGAAGACAGAACCTGAGAATGGCACAGACAACCATAAGACCCCCAAATCATCTCCACAGAGGAAACACTGTGGTAATGTAGAATTAAAATATATTCTCATTTGTAACTGGAATATGTCAGGTTTCGATTTGCAGCTGAAAAAAAATATTTTCAGATGAAATTTTTCCAGAAATTTCCACATTTTCCAGTCATCACTTTTATCAATGATTTACACACCAGCTGAGAAGCATTTGTAACAGGTGAAGAATATGCATGAACTTGTAGTATTTCTGGGAGAGAAACTTCAATTCCATAATGAGTTTTTGGTAACCAACTTTATCACTACCACATCTGTGATTCACCATGTGCAAGCTACAACCAAACATAACCATGTGTATAAAGGAGGACGACACTGTTCTCTTCACAGGTGTGACTGATAATAAGTAAATACGGTTTATAAAAAACACTGAAAGAATGAGTCCCCTTATGCCACTGAAGTGTGCCACAGAGTCAAATGCAGAAGAGCAAGTTATGGTTAATTTATGCGTTAGGCTTTGTCACCTAGACAAGCCATAAGACAAGGCACCTTCTCCCCACAGATCTAATCTTTATATTACCTAGAGAAGTATTTTGTTGCCAGTAAAGGAGAGCAAAAGAAGGATGAGGTTTCTTTTGAGTTAAACCTGTGTAAGATCTCTGCCCAGGATACCACCAGCAGATCCCAGGGAAGCTCACCTCCCCCCATCCTTCATTCCCCAGGAGCCACAAGTTACAAAACCAACATTCAAATTGTGTTTCCCTCCACCATTTATAAAAATCTAAATATTCAGAAAAGCAAAGCAAAGACCCAAATATGTAACAAAATGAACACGACAGCCACTTTGATGCTGTAAGTGGTACCTTCATTACTGACCTTTAGAAGACATAGGGAGGAAAAGCAAGGAGATGAAAATGAATGACCCTTCTTGCAGACAGCAGAGAGCTGTCTCAAGTTATGTGGTCTAGGCATTTTTATCCACTCCCCCCATCTTTCAGAAAGATATAATTAATTTATAGTCATTTTAACCTGTGAATGACACTTGTAAAGTAGGAGGACTAGCAATCAACTTCCCATGCTAGCAGTGGGGTGTAAAAGTCTAAGTGTTGCAGCATTCATACGGACGCATTGAAAAATGTAATTAATGAGACCTCCTACCCTGGTAAGTTCAGCGGCACTAGCAGTAACTACATGCAGGTGTGAGGGATACACACATTTCCTTAGCAGAGAGAATCGAAATTAAATAAGAGATTAAACAGTCCCTTAAAATCCTATCATCTTAAGGAACAGTTAAGCTTAACACCCTATACTAATAATACGTCTCTCTCAGGTTTAACTCACAGTATGTGGTGGTGTGTATACATATGCAAGCTATCTGGTATACAGTTTTATCTTGTATTTCAGATTGCAGTAAGATTTGGGACATGATGTACACAGTTTGTGCTAGAACCACTGTAAATTACAACAGTTAATGATAGATCTGCAATAAAACAAAAACAAAACCAGAATAAAACAACAAAGGAATAGCGGATGTGTGTGCATATTTGTATAATAATTCAAGGAACCATAGATGACGAAGTCCCTTTTGCTGAAAAATTGTTTGAATGAGTCAAATTTAACAGGATTGTAAATATCAGACAGCATTTTCAATATCTAGAACACCCAGAAAACAGACCTAACTTATAAACCTCCCCAGCTATCACACGTGCACTTACTTGTGTCTCAATAGACAACTCTGCATTGAGTTGGAACTGCCGGTCTGAATACTTGAACAGCCTTACACATAGGCATCTATTTTATTGAGCCAGGAATTTTTCTGTGACCCTCTTGGGTTATTAAGATAGCATTAAAGTATTAGCAGATATCTTTAATATTTTTATTAATTGAGGGCATATTCACTTCAAGGCTTGTCTTCAATCAAGAACTGCACTCTTGTCAGGCTAGATGACCCTAAACCTACCCTCTTGTCATAATTACCAGAAAATCTGTGAAACAGTCTCACTTACTGCTTTAGGTCCTTGCAGTTGCACATCTCTACCCCCTCACCCTGCCTTTTTATTCCCTCTACAGCCTGACCTTGCTTCCAGCATACCCAGGATGGTGAATACCAGTCACTCCAAGAGAACAGCTTCAGGTCAGGCTTTGCTCAATAGCAAATAAAAGGCAGCCCCATTCAGCTCATTAAGCAAAAATTCTCTCCCCTTTACTCAGGCTGAAAAGTTTCCTTCATTTAACTGGAAAACCTTCTCACCTTGTGAAAGCAGCTTTACAACCAGCCCTCTTTATACCACTTTTTCCAAAGCAAGCCCTTCTCCTCTCTTACCAGCCTTATGGCAGTCAGCAGCTACCACACCCCCACATACTCAGTTTTTATGGGAAAGGGTCATCTCTCTCAAGCACTAAAGGGTCAATATTCCTATTAGAAATGCACCACGGGCAAGATAGTGCTCCCCACATTAGGGAACTAGCTGCCTAAGAAATGGAAAGGGTCTGGAAGTCATGGGGGGACATCCACCCTGCTTCGGGTAGGAGAATATGCACATTCTATGCTTTAGAGGAAAAAAAAAAAAAAAAGAAAAAAAAAGAAAAGGAGGAGCACTTATAAGCATAGATCTTCATCTACTGCAAGAAAGGGACATATATAGCATAAGTAGTCTGACAGAAAAACAGGCTCAAACATAATAAATTTCATGCCACTGATTTGAAGCGGTGGAGAAATGAAGTAAGTGGGAACCAGTATGTTATCTCCAAGCTCAGGTACCTAAAAGCTCTCTTGGAAATAAAATGCCATGTTTGTCAAGAATTCATTGCATTTCTTGAGTAGCATAACAAATATGAGCCTGCCTTCCAAAGGTGGAAGTCCTCCTCTTTTGTGGGAGCAGCAGATACCCTCAGGGCCCTTAGTCATATGATACTGTACCACAGAGCTAAAAATAGGAAATTGTGTCAAACTAGATTTATGAAACATTGCCTTCTCTGTATGCAGACAGCCCAGTTTTAGATTTACATCCAATCTATGCTCCAACTGCAAGAAAGTGTTCCCTTCTGAACACCTTCAGAGGCCATAAAAAAGTCCAGTGTAATATAGTTCTAGTTATATAAGAGCTGTCCCATTGCCATTCACTTGGAAAAACAAAAAAAAAAGAAAAAAGAAAGGCAGAAAAAAGGGAGACCTGCAATAAAAAGCATCAAATATCACCAACTTCTGATCCATAAGAACATACAACCCTAGACAGCTTAAAAAGAGGTATCAATTTTATCAGGACAAAACCAGAACATGTTTCCTTTGGTCTTGGTGGTTTTTACCAGCTTCTTTTCATCTAATCTCTTTTCATCCCAGCTGAACTTATATTCTATTTTAATTTTTCCCTTAAAGGATGTACATCATGTTTCTGTTATGCCTCTGCTTATCTACCCACACAAAGTTTAGAAGACATGACAGTGCGGTATGAGATAAAAGTTTTATTGGCCTGTATTTTGGATGACCACATTACTCATGAGCAGTGAACTCATGAATAAGTTATCAAAGTCATTACAACAAGTGCCAATAAAACTTTTTTATATGAGATTGCCATATATTCTACATATGCAACTTCTTTTACAGGAATGGAAAAAACTCTATACAAGACACATTTTAGAGAGTCTTAACAATTTTTATGGGGACCATTTCTCATATCCTCCAAACTGTAAACCAGACTTTAATTAAAATAAGCCACATTGTACTGTGCTCAGAGGTACAGAAAATTTAAAACATCTCTCATACTGCTGTAGCTTTTACTTTCTCAGAACTCATGACCTACTAGAGCTTGCAGAAAGTGCTGTCTCACTGGAATTCTAGTTTTCCCTCTCCCAGAGGTGAAAAACTTCTGGGTACAAGTCTAGATGGCCATACAGTTAGAAATCTTTGGTTTATCAATAATCCAGGATCAAATATAGTCTATTCTGAACATTAACCATGACAGTTTTCTATGTCAGGGAAGATTTCTGAGAGGAAAAGAAGGGTAAGTTATGGTTAAACTGGCTTTATCTGAAAAATACCGACCTTCTAAAGACACTTAAAAAAATCAAAATCCAAGAAGTTAAGTCAGGAGAGTGTCGATGAGAAAGCTATCAATCCCCACTCAGTTTAATTTAGCCTACAACTATAGGACAACAATGGGGGAAGAAGGGGAGAGGATGAGTGTGTACATACACACTTAAAAAAAATAATTACAAAAGAGTCTACTTTTAGTTAGACAAATTGTGATAGAGAGGGTGTTGCATGATTCATTAATTTGTCCAGCATTTTTCCCAGAATTAAACACTTGCAGGTATTTTTTCCTCCCTGAAGTGTCAGACAAAGGCTCAAATCCCCAGGAGCTGGTAATTGGCATTGTTTTCAGGGGAGCTGCAGGCACACAGGGTGCAATTCATTTGTCTAAATACAGGTTTCTCCAACTGAACGAGTTATTTATATACTTTTTTTTATTCCTTCTTGAAAAAAATTAAAAAAGAACTTAGCACCCAAAAGTAAACAATTTGAGCTCTGAAAGTGCCTTCTTTCCCAGGGTAACAGGGGCTCTCTCAATAGCTTTCCAACCACACTTAAGGCATTTGCAGGCAGGCAGAGATGAATCCAACCCACAGAGTCTAATGCTGGTTGTCATCTTCTCTACTAGTTTACTTTATACACAGCCACTTACACAGATAGAGACTACAGAAAGAGATTTTCCACTGTTGCCAAAATACCCACAAATCAAAGAGTGCAGGTGTTAAGCACTGGCACTTGTTGCCGATTGTTAAATCTGTGCCACCAGCCTATTCTTCCTCAAGAAGTTTACAGGCACAATTTACTTAAGCCATCAGTACTTGTGTTTTGCCCTTCGACCTTTCAAATCAATGAGATGCTTAACTGGCCTCTTGTGCTCTTGCTCAGTGATTTTCAAGATATAATATCTGCAGTCAGCGGGGGAAAAGGAAGAAACGCCAAACATGTGCCACACTCCTACTGTTCTTCTGACTGCTGTGTAGAGCAAAACCTTCATCCTCCTGCCAGAGGGCCTCGGGTCCTGCTGCGGAATGAGCTCCTCATAAACCAAAAAGGGGCAAGATGTGATAGGTGATAAATGAAGAGCATGATGTATCCAACAGCTAAATAAATCAAAGACCTGTTGAAGTACTCTCTCCGAGCTGACTGACAGACTACTTGCCCAGACAGCCAAGACAATTAATCCCTAGAAAAACTGGGCTGTTGGCTAAAGAGCTGGTAACATCCTCCCTTGATATAGAGCAGGACATGTTCATTTTGCAGCTCTGGACAGCAGGTACACGTGAGGATGGGATGTTTTCAGTAGGATCTACTCTGCTATGAAGAGCTAGACTGGCTATAATCTGTGGCATACTGGCATGGATTGAACCCTACTGGTCAATCATTTTTACACAGCCAACAACAAAAGAAAACAAAACCCCCCAAAAAGCAAACAAAACCCCCCAAACTAAACTTCAAAAAGCAGATTCTAAATTAACCATATTGTGTGGTTTAAGAATATCTGGACATCTCAAATATTAGGCATTATCTTCTGACCCCTATTGGTATTTGGAATAACATCCTGCTCTCTGGGTCCTAAGCCTACTCATTGCAATAACACAGAAAAAAAAAGAAATTCAAGCAATCACTCACTCAGAGTAGGGATAAAATGCCTGGACTAGCACCCAAGTGGAGGCCAGGTACCACTATGCTCAGGTGGTCCCAGGTGGCATATGCACAGCAGAGCTGACTGCAGCAGGCAGGATGCATGGCAGCCCTGAGGCTGCTTTAATGCCTGCAGAGGCTCAAACCGGCCTCCAGCTGCCCCTAGGTCTGTGAATTTGCAAAGGTAATTTAATGAGATCATAGCCAGGCTGAACAGAGCTTTTTCTTTCTGCCTAGTTTTAGTAGCCTCTTCAATAGTCACAATAAAACACAGCTCATCCAGTAACTCAGGATCTTACTGTAACAACATCACCAAGCATTCTTGATCACAAGCTTGAACATCACACCTTTTCATTATAATTCAAAAGGTGCAGTAATTGGCCTGGACATATGATACATTCAAGTTCCCAAGGCTGAATAAGTGTTATTTAAACGGGGGAAGTGTGCAGAAGTAAGAAACTGAAAACACATGCAGGATTTTTTTGCATACTAACTTTGTACTGCAGCCCCACAAATCAGCATTTCCTGCTGCTGTTTGTGTTTCTGTTCAGATGGGGAAGGGTAGCAAAGAGAGCTGTCCTATCTGCAGTGCAGATTAGAAATGCCCAGCCACATCTAACAGATCTGATGTAAACCTGAGTGGTAATCAAGACACTTAAGTAGGAAGCTCAGCATCAACTAATCAGTCCGGGCTCAAAGTTCAAAGCTAAACTACATTGTAGTCTGCACCCCAGTAATTTGCATTGCATTTCTCAGTCTTGAACCCCAGTTTTCTGCTTTTTCCTTACAGCTTTACTTGCCCTGATCTGAAGTACAGCCATCAAGATAGAAAACCAGCTGGAGAACACAGAATGTTAACATTTTAGTTATGCCATTGTTATTTATACCACAGTGACCCAAAATAACTTCTGCATATAAATGTGGCTGTAAACACTGACAGTACTTATGACAATTTTTCTGACTGACTCATTGGTTTTAAAATAATTCTTCATAGCTTAAGCAGTTCCCTGAACTTTTCTAAAATCTGAGAAAGTCCTGCCTGTCAGCAGCAGCAGCTACTGCTTTGCTCATCAGGGCAAGATACTGAGGCACCAGAAGTTAAGTAACAAAAATAAAAGCTCTAGCAAGAAAGAGCCATCTCCTTGCCATTAAGACAATATACTGAGAAGAGCTCAGCCAGATTAACCTGACCCAGCTTGTGATCATAGTCTGTGGTCAGTCCCAGGCAACAGTAGTGTTTTAGGAAAGGCAGCAAGACAGTCATCCTTCAGAGATCTAAACCCTTGTCAAAGCATAGCAACTCAGGAAAACACGAATCATACTTACAGGAGACTGAAAAGGAGGTAGGTACTGAAAACACATTTTATGTAAGATATAAGAAGTGTATATGGTCCTTATGCAGGGCACAGTTTTAAACCGCATGAGAGGTTTTTCCAGCCCCTGAGGCAGGGAATGCTGGCTGAGACAAGCATGATAGGCACCAGCTCTGCCTGATGTTTCTTGAGACAAGCAACTAGCTTCTGCTCGCTGCTGCTCCAAATTTGGAGCAGTTTATTGTTTCCTCCAAACCAAAAGCAAATCTCCTCCTAGAAATACATACCTAGCAACAGTTTGCTCATGCTGCCACAAAGTGGTTCTTTTGTGACAGAGTATGTATACATACATGCAGTAGAAAGAAATCTTGATTAAATCAAGTGTTTACCTCACATCTAGAAATGTCATTGTGTTAATCCAGGTCAGGCACGCTATCTTTGACAGCTTATGGAAACCATAGGACTGCTACATACAAAGCTGCATCCATTGACCTTCTGTTCCCAGCTCTGAACTATCAGCCATGCACTTACGGCTCAGACAGAGGTGCTTCTCATAAAGTTGGCACCAGACTCACACTCGAAACAGTGAATCCCAGCTTCCGTATTTTAACCCATATGTGCTCAAGCAGTCTGCACAACAGATCACTGAGAACAGCTGTTCACAAAACACTATGAGAAACAAGGATGAGCACCAGAAAGAAAAAAAAAAAAAAATCCCAGGGACTTCTTTTTCAGTATTTAGGTAAGTTACTGCTTGGTTTTCCAAAAACCAGATACCAGGCAAGATCTCCTGGTCTCCAACAGAAACTGTTACAAACTTCTTGAGAAGCGGTCATACCGTTTTATGGAGTGACACAAGTGGTGAACAGACTTTGAAGGCAAGTTTATTCAAGAGAAAAGGCAAGAAATCCCACGCCCCCAAGCCCCAACCTTTTGCCACTCAGAATATGGTTTCAATTCAAAACCATTTTCTAGCCCAGCATACAGTATGGCATAATGCTTGAAAGATGTGCCTGAAACCAAAGAATATTTTCACTGACTTCCTTAGCAGAAATACCTCAGCTATCAAACACTGCATCAGCAAAGCTAGTCACTCTTAAAAGCTGAAAATTAAAGCATAACTATTGATCTTTAATGGCTTTTTCAGAAGACAAAAAGAGAAGTATAGAAAAATCTGAAATATGCCTTTGATAGAATTACTGTGCTTTTTTACAGTATTGTGTTTCTATATATCTGAGCAAAATATAGAGTTAAAACATTGTTAAATATAGGCAGATGTTAGCCTAGGACAACCTGGGGAAGTTAGTTAATGGCTTTGGTAACACAGCAGATAACAGTGCCTCCTACAAACTCCAAAGGACAGTCCCTGCGCAGAAGGGAATGCGCCTATTGCAGCAGCTTTGGGAAACTGAGAACAGGTTGCAAACTCCATCCAGGAGCACTCTATGCTTGTAGGGGAGATTTAAGCTGATTCCTGAACCAACTGAAGCATAGCAGTTGGCAGGGCTGAAAGAGGTGCTTCTGTGGGCTGTCAGTCAGGAACTGGCAGTGATACAGTGGCAAAAAGAGCTGGCTACAAGGTCGGCTACAAGTGGGGTGAGTGGCTGGATGAGGTCTGCTGTCACAAAGCAGTGGAGGGTGGCTGCAGCAAGGCTGCTGAATGTGGAGAGCTCAGGCAAGAACTCACACACGTCTTCCTGCAGGTCAAATGATATCAGTGGGGGTAAATTCAGCTGGGCTAAGGTGGCAGAAACGCTGGAAGTAGTGGATTGCTTAGAGCGAGAATGCAGTGTGCACAGCAGTGGGATTCTCCCAGGAGTTGAACGTAGCTAGAAGGTCCTTAGGCTGCCACAGCTGTGTGAAGAGACCCAGGTCAATGTATCTCAGGCCGGTGAATTCTACTCACCTAATATGGAGGTGCATTTACTAGATTTTACTTCATTTCCTTTCTCTGCCACTTGGGAATGCTTTTTTTTCTTCTTCTAACTCTTCAATTAAAGAATGTAACATAGAAAAGTCCTTGGCTCTGGTGTCATTGGGTGTTGTTAGCTTAGTTCTGATGTTCCTTGTTAGTGCTAACTCACAGTTGTGTTGACAATTTTCAACAGAAACCACTAGAAATGGAATCTCACTTGCTCGACAGCCAGTAGTCACTTCTCAGCAAGATGACACAAAATACTTCTTCATCTATAATAAAATATGCATTTACAGAGCCAACATATATTATTTACTAAACACAGCGGTCAATATGCCAAGTATTCAGTGAGTACTCTTGACATCTGTGAAGACATTTGCTTGATAAATAGCAGCGCTTTAAGTGCTCGTGCCATATGCTTTTTGCTACAATTTTAAGCAGCAGACTGGAATGTTTTGCTCCTAAGCAAAGTTTGGATACCTCTCCAACAGCTGAGAGACCACAGAGAGCCAAGGAGGCAAAAAGTCAGGCTGTTTAGCTTCTAGCAAGCTCCTTGAAAGCTCTTGTAATATCACTTTCTGCCTTCAAGGAGAGCATTCACTGGGAAAGAGGCTGACTTTTCTGACCAGCTCAAATTACCAGCTCTGCCACCAACCCTGCTGTGAGACCTTTTGTGAGCCTTTGCTCTCCCATGTCCTTTCTTACTCTTTACCAGATTTTCTTATTTAGAATCAAGTTCCTGAGGAGGCTGTTTTTTACCATGTTTTTTTGCAGCTTTTGGCACAATCCAGCTTTAATCTCAGATAATGTCATAACACAACTGTGATATTGCAGCATTGAGAACTCAAAGGCCAAAGAAATGCAAGGGGACATCTGCCAAAAACTCCCACCAGCAGCACTCCCAATCCCAGGGTTGGGGCCAGCTCTCAGCATGACCCCTTTCCCACGCATAAGGAGCACACTCTTTGCAGAAACAGCCCAAACACCTTTTTGGGTGGTGTTAGCATTTAACCAAAGAGCAGAAAAGGGGAAATGGCAGCCAGCCAAAGCCCTCTAAGCCTGCAGAGAGCCTGACAGACATGATCCCAGAGACAAGTCATTCCTTACAGTTTCTTTCTGTGGCTGCCCTCCTTAATTATCTCATTTGTTACTTTGGGGGATTTGCTGCTAACCCATGCATCTTCTGCAATTACATGAATGTGGCTCTTTCTATAGTAATAGCTCTTTTCAAAATATTCAATACTGGTACATGATTGACCAAAAAAAAAAATAAAAAAATAAAAGCTATTACAGTGTGTTACATCCAAAATAGATGCAGAAAAGCCCAGTGGACTTAATTTGGCTTCACTGTATGCATTCAGGTCAGATTGCCTTCATTTTGGCAAAAATTAGCCCAACACTGGGACTACTGAAGCCCGCCACTGTGCATAAGCAATCGTGGCAAGAGTGTAAGACCAGCACTGCATTTCTGTACTTGACAAAGCCACTAAATCTGCATATTCCACTTCTACACAAAAGTTACAAAAAGAGATATCCCTATTTAAAGAAAACTTCATGGTACCTTTACCCCTGCCACCAGATCTGTGGTTACTTTCAGAGCAGACCGCAGTGATGTATGCAGTAGCCCTGCTCCTAGCCAGGGCTTTTGGGAGCACATGACAAGAGATACCTGCAATGGCAGGCAGGGAGCTGTCATTAAGTGCAACAGGCTTTCTTCTCTTCCTTCTCCTGCTCAGAACATCCCTTTCCCCACACCCTTCTTTGATATAAAACTAGTAATAGGGTCTTATGTAAATAAAGTTAAACACTTTTTTTTTTTTTTTTAATTAACAAGACTCTTAGAAGAACCATTCACTCAAAGAGACTATCAGTATTACTTCAGTAACAGTTCAGGACATACAAACCAGCTTTCTTTAGTCACCCCTAACTCTGCCAAGAACATCAGTGCAAGATCGCTGTGCTTTCAAACAGCCCTTTCTGAGCAGAGGGGAAAAAAATAACTAATTTCCATTACAAGTGGTTTTTTTTATTACTAGTGGGGTTTTTTAACTCTTAAGTACAGCCTGAATAGTTTGTGCAATTCTTTAGAGAAAGTAGATACTTTCATGAAAGTAACGCCTTTCATGTTGCAAAGGTGGCTACAGCAGGATGCTGAATAACTTATTTCTAGTCTAACAAGAAACAGTTTATATTGCAAAAATGGTATACTAATTACAGTCTTTGCAGATTGTTCCTGTATACCCAGGAATCTGCAAAAGCCAAAAACAGCATGGCAGGGACAAAATGCTTTCTACAACTCTCATCCCTGTTTTCTTCATTCTCTGAAATAAGAACTAAGAAATCTGCACTTGGGTATATTGTTTTTAGTTCACAATTTAAATGACCCAGGGAGCATCTTGCAGGGAGCATGAAATTTCTGGATTTAAAGTAAGGTGTGACCAGACACGTTTCAAACTTTTTGAACTTGCAAGTCTCTCAGACAGAAATGCAAAAGAGAACAAGCTATGGAAGTCTAATATCTGTTCTTGCTGCATTTCTCTTCAGCAATTCTTCCTCTGCCTCTAGGTTGCATTCGTACATCTATCAGCAAATATTTTCACTGTGTGATCAATGCGACAATGAATGAGGTGACTTATTCTGACTGCTCACCCTCCTGCTGTTTTTTAACAAAAGCAGAGATATGCAAAAGTAATCTGGAGTGCTAAATGCCCATATTCTTTTCAGTTTTCCATAATGTAAAGGATCTAAGCCAGACTTCATGAAAATGCATATTACCCTGTCTTATATGCATGTTCTAAGATGTACTGCCTCGCAAAGATCACTGTATTTGTCATCCTCTGATTGCAGCTCAGCTGTTAATGTCTGTGACCACCCATTGTACAGAAGCTCTGCCAGTGACTCCTACAAGGTTGTTGTATTATTCCTTTAAAGAGAATACTTTCATGCTGAGTGCTTTCTTAGAAGTTCTTAACTATAAAGATTCTATGTTCTACTAATTTATGACTGAAATCTAAGAGGAAATGTATATAATTTAGAAAAGCACAAAAGCCCCTTCATTTTTAGCTGTTGTACAGTTCATAGTACTAACATCCTTGAAATTCACTGGGAATGCAGTGTACCTAATCTCTGTGGTGGCAAATGTTCTCATATCACTACATTAAACTTGCTGAAATGGTTCATGTTTTGATCATGTAATCATAAGAAAGAAATGAATTTGGGACTCAGCTGGGGACCAAGTAGAACAAGATGGACAAGTAGCATGGCAGCCTCTTCTCCACTGTATTCTAGCTACAGAGTGCCTGTAGAGCTGAAATGAACAACCTGAAGCCTGCTTTTTTTCCACTACTGCAAATTTCCCCATAACTTCTTTTAAATACTGTCCTTACTACAACAACTATTATTTTTATGTTTCTCACAATAACTCAGAAAATCACTGATATCCCTTCCCTACGTGGGAGATCTACAAGTGGGAAATACTGATTTCTTCACATCTTTCAGCTTGGTATTAATGCTTGGCATGTTTCTTCTTTTGTTTCTTATTCCACATACTGCACATTTCTAGTAGTGAAGCACTACTAAACTGTCACAGCTACATGTAATATTATAGTTAGCTCCAAGTAAAATTTTTGGGCATCTGGATGGTGCTGAATTGGCTTAAAGGATGAAATGGATGTGATTATAAACATCTTTTGTTGAGATTTGCAAAAAAAGGCTAAAACAATTAACTTCTGACAAACATAGACCATAGAAGAGAAGGGGGAAAAAAGTACAATACACTTCGGACCCTAATAAAGTCCTGCTTTCACCTTCTAAAGCAAATGTCCTTGCTGCCCTCTCCTCATTAAAATGATCTACAACAAAAGTTGAACCACCTGGCTCTGCACCATGTATCTCCCATCCCCATGGTCTTTTACTTTTCTTCCTGCGTGCTGGTCCTGGAGATGCCCAGGTGGCCTGGGTTAAAGGCAGTCCTCCAAGGCCTGGCTCCCCCTGATGCTTTGGCAGGGGAACATAGCATAAACTGTGAGGAAAGCAGGCAGTCTAGACATACTGCCATAGTCTCAGTGAGCAATGTACCTATCACAAAGAATAACACAGCCCAGGTCTCCTTGTCAAGAAGAAGGAAATACAGCTCACACTGAGTTTTAAAACCTTATGAAAATTGAATGCAATCAGGAAATAACAGCCAGTTCAAACAAGAAATAAAGAAATAAATCTTCTTTTACACCTCTGCACAGGCCACACTTTCTGAGCCTTCCCATACGCACAATAATGAGGAAAAAATTTGTTCCTCTGCTGGAAGTGCCCCCAGCACTACAACGTCTGAGAAATGCTCATCTATTAGCCAACACATGAGTAACATTCTCTACAAGATGTAGCCTAAGAGGCTGAGAAGCTTCACTGCCGATATCACCTGCCAACGTGATGCCTTGCTTTCCTAAAATTGATAGAGGAACATCATAGCTCCTTCTAGTGCAGAAATTATCAGCAGCCATTCGCTTCTATTAACTATGGAGCAAAGTCAGGAAGGGAGAGCATGTTTGCAGTTCTGAAGGCAAATATTTATTGATTTGCCTAAATCCTGAATGAACTCTGACCCCACCTCAGTCAATGTTGTAAGTACTGGGTCACACCCAATACAAATGGCTTCCTAGGTCAACTGGTGGGTTCTTCATCTTATTTTGCAATCACAACAAAATTATGTCTACCCTGGGATGAAACTCTCCAGCTGCCATTCTCACAGAAATATTCCTGTTTATCCTTTAGGGCATTTTTAACTTCTTGAACCATGTCTGTGCTGAAAGCAAGCCATGCAAAGGGACTCTGCTTTGCCCTGGCACAGCTATCCAGTCCTGAACTACCATCCCTGCACTAGTCAGTGCTAAAGTACCAGCTTACTGGGAACAGACTGGGAGTTCTGCCATTGCACCACACCAAGTTACTAGCATGCTTTTTGTCAAATTCAGCAGATGTAATCTTCCTTATTTTGCCTTGTACTTTCCTATAAATTGATTCCCCCCCCCACTTCATTTTAGCAGTTCAAGCTCAGCTGTGGCTTTCCTAGCCTCTTGCTTCTTTTGAACCACACTGCTTCAATTATTACTACAGTCATTGGTATTTTAGTGTTTATTTTTTACTCTATGTCTAGGTTTGCTATGCATCCTTTTATGAGTACGTCTTTCGAGTACTTTTTTGACTTATAAAAGGCTCAACCTTTTATTTGAAGAATATGCTAGTTTTAACCCTTGACTTTTCCTGGCTTTTCACATTTTTAAAATAGTTGAATAAACCTGTTCCCATTTCTATTCTTTTATTTAGATTTGGTATATTTCTATACACACCAGGTAGCTGCTGTCATGTTTTCCTTCAGTTTTCCTTACTTCACCCCCCTGATACTCCTGCACAACCATCCTATAAGCATTTATATTCATCTTCATTTTTATTAGCTCTGGTAGCTTCCGCTTAGAGTTCAAAGAACTGTTTAAACCTTTTCCTTATCTCCTCAGCCTTCTCCATAATTTTTAAGGCTGGTGAAGGATTTACACGTCAAAACTCACACAGACTCCACAACATCAAGGAGGAAAGGAGGAAGGATCTGGAGGGAAGATAAAGCACTCCATGTTGACCTCAGCAGTTGGTTCACCAAAGCACCATCATCTCTCCAGACTCTGCAGTTCTGCCCATTCTCAACTAGGGATGGCTAAGATACAAATAAGGTAGCACATGACCTATCTTTAATAATGGGAAATAACCGCAAATCCATTCTACCCCTCTATGAGAGCAGTACCATGACAGTGACCAAGAAGAGTCTCTCATACATCACACTAATACTGCTATAGCACAGCTCAAGCTCTTTTCACAGTGTTGAAGGCAACGTCCTGTGCATAGTTTCAAAACTAGATACCTAAAGTTCCTGTGTAGACAGTGGAGGTACGTAGGCAATTCAGAGACTATTCAGGGCACCACAGTTCAAGGCCAACAAAATACACCCACATATTTTTTTGATCCCATCTAAATCCATCGTATCAGTGTCTTCTCTCTAAAAAGCTTTCAAGAAAATGCTCTTGACTCATATATGACATGTAACTGGAGAGCAGAAGTACAATATCTCTCTTTTTTCTAATACAACCGGCTCTACCAGGGATAAATTCTGAAATACCAGGGAAACTTATAAGGGAAATCAGATAATGTCCTTTATTAAAACAAAAAAGTTCCCAGATCCAATACCTAGTGTTATAATTTATTTATTAATTTAGAATTCTCCCGTATTATTCCATCAAATAATGAGCAATTCCTCCTTTACAATAACATTATGAGATATGACAGCCAACCCCATGTCAGATATGAGGACAAGAGGAAGAGACTGGGACCATAGCATGAGAACTCGCAAGCTGCCTTGTGCTTTTTGCACTACTCAGCACCATCCTCTCCTCAGTTTTACACTTGCACCTGTGCAAAGGGTTTATTCAAATTCTGTGCTGGTTCTAAGTTTTGGGTTGACAACTCTCAAAGCTGAAGTAACTTATTTATCTAGAGAGCAGGCCTTGCTGCGCTACTGAAAACATTTAGTTCCTACCTGGCCTTATCCTGTAATAGGGAAGAAAGGACAACTCCCAGAATCATTTGTTATTCATCTCTTTAACGAGACTCCAGCTGAAAAACCCAATCTGCACCAGGTAAAACAATGGCTCTTGTTACGAGAAGACCTGTGGGAGACCAGGGTTTCATTTCACATGGTGCTTGTTTGGCAGTTACAGTGGCAGTAGAGACTGAATTCATACTGAAGATCCTGGAAGTTAACTCAGCTCTGGGGTCTTTTAAAGAAGAAGGAAGAAAAAGCTAAAACCAGAAGAGCCTGAAATTAGATTACTAAATATATCTGGGGGCTGTGCAGAGAATGATAATTTCCAGAAAGCTGGAGAATTTCAGCATCTCACTTTTAGTTTGGAAATGTTGGAAACCTCCAATGGTCCAGGAGTCCAGAGCCCCTGGAAAGCTGTTTTTCAGAGTTCTGTCTCCCCCTCAACCCACTAATGGAGTGAGAGAACCCAGAGAGACAGTCAACTGGGAAGTCTTGGAGCAGATGCCTCTCAATTATCTTGGGGTCTCTCACAGCAAAGCAAACTGGCAAGAGGCCAGAGAGGATTCTGTCAGCCTCTGATCAGTCAAAATAGGTTGCCTGGGACAATTATACCCTACTGAATCTGCACATATTGACATATTCCTGTTACATTGGGGGATTTTGGACTAGGTCTAATGACACTCAGGCATGCAAAGCACTGACCTACTGTCACTGACATCTGTAGGAGCTGTTACCTCTGGAATGCTTCTTCAAAAAGAAAAACATCAAGGAAACGCTTCCAGTCTCTGCATAGACATTCAGAAATGTTCCTTCAAGTCCGAATGTTTCTGCCAGGTTTAGTTTTCTGTTCACCAAAGTATCCCTTTGGACAGAGAGACAAAAGTTTGACCACAAAGGAAAGATCCTGAATCCTTTATCAGTAATTATCTTAAGAGGTCAGAGCTAAAGGACCTCTGGAGTCTCATCTTTCTGTGCCTCAGAAAGACTGCTTTGAAGCCATGCCTTGCTGCCATTCCATTTTGTTTGACAACTGCTGATCATCAGTGCCACCACCACCTTTGAAACTCTAAGTAGTTCTTGAAAAAACCTCTGACAGCACCATCAAATGCAAAGTATGAAAGCTTTCCCAGTAAGTGCTGCCATTTGTCACTATTCTTCTGATATTCAGCTCATCAGCCAAAACAGAAAGCATTTTTTTTGCTGTTTCAAAGAGAAGTTGCAAGTGTGAGGCTTAACTGGGTTAATCGGGTCAAGAAAAGCAGGAATAACTGAGATATAGGCAGCTGAAACATGTTTATTTTTCTTGTTCAAAGGGTAAGTGCAAGGCTCAGTGACTCCCTAAGGCAGGACAGGGACAGGGAAGGGTAACACTGAGCTCAGACTCTGCCCTCAAGTACAGCTGAGGCACCTGTGGTGAGCTTTGTCTGATTTGCCTCAACTCCCAGGCTAAAAGTGTGACAGAACTGGTAAAACCCAGTGGGCACTTGACTCCTGAAAGGGAGTACTCTGGTTACTGTTCCATTTAATTCACCACTATCTGCCATAATTCCTGGACCGCTTTTTGAAGGGTCAGGCTAAAGAAGGTTAAAAAGGGCTCCGAGCACCTTCTCTGGATTTATGGTGAGATGTTTCACCCTCATGAAAGCCACTATAAAGTCACTCTTTAACATACATCACCTTTGTTCTTCTTCTTTCAGAAATTAGCATGCACCAAGTGACTAAGTCTATTAGAGAAAATTGACCCTTAAGTCATTTAGCTGAGGATTTGCCAAAGCCCAGAGGTATTTATTATTTTTATAAGCAATGAGGCATATGGTTGACTTTTCCAAAAGCCATTTCAGAAAGAAAAGTAAATGACCATTTACTGAAATGGAAACAAGAGATATTTAAGAACCTTTAGTCCAAATCTGGGCAGGAAGATTTCATCATAAGGCTATTAAAAATGCACAAAATGTGGAGAATTGCTCTACGTCTGCTTCAGGATTAACACTTGAGAAACCACACTCTGTGGCTCCTCAAAGGGTGATACTGCTCTACCCATGCTGCACAGCGGACACAGCGTCAACAGCGGGGCAAGTGTTTATGAAGTGGCTTTCACACCTGTGCTCCAAAAGTTAAATGAAGATGCTATAGCAAAACTAGAGGAGTGTACTTTATTTAAGAGGCAGCCAAGGTCTAACAAGAAAGCCTGGAGAAATTTCAGTTTGAGTGGAGACAAGTTTGTAACTCAGAATATGAATCTAAAGGAGGTTGGATTAAACAGGAGTTCCAAATTTCCTCCTTTTTTGGCTTACTGGAGTTTAAATGCTGTCCATAAAGTGCTAAAATAGTGCTTCAGCAACAGCACAAAGCTGTCAGCAGAAACAAAAAAAAATTCTCTTTGATGGAAATTTAACCAAAGCCAAACATCATTTGTAGCCAAATAGCAAACAACTCGCAAAAGCAAAAGAAAGATGAAAGATGCCTTATCCTCAGCATCAAACCAGAGCAATGGCTCTGTATGACAACCTCCTATTCTTTCTAAGCCTTCTGTGCACAAGAATGAGGTATACAAACCGAGTTTAAAAAAAAAACAACTAAACCAGCACAAAACAAACAAACAAACAAACAACAACAAAACAAACAAACAAAAACAAATAAACAAAAACACAAAAAAGAAAAAACACTGGTTTTTTTTTGTGGGGGAGGGGGGTGTTGGCACTATTTTGATAACTTATCTCTGCTTTGGAAGTCAAGGCCACAGTTTACCCAGTAGTAATAGATAGTGTAATAAACCTAAAGAGTATAATGCAACGTCTGTCTTCAAAAATAAGACTCTGTATATTTAATGGACAAACCCATCTGACAATTTGATAAGCATAAGCACCAATGAACTTTACTGTTCTGTATTTAGGAAAGAGAAGAGTAAAATAAATGAAGGATTTTTTTGCTAGTAGAATAAATTGTTAGTCTTAAAAACTCTACTCCTGGGGGCTTCATATTGACAGAGAATAACTGTTATTCTTCACATATGCTATACTAAGCTGGCTGCCTATGTCAGGAGTTGTTGCTGTCAAACGTAAGGTCTACTTTCCCAGAATTTAAAAAGCCCTGTTTAAAAATAGGAAGAGGAGCAGCAATACCCAGACAAGAGAAGTGCACAGAAGAATGAAGCATGACAGAATGCAAAGTATCCCACTGTTCCAATGAAATCCAGAGACGCATTTCACTATGTGAAGATGTTCTGCATGCTGCAGTAGTGCATATTTGTAATTTTTCTGCCAAAGACTTCTATAAAAGGGTTTGCAAACTCCTTGGCCAGTCAATAGTCCTTGAGTTTAGGGCCCAGCTGGTGATGCCTTTTCTAGCAAATAAACTAACTGTGCTGCTGTTGTGTTTCCAGTGCTATACCCAGTCACTGTCAGCTTCCAGACAAGCTATGCTGCTGTGGACAGCAACACTAGCCTGACTTGGAAGAAATACAGGAAAACCTCAGCTTCTGGACTCAAGGTTGCAAAGAATTACGTTTTGGCACGCACTCAACAAGAAAGAAAGAAAGAGTGCCAAAGCATCCTGGAGTATCTACAACAAGAAAAACACAAAAGTTTTGGTTATACACAACAGGAACATTCATATGACAAAGAATATTCCAGGCATGACCAGTTCAACACACATTTTGCTTCACTGAAAGCGTTAAAAACACACTGCCAAACCACAATACATTAGTTCCCATGGAGCATCATTTGCTGTGAAAACTCTTAAGAATTTCACAGAGACATTTCTCCAAAAGAAAATGACACTTTGTTAAAGCTCAGTTACTCATGGAAAGAGAGTCATTTACAGCAATTTCTGTTTTAAAAATACATCCAAGTTGTAAAAGTGAGATATTATGATGCTGCTAAATACTCCTGTATCTCCTTTTTGATGAAGGAGAATGTATTTTTTGTTTCAGAAGATAGTTTAATTTGCAGTTAAAGAAACTAGAAATGAAATGTTGTAAATTAACTTGATTTACATGACTGTTGGGCATTTTAGATTTCTGAAAATTTCCAAGCCAGGATGTTTATGCTAATCTGAGATCCAAAACAAAGCTGTGTGTAATTCGGGAATAGCTTCCTTTGATTCAAGAAGCTTGTTAGGTGCTGGCATTATAGTTTTCTTTGAGCTGCAAACTGGTGGTAATAATTAAGACTCACAAAGACTCACAAAGACATGGCAAGTACATGTCCCTTAAATCCATTTGCTGTTGAACAAAGGGTGTTTTGCCATATGTCTTGGCACTACATCCATAGCAGTATGCCATCACTTCCCCATGTGGAGAGTATTTAAAAAATTCAACCATTAGAAAGACAAAGAAGGAATAATTGGAGAGGGCAGGAGATACTGCATATGAGGGTTATGTTAACAAACCATGCTCCTGGAAAAAGTGTTCTTGCAACTGTACATCAAGTTACAGTACTCATTACAGGCACATTCTGAACCACAAATGCTTCCTGGATGCCAGACCACCTTTCTCCTACCTGCATCCCACTGCTCCAGCCCAAGGACAACTCCCAGTCCTTGGGCTTGCAGGCTCTGAGAAACACCTGCAAGAGCTGAATCTGGGACTTTCCTTTTAAATACCATCTCATGTCAGTCCCTCAGTGTTCCCTCAAACATCATTGTAGGTCTTTATGATTACATACATTTACATTATTTCCTCATTATGAAAAAGCAAACTTTCACCCTCTAGCGCTCGCTGCTCTTTGTAGAAATGTAGCATTTTGCGCAGTACATGACTTTGGCCTGCTTATTATTCATGACAAGAATTGGTCCTTTCTGGACCTTTTCAGGTTTGGATCTCTAGCAGTTCAGATTCACATTATATATCTCTACCACACAAATTTGCAGTACACGGTCAATGCTCTACCCAGACAGCTGGGTTCATACACATTTCCTAGGAGATGCGGCTTTGAGGAGCAAAGTGGTTTTTTCCTTTCTTACTGAAATTTTATTAAACATTTCATTTAGCAGTTTCTAGTTAAACTTAATGCTTCCAATCTAATATATTCCAAAGCCTCTGGTTTTCTTGCACATACTGCTGAAAGGGGCAGATTCTGAATTAATGGTACACAATTTAGTTTCAACTCGTGGACTTTCAAACATCTCCTTCATATTTTTGCCATCTTTTCTAACTCAGTACAATTCAGATGACTTAAAATTAACTTTACCATTTTTGCCAAATAATATTTGTTCAAATTTGAACAAATTTGTTCTCAGCATAGTCAGTAACAAGGCAGCAACAGAATGCAGATGGGACAGTCAATTTTATTCCCTTATTTCCATCACTGCAAGTTTGCATAACCCATTTCAGCTCACAGGTGCCAGAACATTTCTACAGTTTTCCCCAATCCAAACTGGGTTAAAAAAGAAATATCTCAAAAGGAGCAAACTGAAAATCTGAAGAAAAAAAAAAAATTAAAAAAATCCATGCATTCAAAACACTTCATTTTTATTTCAGCTTCCCAATCACAAATTCACTTATATTTCAAGATGGAAAGCTCTCTTGAGGTCCAAATGCCCCCTTTCCATATGTTTTGGAACTAAAATAAAATCCATTACAGTGTGAAGACCAAAATGAAATGCAGTGCAAAGTGTATGGCTGGTGACACACTGAAGGGCTGGAAACCAGAGTTCGAGAAGACCATGAGCTGGTGTAAGTTTTTGTAACCTCACTGAAAAAAAGCGAGGTTAGACAAGTTTTTGGAGTGTCAAACTTTTCATTTATTACCAAATGAAATTATTGCCTGACACACAGCTGTGAGTAAAGGATCAGCCAGGTCCGTGAAGTTGCAGGAGGATGTCCCTTTAACAGAGCAATGAACTTAATTGACTAATGGCAGGACAAAAGATAAACTGTTTCTAATTCTCTGATGAGAGCCATCAGAGGGATAAAAGAGAAGTGTAAAACTCAATATCAGTAAGGTAACCCCCCATCTTCTCAGCTCAGAACAAGGGACTCACAGAGAACACCCTTCCTAAATGCCAAAGCCGTTAAAATACTACATGCAGGTAAGTATAAAGAAAGCCAGGTTAGTTAGGTGGCCACTCTACATATCCAATGATGCTTCTCTTTTAAAGTTTCTCTTACTTCTTTCATTAACAGTGTTTTCAACCACACTGTTTGGAGGAAGATGAAAAAATAATGAAAGGGAAAACCATGAAGAATAAAAAAGTCCTCTCAGCTATTTCTATCACACAATGAATATTGATTCCTTTCTGATTTTCATAGCAATTTGTCAGAATCTTGTCAGTGCAAGATTGATTTCTCTGCTTCTGGGAATGCTAGGTTATCAATATAATTGCTACCATCAGTGCATTTTCACAATCTTTCCTGACATTTCTAATCCAGGGGCAAATTAGTGCCATGGTGACTATTTCCTCACCTGAATCAGCTACAAATGCATAAGATACCCTCCTCACTCTCGTAGAAGAGACACATGCCTCCCCAAAACCCAAAGCACCATCTTTTTATTATTACTGAACACTACAGAAACTTTAACCAAAAGCCTAAATAACCACATATCTTTCTGATGTTTCTATTTCATCAGGTAGCTGATTCAGTGTATTCAAGCAATTCGGTGTACATGCAAATTGAGCCTTCACCATCCTGTGAGAGCACAGGGAATTTAGTGAACCTCAAGGCTTATGTTGCATTACTACATTTTGAAAGTAAATAACAAAGCAGCAGAGTCAGGTGCTGATCGTACACACAAACAGGAGCATATGTTGCTACCAAACCCAGGAGGTGCTGAGCAGCTCCAGCACCACAGGAGGTTTCAGATGTTCATCATTACCTTTCAGCATCAACCTACCAAGATGTGCTTAATCCCTTAAAAACTAACACCACTATAGAGTGACTGTTTTCACTGCAACCCTCCTGCTTTTCCAACTTTGATGACCATTCCTGTTGCAATTTTTTAACCAACTTGTTTCTCAAGCATTAGTTTCATTATAAGCTGTAAATAAACTCTCCTCTGCTATGGGGCTGCAGATTATGAATAAAAGCACCTGCAGCTCACTGAACAAATCAGGCATGGGGCTTGATTTACCAACCTGTCAACAAAAGATCTTCCCACATCACCTAAACAAGGCATCCAGATTTTGGTCATCCTATACACATTACGAGAGCAGAAAGAGAGCCAGAAGGGTGAAAGCACTCATCCTTGCATGAACCAAATCCAAAGCAGCACCCTGAGGCTGAGCCTCAGGTTTGTTTATGACTCCCTTGCCAACTCCCCACCAAGAAAAAAAGCACACCATAAGGGCTAATTGGGGACCCATTGAAGTCACTGGGCTTTGGAGCAGACTTTCAATTCTAGCCATAACAGCTTACCTGTGGCTTTCTTACATACAGTGAGGTGCCTCAGAAGCATCACATCCCACAGCAGCAAAAGCCTTAAACTCTCACATCAGTTGGCCTTTGATTCAGCTCTCAAGTGCTAAAGGCTTTAGGATCTCCATTGAGAAGTAATAGCAGGATCTTTACTTCCATTTTATCTAAGCCTTCACAGTAGCACATCCTCTAAAATACAGCAGGCTGGAAACCTTAAAAAAAAAAAAAATTGAAATAAGGAGTTGCTGTTCTTTTCCCTTTTAAACTGCAGATTTATTGCAGCAGAAGCTTTCTATGAGAAATTATCAGTTGGAGAATAAAGTATTTCTCAGGACAGCATTTTTAAATGAAGACCAGTACTTAATTTCCCCACTTGACCTCCCCAGCGCCCCCCCCCCCAAAAAAAAAGAGTCAGAGAATACAGCTGAGTGGAAACATGGCTTAAACCCCAACCTGTGTGCCAAAAAGGCAGCTACTAGTCATGTTGCATCCCTATCCCTGGGATGCTCTAAATTCTTGTGCTATTTCTGGACACCTTCCTCTGTCCTCTGAACATTCGTGTACCTAGTTTCAATTCCAGTGAAGTCAAACAAACAAGTGTTGAAAAGCCTGTACACTTCTTTTGGTTCAGTGGAAGTTTGCTTCCAAACCAAGTTCATCTCTAAACTTCTGCCATTTATCTACTTGCTGCAGAGGCTTTCAGATGCTGTCAGCCAGCTCTGTCCCATTTGCAGCTGTAGGCATACACTGAGTGTGGTGAACAACACATTAGTAATTCATCTGATGATAATGGGACAAGCAGCAATAATATCCTTGTTGTGGCTAACAGGAAGTCACAAAGTCTTTAATAAACCCCTGCTCAGTTCTGTGAAGCACAAGTTTGCTGTAAATCTCTGTAATAGGCATAAAGGTGGCCTGAGCCAACTGAGATAACATAGAGTTTGCTGTCAGCCTGGGATATAGGCTGTGCTGAAGCTGTACATAACACCAGGCTACCATCCCAAGATGCACACCATCTCCTAAGCTTTAGTGCCAACACATAACCACAAATTATCTACCCTGTGTTCAGGAAGGATCAATTGTTTGCATGAAGGAAGCTTATTTAAATGTTAGCAGGGCTGCATAAGCAGCACTACCAGCAGTGTTTAAGGTTGCAGAGACCTCTGATCCTGAGAACTCATTTGGCAGCAGCTATGGTATTACAAGGTTAGACACACTCACTTTTATTGAACTCCTGACCTATCAAACATACATTTACAACAGATAAATATGTACAGCATAAACAAGTCAGAGGGATTACCAGGATTAGCCAGAGCCTTCTCTGCTGCTGCCAACATTACAGGCAATTCCTCTTACAGAGCTAGAGCAGCACATCATGAGTGCATAGTACCTATAAATCACATGCACTTGATGAACAAATGCACTCACTGTGAAATGTCAAAGATATGTATAAAAAAGGTTTTGATATCTGCTCCTTCCTCCTCCTTGCCAAAGGAGGATATTGGAAACAGTGTGCGCCTGTGAGTGGCATCACAAGGTCAGCTACCAGTGGGTAGAGCTCAGCACTGCTGACAAACTCATTTCATCATGTGAATCTCTTCCAAGTGAAGCCTTGAATACACTAAGTTATTCCTGTTAGCCCTCCAAAATGCTGGAGGTCTGCTCACTTAAGACTTAACAGAAGTCTTATGCATCTAGTTTGTGTTATCTGGAAGACCCTGTCAGTTGGATAGCCTTGTGCTACTGCTGGGCAATTGACTACTCCATGCCCCAAACCACAGGAGTATCATGGTCTAGGACAGAGAAGAAACACCACAGGCAACTACCAGCAGTGTAGGATAATTTTGATTTTAAAAGTTAAGCATCTCAGGCAGCATTTGAGGGGACTTTGGGTATCTCTGTAGCAAGGGATAGTAGTCAATTAGAAAAAGCCCCCTGTTTTGAAAGCTAAAGGGGTTTATCTTCTATAAAATAACATAAATGATATTCTATAATATATAGATATGGTCACACATACACACACACACACACCTTTTATTTAACAATGCCTCATTAATATTCTACGGTAGTGAGGTCTGTCTGGTGAATCATTAATATAATATTTCTCAAACAAAGTTCTTGTTCTGCTTGATCTACTTCATAGATGCTTGGTAATCTATCTTGATATGCTCCTGTCTGTCAGGGGCTGCTACATACTTCATGCTTTTGCTAGAAAAGGCAGACAGTGGCAGTTTCAGGTACCTTCCTGGGACAATACAGCCTTTCTTCCTTAATTATATATGAGAACAGTTTCACTGATTTTTGAAGCTGATATGAGACATGAATCATTTGAAGCAATATTCAGTATTTATGATCAGCATTTAACAGCATGTAAAGAAATAGCAATGCTTAACATGGACTAGAAATGTCTTCGATCTTCCTTTCCTGCACGAAGGATAAGTACAAGCCTTTCACCAAGGATTTAGTACTGCAAAATTACATGACAACTTGCGTGGAAAAAGATTACTTCATTTTTGAAATTTATTTCTGTTGTATGTGCCTTTTTGGGGAAATGGCTTTAAGGATTTTTTTCCCCCAACTAATTCTGGATTTTACAACCTAGATTAATTTCATTTCTTTAGTTACTAAAACAGAATGGTGTCAAATTTGACCGCCATATAAGATGATTCATCATATTTGCAGAGAAAAGACTTCACTGAATTCCCTCTATGAGGTTTGTTGTAGATTTTCCAAGATGCTGGCTGGCTGTGTCCATATACATTTTGTATTCTCAAGGAAACCATAAAAATAAGTATGTGGTATTTTTTCTGTATTTCTTTAAAACCATGACAAGCCTCAACCTTCTTCTAAATCACCAAACCTCTACCATACTTCATTACTGCAAGACTATTGCTGAATAACAACCCACAAGGAATGCCTATGCAGTTATACACAAAGCTCCTGACACAGCACCACATTCAAAACCAGTAGATGAATTAATATTCATGGAGTTTTCAGAAGGTTCTGGAGTAGCTCCTCCTTTTAGCAGGGGATGCCCAGCACACCAGCTGTGCAACTGGCCCCATGAAGTCTGGTATTAAGGTTTTTGTTCTTGACTGTACAACCTATCTTCAACAAAAGGAGAAATACCCAAGGAAAAAACCCAAACCAACAATTAGAGAAAAAGGGTAAAAAAATAGAGGAAGGGCAAAAATATATAGAGTAACAATGAGACTTTGAGATGCACCACTTCAGACATTTCTTGTTTCTTTACCCTCTTCCCAGATGCTGCTTCTCTACCACTTTTGCATTCACTTTTAATTGACTTTACTCATTCCAAACCCCTCTTTTTTAATTAGAAAGGCCAAATAAGAGAAGTTGCTACCAGTGCTACACCCATGAGTTGTAGCTGGCCTCACAGGAGGGCCAAGGTGACACCTTCCTCCTCTTTGCTGCCTGGTCATCCTGCAGGCACCTGGGCCACCTCCAAGCCTAGGGCAGAGGGAACAATCTTCCTTCTGCTTAAGGGTTCTCCCTTTCCCACCCTCGTTTCCATATTTTCCCAGCGTTGCTCACACTGCTCTGGTACACTTGCTCGAGGCTTTAAACTCTTGGCCCCTCCTCTTACCCGCCACCTTCCCTCAGGGTGCTGGAAGACTGGAGCAAGCTACCCCGGCAGGAACACACAGCTGTGGCTGAAGAGACCAATGTACAAGCACTAGAAACTACACAAGTAAAAGAGGCTTCCCAAACGTCTGCTGGCTTGAAAGCCAGTCAGCTGCATGGTGTCAAAAGGGGTGGGAACGTCATGGGTACAGCCCCCTTGAGGGTCACTGCCAGGATGGGAGCACGCAGCCATGGCTGGGCTGAACAGCATTAGACTGACACAAGGAAGTTTGCAAGTAAGTTTCCCACAACACTGTTACTGTGTCTCATTTCCTGCTCCTCTGCTGTCCTTCAAACATGTCAGATGGACAGCCTTGAAATTCCTTTCAAGAACCTTTGGGCTTCACACATAAGAATTTGTTTCATTCACCTCAAGCTAATGTCTGCCTCCCAAAAGCAAGAAGAGCAGCACCCCTGACAGCAGGCTTGACTGGACAGGACACAGACAGAGAGCTCATGGTGCCACTTCCCAGTGAAAAATTGTTAACAATCAACTAACAACAAGTTCCTCAAAAGCACCTATGTCCCTGTGATCAAAGATGAAATACAGATCCATGCACTTCAGCAAAGGGAGGATCAGGAAATCAAGAGGCAGAAATTATTTTACTCCCTTTTTTTCTTGCTATGACTTGAACTAAGACCAAATTTCACACAGTGGGAACTACCAAGACAAGGTCTCTTACACAAGCATAGTTGCCACTGCACAGTGAGGGGTGGGTGGACAGGGAACAAGTGCCACAGCCCTCCATGTCAGCACAAGTCTGCACAGCTCCAGCCAGGACCACATGATGTTCCCCCTCACAGCATCCGGGCATGGAGGGAGTACTTCTGAACAGCTATGAGGCTCTGGGAGAGGTAAAATAAAGGCACCTGCAACAGGGTAAAAAAAAAGCAAAGGAGCTGGATGGGGAAGTCAGCCAAATTAGCTCAGACACTAATGTGAAGTGTTGTTCTGCTCCTGCATAAATCCTCTCTCCAAAGGGCAAGAAACATGCAAGGCAGCTGCTTAGCTACTACACCTGTACTTTGTGCAACTCAATATTCCTCTGCCATCTGCTAATGGTATTTCACTATAAAAAATCCTAAATTGCCAAAACATGCTGCAAGTGGTATCTTCTTTCATGAAACCTATTAGCATAATCATGTAAAAAACCAAACCTGCATTTGCTATCTATGCTTGTATACGTTGGCAGCGAATGGAAGGTAAGAAATGAAAACAGAGATAGCAGTTTCTAGAGAAAAGATTTGTGGTTCATGAGTACTAGGTCTGTGCATAATGTGTTACTGAGCATGGCCTCAGAGGAGCATGGTCTTTAGGTTTCTGTCCCAGCCCCTATAAAGTTCTGACATTTGGAAGTTCCCTAGGTATAGTCTTTGAGTTTCTCTTTTTTGATAACAGTAGTACAGCTTCCTTTGGGCTCTCAAGTAGCTTGTCCTTGAGAGTTACTAGGTCTCCTGCACGAAAAATAGGCATGATTTTCAGTGGAGCACTGCTTTAGAGCTGTAGAAAATTAGCCTCCCTTTCTAAGACAAATCTCCTGGCTCTCAGCCAAGGTCATCAACAACCAGAGAACACAACACAGAACGTGTGGAAAGACGCCTGCTTTCAGGGAATTGACACATGCCTTTGGAGATAAATAAATGGGGATTTCAGATATCATCTTGTCTACCTTTCAGTGAGGAGAAGAGAGGACCTTTTTCCTCTAAGGGGTGATAGATCCCCAATTCCTCTTTCGACATGGTTTCAGATGAGCTCTATCAATGACATTTGTTGCAAGGTATGCAGGTGGAAACGTGTGGGAGCTCACACTTGTCCAGTACCATTACCGGGTCAGGAAACGCAACTACTAGTCAACTCAACACCACGTGGGAAGCATCAAAGCATTCCTCTTCCCACTCCCAACACTTACACATGGTTTTTATTTATTTTAAGGAGCTCCTTTATAGTGACAAGACCTTTCATTTGGTAGTGGGTTGACCTTGGCTCAGTGCCAGGTACCCACCAAACCCCTCTTTCACTGCCCTCCTCAGTTGGATGGTGGGGGGGGAAATATAATGAAAAGCTTATGGGTTGATACAAGGGCAGGGAGATCACTCACCACTTACCATCATGGGCAAAACAGACGACTTGGGGAAATTAATTTTAATGTATCACAAATAAAATCCAAGTAAGCTAATGAGAAATAAAACCAAACCTTAAAAACACTTTCCCCTTATCCCTCCCTTCTTCCTGGGCTTAACTTCAATGCTGATTTTCTCTACTTCCTCCCCCCAGCAGCACAGGGGGACAAGGAATGGGGGTTGTGGCCAGTTCATCACATGTTGTCACTGCCACTCCCTCCTCCACAGGAGGAGGGCTTCTCACACTCTTGCCCTGCTCCAGAGAGAGGTCCTTCCCATGGGACACAGTCTTCCATGAACTTCTCCAACCTGAGTCCTTCCCACAGGCTGCAGCTCTTCACAAACTGCTCCAGTGTGGGTGCCTTCTGTAGGTGCAGTCCTCCAGGAACAGACTGCTTCAGTGTGGGTCCCTTCCATGGGGTGCCGTCCTTCAGGAACAGATTGCTCCAGTGTGGGTCCCTTCCATGGGTGCAGTCATTCAGGAACAGAATGCTTCAGTGTGGGTCCCCTGCTGGGTCACCAGTCCTGCAGCAAACCTGCTCCACTGTGGGTTCCTCTCTTCATGGGACCACAGGTGCTGCCAGGACCCTGCTCCAGTGCACGGACACAGCCTCCTTCAGGCATCCGCATGCTCCAGCACAGGGTCTTCCCTGGGCTGCCAGTGGAGATCTGCTCCCCCATTAACCTCCACGGGCTGAAGGGGCACAGCTGCCTCTCCATGGGCTGCATCACAGGCTGCAGGGGAATCTCTGCTCTGGCACCTGGAGCAGCTCCTGCCCTCCTGCTTCACCGACCTTGGTGTCTGCAGGGCTGCTTCTCTCACATATCCTTACTCTGCCTGCAATTGCTGCAGCTGTTGTTTTCCCCTTATTAAACATGTTATCCCCGAAGCACTACCACCATCACCAATTGGCTCAGTCTTGGCCAGCAGAAGGTCTACCTTGGAGCTGGCTGGCACTGCCTCTTAACCAGACAAGGGGGAAGCTTCTAGCAGCTTCTCACAGAAGCCACCCCTGTATCACCCCCACTACCAAAAAGCTTGCCATACAAACCCAGTACACATTTACATTCACAATAACCATGTTTTAAATATACTGTGTGCATGCACATAGTGACATGCGCAGGTTGAAAGAAAGACTGTGAGCTTGGTATGAGCAAGTCCCTTGTTTCCCATCCATCCCAGAGGCATCTGCCTAGCATGCCTTATGACACATAAGGGAGGCTTACTAGTATATTAAAATAATTCAAAAAGAAAATACAGATCAAGCAAGCATTGGAGAGGTAGAGCAGAAGAGGAAGACTGTCAGTAAGATTTTGGGACAGTTTGAAGGGTATGGCTCTTTTTCCAGTGAAGTATGATTAGTGTTTGGAAATGATTCCTGTATGTCTCAGGCCTGGGCACCTTGAAACAAGAGTGGTTGCTTCTCATTTCTGTTTGACCTTGAGATCATAACTGCTAAAGCAGCATCAGTGTGTTTCTGTTAGTAAGTGGCAGTCACTGAGCTGAAGATTAAACTAAATTGCCACTCAAGTCTTGTAATAAAATGGAAAAAATAGCTAAACTAGCCTGTATTACTACATAAGGACTAAAGGTTAAAAATGGCAACTTCTGTACTTTGGATTCCTAAGTTACCTGATGCAATGAAAATAGGATCAGTATTGACTTTAAAATGATACAGCTTAAGTAAAAACAGCAAAGACCTTCCCCAGCTCTCCACACTAATACAGGAGCTCCATCTTTTTGTGTTTTATTTCAAATGTCGTATAAAACATTCAGTGAATAATGAAAGGATGCTTAAATATTTTGCACAGAGTTCCTTGCTAATTTTGTATTTTACTAAGCACTATTTCACAACATTTGAAACCAAAATTTCTGTAGTGAGATATATATGTATCACTATTGATATCTTTATTGATATATAATTCAGGAAACAGAAGAATCTGGCCAAGACAACTGCATAATTTTTGTGAAACTGAAGTGTGCCTCAGACATCACTTCTACCTCCTCTCCTGGAGGCAAGCCAGCTGTCACTGCACTAAAACCAAGGAAGCTGCTTGGGTAAGGCTAAAAGGAGACCCAATGGACTTCGTCTGCTATCTATTCCAATGCATTTGTAGTTGCAAGCTATAATCTACCACAAATAGCCACATTTAAAGAATGCAATTACACGGAACAAAGCTGATGACTCTTTCAATCCACATAAACCATTAGAAAATGGTAACCAGTTGCAACCTATTATTTCTTTGCACCAGAGAAATAAATTGATAATGTGTCAGCTGATTTTCTGTTACACATAAATGGAGGTGTACTTACAAAATCTACTCAAACCTGCCAGCTCTAGCCCTGATGTTCTCAGGGCAGGCACACAGAAGGAAAATAAGCTGTTTTGGACATGCTGGGGGTGCTCCAAGAACTGTTTGCTATTGCAGCCACTAACATCCAGTACAGGTGAATAAAAATTGAAGCATCACTGCAGATGCACCTGCTTCCCCTGAAAACAGATTACTGTTCAAAGATACAGCTGTCAAATGCCTTAATACACTATTTGTGCATCAAGCTCAAATTCAACCCAGAAATCTAATAGGACGGTTTCTGAAAGAGGATGATCTTGGTACACCATTTTTTGTCATCCTTTTGCACCAAAAACTACACAGTAATACTGAAACACCTTAATATCTACTGGGCAGCTGGTCCTCACTGAAAAATGAGGCAATAAGGTTTACAAAAGATGCTATCCACCAGGTGACTTCCTAGCCCTTTTCCTTTTTAATAATTAACCTGATAATTTCATTATATATCCAGCTCACCCAACAGAAGAGAAATTAAGCAGTTTGGACTAATTTCAGAATGTTTTTGATGCAAAGGTTGGTGACATTACTGTGATTTCCAGGGAAAACAGAAATAGCTTATGCTCCAAATTTCACAGCATCCTGAAATAGCATGTTTGGATGCCTCCCAAACCTTAACCTTTAATAACTAAATTCTGAGGGGCTTACCACCATTATTCAAGTATCTGCTATTTACTAGAAAACACAGAATGGTTAGGGTTAGAAAGAACCTTAAGATTATCTAGTTCCAACCCTCCCAGCGTGGGCAGGGGTGCCTCACACTACTAGACCATGTAGTCCAAGGCTCTGTCCAACCTGGCCTTGAAGCAGCTTTTCAATCTGTTACAGCAAAAAAACACTCCAGTGTCTGTTCCCATGCAGTTCAGCTGTGATGAAGAAGCTTTGTTATTTGGAAGGAAATATTTCAAGATTTTTTTTTTTCTTTTCAGTCCTACTGTTAACTGTCAGTATAAGAACAAACTAACATCCTTTGTAATAATTTTCCCAACACTTTGCACTCTAAGAAAATTAGATTCACTCCATATTCTAATTGAATCTTCTAGTAGCGATTAAATTCACTCAGCTGTCCTTGTTTCAACTGGGATGGAGTTAAATTTTCTTCCTAGTAGCTGGTGCAGTGCTGCATTTTGGCTTTAGCCTGAGAACAGTGCTGCTAATAATAAGGGGGGTGGTTAGTAGGTCGAGAGAGGTCCTCCTTCCCCTCTACTCTGCCCTGGTGAGACCCCATCTGGAATATTGTGTCCAGTTCTGGGCCCCTCAGTTCAAGAAGGACAGGGAGCTGCTGGAGAGAGTCCAGCGCAGGGCAACCAAGATGATTAAGGGAGTGGAGCATCTCCCTTATGAGGAAAGACTGAGGGAGCTGGGTCTCTATAGTTTGGAGAAGAGGAGACTGAGCGGTGACCTTATTAGTGTATATAAATATATAAAGGGGGAGTGTCACGAGGATGGAGCCAGGCTCTACTCAGTGGCAAACCATGATAGGACAAGGGGTAATGGGTACAAACTGGAACACAAGAGGTTCCACTTAAACTTGAGAAGAAACTTCTTCTCAGTGAGGGTGACGGAACACTGGAACAGGCTGCCCAGGGAGGTTGTGGAGTCTCCTTCCCTGGAGACATTCAAAACTCGCCTGGACACATTCCTGTGTAACATTATCTAGGTGTTCCTGCTCCGGCAGGGGGATTGGACTAGATGATCTTTCGAGGTCCTTCCAATCTCTAGCATACTGTGATACTGTAATACACTGATGTTTTAGTTAAGCAGCACTTACCCTGGCCAAGGACTTTTCAGTCTCTCATGCTCTGCCAGTGAGGAGGGGCACAAGACCTGAGCCAGACTAGCCAAAGGGGTATTCCATACCACAGCATGTCATGCCCAGTAGGGCTGGAAGGGGCCCATCACTGCTCAGACATGACCTGGTCATTGGGTGGTGAGCAGCAATATTGTGCATCACTTTTGATTGTTATTTTTTAGTTACATCGCTTACTTCCCTTTTTCATTATTATTATTAATAGTATTTTATCTTATTTTAATTATTAAACTGTTCTTATCTCAACCCTTGGGTTTTAACTTGGGTTAAATCATGACACAGTTTATCCCCAGGCAAACTTTGCATAGGCACCATTTATTTTAAAGATTCCTCACTAAACTTGTAATACTTTAAAAAGAAAATCTTTTTACTATGAACTGAAAGATTAAGTAGTTTATGTACATTAAAAAACCCAATCATCCTCAGAATTTCAAATTGAAAATAAAGCACAGACAAAAAAAAACAAAACACACAAACAAAAAACAAAAACAACACACCACAAAGAAAAATCAAAATGGTCCCTATGGTCCCTTAAATTCAGATAAAGCTCGGGTTACACCATGCAGCTCAAATTAACAAATCCACACAGTTGCACTGCTCTCAGATAGCATATAGGTGATCCAAACAACTCAGAGCCTCCAGCATTGTCAAGGCAGGTCACAGCCTCTGTGGCTGCTGGAGGAGCACTTTCCACAGGCTATCTTGGCCTTCTCTCTGCCTGCAAAGCAGGTGCTGCTTATCTCTGGTGGAAGGCTCTGTCCAGAGCAATGACCTTGAAAAGTAATTTTGATCAATATCTGTTAGGGCTGAGATTAAGCAAGAGCATGTACTGGTGGAGAGGCTGCAGAAAAGATATCAGACTGGCAAAGACCATAGTTGTGTAATTTCTTTTGACTTTTACTCTTTGATATTAACTGCTAGAGCCATGCCTCCAATTTCATCTTTTTACTTCTACCTTTTCACCATTTCTACATATAACAGCAGCAACACGCAGTAATAGTCTATATATCAGTCCCTGGACCTGGCTAAAAGGATTAAAGTATAACAGGTTTATTGCACTAAGCTTGGGTTTGTATCCCAGCCAAGACACACTTAAGAAAACCAGGGAAGCAGTAATACTCCTAACTTGCAGAGACTGCTAAGCTACAACCTTAGAGAAAGAGGGGCAGAAGAGTTGCAATAATCATGATAAGCATTTCAGAAAAAAAAACCAAGAAAAACTACTGCTTTATCTTACCCGATTAAACAAAGAGGTCTGTACCTTAGGAATCTGGAGGTGATGCATATCAAAGATCAGTTATCTCCTATTTAATCAGCCTGCTTACTTGAAACAGAAGGTTAAAAACAGTGTCTTTTGGATCAAACACTAAATTCCCATTCGGATTCATGGAAAGACTTATTTCAGCTAAAGTAATTTCAAGCTTTTCAGAAAAAAGATTTAGAGCAAGAGGAAATTTTATAGCAAGTAAAACCTTTTTAAAAAGTTTTACTTCCTAAAAAAAAATAAATTAAAATTAAAAATATTTTTACAAATGCTTTGCTTGAAGTCTTCAAAGAAGAAAACAAACTAGACCAATGTTGGAGAAATATTTACCAGATATCATAGTGGCATGGGCACAGCTTCATTACTGTCACAAAAAGCTTAATTGCAATAGATTTTTACCAGCTCTATCTACATCTCGCTTCCTATGCAGATAGCAGTGTTAAACATAAAATAAAATGGCTTCTCTTCAGGAAGTGTAATTAAATAAAATGGGAATATAACTAAGGAAATGAGCCCTTTAAGATTCATTTAAGAAACAGCACACTGGTGCTGGGAATCTCCCAAGGACTGTAAATCCTGGCTGAAGAACAGGCATAGGGCTTCCAGGGAGATTGTTGGGAGTATCTTTACTTCCAAAGGAAATATTTGATTGATAAAGGCAGACAGCTGGTATATTTTAATCCAGGAAAGAAAACCATCCTCTCATTCCTAGATTTCCAAAACATGCTGGTGGTCTTACTCTCACTACTGACTGTATCTGTTGTTCTGCATTATACCTTTTATTTTATTTTTTTTTAATTCTAAATTGCTCATGCAATGTTATGATAACATTACTAGTATCGGGCAATATAAGGAGAGTGTCAAATATTAAATGTTACCTTCTCCATAAAACCAATTTCAGGGGGGAGAGGGAAGAGAAGAGTTCCTTTCAGAAATACCAAGCTGAATTAGAGCTGTTGCCACTGAGGCTGTGCCTACTTTTTAAAGAATCCATGCTATGTTCGAACAAAAGGTGCCTACCTAAGTTTTTTTATTCTTCCACTTCCTGGGGTATGAGTTAAAACCGGACATTGAGCAAAAATGCCCTGGAGGACTGCACTTTCTCCACAGATCTATTTATTTTTTCTATGCTTATAATTCATAACACTTCACCATCTATCTGCATGCCAGGGAGAGCTGTATTTTCTTACAGTTCCCACCCTGTGGAAGTACCCTGATAGTGGCTCTGAATCCCTTGAAAACACAGATTTCACGGTCATTATGGAAATCTGTTCAGTAAGATTTCTCTGGAAATATATACATATTCTGAATAGGTAGCCATGTCTCTCTATTACCAGTCAGCTTCTAAGGTTACTTTGTAGCAACTAGGAGGGTCTGATTATGACACCCATAATTATTATTGTGATTGCAAGAACCACAACAGCAACTGACTTGTCATCTCAAACAGGGGAAGGGTTTCTTACTTTGAGACACAGTTGAGTAGTCTGTATCTGTGGGTGCTCAGTGTACGCATACCGTTTCAGCTTTTCAAGAGCTGCACTGGGATAGAGAATGTAACAGCTATGACATATTTCTATCTGAATAAAACCTGGGTCAAACCAAGTGGCAGATAGGGCAATGAGTCTTTCCCCTGGCCAGGACAGGGAGGTTACAGGAGTTAACAAGCTATGGAGGTGGCATTTCAGTTTTTCATTCCAAGTAGGAGATGGTCCACAGCACAAGCTCTTCCATAATTAGCTTTTATAGCAGGGTAGGCATGTTAGACATGCCTCAAACTAGGAGAATCTGGTAACTCTGGCAAGCAAGATGCAATACTGCAAAGGATTTCTGATATTCTGGAATGAACTTGTCATTGTATTTGACTAAAAATGTTTCATCTTCCTTCCACCAGAAACTCTCCTCTGCAGGCAGAAGCAGCGAGTCTTCAGCAATACGTGGCATTAAATAGAGTCTTCGTTCCTCTGATTACACACTTGTACAAATAAAAACTCTTTTTCTAGGAACTGGAAACAAAGGGTTTTATCCTAAACCCACAAATCATTTAAGATTTCAAATTAACAAAAGAAAATGTTGAAAGGTTCTAGACACATAGTTGATGTCAATAGCTAAAAAGATTGCAAGATATGCAAGCTTCAAATCTAAGCAGCTTAAAAGGACAAAACCACTCTCCAGCCTTCTCAGGTTTTCAACATCTGACAAAAATCCTCTCCCAAAAATGACCAGCAAGAGTCAGATGGGCTGTATGCCATTCTCCCTCTTTGGTACCCCTGGTCACTCTTGACCCAGCAATGCAAAGTGAGAGGTGGATCAGACCCCAGATGGAAACTCACAGGGACACAGAAGGATCATAACCCTTGTACACTCCTTAGGGGAACCTCCATCTAGCAGTAAAACAGCATCTAGCAGTAAAAAACCTCTCCTCCCCAGCCCCCGACTTCTTTATAAAAACATACATATAACATCAATGTAACAGTCACTGGAATAGTGCAAAACAAATAATTTTCTGCTCTCTATATAGGCTGCTCTTAAGCTCAAAGCTGTGCAACCAAAGTTTCAGACTTCGATTTGGAGTTTAAATACTGCACTGGGGAGAGCATGCAACATGGTTGTTCCCTTGGGCTCCATTTCAATTCTTTGGGAGAAGATCTACCAAAATCTGCTGTAGGGCTGTAATTAGGCCAACCCATTTACAGAGTTGCCTACCCAAAACACCACCACCGCCACTACCACAAATCCATCTGATTCTGTCTGGGCAAGTCATAGTTACTGGAAACCAATGCCTGCTTAAAACAGTTTTTGCTTTATCATAAACTTTAACACAGGAAAAGAATATTCAGCACATCACTCAAGAAGTGTGGTGAAATACCATTACTCAAAAATACAGAGCAGCTCTGAATGACAGGGCACGATTACATCCTTCCAGACAAGAACACAGAGAAAAGGGACTTGAGAAAAAAAACACTTCTCACAGGAAGACCATCCCAGAAGCCTCCAGAGGATTCACTAACAGAGCTGGTTCAAAGGACTGTAACAGCACAGGCAGAAGCTTTATAGGGTGGGAGACAGCTACAGCCAGGAAAAGGCTAAGAGTAAACCAATGGACTCACAATAATGTATGGCTGGATTGAGTAAGGAGGATCCCATCCAGTGTTTTTGCTTGTTACTCATTTATCCTGCACCTTTCAGCATAGACCAGGCCCGCAAGTTAAGCATTACTGAGCTGATCAGAGACAGGCACATCCAGGAGCGAGTAACATAATGACAGAAGTGAACACTGGCTAGTGTAGCTCCTACAGGACTGGGCTCTGCTGGGGCAGAAGCAGAACCAGCAGCTCATACCCTCCACATGCCCGTGGCCATACAGCTTTAAGTGAACTCAAGGGGCCTTGGAGGCAGCTCCGCTGCAAGCTGCTGGGAGAGCCATAACAGAGCAGGGCAATGCTCAGACATTACACTTTTTCTAACTCCCTCCTCCCAAATTACCACCTACAGCCCACGGCAGCAGGGCTCCTACAAGGAGTAGGTGTAGGGGCAGTGGTGGGTGGGTGAGGAAGACAAACCCCCCTCTCCATACCAACCTTTTCAGAAGGGAAAAGGCATGCTTCTTAAATCTGTTCTGCTTCTGAAAGGGTCACAAAGGATGATCCACTTGACATAATAAAGTCTCATTTTCAAAAATTTATGTGAAGCTGTTCTTCAAGAGTGTTTCTTGGTGCAACTCGGTTGTTAAGCAATAGCAAGAGATATTTTCTCTGATTAAGAATGGATTTATCTTCTAGAAATATCTTTACACCTGACTAAAAGATAAAAAAAATGAAACAATTGGTCAGTTTTCAAAGAAAGTGTGCTCCAAGTAATAAAAATTTCTGACCAAATAAAGTCCTTATTTGTTTCCCACTTCAAAAATGAGGCTATCCATTTGGAGAGTTTAGAGGAAAACAACAGCTTTTCTTGCATACATAAAAAAGTTCAGAGATACATCTCAAATATGAGCAAAAGATGAATCTATTTTTCACAAAGGGAGGTATATATTAAATATACCATCAAACAGTTTCAGTTTTATTATTTAGTAATGCAAGAAGAAAGGCCTACGCTACTGTGTAGGAGTAAATATTTCAATTAAACTCCACTGGGATGTGTCGAAACACTTCCAAAACACATTTGTATTTTAATAATGGATAAGTGATATATCAATTATTATGTGCCAATAATCCAATTAAAAATACACTCTGAATAAACAATCTGGCCCAACTCCAAATCCACAGACTATTTAAACAAGCTAATGGAAACATTAGGTTTCAGGCTGCACATTTTGTTTTCTAATTATGGTAATATTTGGCTGACATCAAACCAGTTTAGGCATAAAAGCCAAACAATTAAAAAGGTCATAGAAGTTCAGCATTTCACTCACGCAAATTGAGCTACCCAGTATAAAACAAATCCAAACGTCCAACAAGACTGAGTTACTATACATGTACTTAATAACACTGAGACCTGTACCTGACCTGTGACTTCATTCACATCTTACAACTGTCTATAATAAAACCTAAAAACCAGAAATTATGTATCAAGCTTAGAGGAGTTACGTATAGATGGTAGATGAAGACCTAAACCATCTTTTTCCCCTCAAAAGTTGACAGGGGCTTATTGCCCATCCTTTGTAACAGGCTGAATACCAAAGCATTCACAGTTGGAATCAATTTTGGATGCCCCAACATGATTGTAATCTCTTCTGCGTCCACAGGGGCAAAGATTCATAGTGCCTAAATATGAGGCTGCAAGGGACATGAAAGATGGAGACTTGACAGAAATCAGACCACAAGTGTTTGCCCGCTAGGGGTGAGGAGGCAAGTGTCTGTGCGCAGCAGCAGGCAGAAAGCACCCAGGCATGAGTCACCCCTGCAGAGTGCCAGCTAAGGCCAAGCTTCTACTCAGGGACCCCCAGGTTTCCAGGCCTGGATTCAGCTTACCAGTGGCTGCATTCAAAATAAAGGTTACTGTGTGATGGCCAAGAACGTAAGTTACTAAGAGGAAAAAGCAGAAAGCTGGGGGGGGGAACAAACAAAAAAACCAAACCCAAACAAAAGAGGAAGAAAAAGCAACAATTACTAAGTCCTGAAGCCTGACAACTTATTTAGTTTGCAACTTCACACAGACTGACGCCATGCAATGCATGGGGGCAAGCCTGTGTTCTGTTGCTGTGGTGAGAGGCTTCAGGGAAATACAGAAGAGCAGCTGGCCCAGCAGGTAACAAAAACTACCGCAAGGAATAACTATAGGCCAAATTGAGTAATCTTGCTCATACTGGTGCAAGTTTTTAACATAAAAGCATTAATATATTGTATCCAAAGGACAAATTTTCAAATCTTTACTCACTAAACAGAATTATCCCAGACACAGGAATTCAAATTTTAAAAGGATTTTGCTTCTCAATGTATGCTGATTCCTCTCACTGCCATTTTTCCTCTCTGCTCCATGGGCGTACTTTAGCCAACAAGAGGATAGCTATTCCTATGTTCCTAAGTGACTCTATTAAGAAGAGGCCAGTCCAGTGGAAGAAACATCACTGATGTGAGCAACGTCAAAAGCAGAGTGGACCACTGCTTCAGAAGGAAAAGGGTTTTCATGCAGGCAAGTCCCAAAAAGAAGAGTAAGGAGCAATTAGAAAGCATTCATAAACTCTCTTGGATATCTGCAGTTTGGACTGTTGAAGCACATTGGAAAAGCCAAAGAAAGGGACAAGTTAAAAAAACAAAAACAAACAAACAAGCAAAAAACAACAAAAACAACAACCACAAAAAAAGGCAACAACAAAAAAAAAACAAACCTCACCTTTCTGGGGCAAGAAGATACATTATCCAGCTCCAGCAAATCTTGCTTAAAAAGAAGTTATTATCGCCTGCAATCTCAGTAAGGAGTCATGCATGATGTGTAAGAATACAGCACATCATTGCATCCGGAAGAGTTGAATGCTTTTCATCCCCATTGCTTTTGTTTTCCTTTAATTATAACCAGATTGGGTTGGTTTGTTTTTTGTTTGTTTGTTTTAACTGTGGCTTGGAAATCTAAGAAAATTGCTAACTGTGCCCATCACAGTGATGAGAGGTCAAGCCTCAGCATGGCATAATTAGGCACAACATGATAGATCACATTTCATGGAAAATTACTCTCATTTACACCAGCCACAGCAATAGGTCAGAAATAGATCAAAGTTCTCTGGGACGTTCGAGTTAGAACAGATCATGATTTAGCTACAAATATGCACAAAATGCAAGATTCTGCTGGACAGCAAACAAGTCCAGGGTGTTAAGACCTTGGGACCATTTTCTTGGGACATTTTTCTTCTTCATGCCAACAGAAACCCAACACAACCCACAAGCAAAAAACCACACCAACAAACCCAATCCATACAAACACCCTCCCAAGAAACCTACATATATCCTATGTATTGCAGCAACCTTAATGGCAAGCATTTTGCACATATTCTCTTCCCCTTTGAGAACAAAACAAAAAAGACATTTCAAACACAGTTTACATAAAAAATAAAAATCTACCTAAAGAGAATAACAACACATTTAATTTCAAGGTTTTCAGGCAGGCAAAAGGACCCTATGTTTTGCCCAACTCCTCAAAAATGCTTTCAGTTTTTCAACCAGATTAATTCACTTACACAAGATAACTCTTGTGCTTTTAAAATTATTGTACTTCGAAAGACAGCTGTAACACAGAAAATTTAGATGAAAATATATTCCTTCTTACTCCCATTGCAAGAGATAACATTGCCTTTGTGTTTACATGCTAAATATAATCTCTCTTTAAAAATATATACACAATAGCAGATCCTGCATGAATTATCAAACTAAATTAACCAAAGAAGACTGAAAAATACAAACAACATTAGCTTTAATAGAATGTAAGCCATGTTCACTTGCAATTTATTTAATGGTCTCTGCTTTAATAGTCCTTGAAACGTACTTTCTCTCTACAACATTAGGAGTGAATTAACATTTGTTTACACTGCTGAAAGACTTATGTATTGTTTTCATTTTTGAACACCTGGATCTTTTCATGGGACCTAAAGTCTATATGACCCACAAAGGTGGGTTATACAGGATATTTAATAGAAGGCCAGTGTAAGTAAACATTAAGTATTTGAAGATTTGATGAATCTGAAAACTTCTACATTACCAGAATTCCACAAATACACATCTTTTTCAGTTGCAGAACCACAACAGAGAAGATCCCAGGAGATGACCAAAGACCCCACAGTATGAAGCTTTGCCCAGAGATGCAACAAAGTGGCAAGCCCTTCAGGTGTCTTGGTTAATAACTGTGATTTAAAGTCCCATTTTCACTATTCTCCTATCCTGGCAGAAGAATGCAAACCTTTTTCTCCCCTGAAGTTTTTCAGTTAACATGGAAACATTCAAAATAATGAAAGTTTCAAAACTGGAAAAAAAAAAAACCCACAAAAAAATCACCAAAAAAAAAAAAACAAAACAAAGAACAAACAAACAAAAAACAACAAGCTTTGAAATCTCACCTCAATCCATGCCTCTGACATGACATGCAGTAAATAATCGTGAGCTGACTTCTACTTTGATCAGGGACTATCAAAGGGATCCTGTGGAGTTAAGCTTATAAGTCCCACTAAAATTTAATAGTTTGGAGATTTTAAATGTCTTAGACTCAATCACAGCATGAATTTTTACTTTTTGCCTGTCAGAAGACTTGAGCTACTTTCTAGTGCTTCAGAAAACAAAGACAAGTGACATCTAAACATCATGTGCCACCATTCAATCTCTCAATAATGACTTAATAAACCCATTGTAGCTAAAGCCAGATGAGTAAGTCAATGGTAATTATTTCAAATTAATTACTTCTTTTAAAAACAACAGCAAAAGGAAATTTAAACATCTCTTTAGTAACTACTAATACTTTTAGCTTGTAACTCACCAAGTAGTCAATTTTACTTTTGCTGGTATTTGTGCCAGCTAATTAAAGCAATACCCAATGCATTTCCCAACTAGATGAATTACAGACCTTAAGTTTGAAAGTAAGGTTTGATAAAAATTGTACTCAAGAAAATTCTGAGCAATATATTCTGATGCAAAAAAAAAAAAAAAATAAAAAATGACAATAATAAAAAAAAACGCAACACACACACCAATAAAAAGAAAAGAAAAACAACCCACAACACCAAAACTCCAGAAGCATCATAAGCTTTAGAACAGGATCTTTTTTGATTTTTTTTCTTTTTGTAATACATTGTTATCTTATCTGCTCATCAAATCCCACATATATAGAAGCTTCTGAGAAAATAAGCACTTTACTGGCAATGAAAAAGCTAGAAATTTCCCTTAGGCCTTACTGATTTTTTATTTTTCAATCTATCTTCACTTCTTAATGCTTGTTTATAGCAGTTTAAGGTCAAGCCAGAAAGACAAAGTCACAACTGCTGAAGTTCACCTACTGCCAGCCCTATGAAACAGCTAATGTTGAACCTGTTCCTGCTCACCTGCAACATACCACTCAAGGCACCAGCGTACTGACGGGTACTGCCAACACAAGCTGAGTATCATAACAGAAATACTTTCCATGCTCCACCGTCTTGAACCCCAAGATCTCAGCTTGAGAGTGGTATAATTTCTGGCTGTACCTCCCTCCACCCATGATGAATTGGGAAGCCAGGGCCAGTGCACTGCTGACCAAGTACGTCTCTTTCATCGCCATCTCCTCACTCTCTGCTCATGTATTACTCCTGCTGAAGCTTAAGTCTGCCTCTTGCAAACAACAGCTGCCTCCACCCCTGCATGACAGCTTTCCCTGATTCCTCTCCTCATGTCCCTCCCTCCCCAAGGACTGCTGCTGTCGAGAGAGGACTTTCCCTTTAACAAGCCACACAGGTAAAGGGATTAAGTGATAAAGAATAACTGAATTGACAGTCTAATTTTACACTTTACATTTTGCATGCTTTCACTGTCTGCTGTTTCTGTTGTTAGTAAAAGGTTTAATACACTTTTCATAGCACTTAATACTGTGGAACTAAGCAGGCTTTATAACTAGAGGTCTGGGACTTGCCTGACTGATTAATATCCAAGGCAGCACTGTAGGTTGCTACTTTTGCAACCTCACGGTTTCTCATAGCAACGTACATACACCACTTCGGGAGCTTTGATCTGGAGCCAAGCAAGCTGTTAACCTGCCCCATACTCCAGTACCTGCTCTTCTCCTTATTTTTGAGATCTCTCACCTATCGCTGCCTTCCACCACTTCCTGGCTAAGGTATTTCAGACCTTAGAGGCATACCTCATCCTCCAAATCCCACCAGGTAGTGCACAGAGGAGCCTTTGCCTTCACTGCACCCATGGACTGTGGCCAGACACTTCCCGCACCCCACTCCAAACCCTTCTTGCTGCCAACTGCTGTTGACACCCCAGCAGTTTTTCAGGTGTTGTGTTGTAGTAACTGTTATTGCCCGCACTAGCCTTCAGAGCAGACCAGGGATGAACAGCAGCTGCACTGAGCCATCATGAGCTCAGAGTGACATATCTAGGGACTGATAACTCAGCCTCTCAGGATAGCACGTATTTGCTGCATGCAAAAGATGAGAACGCTACTCTCCAAAATGCAGGACTTGCTTTTCAATAGATCTCTGCAGTGCCCAAAGCACCTGTATTTTCCTGTCACTGAATGTGATCAAGCTAAGTCTGGAGTAAAATATGGTTTACTAAGCCACTAAATTGATAGAGCTTCATATTCCTCTGTGACAGATGTTACAAATATGCAGATAGACAGCCCTTATTGATCCAAACGGTTTGCAGAAACTCCATTTGAAAGCATACGTTTCTCTGCCTGACGTTTTGACATGAATGACAAGACAAAGATAGGAATGTAAATGTGCAGTAGAAAACTGTTGTGTTGTAAAACCACATTCCTCCTGTCAAAGAGTCGAGTAAACGCTGGGCAATCATAGCCCAGAAGACACAAGCGAGCCAATCTACAGAGACACAACAGGAAGGGAAATCAAACAGCACGGACTTAAAACTGCAACTCGCAGCCCCATCTGCACTGTTTGTTCTCTCGATGTGCCAGGATCAGTCTGAGCCATGTTTCCCCATTTAGCATGATTTGGATTTTAGGAAACCTTTACGTAAATAATGACAGTAGCATCCAGCAACCCTGCCCACGGTTCATACCCCAGTGTATTCTCACTCTGATACGGCACATTCCCCATGTTATTCCCAAACCTCACCGAGTCTTCCTGAGGAGCAGTTCCCACCTTGCCTGAACCATAAGCACTCATCTCCAGAGACCTCTGCCTCTCCCAGCTCTCTGGGATTGCCTCACATCCCCTTCCCCAGCAGCTCCCCCTCCCACTGCTGCTCTGAGGTTCTCCACCACCACTGTAGCAGGCCCAAGCTCTCCAGGAAGCTCACAGCAAATGCCTCATTCCACACACGCTTTGCCATCATCTCAGGTTCCCCATGGTGTGCATCTGACCATGTCTATTGCCCTGTTAGTGGCTGCTATACCAGAAGTTGAAAGCTTTCACAACCAAAGCACCCTCCACAAAATTGGTTCTCAGCATAATTCAAGCTGGCTTTACAATCAAGAAGAATATTGCAATGTATTTTCCGGGCCAGTTCTTAAACAGCAGCTGAAATTTAGGAACTACTTACTTTCAACAGCTTGCAAATACTATACTTCCCTACACCCAAGGCTTCTCAGGAGAGTTTTTCCAGTTAGACATGATCCACCCAAAAGCAGCAACAGTATAGCCAACACTGGAAAGCAGTACCTTGATGGATAGACAAACACAGCATACATTGCTCTCCTCCACCTAGAGCAGGACACACCCATCCTTTTTGCTGGGGTTTACCAGCAGGAATCAGGGCTGAGCTCAGCCAGCTGGGATCCTTGCTAATGTAACCAAGATGGAAAAGGGTCTGTCACTGCAGAATAAGATTTTTACCTATTTTATCTCTGATTTATTCATTGGTGAAAACTATGTCTCAGGATGAAAAACTAGTTCCCAAGCCTAATATCATCCCCATTTCCCTGTGTTGCTACTGTGAATACTGATCGCTGTGGGATACGACACCATTTCATGAGCCCTGGGCACTGTGAGTCTAGGTTCCAAACAGCACTACCAAATGCTTGAGTTACGTCTTTCAGATCTTTTACTAGTAAGTATACCCAGTTGAGCAGATTAAAATGATGCTTTCTGTATAAAACAAGGAAACATTTCCAGTGTCTGCTTAGATTTATTTGGAAATATGCATTTCAGCACTTTGGTGGGCTGGAATATTTTGCTTCTGTAAGTATTTAATTTGATGGGATTGATCCAATATAAATCATATAGAAGGTACATTAAACAGAAGTCAAGGCTTTTCTGCTGATATATAGAAAAAATTGCTATAAATCTGGGATCTCTCTTCTTCACAGTTCAGTGTCACAATTGCATGCTTTCTTGTTCTTTTAGCTGCAGTTCTCACCTGAAGTGCTGGGCTCCTTCGTGCTATACTTAATTGCTTTAAATATAATTCCATCAGAAAACAAATAAATACATTTTACAAGAAAGAAACAAACTAAGGAAAATCTTTAGATACAGAAAATCTCAAAGATATTTCCTTTAATGAGCGACTTTAGACTCAGAGTCTAAAAGCAGCCTGATAATTAACTAAAGCTGTTTTAAAGCCTCAGGTGCCATATCCCTCCACATACAGCTTCAGTTATGACATTATAACAAAGCAATAATAAAAAAGGCATTCTTTATCTTGAAAACAACCTGAGGGCATGTTGAGCTTCGATTTGTGGTTTCCCACCTAGAAACTTTTCAGATAATTTCTACAGTATAGTCAGTATAATACATTCAGAAATCATTTTCCATCCCAGTCATCCAAGCCATTGAAACTTCAGCAAGATGTACAAACATCTTTCTTTTAGTTTCAAGTTTTTTCCCTACCCTGCTACTTTCCATGTCTGTGTTTATCTGTTTGTGAGGATTCATTTCCCCCCTTTACGTTATATGGAAAACAAACCAGATAAAAGCCTTGATGCCCTCAAAACTACAGAATTTTATAACTGTAATAAAAGAATTAAACAGCCACTGAGAAATAAGACATCTTCCAATGAGATTTACAAAAAAGGGATTTTTTTTTTTTTTTAAAAAGGCAAAATAAGTTTGTTACGGTGGTGCTCCATTACAAGACATGAAATTAATACCAGCACTGATTTCTAAGCAAGCCGATTTCAGTTTAAGTAGGGAAAAAAAAATTTAAGTAGTACCCTGTAAGTGTACACTTAAAATAAAAAAAATAAAGAAGTCCTTCTCATCAGCCTGACAGTAAACTTAAGAGAAAATAAAACTCAGTAAGAAACTAAAGCCTTACACATCACTTGCTTCTGTTATCAGTTAAATTACAAGCTTGGAGAGAACAAGTTTCTGCACTGCTTTCCTCCAACACAAGCGGTAGCAAAGCAGCATCCTTATCCAGGAATCCAGAGACATATACAACTGATACTGCTAAACCATAACTCTTATCCAGACCAAAAAAAGTTAGAGGTTTATGGGTAGCTGAGTGAGACTGATTTTTCACAGCTGCAGTCCTAAAGAGCTATTAGGAGTGTCATCTAGCAAGCAGCCTAAAGCTGGTTTAGGTTCAAATCACTGATTGAAGCCCATTTTCCCCAGCTGAGAATCAAGCCAAAAAATTGGCATCATCAAACAAATAATTCCAACTCTTAAATAATATAACAACTGTTTCTTGTAGAACAAATGCTTTTTTTATTTGTTTCTAAAAATTAAGAAAAATAACAATTAACTGAGGCCACTGCTTGTATGATGGAATCTAGGCTTCCAATAGAAGTAATACAGCTTTGCTAGACATATGAGTTGTATCCGCACTTTTCTCCCTCCCCCTTCACCTCATGTTCATTTTACCTTTAATTTTGCTTCTCTTAAGAGTTTTCTTCTAACTTTCTCATTGGCTGCCAAAGGATGTGGATTCTTTGGGTAATTTCCAACAGGTCCCTCAAATGTGTTGTGGTTAGATCTGTCACTCTCTAGCTGCCCACAACATACATTCAAGTCAGTAAAGCAGAACATAATAAATTAAAAAGGTCTGAGCACTGTGGTTGCTGTACTAGCCCAGTAACATGATCTCCTTTCAAAGGAATGCTCCACTTGCCACCAAGCTAACAGCTTTAACCTTTCTTAGAGGAGAGATATACCTAAAACTGAACAGATTTTAAGAAGAAATTTGTTCTCTAAGCTATTTCAGCATACAGTTTAAACTGAAATCCATATTAAGTCCTCAGAACAGTAATAAATATTCCTTTTTTGAGGTAATTTTTGAGACTCAAAACATTTTCCTTTACAGAGCTATCACTGAATATATGTTCATGGGAAGCAGTGCTCTCAAGCCCAGTATTAAAAGCCAAATCTTCACCTACTTAAACTTAGTATGCTTGACCCTTTCACTAGAGGGATGCTGATTTACAGAGGTGAGAACCCAGATTTAAGTGTTTTATTCTATGAGCAGACTAAGAGAAAGTGAGAGATTGAAAGTTTTGCTGAAACTTCATCTACAGTGTAGCAATTTATCAAAGCAAGGCAGATATTGGGAATTTCACTTTGCAGGACAAGTATTGCACACATGTTGTTGTAACTCAGCATAAAAATGTTCTATCAAGTTTCAACTCTGAAATTAAAAAGCACAATTACTCTTTTTCCATTGCAATAGAAAAACATGACATACTAAGAAGTAAGAGCAATGCATTCTTCAGATTGCAAGCAGATTGCCCATGGATTGCAAGCAAATAGAAGAAACAGAGTCACATTTTTGTATGAAAATAAAGTCATTTCTAAACTAACGGAACAATAGAACAAGATGCACTACAAGTGCTGTGCCACAGATGTTATTCGCGAAAGTTCATCAGCAAAAGAGCACAATAGAAGGAAGGTATAGGCACTCAATTTCTATTTCATGTACAACCACCTTTGCAGTGTAAACATCCTGGAGGAACTGGAATATTTGGGATCATATATTATTCCTTTTTTTCAACACACTCAGGGGAAATTCCACTTAAAAATCAAGGACGCAGTTTGGTCTTCAAAGTTTTTGGGAATTTCTGCAAGTTTTTTTCTACATCAATTTGCCTGATATTACAAGTGAAGGGTCAAACCTGCAGGTGGTGTAAATCAGCACAGCTCTGTGAGGGCTTTGAACTTATGCTCATTTACATCACATGGAAGTTATATTTCTCACCTCTTCTGTGAGTAACTGCGCATGTATATATATATATATGCATGAGTGTGTGGTGAATACATATTATATAGAAAGTGAATGCTTTGATGTGTCAACTTGAAGATATAAATATAAAACAGGAGACAGAATATGGAAATGATACATTCTGCATTTACTTTCAAAACTGAAAGTTACGGGGAAAGAAATACTGTTTATGTTCAAGGAGAACCTGGTGATTTGCTTAAATAATCTAAAACCAAACCACCGTCACATGAAAGATTGAATAGCTTCCTGTCATGGTTGACAAGCTCAAGCTATGACTTGCTAACTTTTATATAAACAATTACTAGACAGTGACAGATCCATTGTAGATGCCTTACTTCTACTGTAGAGACCCTGGTGCAGCAAAGCACTCAAGACAGTTAACCTTAAGCAACTGAATTGCCCCAGAGAGCTTAGTGAGCTCACTCACTTGCTTGAAACTAGTCCTATATTTAATTTGAGATGTGCCTTTTAACTCAGTCATTAAATAGCAACGCACTTCAACCTATGCATAAAGCAGCTGCTTTCTTATAGGTCTTACACACATGCTTAAATACGTTTCTGAAAGAAGTCTGTGTGGTTTGATTTTTCAAGATCCTGATTGTCTTAGATGTAATTCTGCAGAGGATTCAAACAGGTGAGTCATATTCTATTCATTAGAATCAGTGAGATCCAACATTGTTTAGAAGTTAAATCCTACTTCCAAACTCTACAGCATACAGCAAGACTAAGCCAAAAGAACAATGAATATGGAGAATGCTAATCCCCAAAATACACTGTATTCACAGTTTATTCTACAAATGCAGTTGTTTATTCAGTATCATGGTTTAGACTATTATAATAAAAAATTTAAGATGGTTTATGAAATCAGTGATGCCTCAGTAAAGGAGGGTTTCAGTTCCCTATTCTGATCTGTGCTGCAGCAAATAAATAGCATGCTTTGCGGGGAAATGGCAAAGGAACTCGGACAGCCTCTGACAAGCTTGTTCCTTACAATGCTGCTGCAGAACCAGCAGCAGTGGCTATGCTACTATGCACCAGCAGGTCACTATTGTGCTTCACCATCCAGGAGGACATGGCTGTGTGATTGCCTCATGCTGCTGAGGTGGCCAAGCCTGCTACTCACCAACCTGCTCTGGATGATGCTCAGGACGAGGGTTGATGGCCAGCTCACTTTGGTACTGCTGGGGAGGAATACCCACTCCAGCCAAGCCCTAGCTTGCAGATTGCACCCCCATAGCTACACAAGCATCTCCTTGCACCTCATCTGGAGCATGTTCATCTGCATCTGCTAAAATCTTAAACAATAATAGAAATGAGGGATTTTTCCAATACAAATAGTTGCTTCTAATAGTGTTTACAGCTACCTAGGTGTGTGGTTTTTCTGTTTTGTTGTTTTTTTTTCTGAAGCTATTTCTGCCATAACTAATTAGTGTATTTATGGAAAGCGAGGAAAAAATCAGTGGCAGAAATGTCTATTTTTTCCTTTGGCCATAGGTTTGTTAAGATTGTGATAACTATGATGAAAGAAGAAAGAAAAAAAATCCCAAGCTTGTGTGGGCCAAGTCTCTAAATAGGATAAATCTAGGCAGCTGACTGCAGTATTATTCATTTTTAATTAGTTTGAAGCTAATAGTATAATTTGTGCTAAACTGCAAAATCGACTGTCTTCACGAGGAACCAGCTTGACAACAAAGACAAATTAATCCCTGCAAAAATACTCTTTCTCTAAATTCACCATCAATATTCCTCATTTGAAAAGTGGTATGCTGAGTATGTGCTTCCATTAGGCTGGTTTTGAATCACGCATTCACTTTTCTTCCCTATCACTTAAACTAGAAATGTAAGAATTTGAGGGCGTTTATCATCTCATAAATGTACCTGTTGTGTAATTATGCAAATCAGATTAGAAGCAGTCAATGGAATGTTTATTTGTCAAAAAATCTGACCCAGATTTCCTGCTGACTTTCTTGGGATGTGAATAGATTTTACCTCTGTTCAAACATAATTTAATGTAGGCATTGATTTTGCTGCACTGAGATCTACAGCCCTTTGCACAAATAGCAGTGTTCTAATAAAGTGAAGAAATCCAGCTACAAAGGGAAATTATAACCCAGCTATATGGATATGTTTGAGAAGACACTAAATTGTCACAATTCTGAAAGATAGTGATTGTACATTAACAACAGTGGGCAGGGCATTGGGTATCAGTCTTCTTGGGCATTTGAACTACTATGTGGAAAGGAAACAATGTGGTTTGGTTTTGATTTTTTGTCATATGAAATTGCTCCTTCTCCTTTGCAGGAGACATTAAATTCACTGTAAGTATTGCTCTACCTTTGTCCTCTGATTGTGTTTCATAGACAAAAAAAAAAACAACAAAACAACCCTCAAACATTTTATAGCCATTTCTACTAAGATTATAGACATGGCCATTAAAATGTTTATCTTTACAAAAATCAATGGAAAAAAAGCAAAGCTGTGCTTATAGTCATGACCTTAGCCTTGTCATTCAGGAATATGACTTTAACAAAAAGCATTGCATCCATTATGCAGCAAATTCCTTGAAATCTTAAAGAAAGAGATGGCACCAGAGGGCAGTCACTGCAGTGCCATTATCTCCTGTTCTTCCTTGGCTCACTCCTTTCAAATATTGGTTCCTCCCCATTTGCGGTCGTGTACACAAGACGCAAAAAAGAGCTGATCAGTTTTTTCTTAAAAACTTTCTCCTTAAAGTAAAACCTGTTATTAAAGCATTTATATATATATATATATGTCATATATATAATATATGTAATATACATTATATATATAACAAAACACAGAAGGCTAAATAAAAAGAGCCACACAGCACAGCAGACATGTAAAATCACAATTAAACAATCCTGTACTTAAACTTAGAAACTGTGTGGAAATTTAAATCCCTTGCTAAATGGGAGAATTTCTCTTACTTTTTTCCTTTTCTTTTCCCCGTTTCTTGGTTTATAATTCACATTTAAAACTTTTGTTACTGCTACACCAATACCAGCTCTTACATTCTCCAAGTGAATTGCCTTGTAAAATTGACTGTAAAATAGGGTTCTGCGGAAAGGAGAGATCTGAGCATAGACAGCTCTTCTAGCAAGAAACAGATACATATTTTTCTTTAAAAAAAAAAAACCCCACAAACAAACAAAACCAAACCCACAGAAAAACAGTAAGAGAATAAATGTTGAAATCCACGAGAAAAAAAAACCAACGTATGGCCCTCAGTCCCAGTAACTGGTCTTCTTTGGCACTTGAGAACGATCACAAGTAGTTTGCCTTTTTATTCATATAGAACAAAATTTACAAAGTCATTCATACATTTTTGTTTTTGTTTTTTTTTTTTGTTTTTTACTTACTTCGAAAATTGGGAATATTCAAAATACACTTTTACCCCACTTCATTCTTTCATTATTTACAGGTATATACAAGAAAAATGTGAGAGTTTGTTTTGTTTTTGTTTTTGTTTTTTTTTTCATTTCTTTTAAATTTTGTATTAAAAAGCTCTGCTGGTTGTTTTATTGTTAGTTTTCGTCATATGGATGTTCCATGCGAGGGCTCCATTGCTTCTGGAATGACTCCCCCTGGCACAGACTGAAATGACATTGGGATCGGGGTTTTCACAGGACTCTGACGAAATAGTCCTCCATTTGGTGACCTGTGTTTACACTGTATGGAGGGCATGGTGGCTGAGCTGCTCAGGGGCAGCGGCAGGTTGCTGCCTGAGGCAGCTGTGAGTGTCCTGCTGGCACCATGAGTTGTCTGTTCTGGTAAAAAGGTAGTGACAGAAAGTTGTGTGTTCTGGTATTCACGTACTGGCTCCAGGGTCTGAGCTGGCTGCATGCCACCAATCTCCAAGGCTGAAATTTCAATGGATGCTGGAGAGATTTGCTTGTGGGCTATGTCTTCATCAATTAAACTGTTCATGCGTCTATGGACCTGCTCCAGGTTCATTTCTTTGTCCTAGTGAGAAAGAAACCAGAACAATCAGTCCAAACACAATCTCCAGTCATGCCCGGCCCTCTTCTTCCTCTGTGGGACAGGAGTTGCCCTTCACTCATTACATCATTTCAGTTTCATCTCTGCATATGCAAAATCTCAAGGTCTGCCCAACATCTCCAGCTGAGAAACACACAGAAGAAAACACCCGCTCAATCTCAGCCTGCAAAAGCCCTGATGTTGTCAGACCTACCATCCTTGGAAGTAAACTGATGGCTCTGGTTCAGCTAACAGGAGCTTGCACCAGGGACCAGCACATCCCACAAGCCCTTAGCTCACATTGCACAAGCCCGGCAAAAAAGCATATGGCAGACAAACAAGTGAGTTGGGACTCCAAATTCCAGTGAGCAGCTCACCAATTACCACTCACAGCTTACCACTGTCTTATCTACTTGCAGTATGTTTTCTAAGGAACATGTCAGTAAAACACCATACGCAGCCTAGGTGACTTCAGGGTGATTGGCTTCATGTGCCAAAATCTAGTGGTTGTGGTGATAAAGTCTCCCTTCCCAGCAGGAAGCCCTGGGTCACCTGTGTGGCACAGATTACAAAACACTGAAACAGCACTGAGGGAGACCTGGGGAGGGGACGACTCATTTCTGTTTTGAATAGTTGTGTGACCAACTATAAACTGGCTGCCACCTTGACAAGTCATCTGGTAAAAGCTTGTCTCTGGTCAGAGCTTGGGAAAGTAACACTGATCCTTAGCAAATGCAGCAGCACCTTCTAAGAATGCATTGCTTAAGGCTCCCGGGGCAGTCTCTTGAACAGACTTTCAGGACCACTTACTCAAAATGTTTTAACTTCCATGAGGAAATACAGCAAAAGAAGTCATCTTTAAAACCTAAAGTAGAAAAGACCTACAATGGGCTGTTTATCACCTCAGTGCGGCATTCAGGATGCTCAAATCGGAAAGCAACAAAACTGGCAGGGTAATGCCAACCACCTGCGATGCTGTATGATTGAATTTTAATAGCTAGCATTGTATTGCCAATAAAAAGATATTATATTGCATCATTTCTCTATATTTCATAAACCACAGCTATGATCTGCAGTTGTAGTTATTTGATGCAAGTATAACATACAACAGAATAGCAGCAAAGCATTTATAAAAGCTCAACAATCCTGGAAAAGAAGAAATTCTCGGACAGAAGCCTGTAATTACACTAGGCAGCCAGCAAGATTCCAGCCTAAGTAGTAGGACTACCTGAAACTTTTGTGCGGCAGTAATCCCTGACTGTCCTCAGATCAAGATGTGCTTAAATGTTTGTTAAATCCAACACCAACAGTCTTACAGATGCTCTTACTCATACCACAGACTAGGTTCTGGGAACAGAGAAGTATAAGGTTCCACTTCCTCCTACTCCTCATGATCTTTTGTCAGTTGTTTTCAGGTGGAGCACAGAGAATTGTAGTATTATTTCAGTGGTCTCCACTAAAATGCAAACCTGTAAATTGACAAGTCAGCTCCAAAGCCCTTGATTCCAGGCAATGTCAACTACAGATTTGATTCTAAACTTGTAATTTAACACCATGTCTACATTACTCAAGAACTGTTGGGTTTGCTGATCTGTGCATGGATTTGGAAATGAACTAGTGTTACATGATAATGAGCCCAAAACTGTGTCCTTAGCTTAGGCTAAATCCGCATTGATTTCAACTGGAGTATAACTGTTCCACAATTACAGGGCTGAGCTGCACACTGCATCTCCTTTGCTAATAGTAGAAAATGAATTCCTATTTCATATACACCACAAATCCACCCAAATCGCAAGGAAGTTCACAGAAACCTGGGGGATATCATCTCCCTCACCAAAGGGAAAAACCCTATTTTTCAAAAAAACACTGTTGTTGGGGTTTTTTTTTAAGCAAATAACCAGATCATTTTTAGTTAGAGAAAATCAATCAACAATAAATTAAAAAAAATTACTTTTGTGGCAGAAAGGGACCACACAATACTTTAGCAGATAACCCCTGTAGCTGTGGTAATTTCTTCTTGCCAACAGCTGTACCTGACTTCTCAGGCTCTTTATTCAAGTAAGTCAGACAATGCACCAAACAGATGATAACACAGAAGCTTTTTCATAAACTCTGTGGCTAAGTAAATGAAGGATTTGTGGTACAATGGCCAGAGGACTACATGGATTTAATTCATAATTTTATTTATTTCTCTCTCCTGAGGTAAAATTGTAGACTGGGGGCAACTGTGAGAAGTGTTCCTCCATGTCCCCCATTGGGAGTAAGGGCTCGAGCTCTCTGGGCGGGTTTCTTTTGCACAGAAACCCAGTTGTGCACTGCTGTGTTTTCCTCAGGTGTCTGCTAATAAAACCCTGCTGCAAAGTTCTGCTTATCCACAAACTTCAGGTACTGCCACTTGTGACAATGCCTGTGTCTAAGGAAGCTAGCTCCCAGAAGCCCATTATATAATGCTTCTTGAGGTTACTTGTACTAATTCTTTTCTCAAAAATGCTGCTAAGCCTGATTTAGACTTCCAAGTTGGCATTCTAGTTATCTGGGACCCCTATTCTTGCTAAAGCCCTACTATAAAATAAAAAATAAAAAAAATATTGTATAGAACTCAGGTTAGAACTGAGCAAATACTACAACAAATTTTCCTAAATAAGACTTTGAAGAAATGTTCGTAACTCAGTTGCATTTTTCTGACCTCTATAATTTCAATTGAAAATATACATCAGCATTTTATTTATTTTCATATTTTTTGACTGTAAGCACATCCTCAGTGCATTGTATCCTGCTTTGCTATGGGAACAAATATAATATGACTGGGATAACTAGCCAAGCCAGAGGGAAAGGTAGAGTTTCAATATTTGCGACATGCAGTGATTAACATTTTGCAGAGGAAAAATACATCTGCAAATGAAGTGTGCTCTTCATTTGGAGCCTCTGCGCACAAAAGGTGATAGAATTCAAAGGATAAACTAATCCTGGTAATGTATTTAGCTTAGGTCTTCGAAGATGTAAACTGAAGAGCCACAGATGGGATGCTGTTAAGAGACATCTCTTGGTCCAGACCAGAGGGGTTATTAAGGTAACATCGCTTGGAATATTTCCCTTTGTTGGTCTAACAGGATTGCCCTCTTCTGCTATGCACAGTCCAGCACAGCAGCTGGACTGGGACCACATTCCTAAGAAAATGGATTTGCAGTTGCGTATGTTTCACGGTATAAACTTATGCTTCAGTGTGCTGAAGTTTTCATTATCAAGAAAGAAGTAATTCCTGCACTCAGACATCCTATTTTATCTACAACAAAACACTTTATGAAGTAAGCTGAGAAGTAAATGCTTGGGCTTTTTTAAAAGGTAGGGGTGGAGATGTAATTTGCTTATTTCCAGCTCTTATTTCAGCATTAAGGACAACTTTCGGGCCTTATTAAGATTGGAGAAAACTTTTTAAAGGCTTCCAAGAACCCAGAAGTTCACGTTATTCATTCTTTTTGTTATTAAAATAAAATGCTTGTAAAGGTTGAGGAAAACAACCCTGTCTCTGAGGAATAATAAAACACATTCTTAAAGGTTCCTCTCTTTTTTTGTCTTATTATATGAAGAGCAGCTAAACAACTAAATGTCAAGCTTTGTATGAAACTAGAAACTATCTTAATGCTGAAGAAATGATTTTTCAAATGCTTAAAAAAAAACCTATGATAAAAATTAGAAACGCTTGAAAAGTTTAGTTTGTCATTACGTCACTAGAAAACTGCCTTGAATCCCAAGATTTCCAGGACTGAAGGTTTTGGGATAGCTTTATTTGACAAGCCAAGCTTTCAGAATTTGTAAATTCTGTAAACCTCATCTTCCTTTCCTTTATTGTTCTCCTGGAAAATTCAGTAACAAAGCATATGTTACTTACGGAAAATTAACAAGGTAAATGTAAAAAGGGTTAAATGGTAATAAAGCCAGAAAAGCAAATCTTAAAAGTTATGATTTTTTTCTCACTTGTCAGTTCAGTCCTCATTTATTTTTAGTTCTATAATTCTCATTAAATGTAAGCCATTTGGTATAATTTTTAAACAGTTAGTTTGCTTTTTTTTCCCATATCCTGAGACTTCGTCACTTTAACTGTGAAATGGTAATGTAGCACTGCAAGAGGTTTTCAAGCTTTCTAATGCTGTAGCTATTGTCTATTTTTGCATTTAATGAATTAAAATTAATAAATTACTATAAATTAATAATTGCTTCTTGGATCTAGGGAATGGCAGAGGCACCAAGCCTGGCATCTGGATGAAAAAACCAAACATACCCAAAGTGGAGGGTCTAGCTTCAGCTCCACTTAGCTCTTGTTAGGTCTCTTCAGGAGCTGAATGAATGAGCTCCAAACTTAATACTTCAGTGTCTGTAACAGACGTGTTACCAAAGGTGTTCCCTTTCTTTTTTGTACTTAATATACAAAAATTAACACTATAAATATAACATCTCAAATGTTACATGCCAATTCACTTTTCATATATAGCTACATTGCATAAATGTATATACCTGTGTTGTCAGAAAGAGATTAAACAGTTTTCCTTTGCTACCTTCATGATTCTGTTTTCAGTATTAACGTTGTACTCCAAATAGATCAGTTGAGGAAATTAATCAGTGAAAGAAAGAAAGAAAAAATACCACATGTAAGGAAAATTAATTACAAACACAGGCTTATTCTCCTCAAACTTAAGGAAAACAACTAACCAGACACTGCTTCTGGTCAGGAAATTATCTTATTCATAAATACCAATTTAAATGTCATTCCTCCCCAGCGAGTCTGAGTTCTGGAAGGTTGAATGAAGGACATGTTTCTGATATGTCCCAAACACTTGATCATGAGCGACAGGTTCAGTGGCCTGTGATGGACAGCAGGAGCACACCACGGTAACTGTTGATATGGACTTGAATGATGTTCACCAGAATTATCCAGGGACAACTAACCCTGCACAAATGCACCTGCAAGAAACTACAACTCCCTTTCAGGAATAACCATGTTTGGCCTTAGCACATGGAGAGAAATCATAGCAAGATGAAAATGCAGAAAGGATGATTTACAGAGTAATAAATATCTTTTTTCTAGCTTATTTTCTGTGACTTTTGACAGCATGTCGGCAATCAGGATGAAAGAATATGTAACTACTTGGACGGTCTCGAGTCAACATCAAATTTGAAAGACATCTCAGTGAGTGTTGGAAAGGACCTACAGCTGATGTTTTCAATAAATTGCCTACATCACTCCAAACACAATTAATACAAAGGTAGGACTGTTTAGCTACCAGGCTTGCAACAGCTGGAATTTTTCAAAGACAAGATTTTTTTAATAAAATATTTTATTAAAGACACTAATGTGGCCTCCTGTTCTTCCTCATGATTTCTCTGATCTTACCGTGAAGCTCAAGAGAAGCCACTCAAAGAGATAAAAAACATCACAATCAGTTTCAGTAAGGCCAAAAAGGGAGACAAATGCCCTAAAAGGAAGACCTAGTATTTGCAGAAATTTTATGCTAAATCTATGCCAAAACTATGATAAGCTGTATCTGCATCCCACACATGCAAAAAACCCCCCACAAGACCAATGGCCCTGACCCTAAATATCAAGTACTAAAAATTCAGGAATGTAGCCAATATGGGCAGTCAGGCACATACACTGGGGGGCTATCATGAATGCATCAATACCTCCCTGGCAGATGCTGATAAGTATGCCCAGTATGAAAAGCCTGAAAATGCAGTTCTTAATAAGCCGCAGGAGATATACAGAAAATAATGCTTTTAAAGAAATGTAGTCTTAATCATCAATCATGGCACATTTCTGTTTCGTTTGTTTGTCTGTTTCTGTCTTGGGTGACAATATGAAGGATTATCTTTCGGTGAGAAAATGAAACCAAAACATAAATACTAATATTACATTTTCACTTAGTGAAAGAACTATTTTAAAAAAATAAGGCAATTTTGTGATTAGGACTGGGGTTCAAAATTTAAGTTAAGCTCCAGCCTCTGACAAACATTTTCTCTTCTGGCCTTAACCAGGTTACAAGCCAGGCCCTCTACCATCCATGTAAAACACCTCTTAACCCATATGCATCTGTTAAAAAAATCGAGTTTCAGTGTTCATGAAACACAGATGATGGAAAGCACACATATACCCAGCTAGGCAGAAAGGAAGTCTCTGAAGCATTTCCATGCACAGACAGACATGCTTCACAGCTGAAGAACAAAGCAGGGAAATAAAACCGAAACAGGAAAGTTTGCATACTCAGGTATCCACAGGCTATTCTCTTCCTAGCTCAGCATCAAAACCCACAGCTCCACTCAGCTACCAGTTTCTGTCCATGGGGTTTCAGAAATCATGGACTGAAACATTTAAGGAGAAATGAAGGAGCTCTGCATATGTACCTTTGTTTAAGGTTATTTTGAAATTCTGTATTAACTCAGGGTCATTATCATTACTTTCAGCTACAGCTACTGCATATGTAAAACTGTAATTTTAATTTATTTCAGGAGGCTCCGACAGAGTGGCAAACCCAGACATAATTGGCTTGCTCAAGAAGAAAAAGCAGTGATGATATATGTAATAGATATTCTGCAAAACAATGACAACACAGTAGGGTGTTATATTAATACAAATAACCCCTTTTTAATATGACTCAGTTTGCCACACTCATTATTCTAGAGATTCTGCAGACAGCAATGCAGTGAAATGCAGACAGATGTGTAAACAGATGCAGCTATGATGTATGTTTCCTGTCATTAATTTAACACAGGCAACTGACCTATTCAAACAGCACTTAATGTTACATAAAATTTGTTGTTTCTGAATGTACTCTGCTAGAAGCTGGGCTGACCATAATAGTATCTTATTAGAAATAAGTGTGATGCACCTCAAGAGTCTACTTGAAAAACTGCTTTTATAAATAGGCCGAAGTCTGCAATCAAGCTTCTGCTATTTTAAGTAGAAACTAGACCATGTATTTTAAATTAGCAATTAACTAAGCTATCATCCATAAAACAGCTGTCAGAAAAATGCATTGAGACATCAGCTGAGGTCCAGTAGACTTGTGGGCCAACTGAAAGAATAAAATAAATGGATATTTTGAAATATATTAATTTCATTCAATGTGTGATTATTTTCAAAGAAACAAAGCTTTATAAAAAGTCATGTACAAAAGGCCATCTTATTCATTATGAAATGCTCTCCAACAGCAGAAATTCCTCTATGAAGAAAGAGTAATATTCTTTTCCCTTCTAAGTAAACCTGAAATAAAGTGAGAATTAACAGAAACTGCCAAGAGTGTTAATGTGATACAAAATTGTTTCAAATATATCGCCAAACTTCATTCCCACCTACCCACAGCCAGAAAATATCTGTAACTGATGAAAGAAATTATTATCAAAAACCTAAAGACCAATCAAGTAACAGTGATTTGCTACAGAACAGCAAGGAGCTTCATGCGGTAGATCGTATCTTCCCACACCTGCACTGCTCCCTTAACCTGATCACATCTAGCCAGGGAGCTAATTCTTAAAATGGCTGTAACTGTCCCATGGTTCGTGTCTCGGAGCCCTATCCAGAAATTCACTGGATGTCATGCTCCCCACTAGGACACTGATGCTTATGATGCACACCAATTTAAAACAGCTAAACATCTGTCATTTACTTTTTTCTCTTCACCTGCATCTGTATGCTGCAGTACTGTGCGAATAAATATGCAGGACACAGTAACAATGGGACAAGCATCACACATTAGATGACAGCAAGAGCCCCACAGTCTCCTTCAGTGATCTGCTCCCACATTCATCACAATCCATTAACTGCAATCACAGAGAAGCACTGGCTAGTCCTCACAGTCCTCACAACCAACAGCAGACTCAAACCTGCAAGGTAAGAGACTGTGATAGCACCTTCATTTTGTTACTCAGTATCAAAGGGGACATTCAGCCTCATGCTGAGGTAATCAAGCTTTGAAATCCTTACCAACCTTGGTTCACAAGCATTAGAAGCTGGTAACTCAACTATAAAGAAAATGAATGACTGGCTCACATTATACAGATGTTTCCACAGTTTTCATGAGGTTCAGAATAAACAGAACAGTAAAAGAATGCAAAGGAACATTTTTCAACACAAGCAGAAAAGAGCAGTACTGAATGAGTGCTGGTTGATGATGAGCATGCCAATGTCTCTGCAAAGGAACTCTTAGGAGAAAGGAGAGGTTGCAGGTGGAGAAACCTTTACTGTGCACAAACTGCATATATTGTAGCTACAGGCATTTCCAACAACACAAAGGTTAGGTTCAAGGGGAGTTCCAAGGAGAGGCAAAGATGAGGAGAAAACTAGCAAGAATTCATCTCTGCAGGCATTTTCAACAACAAACCAGTTATCTGTACGTTTATTATGAAGTCTCACCATGCTTCTGAGGCCCAACCTCACATCATTGGCCATCTCCAGATAGACAGGAAAAGGAAGATGTGGGGAGAAAAAAAAGGATCAAGATAGTGAGGCTAATAATATAATCCATATTTCACTCTTCTTAGCAAACATATACTTATTACTTTTTATATTTCCGTTTTGAAATAGCACATTCTAGGCACCGCAGCCAAAGAAAATGGCCTGAAAAGGGTGGTGTTTTCAGAATTCAACAATATCTAAACTGACCCTACAAGGTGACAGATTATTCTTTTATGAAGTAAAGATTAAATTCACAAAGTTTCTGTTCCAAAACTCGCTAAAACTTAATGGATTCTTTACCTTGCTTTATACAGCTTTGAAATCCTAAATTATTATCTAGTCCACAAGGGATGTAACTTTTCACTCTACTGGGCCCAAAGCAAAGCAATGCTACCCTTTATCAGTCTGATTTACTCTACTGGAGCATCAGGCGTAACAGATTGCTCTATCACCATCCTTTTTCACCATTCCAGCCTAGTCAAATCCAAATCTCAGAAGTTCCCATTTTTCCCTATTATGCTGGGAGCGCAAGAGGGAGCTGTCACAGGAGACATAAGCAATTGCTTCTATAACGTGTTTGATGCCCAGTGATAGATGTGATACTTGCACTGCAAAGCCTCTCCACTTCAGATATGTGAAAGTCTTAGAAAATTCTTATTTATGACTATTACCACAAATGTTTTAATTAAAACCTGCATTTTGAAAAGGTTGCTGCACCCCCATTTGGGACTATATTTTGGAAACTGCCCAAGCTCCTATTTGAACATGAGAAAATACATAGCATCATAATAATCTGGCCACCAGTTTCCCATAACAGAACTCTTGGATACTGAATATTTACGAAGAAATAGTAATTGTTATGTTGGGTAAGTTTGAGTTTGAGTAGTTCTTTCCTATATATATATATATATATATATATGTATATATACACACACGCTTATAAATATGGTTCTGAACTTAAGGAAAATCATACCCAAGTATGTTTGGTTTTTAAATATATCTATTTTCCACACTATTAGTACCTGTGATTTCTTAAAATTTTGCTAATATTGAGCACAGATTATTTCAAGTATTATAAAATTATTTAAATTCAATAAATAGATTTATAAACTGCCTGTTAATATTACTGTATAGTAAGTTCAATCTTCAAATCACTTCAATGAACATGTAATTTTCAGTTTGTACATACTCTTACTTAGTTTTACATACACATTTAAATGTTTAGTTGGATATCAAGGCCTAAGGCATTTTATAAATTACAAAAACAAAAAAAAAATTGAGAAAAAAGTCACATTTATGTTTTTTTATTTTAAACTTTTACTGATTTCATTACCACTGAACATTCAACCCCCCTGAAAAAGTCAGCTTTAAAATAGCACTGTAGGCTGAGATAAAATATACAAACATTAGCTCTGTAAACATTGTGTGAAGAATCTAAAAGAATCTGACACATTAAGGCTTCAATTCAGTAAAATACATAAGCTCATGCCAAGCACATGAGTAGCCACAGAAGTTCTCTGGGATGGATGATATAATGCAACACAAGCAAGTACTTAAACTCATTACCAAACTGGAACTTCAAAACAGACTGTTACTTTCTGACTTCCCTGTATGGCAACATTAATTTTTTAAGCTTATTTCTGTTGAATACTCTTTTTTTTTGGCCCCCATAAGGTTTATGCTAAGTAAGTCCAGATTATATCCCTAAGAATCCCATTAGCAGAATTTTCTGATATGACCAAGAGAAAAATTAAGCCAAACACAAAAATCCCTTCCTTGCAGCTACAGAAATATGCTAGAATCAAACTTGCGTGCTTCAACACAGCTTTGGGTAGCAGAAGCCTGGGCCTGGTGGCATTAATAACAGGAATGACATGTCACTTTTAAATCATTACAGCCTTGACCTAAAATTATGGCAATCAATAGGAAGAGTTGACTGATTTCATTTGATTCTGATAAGCATACTGTCTATGACCAGATATTACATAATAGCTGAGAAGAAAATCTTGCTTCTTCATTCATGTAAAAAGCCAATACTGAGTTACTTAAGATGCCCTTCCAGTTATTATCAGTTTCTATACAAAACAATTTATATATTATATCATCTTTTTATTTTTTTTTCCTTTAACAGATTTTTCCACCTTATATTTCATTATCAAACAACATTAAACTTTGGATTCTGGCATGACTGATTCCTAACACTGCTTTGCCAATTTAAAAATGCTATTTAGAACAGTTTCACAGCTTATTATATTCAAAGCTAGTTTGAAACTGAATTTCAAGATGGCATTAAAATGCATAATGTTGCCAGTGTTTCAATGATTCATTTTCCCAAAAAAACTTTATTCATAGTAGAATACAATACAGTGGTACAAACAAATGATCATTTATATGCAACTGAGCAAAAAAAAATGTACAAAGTTTTCAGACATGTCATAAAAATACAGAAAAAAATAATTTTAAATAAAACCAAGATAAAATATAGAGGACATGCAATGAAGGGAAAGTAAAATACCAGTTTGAGGATCTCATGTTTCCTTTCATTCTCAAAAGGAACCATCCCAGAGGAAATAAAATTATCAGACAAAAAAGTATACACAAAGGTGACAAGGTAAATGAAGTGACAAAGAAAAAGACAAGGAAGGTGAAAATAATGGTGAAAGCATAAGACTCTTTAATAATAAAAAACAACACTGCTGACACCATGCTGAAAGTATGGAAGCTTGGATCACCATGAAGTATCTGGTTGGAGAACTGAAGTAAGATGAATATGGTGCAAATCACAATTCTTACAGTGACAAATTTCAATCCATTGAACTCGCATTTGCTAGCTCGTATTTCCACTTCTAAGGTACACTGGGCTTCATAATCTTCTAATACCAGAAGAGAGTTCTAGCGGGTAACTTTCATCACTGCTAAAGCTGGAAATATGGATTTTTGAGGTAGGCTGGAATTTGCATATAATTGAAAATGGATAGAGGGTAACTTAAGGCAAATCATACACGGCTGCCCTGGCCAAAAATACAGGTTTTCTTTCTTTCATCCTGCATACTGCCAAGATATTTTTGATAATTTTTAGAGTAATTTTGCTATACCCCTCTGTCCTATAGAGCTACGAAGTATTGCAGAGCCTAGACTTTTTGAGATTCAACAACATTTAAATATTATTAAGCAGGGACTGGCAGGAAATAGGAATTAAAAGATGCTGTTACTAGTACACAAATGTGTTCTCTGGACAGTACTTGAATTGCTGCCCCCTTTTTATCATTTGAAAATAAAAAGTGAGAACAGAAAAGTGAACAGAGTCTGTTGAATAAAATGATTTTTGCAAAAGCAAGAGAAAGTTAAGAAAACACAAACTAAGCTGTGGAGCCTGGGATTGTTAATGAATTATAAATTTGATACAAGCTATGAGGCAGTGACTAGTAGCAACTCATTAGTTGGAAAAATTATGCTATTCCTTAACCAGTAAAACCCCAAAATCTTCATGCACTACAAAATTGCAGACACTTTGGGTATAGTTTCTGAAACATACTGCTAGGAGCAGCACAACTAGTTTGGAAGAAAAACCTCTGATTTGTAATATATATTATCTGAGCTAAAAAATAATCAAACCAAGAACCTGAGATCATTCTAACACTGTGTTTCAAGAGCTGTATCAACAATAAGTGAATCAGTATCACCCTTTCTGGAAGATGCAACAAGTATCAGTTTTATCAAAAAAAAACCAAAAAACATCCTGTATAAGTGACTAGTTTTCTTTTGCTGTGGGGTTTCCTGTTAATATGTTTTTAGTGAGTATATCTCATGCACAGTGAAAAATACGGGAACTCAACTTTCTTTCCATTCATAATATGATATTTTATCTTTGTTTCTCAGTTTTCATTGTTTTGGAGTATAGTATGTGGATGAACTAGGAGTACTCTCTTCATAGTTCTGAAGAGATCTCAGAAGTAATAATCTTCAGGGGGAACAGTACATCACAATAAGACAGCTGATAAAGCGCAGAGGATGCTGGGGACTCCGCTGCAATAAGCAGCAACACTTGCTCATATTGACAATGAAGATTTAAAAACTGTCATTCAGTCTGTCAAATGGAATAAAAGGCACTAAAACCCTGATGATGTGGCAAAGACCTTGGAAGCTAAATGATCCAAATTATATTATAGTTTACTGATGTCATGAAATAAATGCGTAGGACTCATATCAAAAGATACAGAAATCTAGAGATAATTATTTAAAGCTTAACATTTCTATCAGGCAAGGTTTCAGTAACTTTATCCGATTTCTCAGTTATTTAAAAGGGACACAGAGTGACTGAACAGAAATTCCAGAATAAATACTAACTTTCATTTTTTTATTTTACAACTCCCAAAATCTCTGAGCCTTATCAAAGTCTACAGATTAGGTATCACTATCGCAGGCTGAGTAGCAGCTGTGTAAATTCCAGATTTTAACACACAGGGATAGATGTATGAGCTGGCTAAATTTCACTGTATAGGGTATAGGATGGCTAGGTATTAATAACAATTAGGAGAGGATGATTACAGATTCTAGAAAATCTGATTTGGAAAGATGACCAAATTTAAATTTTCCTGAATTATAAAATAATAAGGACATTTAAACATTACTAGATCTCTTTCCAAGTTTACGAGATTACAAACTTGAGCCCTAATAGAAAAATGTGGTACAGCACTGCAGCTGTACATTTTTTCCTGGTGTTGTAGCTAATCTTTTTTTTTGTTAATCTGATCTGACAAGGATTAAATGAAGAATTAAAAGGGATTAACAGTAAGATATTTAGAACATAACTCATTAGCAACATTTTTACAATTCTGCTTCAAACAGAATAAACATATCTTCAGTAACATCTTGAAAAAGAAAACCAACCCAGCCTTCACTCTCTTAGCAAGAAATTTCACCATTGCCTGCATGATAGAATTGTGAATCAATGGCAACCATGTTTTGGGGAAAGTAAAGGAAGTCTATCTTTCCTGGAGGTAGAAACTAATATTTTTTAATTGAGCAGGGCAGATTTTCTTCTTATGCGAACAATGTAAAAATACTCCAGTTGGAACTAGTCTCCATCTGGATTAACTCTTCCTATCAAGTCTCTAATGCCAAAGTTCAAGTTATGTTTATCAGGTTTCAAAGAACAGGCTTTCTGTTCCTCCCAGTTATATAGTTGATACGACATTTTTCATGCTTATAGTAATTAAATGTTGTGACTTATACCATCATCTGAGTCTTTTAACACCTCAATATACTGTCAATTGTTGGCATGATACAGCCTATCCAACTGGGTCAAGCCAAATAGAAAACATTAAACTTGGGCTCTACAACTAATGACAAGTCCTCATTCAATCCTGAATCCACTGTAATTTTGTATAATGGATTTATAAAGCTCCTAACAGGGTAAGGATCACAGAAGCCAAATACTAGCTCCTTGTCCTTTGCATCATGAGATGACACCAAAGTCTAATCCTAGGCTGCAAGAGAAGCAGTCCCTCCTGTGACCCTCCACAAGGTCTGCACTTCCTAGAAGAACACAAAGACTGGGAGACAATCCAGTTCCCACAGTTTTTAGGTGGTACCATAACACTCATGTTTTGCCAAAGACTTCCCAAAAGCAGAAGAAAATCAAAAGCATGACCTGAAGTTTGCAGCTCTTACTGAACTAACTGACATGTCTGCAGTATCAGATGCAGCTAACAGGTAGGTTTTAGTGTTTTGTATATGTTATGCATGCGGTAACTGGCTTACTACAGCTACTGCTGTAGAAAAGCTGGGTAATACCAAGAGACAGAAGCAAGATAACCAAAACCACTCCTCTTGGAGATAAAAGCTTGGAGATCAAATCTTGGCTTTGCTTTCAGTCCCCTAAACAATACTCAGCCACGGCTCCTGATTCAATCAGGGGAGTCCTCAGAGATTCAAGGCTCTCCTCCTCCCTGGATCCTGCCCTCTCTTAAGTTTTGAAACCTGGTTCTCCTAAATACGTTTAAAGTCTTCAACCAATTCACACCAACCAGTTTACACCATCTGAAACTTTGTTTCCTATCTTAATCACAGCAGCCAGCAGCAATCCCGCTTCAATCCCTCCCCTAATGCCACATAAGTAAAATGCCTCTGACCGCTGATCTACCGACAAAACACCTGCTACGTTCAGTTGCCGATTTACCCCAGAGGATGTTCTGCTCGCGGCGGCCAGGCCCCGTGCTCTCATCCCCGCGGCGCCACCCGGTGGGGCGGGCAGCCATTAACCGCCGGCGCGGTAGTCACGTACTCGCTACTGCTTTACTGGGGTCCCGGCCGCTCGGGCCAATCAGAAAGCGGCGCGCGACCGGCGGCTGGTGCGTCCGGCTGCCGCCCGGCCCGAACAGAGGGGCCGGGGCCGGGGCCGGGGCCGGGGCCGCCGCCGCCGGGAGGGGACACGGGCCTGGCTGCTGCAGCTGGAGCAACCTCTGGTGTGCGGTTTGAGCTCGGGTTGGGGTTAATGTGTTGCACGACCCAATCCGCAGCGGAACCGGGTGGAAAGAGAGTTTAGATTGTTAACAACAACACCTGTGTGTCACATTTAAGCAGAAGACCTCTGAAAACTGCACATCGATGGGTCTGGGCAGCAGCTACCCATCCCTGTGGCTGCTCTGACCTGATCCAAAAGTGCTTCTAGCTTTGCATTGCACCCAGCTGTCCTTTTCGGGGACCCCTCATTATGTTCCATCCTGCTGGCTTCACATAACCTCCTGATGGCTTGGCCTGTGAGTTCTCGTCCCTGTGCCCTGTCCTCGGGAACACACACTTTCTCGTTCAACCTCAACACCTGCTTGTGCCGGGGCGCCCATTGACTCTGTTCCCTCTTTCAGTAGTACCCCCATCATTGACCTTTCCTGAGCCTGCTCATGTGCACTAACTTTAATTTGCCGCCCTTAACCCAGGCTGGCTGTGCTCTAAGGGCAGACCCAGCTCCCTTGCCAGGTCATCTTCCCAAGTACAGCTTTACCGGCTGAGTAGCTTTAGTATACTTTAAAAAATTGATGCTTAAAAGTTTTCTATTGTTTGTCATAGAAACAGCAAAAGAGGTTGTACAGAGCAACCCAGATCAAGAATGCATTGGAGGGAAAGTGAAGGAATAGAAGAGGTACAGGAAGGGGAGAAAAGATGGGATGGGGTAGGCGGAGATATGTAATAATCCTTCTTACAGTTATAAAAAGATAAATTAAGGGTATGGGCAAAAAGAAAATATTTAAAGTCAGTAAGACTCTTGGAGATGGAAACTGTTTAAAGCGCCTTGCAGTAAAGGAGTGAATTATTTTGCCTTACCTATATGAAACTGCCTTTGGGGCATATTCTCATCTCACTCTACAAAGTCACACAAAGACAAGTCCCTGAGCATAGAGAGGGGAATGCACTGCAAAACTGGCAAAACAAATACTTGTGCACACACAGCATGAGGATACTTCAGACAACATCCCTGCCCCTTGCTCTGCCTGGCTTTCACAGTGGGCAGTGAACCGACTACTGCAAGCGTTTGCGTCTTAGCAATGCTAACATGGCGTGGGGCCTTTGGGTTACAGCAGAAGTGACTTCTACAAGACAGCAGGGAAAAATAGCTACAGTATTTAACCAAAAAGCAATTAAATATGCACTTCTGTTCATATGAAAGCTTCTTTATAAATAAGAGTACCTACTGGTGCTCTCCCTGTGCCTGCTTTTAGAGTGCTGCATTTTGCAAAGCAGATATGCTTCCTTTTACCAAAATTTCCCTTTCACTATTGTGTATTTCAGAGCCACAGGCAAGTGACTTGCAGCTTTGTCCCACAAACATGGTACAGATGTTTATCACTGAGCACTTGATGGATGGATTCAAATGGGAGAAGCAGGAACTCAGAAGAATGGAACCTTACTGAAAAATATTTCACAACATTACAGATTGCAGCATGTATCTTCAGATCCCATTTGCCACAATTGCTTACAGGTGATAGGTATGTCAATTAGTGCAGTACTCCTGGCAACTTGAGAAACACAGATTGGCATTGATGGGCTATGTACTATATTCCAGCTGTAGTGCAGCTCACTGCTATTACTTGCTTGTAACAAACATCTGTTCCAACATGAAAGCATCTACAAATGCCTCAGTGCCTCCAAGATTACAAGAGGTTAGTTTGTTAAACATTTAATCTATGTAAACAAATACGGGTTTCATGCAAGACGGATTTGAGTGTGGACTGATTCCATCATAGCATTGCTAAATATTACTCATTGCTGTGCATGAAAACTTCAAACCCAAGAAATTCAGATGTATTTTCCTAGGTGAAATATACCATATAAAGGTCCATTTACTGAGAGACTGCTACTTTTAGAAGTAAAACTGATTTCAAAGGAAGAAACAGTTTCATGGCAATATGGCTTATTCAGTTAATAACTAGCTGGCTTATTTTTAATGGCTCATCTATCTCTTCAAACTCAGCCTAGGTCAGCCGTGAAGGAAAACAGCTACCAGCTGGCTGGCAGCTGCACAGCCGGCACAGGATGGATATGGTTCTCACAGCCGATGGATGGGGTCTCAGATCAGAGAAAATATTACCACAGATGGCACAACTGGATGCCCATCATTGGCCTCCCCATCACTCACAGAAGAGAGGCCGAGGGTATGTTTCTGAACTACTCTCTTATCCCTAAAGGTGGTCTCTCCAGGTCAGGGTTGAGGCACATTGGTGGGGCAGTGTGGAACTTAGCACTGCTGCTGCCCATGCTGTATCTGCTCTATAAATAAATAGAGGACTTTAGTATCCAGGGCTGTCAGTCTGGCACCTTCTATGTGCACAAAAGACGTGTTTTGCTTTCTTTATTTGTTTAGAAACAACCACCCAAAAAGTTATATGCAAAGCTTAGTACAGCGAATCAAAATAAATCAAATTTATTGTATGAGAGCACCTAAAATCCCACAACTTTCACTCTCTTTCATGTTTTCTACTTTTAATTGTGATAAGAATAAAAGTTATGGACCTCTTTCGGTGTTTCTTGATGACAACGGTTGCTGTTCCACCACAATTCCAATGCTGCCACCAAGCATGCAAGAAGGAGGCCTATTGCTAAAATGCAGAAAACTCCTGCAAAACTGTGAAGCTTGAGTGCCTTCCCATCTGTCTGTGCATTGGCATGACTATTCAGGTCACAACGTCCCATCCGTGGCCACCATTTCTGTTTAAGAACATCCAAATCTCCGCTTTCTTGCAACTCTAGGATCCTGCAAAAAATGTCAAAATATAAGTATTATTTTCATTGATACTTTCTGGGTTTTTGTCTTTTCTGTATGACATGTATATTTTAAATCTACCATCCCACAATTCAAAACTGCATCCCAGGACCACCACTGTGTAGTAGTATTCATTTGAAACTCTGTTATACCACGAGTTCTTTCTCCTCACAGCAGCAGGTGAACTCCACCAGGTAACTTTAGAAAAAGAAGAGACTGTAAAAAATTCCACTGTAATGAAAAAAGCATTTCTAAGGGAAATTACCATATTCCAGTTAGTCGTGTCTGGTCTGGCTACATTCAGCTGCAACAGCTAGTCCCACTAGTGACATGCTCAATCCACTCTACTGCTGCTCTCCCACAGTAATTTCAAAATCATGTGAGACTAAGCATGCTACTATTTCTGTGCCACTTAATACAAATCTGTTTAAGCAGCAACCAACTCATTTACTTCAGCAAATGTAGTTTATGCAAAAGATTTTACTTCAATGCTGTTATTTAATGCCTGAATTACTGTGTTAACAGTTGCTAATTAATCATTGTTTTGTCTCTTGTGAAGTGTCCCTTCTCTCCATGAATGATTCATTTTGGATTTAGTTTGGTAACTCGTTTAGCTGTTTACTAACAATCTTTTCTCTTGAGGCAGCTTTGTCTCTGGTTATGCAGCTGGAGTTTTACTCCTCTTTACAAACAAGGAGGAAAAGGAAATCTTGCTTCAGCTCCCTGCCTGGAACAGAGCACCCGCTCACCTTCTGCTGAGACCACACATGCCTGCAAAAATGCATGTCTCCATTTCAGTGTATGCATCCACATGGAAAAGATACTCCTAGCTGGTAGCTCAAAGATCAATAAATGGCACAGTTTTATAGTCTCATAGTCTCACAGTCCCATGTGATACCCAAAAATTCTTGTTTTCCTGCACTGTTGTGAATCTTCAGCCTCTCTCCCAACACTAAAGTATAAGCCAGGGCATTATTACTTGCTTACTTGTAGGGAGCAACATATTGCTTCACAGCCATCAAAACGTAGCATGAATCAAAGATCTCTCCTCAATCTCTTACCATACAAAGCTGTGAGGACATCAGCCCTTTTTCTGCCAGAGGCAGCGCTGCCTGGAGGTGTGAGGCCACCACCACCCCCAGTCCCCTCCTCTCTAGACTGGTGCATGTGGAGCAGAAGTAGCAGCTTTGTTGAAGCCTTAATTTATAACGTGTCTGCTGTCCCTTATTTATGGTCCTTTATTCAGTAATTGCCAAAATTAACATGAATCATAAATGGTTGCTAATTTTAGAGAGAAGTCCTATAAAATGAGATTTGTTTTGTTTTACCTCTGGGAGAAAAGATCTCTGTAGGGGCTTCCATGCTGGAGTGCTATCCCATATCCTTTGCTGCTGATGCTGTTTCCAATGACTGTCACAGAGCATTCATCATCCGTCAGCGCAGCATATTCTACCACTGTCACGTCCCACAGGAAAGCATAGTTTCCTTTCTTTGCCTGTAAATACAGCATGAGCACAACATGATCTAAACCAAATTACATTTCTAGGTAAGACAAAACCCATGCAAGCAAACAAACCCTGAGCTTGTCATTACTCTATGGTAGTATTCCATTAGGTCAGAGTTTATTCATCTTGGTACATTTCTAATACTCTTTGCTCCCAGCAGTACCTCATCTAGTCCAATCTCATTAAAATGTATTCCATTTTTAATAGGAATACATAGGATAACATAGCCAATTGTAATTGTAGGCAAGGTTTACATAACAGGATATTAAAAATAAATTAAAGCTATTGCCTTCGCTGATGAAATTTGATGTATGTTTTGTAAGAGACATGGAGTGTGACTGGCTCCATACATTCATGTAACACCATGGGTATAGCATAAGCACTAAGAGATGCTTCCTAGTCATCACAGTCACCGAAACTGTAACTTTACAGCTTTCTTCACAAAAGAAAAAGCCCCTTCCAAGAAATATGTTAGTCCTCTAACAAAAGGCATGCTTTGAGCTTCCTTTTTTTTTTTCCACAGGTAAGAACAGTCATCAGCATCTCCTATTATCTCAGTTTTGGGACAAATACTGTTTTAATTTAGCACACACCCACTCATATCAGCCTTAATTGGGACTTAAACCAATGCCTGTATGTAGTGCATATGATGAATGTAAATCACCTTACTTAACATAAGATGTAAGAAACATCCCTGGATAGGGATTCTGTAAAGAAAAAAGTCATCAAAGTCATCATTTTATTTGGTTAAAGTAATCATTAGTTTCCTAATATATTTAAGTAGTATGTTTTTAAGTCTCTAGTGAACATACAGAGCACAATGGAACAGATGGGCTGGAACATCTAATGCAAGTAAATTATTTCAGATCTTTCTTTAGGTTAGAACAAGGCAAGGTGGAGAACTGAAGTCCTGCATATATTTGTTTGGTTCCCATAAGCTCCCTTAGGCAGTGGTTGCAGCTTTGACACAGAATTAGCTCATCCTTCCATATATTTTCCATTTTTGTGTAAGCTCAGTTTTTGATTTCATCTGTAAGGCTGTAAGACTCCGTTAGTTATTGCATTATATTGGACTCCTCAGTTGAGCAATTAAGCTAATTTACTTCACCATGCTTTGATATAAACCATAGCTTTCTGAAGTCTCTGATAGCTGTTTAAACATCACAATGATTCAAATGGGTGAGTTATTCTCTAGTGGGTGGAATCCAGGGAAACAAAGATTGTCTGGATTTTCTGTAAGCTATTTGCCACAATCCACATCTTTTCCCCACTTTCCTTCTAACTTCAAGGCAGTTCTGTGTTAGACCAAAGTCAAAATGTTATATCCTCCTTCTTTCATAATATTTAAATGAGCCTGTACTGACCGCTTTAAAAATATTTTTTTGTTAAAGGCATGCTACCATTGTGGGCTTGTCCCTGCTTTCTCCTTTGTCACCTCCCTGGTGAGTTCAGAGTAACAGCAATTAATACATGTAGCCACAGAACTGTTGATATACTAGTACAAAACCTTATTAAAATCTAAACTACAGTATGGGCCTTGCAGGAGTTATTAAAATAGGAGCCACAAGGCTACTGTTAAAATCATACTTTGATTTACCTGACACATCTTACTGAACTAGCATGTTCGTAAAAATATCTCTCACTTTGAGGTCACTGTATGAAACCAGACCAGAGCAAGACTTCCACATCTGCATTGTAATACTATGCCTGGCTGTCTACCTAAACTGGTAATGGTGGCACAAAGGAGGAAAGAACAAACAAGTTACTGTTTACTGTATGCAACAGGCAGAAAAGGCTCATAACCTATTAACACAAGGATGTGTAAAAAGTTAAGCATGGCAAGGGAGTGATTCCTCAAGGCACCTAGCCTCTATTCAGCCAGCAACCTACATTCTTGGAAGCCTAAAATGTGCTTTACAAAGGTATTTTCTGAATGATCACATACAACTAACCGGGTTGTTAGCAGCAAATCTCTGAATCTTGCCCTCTGCTTTTCCTGTGATGGGCTTTAAAAATTCACATTTTATGCTTTCACGTCTTGCAGTGGTGCTGATGGGCCTCCTACCTGGTTAGGAGCAACAGGCAATGGGCATCAGTCCCATTGGTCTTCCTGACAGGGGAAGACCATCAAAAGTCCCATTTTTGCACATCTCAGGCAGATTGTGTTTTATGGTAAATAGTACATAGGCTTTTGTTACCTACAATAGAAAACTGTCCAAGTGCATTAAAAATATGTACTAATTGAGGCAAAGACAACAGCACTTGATACTCTACACAGAATTTATACAAAATCCCTGTTTTTAGAGAGCTAAAACTTGCCTGACGGATGTACAGAAAGAGAAAACCCAGAAAAAATCACTGTGCTAAAGTGTGTCTTGCATTTTTCTCTTTGCTTGTTTGTTTCTTTTAGACAGCTGTATCTTTTGGTTGTTTTAGAATTGCTCTGTAAGTGATCTTTTCAAATTTACAATTTAGAAAAGAAAAACCCATCTCATATATTCCTCATTTTTTTCTTGATAATATTTGAGGAACACACTCTTCCTCAAATACTCAATTTCAGTTATAAGTCAATGTCTAGATGTTCTGATTTCAGGTCACATTATTGATTTTCCTTTTCAAGCATCATCATTCTGTACTTTAGTTTATATAGAAGAGCTGTGTACACTTCCAATGTTGGACATCAGATCTTTTGAAAGGATCTACTTTTCTTGCATTTGCAGTGTTACTGTCCTAAGTAACATCCTACAACTGTAAGTGGTTAATACACAAAGCCAGACAGGTCTCTTCATAAAAATTTCATATTTTTTGTGACATAAATAATTCTATCCAGTGCAATCACATCTGTAGAGCATTATTTCCCTGACAGCCTGATCATTTTAGCATAATCGGGAATCTGAGTTTTGAACTCTTAGTTATGCATGCTTCTCAACTCCCAGAAATATTGGGTGTAAGACGGTTTCTCCTCTTTGATTGCCGAAACCAGAATCTTGAAATACCCCTTTTTCCTAAGGGAAGATTTGACTCTTCCAAAACTTTTTTCACCAGTGTTCTTCTCTGGAGAGTGAAGACCTTGTACTATTAGTGTGTTCATTGCATGGAAGGCTTCCTTATGACCAAGTGTTTATTTGCTGCATAAATTCAGCATCCTTGATATCCCTGTTAATACCTGTTGTGACGGCTAAGCAGTATTGTCTGTTCAATTTAAAGAAAATCTGTCAAACTTAGAAAAACGTATGTACAAGACACACAACCCACACACATACATGTGTGTTTGAGATAGTGTTACATTCTCTATAGCTTCAGTAGGCAAGCAGCAAAAGCCAAATAAAATCAAATTGACACTTTCAACCAAAAATCAACCCAAAACTTTTAAAAAGTAGTTTAAATTATTCATTTTTGTCACGTGAAAAAATGCATGCGTGCACATGTGCATACCCCTTAGCTTCCAGGCCTGAGGGATATGCACAGTAGGAAGACTAAGAATTCCATGAAATGTGGTAATGACCCATGGGATGTATAAGCAGCAACTGTCTCAAGGCTACCTAGTTGCATATGACAAAGATGTACCTACCCATGAAACCGAGTCCTAATCACAATACAGCAAAAATCCATATCCTGAGGCTCTTGCATTCACAAGTCAGGCAACTAAAGCCTGCACTGTATGTTTTTAGGGCCCACAAAATTTTCTAGTGATCAGACATCATTGCGAAGATAATACAGAGAGAAAGATGGTAAAAGGGAATGTGGCAAATAGCTGAGAATAGGTAAGATAGCTTGAATAAAGAACAAAATAAAACAATAATAAGCTAAACTTTAGACTTTTAATTGGCTTTCAAGTTTGGTTCTTTTGCGAAGGCCTTACTGGAACTCTCAGCATGCAGGCATATTGCAGAATAAAACAAAAATAGCATGGTTAAACTTTCAAAAACCTCTTTAATTGAAATTCAGCCAAAGCAAAGCTCATTTATTCCACCCAGGTGGAACTACTATGGTGATTTACACCAAAGTCACCAGATTTATCTTTGGTTGAAGAGGTTTAAGAAAGCAGATTTAAGAATAAAAGAACCCCATAGGCAAAACTTATATGAAATATATTTCTTCATAATCATAAATAGAAAATAGAAGGCATGGGAAAATTGCTTCCTAGATATAATAAGGACCGCAAAAAGAACAATAATACTTAGCTGTAAGCAACCTCATATTGTCACTCTTCAACATGGGAGGAGATGGAAGAATATTGTTCAAAGGGTCCTGACTTATTGATGGTAAAATGATGGATTTTTTCAAAGAAAGCATGGTAAGAAATAATAACTTGAAAAAAGGATGAATTTCCAATTGATCAATGATGTGTGATGTATCTAAAACTTATGAAGAAGCTACCACACTAAAGTGCCAGTATAATGCAACTTTCATGATTAATTTACAGTCAGAACAGTGTCACTGCAACTGATCCCAATATATAGCTGGTACTACAGAAATATCAAAAAGTAACCTTTACATTGGGATTAGTGGAGAAGTTAAAAAACTGCTTGGGTAACATTTACTATCTATAAAGAACTGTTTTAAGAGAAGCAACACAGTTCTAATAAAATCAAAAACATGTAATTTAATCCTGTTCAAATGATTTTAAAATTAATATAACTAAGGAGCCACTGAAGGATGTAATATATTCAGGTTTAAGGAGGCATTTGCTTTTACTCCAAAGGGGTCAAGAAATAGAGAAATTTTTGAGGACTCCTGAAAACATATAGATGAGCAACCATAATTCACAATATAAAATCTGCTGTGCACAATAAATTATTGGAAAATATAGTTTTAAAAATCTTATTAATTGAACTTTTAAAATTACTCTTACTTTCAAGATAAAAATGAACAGAGGTGACTGTTCAATAAGAAATGCTCTGATTTAAGGTTTAGAGTTCAGTAAGGGACAGAATCTTTTGAAGGAAGCAAAAAAGGGAAGGAATAAACTCTTACTGTGTCATTGCCTACATCAATGATGCGTTCACATTTTGCACTGTACTTGATTTTGATCACTTTCCATCAAAAGTGATAACACAGGAAGAAAAGGATTCAGAGAAATTTTGGCACCAAATTGATTGGACAGGAGAACAGTCTCCACCAAAGCACAGCCTTTAGAAAATACAACTGTAACAGTTTAATTCTCCTATATGTATATATATATATATAAGATATATATCTATAGGATTACATAAGGGTCATATTACTTCATTCTTTCAAAGCAAAAAATGGCTGCCCACAGTGAAAAAAAGTCACAGGTTATTACATATGTTGTAGTAATTAGTAATTGCCTTGAAGAACCAATGGCCAGTGGGTATTATGCAAAGAGTTTGCTGAGATTTTCAAATGGCTTAGAAATGTGTGCACTTCCAGTACCAATGTCCACCTGGGATAAGATGGCAGGAGCTACATACTGCATGATTCTTTGGGATCCTGTCTGTAGCTTGACCCAGAAAGAAACTTTCTATATGACAGCATTAGTCAATCCTCATTCCTCTCAGAAAACTCAAGTGTCAAAATAGCATTTTGTATGGAGCAGTGATTTGTCTGGTAACCTCCTCCTATGCTATGCAGAGATGTTTATGAATAGCATAATGTTTTCCATCTTTAATAACCGCTTTCAACTGCCGTGAGTGTACGACAAAAACAACTTGCCCCCTCAGCTCTGAAATATCCTTCTGTCACTTATGTGACTTTGCAGTACATTAATGCCCTTTCCATAGCTCTACCAGTGTTTCAGAAGCTCTGCCTTGACAATGGGAGGTAGTCATTGTGGCTACAGGGACTGTGTTGTGTCTGGAGACCTCTGCCATGGCAACCAAATGCCACAAAAGCTTTCAGGACTTTGTTCCACTATTATCCTTTTGTTTTTAGGCAGTCAAAGGGAGTAGGAAAATCTCCAGAAAATGGAGAGAGGTAAATGGAATAGAGACAAATATCTGAAATACCTGCCTGTACCACAAATAAGCAGCACTCTCCTGTTTTACATTAAAGCGGCATTGCTGTCTTTGTAACTGCAGCTGAGCTGTGATGCTGTCTGAAGAAAATGGAAAGAAGAAGGAGGGGAGAAAGGATAATAGTGGCTTTTTTTTGTTTGTTTGGTTTGGGTGGTTTTATTTTTTGCATTGTGTCAGGCAAGTCCTCATTCAGAAAAATGGTTTGGGGATCTTTTCATGCTAGAGAAATTTTAGATTTCTTATAAAAATACATTTTTAAGGCACATTTACTTCTTTTTCATACAGCAGTACGTGTTTCTGGATGGGAAGTCCCATTTCCTTGGCCATCATGAATTCTCCTTTAGAAAAAACAATTTCTAGCTATAATGCTTGACATGAAAAACTTGTCTCCATTCAAAGAGCTCAGTGAGCTATGAAGAGCAACATTTAAACTACACAACAGTTTAGTTGGCAATGTTATGAAACATTCAACCAAATTTATGCAAGTGTCTAATCAAACAGCAGCCTTGGTCAGTTTTGGGGACTGAAGTAAATTTGGTTATTGTTGACATTAATTGAATGAGCCAATCAACTGGTATAAAAATCATCCTACAATATTGAAATCAAACTTAATATGAAAAGTTATCACATAGATAGGATGGAGCTGCCAGTCCCGTACACATAATATAATTAGTATTCTGAAAAGCCTGCCAATCTACGGGTACATGTCTGGCTTAAGCAAATCTAGCTGTAATAAATGACAGGAGGCTTACAGAATAAGTGTGTGGTCATATCTAAGAGAAATAAAAGCATGGTGAAGAGCATGTGAAAGCACAGCAACATGTGATTTCATTTTTTAAAGTTTAGAATAAACAAAGAAAATGTTGCATTAACATTTTGTTCTAGGAGAAATAATTCTGTGTTCAGTGAATCCCTTGATTCTTGCTCATGTTTCAGTAAGCTCAATCCACCACCTCAGAAAAAAAAAAACCAAACCACTGAAATGACAGGAGTCAGTACCTGGATAATGTAAAGAATGACATTCAAAATGGTATTATCAGAGCTCTCAAGAAACTGAGAAACCTTATGGCCAGATCCAAAGAAGGACTTACATACTGAAGATTTAGGTAGAACTAAAGTACTTACATTCAAAACCATGACCCCAAAATATGATTCTAACCTGCCATTGGGTTACTAGAAGGAAGGGACTAGATAGGGACCTTTTTTTCTGGTTTTAATGACAATACAGGTGCTTTCCTGTGACTGAACATTATTAACGGTATGCAAACAACATTAATACAGCACAAAAATTAAATTAACCCCCCTGTGATCTACTTTTACCTTTCTGATGCCTTCAGAAGGGTTCGATACACAATTATCTGCTCCATTATTCTTACTGATAGTCCTCCACAGTTCAGCAAATGTGTTATCCTGCTCCAAAGGGTTGGTCCCTTTTGCTTTAAAGTATTCATACACTGCTGAATCCCTGACTGTGCCATAAGATATATCCATTTGTTTGGACAGATCCTGAAATGTTCTGAAATTCAAGCGATATTGAGGTATTAGTATTATGTAGTACATTACCCAAGATTTCATTCAAGAAATGATTACTATGTCATTAGTCAAAAAGCACTTACCCTCACTGAGTAACATCTGCATATCTCTTTTCTCATCATAAAAGAAAGCAAAGGAGTAATGTAATTGTATTGATACTGTATTAACTATATCCGAGCTCTTTTTCACCCCAGCAAAGACTTTTTTTTTAGACAGATAACATTCATGTTAAATGTTACAATTCTAAGTTTTCACAGTAACATAGTGCAAAACAAAGACTTACTTGACCACAGGAAACCATCAGTTAATAAATACAAACTTCCAGCCCCATCAGCATCACTAGAAATACGTTGCAGAATTCAGTGGAATTAGTTTGCAGTTACACTAATACTCCATCTGACTCAATCAATACAGCTGTTTCAAACAAACAAAAGTCTTGCTTACAAATTCCACTGACTCTCTCTCTCTCTCTCTCTCTCCCTCTCTCCCTCTCTCTCCCTCTCTCTCTCTCTTTTCACAGCCTCTGGTAAAACAGGCATTTTTCATTCACATACAGGCCTAACTTTCATTTACTCATCATACCACTCTGGAAGTGTACATGGGCCTCAACCTGAGTGGCTGTGAATGCACCATTTATTTTCAAATGGTACAGAATGTAATTCACTCCTGGTTTACAGCCTTTTCTGCACAGAAAGGTGTAAATCACTGCCTGCATCAATGAAAACCAGGCTAAGTTTCAAAACATTTAAGGTGGAATCACCCACATCAGAAACAGCATCCACCTTTGTACATTCATTCCCATTCTCTGCCTCCTTCCTATGTCCTCAGTATCACTTCTGTGTAGTGCCACCATTTTTTTGATCTGAGCATACACACACACACGTTCAACCACTGACCACCCCATGCAGGGACCAAACTAGATCTCAGTCTCGAAATAAACCAAACTGGTTTATTTTGCATTTTATAATGTATAACTTCACATAATAACGCAACATGCTTCTGATATGACCAACAGACTAACACTGAGATCAGTCAAATTGAAGCAACCCTCTCTACTCCCCTCACTTCTTTCTCTCCAAAACAATCTTTTAGAAAAAAAAAATCCTCAAAACATCTGAAAGGCCAGCTCATGCCACCTCCCACCTGCCTCCAACTCCTGGAGCCACAAAAGCAAAACATTTTGCCTTGCAGCTCTTGCAGAAGATTTCTTCACAATGCTACTGAGGAGACTTCACTTGGCCCATGAGCTGAAACTGTTTTCCATACAACAGACAGTACACTCTTTTCTCTGTTTCACCACAAGGATGCCACTGGTAACACCTCACACCCACATAAAAGCCCCTCCAACACTATTTAAAAGCAAAGCAATCCGGGCATATACACAACACTATATAAAACTATGTAGAAAACTCTTCCTTCTTCTCCATCATGTCACATCCAGGCCTCCCAAGTCTGGCTCCAAAAGGGCTCCTGTATGGCCAGCTCTGTCCCCAGGGCTGCAGCTCAGCAGGGATGCCTTTCCCACACCAGCCAGAACTCTTCAAACTCACAAGCTGCTTTGAACTGTTTAAGTGGTTTAAGTTCTTAAATTGTGTTAAGGACTTTTTATCATTTTAAGCTGTTAAGCAGCTTTAAGTAAGACTGTCTGAACAGTTTTTCTCTATATACATTGCACATTTGTGGATTTGGACTAACTGGGAGTTACATCAAGCCCCAAACCTTCTGATTTCTTTAGCTGTGTACATAGCACTTTGGTAAAGTACAGAATGAACACCCTGAAGGTTGCTGGAAATTCAAAATTCTAATGAAAAATGAAAGAATTTGTGACAGTTTTATTTCTCTCTTTGTTTAACAATCCTGAAAGTTAAATTCTGTTCTCCTAAATGTTTCCTGTACATTTCATTGAACAGGACCATTTTTCCTCCAGTCTCGATCAAAAATGATTACATGCTGCATTTAGCTCTGTCTTTATTTTTAAAAATAAATTTCATCATATCCCATGGAATTGCTTACATCCTGGGAATGGACAATCTGCCTGTTAAAGACACATTTCTGTCTATTCTATGTACAAATGATGCAGAAAGATACTCAGTATACACAGGAGGGTTTCTGTGGCAACCTTTTTCACACTAGGTTTAGCGTATGGATTTTGGCGTGTGTAGGAGTGCGTATTTGGTAGAAGCATAAACCTTTTAGCTGTTTTTTAACAGATCTTTCAGCTGATAACAACTTTACAAATGCCTACTGCTCATGCTGCTATACTGTTTGAAAGTCTGAACATGAGAGTTTGGATATTAAAAACAAGTAATTAAACCTGCATTTTAAATAATGTCAGTATTTTCTGGATCAATTCTGCTGCTTCTGCTGCTGTGGAAGATTTGTCAGAAATATGCCTTTTAGTTAAATTGTTCTTTATTGACAGTATTTTTGGTTTACCTAAACTACATTTTATTGACAATCAGTACTGTACAAAAGCACAGTACATGTTGCTTTTTGAGCACAGAAAAGCACAGTTTCTTCAATTCACTGAGCATCACAGGGCACAGTGAGTAAATGCAGGCTTTGTATCAAATGCTTTGCAATAAACAGATAATCAGTACTGATCGAAGGGAGAGAAGCACAACTTTTGCCTCAGTGTGATAAGGCAACTACTGCACCTTTGTTGGCAGAATTTCCTTGGAAGAGATAATGTGGAGTATTGCATGTCGTAAGGATTATGTGTGCCTTTCTCGCAGTACCTTACTTGATGTACTGTAAGAATAGCCACAGACACAGGAAATTCTCCATACTGCACTAACATTGGAAATATCCTATGAGGGAGACAGACGGTTGCCAAAAGATACAGTGAGGGGCACAGTAAGTAACCAAGCTTGCGAGCAGTTCCTGCAGCAGAAGTTCAGACGGATGGTGACTGTTTCAGTGAGAAAATAACCTTATGCCTTTACCAAATGGACAACTTAGCCAAAAACCTATTTCAGAAATTATTCTGACTGGGAATGGTCTAGACCACAGTTCTTACTCTGTAAAAAAAAATGTCTCCATATATTTCTGTACTGGAAGTGGTGGCATTGCTCAGTATCTCCACAGAGAGGTGAGAAGATCTGGACACGGCGGGTACAGTCACATATATAAAAGATACTGAATGGAGATTAGTATCTCCTGGCTTTTACAGGGTGAATTAAGGTAAGCACGTATGCAGTTTTTAAACATTGTTATTTTAATTCCAATAAGCCACTACGAGACAAAATCATTCACTGCTACATTTCAGATACTGGTTGTATTTTATAACAGTGTCATTCTCTAGAAGCAGCTGCTCTCAGGGTTCTTAAGCTTTATTTTTGCAACCAGCCATTAGCTGGATCCACCTTCTTTAGTCACTCAAATTCTTGCCTCACTTTACTATAGCAAAGGTTTCATGCATTAATATATAGAATAATTTGCAACAAAATTGTGTAGCACAACAAGATGCCCCATATACCTTACCACCTCAGTTATAGGATCTCACAACCCATTAAGGGCTCTCTGTAAGTGTGATTAAAGATAAAGCTAGTAAAGCAGAAAAAGCTGATGTTCCTCACAGTTACAGGAGGCTAACTTCAATTTATAGATAAATACATCCACTGTGTGATTTCTATAATAGACAAGTACATGTAAACCCATTCATTTAAGTAAATGTACCTGTGGTCAATCTAAACAAAAAGAGTGTCTTTTAAAACTGTATTACTAGCCAAATATTTAACACGTGTAGTTCTGCCTGCTAGAAAAATGCAACAACTGACACATAATTTCCAATGGAGTTGCAATTACATCCTGTAGAGTCAACTGAAAACTGGACTCTCTGCTTGTTTTATTTTCTGAAACATATTGACATAAACCATATGCAGCAGAATAAACAGTCAGGCAATAGCTGTGCTAGCATTTATCATTAGACCACTAGAAAGAGTTGCTAGAATAACTACACTGATTAAGTTGCACTTTCTGGAGATGTTTTCTTCCAGTAAAAGACTCATGTAGCTGTAGACATATAAACTAAAAATATGCTGCCACTATAGGCTTATGTTACTCTGGAATTGCTATAAACCCAAGACTTTCTGAATGGATGATATAAACAAATCTCATCTAAGTGACAGACTAAACCTGTTACTATGTGCTTTGAGGTAACTGCCGATCAATTAACCCATATTAAGAGATCAGGATCATCAGACATGATCAAAGTATTTTAAAAAATAAAAGGATAAAGGCTCCTGTCATTTCTAAATTAAAAAAAAAGTGAATTTTATTTTTCTTCATAGTAGCTTTATTTTTTTTTTTTAATTAAAAGTTCTTAAAGGATCAAGGAAGAGAGGCAAAAAAACCCAACTTGCTTATTGAGATTTTCTTCATCCTTACTGTTCATTTTTTAAAAAGTTTGTAGCAAGCTGCACATCTGGACTTGTGTTTAAAATCTGTTACTGTAAACAGGCCAGTTGGCTGGCACCACGATCATCCAGCAATAGTCTTTTACATCACAGTAATAAACTGTCCTGGTTTCAGAAGTAGCAGTCATTTTTCTCCTCCTTGGTAGCTGGTGCAGTGCAGTGTTTTGACTTTCAGCTCGGGAACAGAGCTGATAACAATGATGTTTTGGTTTGGCCAAGGACTTTGTGAGCCTCATGCTCTGCCAGGGAGGAGGGGAAGCTGGGAGGAAGCAGAGACAGGACACCTGACCCAAACTGACCAAAGAGGTATTCCATACCACAGCACGTCATGCCCAGGATGTAACTGGGAGTTAGCTGGAAGGGCTGGGGGACTGCAGGGTTGGAGGAGGTATCAGTCAGAGATTGGTCAGGCTGGGGGGGGGGTGAGTTATCGGTCAGCTGGTGGTGAGGTGATGTATTCTCTTCCCTTGTTGTTTCCTTTATCATTGTTATTATTGGTGGTAGCAGCAGTGATTTGTGTTATACCTTAGTTACTAAACTGTTCTTATCTCAACCCCTGGGAGTTGCATTCTTTTCGATTCTCTTCTCCATCCCTCTGGGAGTAGGGGGAGGGAAAGAAGTGGGGGGAGGGAGTGAACAAGTTACCTGACTGGGTTTAAACCACGACATAAACGTAGCCCTTAATCTTGGCTTCAGCCCTGGAAAAAACATAATGGGAAAATCCTGACAGCTCCTTGATTTAGAGGTAGTTTCTCCTTAACCTTCACAACTGCCTGTGTTCTGACACTATAAAGCTGGGGATTTTTCTAGTTTGCTAGTGCTTATGGAAAAATAATATCTCACTGTTTCTGAATCCACACTATTATTTTAAAAATATGCAAGATTTTTCATGCTTGGCTACTGTTCGTTCATCTGCACATATGCCACTAGCATTAGTAAAGCCTAAGATTAGACAAAGAAGCAGTGACCAGCACTTCACCCTCATTCTTCTGTGTTGTGAGTACACTTCAGAGTAACCTCTTCCTTCACAGCAGTATGTGTTTTGTCAAACATAAATAATTCCTTTTAACTAAAATTAATTAATTTTCTTAATATTAATCCTTAAGTCATATAGAGACAGTAAAATAAATTTGCTGCCATTTTCATATTTGGCACAGAAAGCTATGTTCTTTTACCTACGGAAGCCAGTGCCCTGACATTTTTGCTCAATGCAGCATAATATTTTAGGTGATGGCTGCCATCAAGATAAAATGTCCCAGAGATGGTGAGACTTTTTAAGCTTCTCTGCCTAAATGAAGGCTTAGAAATGCATACATAAAATGTACGGTACAAGTCCTAAATTTCAAATTTTTAAATACCTATAAACTACTTTATTTTCTTTTAAACTTTTTTCTTTTTTTCTTTTTTTTTTCCCCAGGGACATCTACAGAATTAAATATAAGGGCAGTTCCTAACTGTAAGTGTATCCTCAACAGGATATATGAGAATGAAATACGTGCTTTGCACATTGGGAAAAAAGTAAACCCACTAAACTTCTAAGTAAAAATTAAAGTATCTGAATTGATTTGACACCTTATGCCACCAGTATAAGCCCAAGAAATACCTACAAGCTGAGACCTAGAATATAAAATCCTTTCCAAAAAGAGCTTTGTTTGATAAAATTATCACCCATGGAAAATAATGAGTTGAAAGAGCTGAAAGAGAATTCTGCCTACTGTGATTTGCAGAAAAACATTCCACATTTGAAGACATAAAATTGCTCAGAACTACTTCCTCCATGGGTGTATTTGCCAAGACGATGAGAATGAATGAGAAAACAGCATTTAGTGTTGGTGACAACAGCAGTTCACCCACTGAGAGATGGACTTGTAAACCAAGCAAGCTTTGCAGGATCAGCTTTTCATTTGTACATGTCCTCAAGCAAGAAACCAGTCTGCAAAGCTGAATCAAGGTTGTGGGTGGTAGTGTGGTGGTATGGATAATTTATACATGAGTGGAAGATAATTCCGTTCAGAACCCGAGTCCTGACCTGGCTCCTGTTCATTTTCAATATCCACTTTTAAAGCAGCAAGGCAAAGGATTTCAGCCTTACTCTGTTACTCACAGATGAACAATCTTTGGGCTTTGGATCTCCATGTTAAGTAAAATTTATGAATGGATAGATCTTGTCTTAAGATATCTGAAACTGAGTCCAAACTGCCATGGAAAGACATTCTCTAGAACTAGTCTACCCAAGTTGAATAGTTTAACTGGTTGAAGACCGGGGAAAAAAAAAAGAAAACCACAACATAAATCCATCTGTTATGGATATAAATTGCCACTAGGGGATGTTAGTCTCACTGATTCAGAGACTTACATGAAAAGTTTCACTGTCTTACTGAACCCAAACTATGAAAGCACAAGTCCACTTAAAAACAGAAAAAGCAATAGCAGTGCCCCTAAACATTAATGCAACCAATGTTTAGTAAGCCTTCAGTTATACTGGAAAGAGCAATATATTAGGTGAATAATGAGATAGCATTAGAATTGACCTACCTTTAGCACCTGTGAGCATACAAAGTAAATGCCCATTAAAAAAGTAGTAAATATTATGGCAGATTCTATGATTTCCAACATTTGTTCCAGGTCCATATAGGAATGTTACTAGTGTGTGTTAAACTGGATGTAAGATACATAAACTAAAAGATGGGGCAATTTAAAGATTACTTTTAGTCAGGCCAAGTTCAAAGTACTGTGGGAATGACAATAGCCTTAATACAGAGAATATTAAAAGGAAAGCAAGTTTATCTCCACATCTAACAACCTTAGACTTCAGACAAATTAGGTCCATGGTTTTAATATGTGCATCTCTTGCTTTCTTTGAAATTATGAATAATCAAGCTGAGCTCCTAAATCAATCGTTAAATTGCCAACTTCTCTGTAGTCATATGATCAAATTCTGCATTGTTCTATTTCACTGCAAATCAAGTCACTTTAAATACTCTTAATTCTGTGCAGTGCTGTGCAGAGCAACAGGTTTCTTCCGCAAATTCACTGAACAAAATCTTTACTGATAGGGGTAGGCCAGTAGAAATTGGCAGCAGTCCTTGCATGCTTAGTATACACTCAGCAGGATCAAGTCCTTCACCAGCAAATATATCATTCTATAGTTTATATAAAACTTGTTTCATCAGCTGTCCATGAAAAATAGCATCCACTTTACTCTAAACAAAAGCCTTAACAGAAAAAGCCTCATCGGAGTTTCTACGAGGGAAGCCATAAGCATCAACAGAGTAAAACTACACTGAATCAATGGAGTTGCAGACCTCACAGCAGGACTAAACATTTCCAAATCACGGAAGGAGACAAACAGTGCAGGTAGTCAGGGCTATGTATGCGCTTGTCATCATCAGTGGAGTGGGAACAGCTGTTACCTGTGATTTCAAAGAAGCAGGGACTTCCCTGCAGTGGAGAAACCAATCAATTGGTATGTGTCACAGAACACGTTGCCATGTCAACCACATACTTTTACTATAGTTAGTGATGGAACTCCTCAGCAGGTAATGGCACTGCAGCACCTGTTTTCAGGATGATAATGGTCAGTGATGTCAGTGTGGTGGCATCTATGAGACTTTATCTGGATTGGGACTCACTGCCTTATATTAGGTGCAACCAAAAGCAAAGTATAACATTCAGTTATGGATTTACCACTAAAACCAGCCTTATTTCTGCCACAGGAGCAGGGAATTTGCTACATGTCTCCTGTGTCACATGTCATGGCAACAGTTCTGTCACCCTTCTAGCATAAGATCAGGACCTTCTCTCTCCTGCTGCCTCAAAGAAATTTCCTTTCTTAGGGTACCTAGCATACCTAACAGGTAGACCAGAACTGCTGAGATCAGTGAGGTTATTCATGCACACAAAAGCATATGCTCATATGCTCAAGGGTTTCCAGGATAGGAGACAAAGGTATAAACAGTAAGAAAAAGGCAAAACAAAATAGCCAAGTAATATATATACAACATACTAGAAGAACAGAACTTTTACAGCTTCCACAATTACTTCATTTATTTGAAACAGCTTCCACTAGCCTCAGCTCCTACATGCAAAGGGAAAGACAAGAAAACTTAACTGTCTTCCAAACTCCTGATACTGCAATGATTTCACTGCAGATCATTTTCACTGGGATTCTGTTCCCGCAGAGCTACTACATAATTAAGTTTTAAAGGAAGGGAACAATCAGCATGTATACCCATTGAAATGCAAAGTCTGTCAAGCTATTAATAAATGATACACTGTCATGTTTATGATTTTAACAGTAATTAATTACGCACTTTGTATTGGCAAAACATTTTTAGGCTTTGTGTACTTTCTAAGAGCCTAAGATGCAGTAGAAATATGTTCTATTACCATCACTTGAAATCGCACTTTTGCTTTACTGATCTGAGAATAATCTGCAGTATTTTTGCTAAACTCAAAGTGTGGGGAATGTAGGACAAAAATCCATACAACTAGGCTGTGTCCTATTGCTCACAGAACATCTTAATGTCTTCCAGTGGTTTATTTAGGAAACATGCCCATTTTCAAAAAAAGACTGCATATTTTCTGGCTGTGAGACTCAAATTTGGATCCAAAAATCAAAGTGGATTCTCATCATCATCAGTAAAACAGGTTCTTCCATAAACAAAATTAGACCTCTGGTTATTTCTATGCATTGCTATTTCTAAATGAGGCCCTCAGGACCACCTTGGCAGCTACAATCATCTGCAATGATCTGCACAAGTATGACTTGACTTGTTGCTGGATTGTAGAAGTTCATTTTGCCTAGAGCTGACACTGGCTCTGGTCCAGCACTGCACGTAAAGAAATCTGTTAAACAGCTAGAAATAAGCTAAACATCTCCTGATTGCCAGTCCAGTGTTTCTAACTATACTTCCAACCGTCCTGTTCTCCAAACATCCTCCAGGCAATAAAAGCACAAGTCACTTAGATTGCTTATTTTTCCATTAACTAGGGTTTTTCTTTGGTCACTTACTTGGATTTTTTTCTTTCTGGATGTCCCAGATTTTCTGCATTGTTATCATATGGTAAAGAAACCATGATGGTCCTTACAGTAGAAGATATGATTACTTTGCTTGAAAATATCTTCAAAAGCAAACAATAGCATAACAAATAACTCCATTAGTAGAGGCAGCAATGGAACTAATTTCCAGGGATTTGCATTTCAAAGCTGGATTCACTGGCAACCCGTACTGTGATCTCTGGATGAAGTTTCTCAAATAGCTGGGCATTTATGATTGCATATGAATTTATCTGATATTTAATAGAAGGAGAGAAATCAGAAGGCTTCCTTTATATTTACAAGGGGCATTTACAAGACCTCTCTTCACCACCCTCTTTTTCTGTATTTCTAACAAATTCATATCCTTGAGATATTCAAAGAAACACAGAATAGTTTGGGCCAGAAGGGACCCTCAAAGGTCATCTAGTCCAACTCCCATGCAATGAGCAGGCACATCCTGGACTAGATCAGGTTGCTCAGAACGACATCCAGCCTGGCCTGGAATGTCTCCAGGGATGGTGCATCCACCACCTCTCTAGGCAACCTGCGCCAGGATTTTATCACCCTCATTGTACAGAATTTTTTCATCACATCCAGCCTAAATCTCCCCTCTTTTAGTTTAAGACCATCACCCCTCATCCTATCACAACAGGACCTGCTAAAAAGTCTCTCCCCATTTTTCTTACAGGCTCCTTTTAAGTGCTGAAAGGCTGCAATAAGGTCTCCCCAGAGTCTTCTCTCCAGGCTGAACAACCTAGACTTTCTCAGACTTTCCTCACAGGAGAGGTGTTCCATCCCTCTGATCATTTTTGTGGCACTCCTCTGGACCCTCTCCAACAGGTCCATGTCTTTCCTGTACCAGTTTGGCCACCATGTTCACAATTTAAAAATGGAAAGTAGTAGACTGAAAGAGAGACATTTAGAGTAATCACATTAAAGGGTTGGTTTGTTTTTTTTTAAGATGCAGGCCCAAGTTGTCAAAAGCTGGAGCTTTAATTTGTATCCTGAGATCCACACTTAAACTACTACATGACTGGACAGATTTTCAGAACAGATCAAGGAAAGCTTTAGCACAACAGCACATCTGTAAGATGCTTGCAGATTCAGTTAAAAGACTGGAAAGGGATAATTGCTATGAGCAATTGCTGCTCATCCTGCAATAATCAGTCTTGCTAAAAAATCCGGGTTAGCCTGGGTCCATATTCTGTATTTGATACAACATTTAAAACACTTTGCCATCCAACCTTTCTTGCAGTAGCTTGAAGGGTTAACACATTAATTAAAGCAAGGTATTCTACTCCTTAAATGATTAATTAAAATAAAAAATGCAGCTGGTGTTTAACAGCAACTCAGTCCCAACAGCAGGTTTTAGTCACTTCACCTAAAACATATCATAAAGTTGGCATGAAAATCATATTGTCAGAACCAAACACATCTGGCGAGTGATACACAATTTTACATATAATGAAAATAACAAACTACCTCTATTATTTATGCAGATGCACTTTAAGTTGTTTGCTATGCTGATGTCTTTTACCATACACATTTGGAAGCTAAAAATCCTAATGATGGTTAATGATTAAGATCAAGAGGGAAGAAATTGCTTTTTCCCTTCTCAGCTAGTGCTATAAGCACTGATACCACTGCCGTTCTGTTTTGCTCTCAGATGACAAAGAGTAGCTTTTTAATTAAATAGAGTGGGGACTGATAAGCTTGGCTTATCTTGGTTCTGGCTTATAAAGTCCTTACTCAGGGCGAATGGTACTTTATACAATGACTGTTATGATACCATTATACTGTGAGGAGTTCCATTAAAGTCCATGAAATCCAAGTGTGGGATAAGGTCCTACTCAACTCCTTATTAAGTTTTGATTTATCCGGAGCTGTTGCATCCTGCAAGAAAAGAGATCTCGGTGCAGAAAGCTCTGGGCTGCTGCCTGCACTAGTGTCATCAGTCTCATAGCCAGGGTGGAAGGGCTGGATGAATTCACGTGGCTCAGATATGTCAGAGGTAAAAATGATGCCGGAAAAGAGCTTCACACCCTTCCCTTACGACAGGGAGTAAAGCAGAAGCTATCAATGTTGACATTAAAAAGAGAAGAAAACAGAAGAACTCTGAAGAGGCATCCTGATTGCTAGAACATGTGCTGGGTACTCCTGGGAAATCAAAACATAGGGCTCTTCATTAATACTGGAAGCACATACAGCATTCATCAGTTATCCCTGATGTCTAAAGTGCATGCATTACATATCCTTATTTTAAAGTCTGAAGGCCCATTTGCCTGTTTCTCAGAGGACCAAGACTGCAAGCATTGGGTGTACTTCCCCATTTCATTCTGAAGTAAACAGAAAAAGAGACCTTACCCTTTTTGCCTGTCTCTCCTCACCCTGAACACAAGTCTTGCCTGAAAAAATGAACCTCATGCTAGGAACATTCACAGCACTGCATAAAAACCAACTAGCTGTTTCTTATATTGAGATTAATTAGTTTATTGGGTAGCCTAATTACATACCTTGAAATATGAGCTTGGAAATTGTATTACTGCCATATGAAAGAAACACAGTCATTATTCTGACTGATGTTTTTCTATTCTTTTTTAAGATAGATATGACTATTCATAAATCAATTAAATCAGTGGCTTATTCTCCTAGGCTGGTTTTAATAGTTTAGAAGGCAAACAACTTTAGTGCATGTGATTGTATTTCTTCTAATGGAAATTTGGCAGCTATATCAAAATAACTTTTCTAAGGCAACACCATTCTCCCCTCATCTCCAGATGAGTCTGGAAACTGTATTATGTTATATGGGGGCAAGTGTGCAGAAGAGAACATTGCTTGGTAAGGCAGATCAGCCCAGGAAGTGGAAAGAACACATGTAATCATCCCTTAGCAATACAGTAATATTTCCAGAAATCTTTTCCTTCCCTCTAGAAAACCTTGTACAAGAACTAAGAAATAATAGGGAAGCACTTATGGTAATAAACAGTAGCATCACAGTCTCCAGGGAAACTAAGAATGCCCAGCTCTTTCTCCCCTCTAAACACCAATAACCTGCATCTATTGAAAGTGTGTTTTGCTGTTCTTGTTTGGTTGTTGGTCATTTTCTTTTTGAGTGTTTTTGGTTTTGTTTGGTTCGTTGGTTGTTTGGTTGGGTTTTTTACATCATCAGGAATAGTTTCTAAATCTCTTTATGAGAATAATCAATTTTTAAAGCCTTTTCTTTAACTGGCAAGTTTAGAGTTTTCCACCTCATGGCATAGATGGTCTATAAACATTTGAGAATGTATTGGAACAGCTTTTATTTCAGAAGATGAAATACCATCCTATATATCATTTAAGGTGTTAAGAGTTTAAGTGTGAAAAAGAATGATCTTCTATCATTATAAAGTGGCTATTTTAGGTTTGCATGAAAATGTCAAAGAGAAAAGCGACCAGATTAAAAGTGTTTGCAAGATGATGGAGCTCACTATCCTGAGAGACAAAAAAAAAAAAAAAAAAAAGAGAAAGAAAAAAAAGAGTAACAGCTTAAAAATAATGGATTTCAAAAGACCAGACCTCAACAGACTTCAGGAACTGCAGGAGAAAGCCTCTTGGGAAATTGACTTAAAGAATGCAGGACTACAGAAGGGCTGGCAATTCCTGAAAGAAACCATATCAAAGACACAGATGCAAACTATCTTAACATGAGGAGCTATAAGAATAAATTATAAAAAGCTGTTATAATGTCAGCAAGAGCTCTTTCAGGACCTAGAAAACCACAAGCATTTTGTTCTGATTATAAAACAGTAGTGCATCCATTTGACTAATTACATACTAGAAATACATGGGAGAAAAAAATCAAAGAATCAAAAATAAATCCTCCTCAATGCCAATGAATAAGCTTATATGCTCTAAGATGTTACTGCACAAAGCAGTTTGTGTCATCCCTCAACTGAAGTTCCTGAAGTCCTCTGCCCACAACAGAGCTGATGAAAACACACATGCCTGTACCCCAGCTATCCCATACAAAGTCTGATTTCTTAATTTATGGCTGATTTCATCAGTACAACATGAAACAGATTACTGTGCACTGTAACTCTTCCCTCCATCCAAAATAATCTAAAGAAATAAACAGTTCAGTGCATGTTCCTTACAGTCACAGTCAGCCTGCTGAAACTGAATATATGGCAATGAACAGAAGGTGCGAAAATTACTTTTGCTGCCAGGTGGGTGAGAAATTCTGGTGCTGAACAACCATGGTATGTGAATGACAGAAGCACTACTTAGGTGGAGATGTTGGTGAGGAACTGTGCAAGATGAGAAGATGGTTTATTTTACAAGAGTAAATGAAGCATTTCCCAAAATATGCAACAGATTAGCAGAGCTGGAAGCTCATTTATGTCCTGTCTGAGCTGATAGCAAGTAAACAAATAAGTACAACTTTCCCTTATACAAGTAGGTACACCTACTTTCAACTTCATCTCATTGTTTAAAAAGAATTAGCTTACTGCAATAAAGTGCTAATTATTGGTAGTTCTGTGAATGCAATTATGCACCTCATAATAGCAAAACCTGCATGACTTTTATAATAGGGTCCCCTATTACACCAATGACTCTGACCAGCACAGGTAAATGGTATAAAATAAAAGAAATTTTATAGGTTTTTGATTTTTTTTTTTTTTTTATGTGTTTGGTTGGTTGGTTTTGGTTGGGTTTTTTTGTTATGTTTGGGTTTTTTTTTTCTTTTCTTGGGGGGAGGGGCCTGTTTGGTTGGTTGGTTTTGGGGTTTCTTTTGGTTGTTTTGTTTTTTTTTTTTTCCCAGGCAGCTCTTTCACTACCAAGTGTCATGAAGATATTTATATTTTCTCAGGCTCTACTTGGCTTCTCACTTTGAGGGTCTTTGTTTAAATTCTTAAGTATTTATATGTTTAAGTACTTAAATACAAAGATATTTACCATAAAGGCATGTAAGAGTATCTGTCTGTCCAAAAGAATATCAAAGATAGCCATTAGGCAAACACATGGTATAGTATGTTAACACGCAAAAAGCAGTTAGGTAATTTTGCATTGTAGGTCAAATAAATATCTACTTGATACAGTGGAAAAAAATATTAAAGTTTTTGCAGGAGTGAAAATGTCTGAAGCTTTAAGGCCATCTCTATTTGAATTGCTATAGTAATAATTATTTTGCCTTTTTAATATCCTGCTATATTATATTGTATTATCAGTTCATATAAGACATTAAATCAGCTTCTTTAGAGAAAACCAACAGAAATACAAATGCTCTATTGGGCAAAAATCATCTATTACCGCATTTTGTGTTGTTTACCCCTTAGGAGTCACACAGAAGATAAAACACAACAAAATAAGCCATAGGTACTATCCTTGTAATAAAAGGAAACCACACACTACAACAAAGAAGGCTGAATTCAGGAGCCAATGATATTTAATGCATGCAGAAATTGTACAGCTACACTACTCTATGGACAGCCAGTGAACAACATATATTAATTTGAGAAAAACTGACTTAAAAGGTGACTCAATCTGAGTTGAGAAGGGACTGTGTATCAAATCTCAGCTTTGAACTAATCCTTGTACATTTTGATGGGCTGTCATGAGGGTTGTGGCTCTTGCTACATTTTTACCCTTCCAAAGCAAAAGAAAAAAATAATGAAAAAATCATTTTATTACATGCACAGATGGTAGATTTTGCTAACGTCATATCCAAATAATTTTCTTCTCTAATGTGCTCATGCATATGAATGTTAATGCCTCAATGCACTTAAGTCACAGAACTTCTCAATAACACGAACAAATTAAGAGATGCTACAATATAGATGTCATAAAAGTAGAGTTGAAGAGGGTGTGGAATCACAGATCTCTTCGTTTGCCATTGATCTCTAATATATGCCACATTTTTAATAATGGCAACTGAATAGATGGAATGCAGTCTTGATTTTCAGCTGTGTATTCTCATTTCTTCCCCAGAAAAATGTCCTCAGGAAATATTTGCTTGCCTTCTTGCTCAATTAGATAGGAGTAATTAGGTTTCATTTTAAGCCGTGGTTGAAAGGCATATGCCAACATTCAGAAAGCATTTTAAAAGGCTCTAGACTTTTTGAAGCCCTGGATTTCCCAGAAGCACACACTGGGCAACACCATCAATGAAAGTGAAATGGAAAGACAGACAATGGGGGTTCTAGCACTGGCAACAACAGTGTTTTGTCCTGTGCCTGAGCCAAGCTCTGCCCTTTAGCACTGCTGCCCTGCTGCACAGGCTCCAGAGTATTTCCTATGAAATTTCTTCAATGTGGGCTAAACAGGGAACACTCTGGAAAGAAAAAAAGTCTTGAGTTTTTGTCCTTGCTCATTCACTTGCATCTTTCTTACACTCCTTTTTAGCCTTAATTTTTTATGGATGAACTTAATCGAGTTATTTAATGACTGAAGCTTTTGCTCACAGGCCTTACGTAATAATTCTGATAATTATTTTTTATCACGCTCATTCATACATGCCTCCTGCCAACGTGCCTGAGGTGCTGCACAGACACTGCAAAACAGCACAAATTAAACATAACAAAAGAAAATCCAATGACGTATTTAGAAAGGCATGTATGATATTAACGAGAAAGTCTGTTTTCAAACATGAGAAATTTCAAGGCAAACCCACTGCAAATACAGAGGGATTCCTGTGAGTTTCTTGCTACCAACCCTATCAAATGCACTTAGCTACAGCAGATGAAACCTTTGTTCATTTCCCTCCAGCTGGCATCTTCAGAACACTTTCCTCATTTTATTTAAAATATTTTTAGATTGTTTCTGGTTTGTATGCAACCTGGAAGATCTCTCTGTTTTGAGAGCTACAGAGCTATTATAATATGGTCATTTCTGGCTATCATCTTTAAAGCAGTTAAACTGACATCATGCCACATAAGATACCAAAACAATTGTTACTCTGTTACACAGAAAGGGAACTGCGACAGAAAGGACACTAAGCTTGCCAAGATCAAAAAAAGCTTGTGAAATAAAAAGAATTTGCACTCAAGTTGTCCAAGTGACAGACTATCACCCCATCTAAGCTGCAGTACATCTTCAGCTGTCACTAAAACACATGAAACTTGGGGATTAAAATGCAGATAAGGAACACCTTAAGAAACAACACATGTGGACAAATATGACTGCATTTGTATCCAGTCCATGACTACATATATACAAATGCCTTTCAAAAACATCTACAGCATGTGCAAATGTTAAGGATCAATTTGCTGAAATCTTTAAACTCTTAACTCCTGATTTTGCAAATTGCCTACTGTTTTAACATCCTTTTTTTTTTGTCCCCCGAGATTCTTAATATCTTGTCAGACAAGCTCTCCAAAACCTGAGTTTCCAAATATCTGTGCAGCTACTGAACTGCATGTAGTCTGCTTGTTAACAAGAAATGAAGCTGGAAGTTAAGTCACTGCTAATTAAACTCATAATTACAAGTGGAAGGTCAGACAGCAGATCCAAGGGCTGTATGAAAATGTAATAAAACAAAAGAAAGAACAAACTTGAATGCAATAATTCAGTCCTTACTTGGCAGACTGACCCATTAGAAGACTTCTCAGCTGTATACAGTTCTGAAGGCAAATATTAGAATAATGAATGCAAATCACTTGGGTTTAAACAAGTTTGTCAAGGATTAGCACAGCCTCTAAACATTACTTGGATTTCTATTGAAAAAAAGATCAAACCAAACAAAAACCAAACAAACAAACAAACAAAAAACCCCACACAAACAAAAAAAAAAAATTAAAAAAGAAAGATAAAAGGAAAAAACAACCCACAACAATTAAGAATTGCCCATTTACAAAGTTAGAACATGAATCACGGCTTCCTAGCCTGAGCTCCCAAGCGGCTGCCACTAGCACATCCTCACAAAATGCCTTCTTTGTTGGAAATGGGTAACATCTCATTCCTCTGCTCCTGTGCAGTTCAGAAATCTGCTTCAGAGTTCACTGCTCTGCCTGTGAATCTCCATGAATGCAGAAATCCAGAGGTAAACCACTATATTGCCTTTATTCCCTTGTTGTAAGGTTGAGGCAGACAGAAGATGGGAAGATCACAAGGTAATTTAGGCAGATGGCTCAGAGCAGCAGTATTAAAAGAGCAAAGGTTCGCAGAAGTACCAACTACTAGCAACTGGAAAGTGGCTGGAGGACAGCCAAGGAAGCTTCACACTATTTTCTGCTTTCCTTGATCTCCTGAAGAGACAGAGCGTTTGATGTGGGTCTCAAACTCCACGTTCTGACCTTCCCCACTGCTCTGTCACACTGGGATGAGTGATGGGCGCACAAAGACACGTGAGGAGCAAGGCAGCACATGCAGCCATGCCAGACCAGAAAGCCAGTACTTCTCCCAACACTATCCCAGTTGTGAAGAAGCCCTTGGGGGTTTGGGAAAATCCAAGGAGAAGGATTTTGTTCTTTCCAGGATAGGCACGTTTCCAACACAGGATCTGGACACCTTGACAGCACAGCACTTACTAACCCATTTGGAATTTAGGAAGCTTCTGTTAGGAAATACAGAAACATAGGCAGCATACCAAAAGTGCTTCCTGACATGCCTCCTGCTTTGGGTATTTCACCTTTCTGTGAGCCATAGGCTGTCCCTGAGATTCACGGCAGGGTGGAAATGCCTTGTGAGATTTTCCAATTCCAGATTAAAAAAAAAAAAGATTCCCTCATGAGCAGGCTTTCATCTGACATGCTAATTCTAAAAATCTGCCTTCCAACTGTTCAACTTTGCTTCAGTGAATGCCTCACCAAGCCCTTTCTAATAAATATCATTTATGATTTCTGTAACACACTTGTTTCGCAGTGAAACTGTGGAGGTAATGACGACTGGGTTGATTGACACCTAGTTATTCAATCAAACATATTCCTATCATGCTAGTCACAGACCACACATGCCAAATTTGATGCTGAAACAACTTTTATCAGGCGTTTTGGAGAGGGCTTGGGAAGAAAATCAGCCTTGTAATCAAAATCTTAACTATGTTGCAGCTACTGCGGCAACATAATCCTATTTTCTGTCCTGCTGGCAATTTAGTAGCAGCAGTGCAGAACACCAGAGAACTTCTCTATGGAGGGAGAGATAACAGCACATGTTTACTGAGAGGATGGGGGCTTGGTTTCTTAACAATGGAAGTATACACAGGTGTATTTGGAAGTTCTCCGTTGGTGGGCAAATTTTTATCTATAACTTATTGTGCCTCTTTGGGTGGGAAAAATGGATTTCACAGAAGTATTCTTTTCTGGGTCCCTGAAAGGTATAATGTGGGCAAGCTGAGTGGCAGATTTAGAAAGGCAAAAATGGACGCCATCATACAATGCAGAAGATAAGTAGTACTGGGAGCCAAGACATCAGGCCACGATGCATCTTGTAAAGCAGTAATTTACTGTCTGAGGAAAAATATTTGTTCTAAACCTGACACAATGTTTAATAAGATATTCTTCCTAAATTGTGGGGACATGAAAATACTTTCATCATAGCTTAGAAATTAAGGCTCAACAGAACTTCTGGAGAATCTATTTCTTTAGTCCATATCCTCTTCCCTAAGGCACTACTAAGCTTCTCTCTCTCCCCCCCCTCAGATTCCTCACTGAATTTCACCCCAGTTTTTGTACTCCTCTGAACTGTGCTGAGTTTTGGGAGGTGCTCAGTAGACCAAATGGACAACTTCTTCAGACATGAAAGAACTAGAACTTTCAGATTTTTTTTAGAAGATCATTTATTCAAGCTTTCTGGATTGCTACTTGTGTCTTGGATTTCAAGAGCAAATTCTTCATTGAACTTAAACCTTATTCCCATTACAGCCAGATCTCACAGATACTCTGTGGTAGTTTTACTCTATTTAGCTTCCCACGTAATTTCCAAAAATTACTTGCAGTTCCTACTTCTATTACTGTTAAACCCCACTTATTTTGGTAATACTAACAGAAAATTAATTTATAACAAAGCTTGTTATGTTTTTGGGCTGGTTTTATTATTATTATTGTAACTTTATATCCTACAAAGCATTATATCACCTGCAAGTACACATTGGCAAATTTAACACTGGAAATGCTATTAAACTCATGTTTATGAGAAATACACTTATTTATATCCTTCTGTGCAGATACCAAAGAGAAGGCAAAAGCAGTTTCTTGAATGCCAGCCTCACCTACATGCCAATTCCTCCGTTTCAGGAGCAAACCACAAACATTACAGTCTCAGTTTTGCAACCCCAGAAGAGACTGACAGAGTAACTGTGTCACTCTCTAGCACCTAAAATCCTTGGCTTAGCATCTTGCAGGAGAGCCTGTGTAGCACTACCCATCCTCTGGCCACCTCACCATTCCATTGCCATCAGATCAAATCTGAGATATCAGGTACTAATCCTGTCAGCACTGACTGCGGATCAACGACCCTCCCAGTACTCCATGTCAGTGTGAAGGTGGAAATTTTGTCCATGTTTTAAGAGGAAAAAATAAAAACATACTTTATCCTTTAAATTTGCTGAAGAAAAACAAATTACACATAGACAAATTGCCACCAATCAACCAGCAGCTCTCTGTAGCTGCTCAGAGGCCTGGTTTGTTGAAAATATTCTCATTGGGTATGGATTAGCAAGCTAACAGCAGGGGAAAGAAGTCAAAGGTGCAAGATAAATTGTGTTTGTTACAGAAGCTGTAATTTATCATCACAATATTGCCAACACAATTGTAGAGAATTATATATAAATTTAATAAAACAACTGCTGTATTACATCTATTATCCTGGAGTCAGGTTTGGTTATCTTTTCCTCCTTGAGAAGATTTTTCTGCAAATAATGCCACTGAATCTGGCCATTTATATTTTAAAAGACTGTCTGTATTACCTTATGTGCAAATAATAGTATAAACTACAGCATGTATCAAAATACTGAGAACATAAAATTACACATTGAGGAAGTGAAATCTTATATAGTTCCCTAGAGGTGGCAGTTCCCTCTGATGTTCAACAAAGAAATAGAGACAGCTGAAGCAGTGAGAGCTCTTGTTAAACAAAATACGTATAAACCTGAAAGACCTCTCTTCTGCAAAAATACACAGTTAAAGCGCCATAGTTCCCCTTCATGCACCTGTCAAAACTGCTTGGGGGATGTTGAAGTGAAGGTGAAGATGGGTGAAGAAGAAAAAAAACAGCCACTGCAAATAAGCAGAAGCAGAGTATTTTATTAGAAAGTTATCTCCTTTTTGCAAGAATGAGTGCTGAAATGGATAATACCTTTCTGTGAAATCCAGGTTTCCAGCTTCATGTTAAGAAGAGGCTCTTACCTTATGGGATTATCCATCCTTGATACTGTGAGAAAAGCTGCTAAGTTTGCTGTGTAGGAAGAGCACACGATAAGGGTGAAGAGCCACCAGCTTCCCATTACAATGCGCATAGCTACAGAATTTACAGGAGATTCTCCCCCTACAAATAAACAGAGAAAATGAGGGTGTCTCAGCAGCTTCCATTTACGATCACTCACTCTCTGCCCTATTATGTTACATGTTTTGGAGCTACCTCTCTGCGTTTCTGGTTCTCCTCCAGACTGCCCTTTCACTGTGAGAAAACCACTGCTTCCATGAAGACTGGTAATTTACAAACATTTTCTCCAGTCAGTCTCTTGCCCTGGCTACTGTTCTGGAAAATCATCTTTCAAAGTATTTCCCTTGGGAATTTTTTAGGATCAAACCTACAGGACATGAAAAATGTTCTAAATAGAGTAAGTTTAATGGTGAAGCACAATTAATAGGCAGGAATTAAATCATTACAGTGTTCAGAATATAGTAATATTCTATTTCCAATGACCATTTCAGATTTGGAAAAAACCCACAAAGCTGTCCAATGGCTTGTGTGTTATCTGTGCTGTATTTAAATCTGCAAAGACTGAAGCATTAGTGTCATTACTTGTTACTCTATACAATATTTTAAAAAATGTGAAGATTTCTTTATAGCAGGTTTCAAGCACATTATGCTTGAACATTGTTGGAGACTAGGTCTTACCATACAGCTAGCACTAGTCACTTCAGCATATGTTTGTGCTGATCATATCTTACTGCACTTAAACCCATCCAGGATGCCACCTTAATAAGACGAGGGACCAAGTTTCATAGCACTAGTAAGGATTTTTCAGCTGAAGCTTTATAAGCTTCCAATCACAATGAAAAAATGTAGAAAAATTTAATAACCTACCCATATGCTATCATTCAACAAAACCTGCCTTCCAAGAATAGCACTAAATTATAGATATGGGACAAAAACTGTGCCAGCAGATTTTGCAAATAATTATTTACAAAAGTAACTTTGTTAATGACAGTAATCCTACTGAATTCAATAGGATTAGTCCTATGCGTAGAGATTGCTTGAGTGTAAAGTTAGCTTCACAACTACGGATCATTTCCCTATTCACTTCAAAGAACACACTACAAAAAAAAAAAAGTCTCACATTAGTTCAAAAACATATAAACTTCTAAAATTAAATTTAAGCAGTTAGGGAAGATGCTAGCCTCAGAGTTTGAAAAGCAATTCTGCAACAAGCAGCTCTGTAGTTTATCACATGATAATTTTCCCAAAGTGGGAAAGCCTGCTAGGAGTGTTTTTTCTGGACTTACTGAGAGACAGAAAAGGAGAACATACTGCTTCCCCCACCTCAAAACTTACCTACCTCTTCTCATTTTTCATTAGCTGGGCTAATAAAACATGTTACATCCCTGCACGCGCCTTCTCTTTGATCTTTAGACCATTCTGGCCAAGACTAACATGTCCTGAACTGCTTTACCCAAGGCTGAACTTTTCTGAACTTAAATCAGAGACGTTTATAAAAGTGAGTACCTTGCTGAACAAAGGCGCCGTAAACAACCCAGATGGCACTGTGGAGGGTAGAGGAAGCAGAAGGGCTCGGCTGGGAAGCATTCTGCGCCCTGACTGCCTGGATCCGGTTCAAGACAAATATCAAGACACCAACTATAGGGATGGCTGCAGCAATGCAAGCCCACACCGCAAAGTCGAAAGGAGCAAAGAGAGAGAAGATGTTGATTTTCTCTTCAGGCTTTTTGATTAAGATCCCCACGGAATAGTCCATGTACCGCTTGCTGAAGTCCACAACACTCTCTCGTTCTGGTGTTATAGTGATGGCTGAGATGGCTAGGTCTGCTCTCTGTGAGACAAACGCAACAGATCAGATCTCTTCCTTTCACCATGAATTTGGCCAGCGTGAGCTTTAAGGAGAAACATTTTACGAACCAAGTGACTCCATGCATTTTTTTCTATAACTTAGAAGAAATTTAAATAAATTGCCTAAAAATAAAACCACAATCAGTTTTATAATTTGAACATTGGTTAATTGCTGTGGTCTAAAGCAGAGTACTGAAAAATAATATGTCACTATCTGGAACAAAAAGCATCACTCTGATTCCTCTCTGGAATGAGTACAACTTATTTCACCTTTATTTCTCATTTGTTTTCCAGAGGATGCCTAAAATTCCATACCATATAAAGCTGGTGCACTGCAAGCTGTAAGAAACATCATTTATTTAGCTTGAGTATTTGATAGCAAAGTGCAAAGAGCTAAGGTTTGTTGTTCTCCCTGCAGAACTGCCTACTTCATATTTATGATGGGATTTCATATGACAACTGGGGGGGGCAGATTTTGTTGTTTTTTTTTTACGATGAATAAAGTGATTGCATAAACTAGTAATTGGAAGAATGTATCAAAGGCAACTTAGCACCTGAAACTGCTTTGACCTCAACATTTAAAGCAGTTAGGTTTTACATGTAGAGGGTCATTAAAGAGTATGCAAACTCAATGACAGCTAAAACAGGAGTTAGTAAATAAGATTCCCAAAGCTTTTGAAGAGCTGCAATTATATCATGAATAATGTTCCATTTTAATAAAAAGAATTCTCTTAAAAAAAAAATAGAATGCACTTTTTGTTTCCTATCTCTACCTTTTGTTTGGAAAATAAAGGAAATGTTAGATGAGGCAGGTCTGCTTTGAAATCCTTTGGAGTCAGTGGAAAACCTAGTAGCAGAAATAATTTTAAAAATACTATAATAGATACTTTGTTGCTTCAAAGAAAGCAATTTCCAGAGAAATTTAACAGGATTTCTTACCCCATTTTCAAATCAATAAGATTCAAACAGCTTATGTCAATGCAAAGTAAGTAAAAATTTCTCTATACCACCTAGCACCAACCAAGAATATCCCATTATCGAACACACATTTCCTACAGTTTTAATTGCTTTTATTTCTTCCTAAACAACTACTTACAAAATACTGAGCTGCCTACATACTAGTTAATGAGAAAGCTTTCATTTTCAGTAACAACTCCACTGCAGAAGAGTAACCTTTTCTACAAAGGGCAGCCACATAGAATATTAATTCCTTTGATTCTCCTTTTTATTAACATTTGTCCCATACCAGATAGCAAGAACATGAACCAAATATGCTCTAATTTCATTCTCTGGGAGATTCTAAGCTAGGAACTTTCCCCATTTACTTCAATGGAGTTCACACTCCTGATTTGAAAGGCTGTAATTAAGAAAAGAAATTTGGTCCTCTCTGTTTTAAATGAATGAATAATCTTGAGATCAGTTTAAATGCTGGTCCTTCAAAACACTTCTTTATGGTATATTACATGGGGCACTTTTCCTGTTTTGGAGTCAGGCAGTTGGTAATTATCACATTGCCACAAAGTGACCCAAAGCAAGTCACACCTACAAACAAGTAGCAAAGACATAATGACAAAAATGAAAATAACAACATTTTAAGAAGAATATATTATTTTTAGTCTTAACTCACACACACATACATGTCCTTTCTTATTCTTACAGCTATGTAAAAACAGAGATTTACGCTGATAAAATTGATGTTGAGTTGGGAGTAAACAGAACAACAGACTTCCTAGTTCTTACCCTGTATACAGTTCACACTACACTCAAACCACCTATGGCTCTGAAGTGTTCTGCACTTGTGCTTTGATCCTAATTCATTCTCTTAGAGTTTGGAAGATTACAAAGCTTTGACACCCTACTCCATAGAGATGGGGGGGGGGAGGGTTATTGTTTTTGTTGTTCTTTGTTTTAAATGCAGATTCTTTTTCTGTGTACCTTGTTAATTAGTTCTCCAATCATGCCATTCCAGGAGCTGTTTTGGAGCTGCTGTCCATATTTGCCATCAGGAGCCTGATATATCTCATACTTGAAGCCCAGATTCTTGGCAAGTGCATCCAGGACATCAATGGAAAATCCTTTATATCGTTTTGGTTGCCCAAGAATGTTCTCTGCCACCATCACAAAAGGTTCTTCCTGAGAATAAAAGAGTATCTTAACTGACAATAGAAACAAGATTTTCAGTTTGCTTCTCTTAGTAAAAGAATGTTTCCTGAGTTAACTCTGGACAGCTTGGTACAGATTTTGAGACAAAAACTGTAGGCCATGAGGGATACTGTGAGGCATCCCAACTAGACACTAGTGCCTCAGCACCTGAGTCCTATCTGTAGCCTTGTGTTTTCCATAGCTCTTGAGAAGAGGCAGCGACTCCAGAAAATAATTCAACATCCTCTAGCAGCTTCCGGGTGCCTACAGAATGAATTACTCTCTGAAGTACCTGCCTCTTCTCACCAGCTATAAAAAGGGAACAGACACCTACCTTACTGCCCTAACTAGCTGTCTAGAATATAGGTATTAAGCTGTCTAGAATATAGCTATTGTTAAGCACACAAGTCCAAGATAGGAACATTACTGTCCATCTATCTCAGTCCATATTAGATTTAGAAAGCCATTTTTTACAGATAATGATTAGTCCAGGAGACATACTAAAACAAAATTTAATGAATGCTGCATTAAATGAATATTTAAAATTGTGAAAATTCAAAGAATAACCTTCACGGGTACTGGTCCTGGAGTATTTTAAATTAAAGTATGTTTTGGGACCAAGGAAATGCAGCATTTTGTGTTATGTTTTCTGTCAGGTGTGGGCATCCTGTTCTCCTGCAGGGGAACTCAAGGGCTGCCCGTAGCACAAGGCTGGCTGCCTTTGAAACCTGATACCGATATTCTTATGGAAGGGATCTGCTCACCTCCCATGTAAACTGCAGCACAATCTCGCCTGTCACCAGGTAAAGCAAAGAGAACTGGGGGTTGGAGGAAGACCCTTAATGACCTTATGCGGTACTTCTTATTTGTACCATGATTCAGAAAAGGAGAAATTAAAAAAACCACACATAGGAAAACCTCAAACCCACAGCAAAAAAAACAACCAACCAACCAACCAAAACCAAACCAAACCAAACCAAAAAAAAAACAAAACAAAAGCAAAACAAAAAAACCCCAACCAAACAAAAACCAACCAAAAGACCCCATTCTGCAATCTGCAAACAGCAATATTTTAGGCAGGAATGCAGCCAAGCCCCAGTTTGCCCCTAATTTAGCACTTAGCTGAGAAGAGCTCTGTTACCACTCTGGATACTAACAGACAGTCCCAAAAGTGTAATGATTTTTTGGAAAGACTATGCCTTTCTAAAAGATATAGTTTATCTCAATGGGAATTTATGAGCTTGATGGAGGAAACACTTGATTAAATTTTACAGCCTGCAGCATACAAGAGCCAAGATTAGATTATCATAATTGGCCCATCTGATCTTAAAATCCAGGAAATGCTGGAAAGTGCATATCTGAGTTAGAGTACAGTATCTGGAATGCGCCCCTGGGCACTAGGGCTGTGTGCTGGTTTCATGCCCAGTAAGAATTACAATGCAGAAAACCAGCATAAGCAAACAAACAAATGCTCTGTATCTCTAACAGTGCACAACTTCACATAAAATAATAAAAAAGGCCATCATGTATCTTCCTTGTTTATATAACTGATCATCCAAAAATACAGTACTGAAAATTATAGGGAAAAATACTGTGGGAAATGCCCAAAATACTCAGGTCCTTTTTAATTTGAGAATTTTGTTTCCTGAACTCAAACAGGATCATACCAAGACAGTAACCACTTTGAGTGTCAATCCTTGTAAATCATTGCCCAGACGTCGTTCTTGTAGGCTACCATTCAGTCCTTTCTCAGAGTCCCACGTTGCCAACTAGAACAGAAAGTATAGTGAGTATGAAGGACTATTATGCAGAAATCTTTTAGTATTTATATAAACACTTAACAGTAGCTCGACTGAAATAGGATGAGAGATGTGTGGCTTTTTTTAATGCAGAGTTAGAATTAGTTAGATTCAGAGGACAAACATATACAAGTACCTTGCCCGAATGTATTTTCATCAATGCCTGTAACAGAACAGCTCTATTACTTGTAGTATTTGTCATATTATTTCACTTAGATCCCTCTGATATGACATTTCTCTCCAGAGTGTTTATACTGTCTGACAACCCTCAGGAATATCTGTGAACTCACTACCCCATATTTCCCTCTCTGCTCAGATCCTCTCCTACTTTTCAAATCACTCTCTTATTATTAAAAACTAACCATTTTTTGCTGCTGCACAACATTGTCACTCACGGATAGTCGTAAAGTCTTGACACGGATTCTGTGGTGTCAAACTGTCTCTTCTCTCCCTCGGACTTAGAATCATAAAATCATAGAATTGCTTCAGATCCTATCTTAAGTCCTATTTTCTCTGTTCTTGCCCTATCTCTGCCTCATCAGTAAAACAATAACAGGCTCCTGATGATAAAATAATCTTACATCTACCAGTACTTTATGCATCTGCTAGAGGTACCTGAACACATAATTTCAGGATATATCCCTGGAACATTACATCTAAATATTTTATTTTTTCAACTAAATATATTGCTTTAAAAATCAGTTTTACTGCATTTTCTGAAGAAAAAATGCAGTAAAATTCAATAGAATAGGTTCAGTAGAAAATTCATTCTTGAGTGACCTTTGCATTATTCAAACTAAATATGCTCTTCAGCAGCAACAGCTGTCAGACACTCCTTTTGCCTTCAAACAGAATCCATGGTGTCGTTTTGTTCAGAAGAGTCATAAATAATATCAAGCAGAAACTGTTTCCTGCTTTTTTTCTTTTTTTTTTCTGGCTTTACACCAATACTATGCTCACATATGTGGAAGCAGTGTTGTTAGCTGAAGGGACGCCCTGTAGAAATTAAACACAGTCCAAGATCTGTGAAATGTGGCTTCATCCTGCCAGAAGCTAATTTTCATGTAACAAGTCAAAACCTTCTTGGAAAGAACTTATTTCGCTGAAAATGCCTATGGCTACACGTCCTACATGATTTATTTCTATGACTTCAGTTTTAACCTAAAGCCTCAAAAATGAAACCAACAAATAAAATGTGACGGGAGAGATCTGTATAGTTTTATTTTTGTTTTGTTGCACTAAACTGATAAACAGAGAACTAAAAAAGAACAGAACAGTCAGTAAGTATTTGGCCATCATAACTATCACGACTGATGAAAATTATTCTATAGTCACTAAATCTTCAAAGCTGAGAACACAGGAAAGAATTAAGCTATACCTCCTTTTAAACCAGATGTTCTAGGGGATGGAGGAAGAGAATGAATGAATAAATAATATTCGGCTTTCTAATGACAATCCTGAATACCGAAGTATCTCAGACTGAAAACTCTCCCCCTGTGATGACAGTTTGGAGTGAAAGATGAGCATCCAAACATTAAAGTGTCTGTATCAATACAGGTAGATACCTATAGCCATTGTATCTTTTAAATCTGAATTTAAATGCTTGCTATAAAATATGTCCAGATGTTTCTTAGATTTCGCTATTGCCAAACCAAATTAATAAATTTGTAATCTGACATAAATCACTGTGGTTCAACAGACTTCAAACACCAACATGAGTGTGTGTGGCATATATTTTGTCCAAATCTGTAAAAGAAAATTCACTCTCCAAGCCTTTTCAGCTATCATGTCCAGCAAGTACATGATAAAGATGCATGAAAGGTTTTGGCCAAAATAGCTTCCGCAAGCTACAGATGGTGATTAATTTTTTATTTAAAAATGGGAAATGTAACACATTCATTTATTACTTCACCACTGATGGACTAGCATTTCAATTCTTTCTCCCACTCCTTTTGCTTTCAAAAACTATCTGGTTTCATATCAAGGCCTTTGACTTCCTGAATACCCTACATTTTACATTCTGCATTAACTCTAAAAATTCCAAAAAGGAAATGGAGACATGCCAGTGGAAAGTCATAAATGTATTCCTTTTATTCAAAAGGAGCAAGACAAAGATTCCTCTTTTATGTAGTAGGTGTAAGTGCAAGGAAAAGGACCATATTTCAATGAAACAGAATTCCAGTGTTCTCTGTGGAGGCACAGACATTTCAGTCTCTAAAAAAAGCAAACTATGCACATAAAGTTGGTAAATGGAACATGAGAAAAATCATTTCCAGAAGGGATTTTTCCTGTGTGTCCTTGTGCTTCAGAACATTTCATTTGTTCAGAAGTGTGCCAATTTTAACTTCCACATCTTGCAGACAGAATTTTGTTTATAGGACCAATGTATTTACAGATATAGCTATCAATTTGAGACAGCTGATCTGTCAAGTTCAACTGATTTCCAGCACTGTTAAACACAATGAGTACTGCTGTTAAGGCTGTTGGAGTTTCATTCTTTGGAGAAATATGTACCAAGTTCCTACCAGAAGTCTGAAGCCAAAGGCTGTAGCACAGCCATAAGCTAATAGGAGATAAAAGGGCTTTTAGGTCTCATTACGACAAACAATTACAGAATTAGCACCTGTGTCATGCATTTAAAAAATCTGGAACAAATATGTAATGGCAGCCTGGGTGTTTGGGTTCTTGTTTTTTATTTTTAAATTACTCAGTTCTGGGCGTTAAAGTTTTGAAAACAGCTACTTTATTAAAGCCTTTCAACTTAAACTTTCTTCCTAACTTCTCTTTCTGAAACAGACATATTGCAGGGAATCATACAGTTCTAGCCATACATCAGAAGCTCACTCATCCAATAAAGACAAACCAGAGGAAACAAATGTGAAATTCAGACAAAAAGGTTATTTGTTGGAAAATTCTGACTGATCTGATTCTGAAAGACCTGACTGATCTTTATCAATATTTACTGCATTTTCAACAGAACTGCAGGGAAAAGCTTGAAGAGAGAAAGTCACAATTTTATCATAGTTTTCAACCTTTACAAGCGATTCGTATCTCCAAACACAAATACTCAACACACAAGCAAAAGAATTACATGGCTAGACAAACTAGGAACGTCCAATGATAAATTATGTCATCCGAACCAAAGTATGACTCTCAAATCTGCTGGTCAGGACTTTGTACTGATACGTGTCAGGAACTTCAAAGAAAAATTGATGTCAACGTAACTTCAGGGTTCCTGAGCTCCCATCAAAAAAACTAGAAATCAGATTTTTTTTCAAAGGACTTTCATAGCTTCATTAAGGATGCAGCTGCTGGATGCCCAACAGTTACTTGAGTGATTAGCTCCCCAGGGGAAATCATATTGAGATGTCACGGTAAAGTCACACTAGAGAATATCAGAAAGAACTCTGCAGAAGTGTGAATACCCTCATCAGCACAATGAGGCAATCCTTCTGCTTAAACAAATCAAGGCTGCATTAAGCACTGATTTGCAAGATTTAATACCTCCTGTGAATTTGATCAATTAGATTGAGATCCTGCATGCCAGTTCCTTTAGGAGATTAAACTGATGATCAACTCAGTTATTTGTTACACATCTGTTTGTCTGCAAAGTCTGCATGTTCATACTACTCTATTACACAATAATTAAATATTCGTTGAATCAGGAACTTAGATTTAGTTTTCCTAACTCTGCTGTGAATGTTCACACCACTGGACTATGGCAAACATCTTAGGCCCAAAACAAATGGAGATGAAAATTATCCCAAACTACTAGTAAACTCATGAAAATTGACATTACCATAAAAAGTTAATATTTAATGATTCTATCATAACAGTGAATGAGATCATCTACACTGTTTTAGTTTATGGTGCAGTAGTTACTGTCTAAAAAACCATGTCACTGCTATCTAGTGTCATTGTAAATATGACATCATGTTAAGCATGATCTATTTTTCAGGGAAAATGTGATTCCCATGAGAAACAAAATGCGATAGTTTTCAGCAGATGTATAGTAATGTTTGAAAGTGCTACACTCAATCCAGAAAACGCACCTTCTATTTTACCAAAATCCAAATGCTTTTATGTGCTGACTCCTTTGGAGCTAAGGTTACACTTTCCAAAGAAATGAAGTTTGGGATTTCCAGCCTTGAAACCTGATAAACATCTAACAGTCAGGAAACTGAAGAGAATGCAAGGTAGTTCTCATGCCAGGAGACAGAGGCACCTATATCAGGCCAGAGCACATTTTCTACGAATATGAAAGCTGTTTTGTATATGGACTTAAATAAATTAATTTATGTCACTCACAGTCTGATAATGGTTTTAGATTAAAGTTGAATTGAAACAGATTTCACTTCATTGACAACTTGTTTCTTAAACTTAAAGTCAACATAGCATATATCAAATATGGTGTCCTTGTACCATCTATGCTTTGTGTGTTGGGCCCTCACTCCCTTTGCCAGTCTTGCAATATGGCTAAACACTTACTGAAACATTTAACATTGTAAAAGCAGATTTTAAGCAAACATGGTAATAAAAAATACCAAACAAAATGTGAAAAAGGAAATTAATGTTTACAAGAGACAAATATGAAATAAGGTAGTGGCCCATTAAATAAATGGAGCAAACTGGACACTCCTCTGTTGCAGTTTTAAGGAATAAAAGGAATTCTATTTAAATATAAGAAAACAAAAAATTATATTTAACAATTCTTTTTTAAATGCAGTATATCAATAATCTAAAGAATTTCCTGTCATTCAATATTCACAATAAGGTATTAGTAGGACTCACACATTGGATTAAGTGTCATTCTTGAGGAACTGACATGATTCCCTGAAACATAATTTGCATTTTTATGACTGGGGTTGCCTTGATGGTATCAAAATCTTTTAATTTGAAATATGGGATAATAATTAAGAAAAAAACCCCAATCAAACGTTTTGGACTGTGTATTTGTGTAATCTGTAGTTACATAAAACAGGATTACGAAAATATAAAGGTATCAATTATCATACATGCAAACAAATCCAAACACTGATACAATTTATTTCTCTTACCGCTACATAATTATTAAGAATGTTCTAACACTTTTACTCTAAAGCATACGCTTGTAGGCATTATTAAGAGTAAGATACTGGGCCAGATCACCAGCTGAAATAATTAAGCTGTAAATCTCTGGTCCAGCATAACTTGACCTTGCCTGCAGTGAAATACCTGTAAGTGATTTATGTCCAGATGTTTGTTCTATTCTGATAGTCTTCATTTGTTTGTATTCAAGATATAGTTTACTTCTGAACATCTGCAGTGAGACTGGGATACCTATGTGCCCATAGCCACTGAGATCTCCAAAACATTAAAACTACAAAGTGGAGAATTGTGAACCAAGCCTTAAATGGTATAGAAACTCAGGCTTTTGGGTGAAAATTTTAACACATCCTGTTGAATACTCAAAATGCTCAATGTGCCATGAAGGGGACACACAAGTATTGCATCTACATGATAAAAGTTCAGAGAAGAGCAGGGAGACCATGGAAAGCTGATCTCTCCCATACTTGAAACTTCAGCAAACAGCATCATCCATCTCCTGAGACAGTAAGCTCTTAAAAGGCAATGACCAGGAAATCAGTATAAAGTAATGAAAAATGGAGGACTAGGGAAGGGCTGCCTACTCTGGTGCTGTTGCCCCATGGCACTGTTTGTCCAACAGGACCCTGGTTTTCTTTGCAGGGCAGTGATGTGACTGCTGATGCTCTAATTGGCCTTTAAGAATGTGAGATATTCAGGGAGAATAATGCATCTTATTCTAATTTTAGTTCAAGTTTTTTTTTTTCAAATTTATAGTGCTATGTAAATGATACCAAAACATCTGCAGAAAATCACAGGAAGATGAGCATTAGACAGCAAGACCTTGTAATGAACGACTCATTCTGGACAAACTTGACTGCCTTTTCAATAATACCACAGAATTAATAGGTAACTGACATGTAGAAGATAATATACTTGTATCTTAATTTTAGTTTTGCTTCATACAGAGTCTTGTGAAAGAACACCTAGGACAATTTGAATTTGTTTACTGAATAAGGACAGTATCACGTGATTTATAGACTAGCCTCTAAGCAACAAGAAAGAATGATGCATCAAGATGAGAGAGAAGTTTTGAGATAGCTTAGAGTAAATCAATATTAAGATCTTGTTTACTTAATAGCCTTCTCAATGATATGGAACAGAAAATAGCAAATTACTAAAATTAAAATGTCCAAGATACAAAGATATCTCAAAACTGGGAAGTGTTGCAGATACCTCAGACTAGAAGAGTGAGAAAATAAATGGGAGTGCTAAGAATCCAGACATGAAATAATAAAAATATGCATTTTACATAACTAGAGGCAAACATTTATGAAAAGCAAAAATGAAAAATAGAGATACTTCAATTGAAGAAACAGAAATTAATGTTAAAAAAATTTGGAGGGAGAAAGCATTCTGCAAATGGATGATGAGCTTGTAATACAGTGAAGCTGTGAAAGTACTAGTGTGGTTATGGACTCCACAAGTCTCATGGTGTAGGCTACACAGACTGCAGTCACCACACAGCTGAGAAGAATAGTCTTAACACTGTTTAGGATCTGTCTGAACAAGATTTAGGTATGCTGGAAGAAAATCGAAGGAGAACAGGACAACTACTACTGGGATGGAGGATTCAGTTTGTATGACAAAAGACACAACTGTGAATATCTAAGATAATGATGATTTATAAATGAGAAAATTAAAAAAAAAACACTAGATGTAAGTCAACAGAACCACTGCTGTTGACTTCCAATAATCTACAGAGACCCTTTCCCATGAAATACAAACCATTTCCTAGAAACATTTATTCATTCTCAATGCAGGCTGTAAAATTCCAAATAGATAAAATAGCAGAGCTTTTCTGGGTATTTCTAAATGGAACTATTATTCATGGGAAAGGTTAGGCACATCCAAGATATGAGGAAGTGCATATATAAAGGAAATCAAAGAACAGCCTGACAGCCTGGTGGTTCCTGAATTCACCAGAGATATCAGGTCTAAACCAGTGTTTCACGTAATGCTGGATCCCAGCCAAAGGCAATTAGGATACTTTTCTTATACGTGGCACAACATTCAAGTTCTAGACTGCAAGGTTTAGCCTGTGATCTCATCAATTTGTCTCATCTCAGGTGAGTGGATTAATCACCATCTTTAAGGCTAGTATGGGGGCAGGTTATCATTCACAAAGGTGAAAGGAATCAGTTTAGTCTTTATGATGAATGGCATAATTCCTGAATACTTGAAAACCTCAGATATTTTAATTTCCAATAAAAAAATCCCTTCCCCACTGCTGAAATGAAGCCATTCTTAGAACTCAGCCAGGGAGAAACTATGTAGAAAGTGCACAGGAGCCATTTAAGGTCCCAGTCAACAATCACTTACAATTGTACTTTAACTTGGCAAACCTACATAATACCATTGAATCCTGAGAGTTACACTTATATAAAGTTAACTGAGCATAGACCTAGAATAGAAAATAAAGTTCAATAACGCTGGAGGAGGGATTTGAGTAGGAAAGAGCAATTGACCTGAACTGACATATCTAAGGAAACAGATATACAACACTGATCTTCTGAGAAGCCGGGGAGATAAATGGCAAATATCTTAGATTAAGATGCCACAGGAAGGCTGCCCTTGAAGTAAGTGCCCTTCAAATCATGTAAGGAAACTGGCTCAAAATTAAGAAGGAAGAGTAGCATTAACTGTGTCAGTATCACATAGATACATGAAATCCTCATTTAATATTTAAGAAAACAATTCTCCAATTGTCGGAACAAAATGTACTTTGGAAAGAAGCTGCATAATAACAAGCAGAAAATTTATACAAATTGGAATGAAAATGTCAAAATAATTCAAAGGGCTCAAACCAATAAAAACTGATTAAATTTTTTTTAAAAATGCAAATTAGTATCATAACTATCACGCTTTGCCATGTAAGATCGATTACAGTATTTAAACACTATCATTCAGAGAGTAATTAGAATCTAGGGTATAGAGTCTCTGTCTCCTTGTCATTTACAATAATTTCTACATAATATACATGGAAATACAGGCGAAAAAATAACCTAGAACTCTGAGGATAGTTTAGGAGGACAGAGGACTAAAAGCTGAGGCCTTGGCAGAGGTATTTCAACACTAATATTCTTCATTCTCTAGAGGCCTGTATATTTATTCAGCTCTTGCTCTACACATTCTGCATTTTGCTGCAATTAGCAAGTTTGAACTTACCTAGCATAACTCAGCAGTATCTTGCTCCACTATTTTTATGGCTCTTCATTGAAGAGAATATAAAATATTTTGAAACAAGGGGAAGCAGTTTCCTTTATGGTTTTCATTAGCCAAAGATCAGTTCAATTAAATGCAATGGCCAACTATTTTACATATAATAGAGCTCTACAACATAAATTAAGATTAGACACATTGTGCCTTATACTACTAATATTAAGGAAGCTAAATATTCTTGTATATGCATCTGTGTATTCAGTAAGTTTCTGCAGTACTGTGACTGAGGAGTTTCATGCAGAATTGAAATAGTAGCTTTCTGTAATACTGGAGCTCTTACTGACCCAGTATAAAACTTCTCATACCTCTTGGGAATGGATCAGCAGCATATACTTTGTATTTTATATTGCATATATATCACATTTAATATTATGTTGAAGGATATAAATTATGAATATTATCTTTTTGCTGAAATAAGATATTGCTCCATTAATTGGCAGAATGAGACATTACTTTGCCAGCAAGTCAATGAAGATGCAATGATACCAATTCAGAATTCCTTCTTTTTCCATATTGTGGTAGCTAGTGAGCATCTCTGATCATTTATGCAAGACAAACACCTACATTCTACTGTGCCAAGCCTGAGCAAAGTATGTACGGGGCAGTGAATCTGCATGGAGCTGACAGGACATGACAAGATAAATGTAACCTGCTAATATTCATTATATAAAAGTATAAATAGGCTATCTTCAGCCCTGGTAGAATAAATTGCTTCGATTAATACTAATCTTTGAAGGGGCGGTGACTGCAACATGCTGATATTATTAGTGCAGCAACACAGGCACTAGAAAAGATGTAGTATTAAATGAAGCAACCTTAAGAGTGATGAAAACAAGATGAACAAGAATATTGTTCTCTGATAGCTTCTCTATCAAATTTAGGCAAGCATTACTCTGTCCCTAGATTTTTGCATTTTATTTTCCTAACACAAAATCAAAATGTGGGAAAAATAGTGTTAAAAATAAATTTGAGCTATTTTCTTTTAGGATCTTATGGGCTTTTCTCTTGCAAAGCAGGCAGATAACTTCCACTCCATCTGCAGTTTTGCCACTTTTCAGGGTTTTAAGATATGAACAATACACTATAATGTAGCAATGCTATTGCTGAATCAGATGGCAGTGTTGCTATACCAAAAGATGTACGTGCAGTATCACAATTCTTTTGAGGTTTGAATATGTTTACAACAGTGAGTACCTAAGATACTACTGAATCAGGCACTTCCAAGACATGTTGTAAATTATCAGTTGATACGAACTGAGGCCTCTAAGCATAAAATTAAAACTGATAAATAAACATGAAAGTTAGACCAACTCAACTATGAAGTCCACAACAGAAAACATGAGTGACTGGCTGAAAAACCCTGCAACATGAGCTCCCTGCCACGGGATTACCTATTTGGAAGACAAACAAGCCACTGATCTTTCTTCTGCAGTTTTAAAAACAAACAAAATTGCTGCCCAGTGAGAGAGTGGGTGCTGGACTCCAAGGATATTCTGAATGCTGCAGTTAAATAGTGAATGTCAGGTAGTTCAAGAGTAGCTGACTGGACAAAACTAAACCAATTCCCCCTGTCATTACTCATTAGGTGTGGGTAAAATGGAAACAAATCTATTTAACACAATGAACAGATTCTTTTCAAAGATTCCAGATGGTTTTGGTGGGAAATTACTGGCTTTTGAGATCAGAACTATCTTTGTTATCTATGCAATAGTGAACTCAGCAGACTGTTCTGTAAACACAAAAATCATTGAAAAGTTGGATCTAACAACAAATACGAATTCATGTTGATTTTATATAGGTTCTTGTCCTGCTCTGTGCAGTGTAGTAACCAAATGCCTCTCTGTAGAGATGTTCTGAGAATTTTACTGGGGTGGGAGAGCAAGAAAGCATTGTGCAACTGGGCAGCTGTCAGTCAGGACCTGGTATCTTTTCCAGTCATTCTACAAGTGAACTCTGCACTTATGAATTGGTATGTTACAACTGGCTATGCCAAAGCATCTGCTCCCTTCTTTTTTTTTTGCAATTCATTACTCTATTTCTTGGATATCATCCGAGATGAATGCTTTTGACTTCCCACTACATATTCAAGAAATATGTACTGCAGTTCTAACCTACATCTGCAGTTCTAACAGCTGCACTTTTCATAGCCTAGCCCATTCTGTGATCATGTGAGGAAGAGACTATGGTGTGATTTCACCAGCTGCCTACCTTCTGAAGCTTGGCCATCACAAATTCACTTTCTGATTCTGGTTGGCACCGAGTCATCTCAGAATGAAAGCCCAGTCTTTGGTATCATCTGCTGAGCTAGCTCTCAATTGTGTATTGAAAAATGCTCTTCTCTCAAAATCCAGATTATTTGAGAAGCTCCACAACTTCAAGAGGTTGTGGATTTTTGTAAAAAATTATTTTAAAAATAAAATTCTTATTGAAATTTTCAATTGAAACACTTTGAGATTCAGTGTCTTTTTACATTTTTCATGAAATTTGTTATTTGTTATTTTATTTCATTTTTCTATGCTATTCACTGCTATTACCTAATTACCAATGCTATATTCACTATGCTTTTCACTGCTATTACCTAATTACCTCATGATATTTTTGGTAGCAGCCTTGATATAACAGTAAGGACAGTGTGCCAGAGGAAAAGATAGCCTATTCACATCTTAATTCAAAAGGTGTGGTTTTAGAAAACAAATTTCAAACCTTAACACAAAGAGGTCAAATTCTTAGATGAAATATTTGTACTTAAAAATGAACATTTAAAAAACCCAATATTTTATCAGAACTGCTGTCAAGAGAAGTTAATATTCTCTGTTGACATAGGTAACAACCCTAAATGCCATTTTCCCTGCCAAAGGTTTTAAGTGAATTTCTACCAGCTCTGGTTATCAGCATTGAAATCTAGACCCATATCTACAGAACCCTGAAAATTCCTAAAATAATTTTAAAACTTCACTTTTTACTGACCTTTCCCTTGTTTTGAGCTTTACAACATGACTTCCTCCTTATCCTTGCTTCTTATAGAGTGTGACACAAAATGGCTTGCACAATTTGCAGACATTTTTCTCCTCAACAACAAAGAAAACATCTGATTCAAAAACCCCATAACTTAGTGTTTGCTAATGGATAATTACCGCTCCATGAATCAGAAGAACTGTAGATAGTATTAAGAAAAATATGAATTTTAAATTTAAATATGGATTTTTAAATGACATGCATTTAATGGCTTTAATTAACAACAAGCTATATTGAGACAGCTTTCTAAAATATATTTATCCCTTTGGCTTTGTTATGTACATAAACCAGGTTTTGTAAGGCAAATAAAATCAGCTTGCTCTCAAAGCCAATTATCAGAGAACATACGAACATTATATCCACAGCTATTATTATTTATATAAACTATATACCAGTTGCTAAGCATTCACAAGGAATATAATAATACACAACTAATCTTTGATTATTCTTCATAAAGAAACTGTGATAAGCATATTTTTCCATTTACTGTTTACAAACCTTTTGCTTACAAAGATTTTGCCCTCTTTTGTTTTTCCCCACTCCAGATCAACACTGGGGAGACTTTTTATCTTTTTTAAAATATACCAGAAGTTCAGAACTTCTGAGCAATTTTACAGTGACAGTGCACACAGGGTATGTAAGAAATATTGCAGTAATAAATAATTTTCCCCGGCTCCACGAACTAGCACGTACAGCAAAACTCCATCACGAGAAAGGACGTAGTAATTTCTGAAAAGTAGTCAAAGGAAAGAAATGAAAGCAGGTAAGAAAGACAGCTTGTACTATGCGTAATGCTTAAAGGCTCACCTTTCAGATTCCTTACTACAGCTTTAAAAATAAACACCGATCTCCAAGAAGCTTTATGACAAGCCCTACATCATGTTTGGAAGAATTCAATAATTTAGTAAGTTTATTTAACTAATACAAAGCTCATTTAATATTACACCTGATGCTTTGATGTTACCAAAGTGTTGAGAAAAGCTTTTAGACAGGTAAAACGTGATCACATTAGAAAACAAGACATGATTTATGTGTGGTCCAAACTTCTCGGTGGGAGGAGACAAACACTTTATGCCCATGGAGGGCCACATTAAAATAGTAGAACCTCTACTGAGGGAAAGGCAGCAGCATTCTGGGAATGGCCCACCAGTCAAATCTCATTTGCAGACACCCCTGGCTTAAAATATCACAATAATTCCTAAAGTGTAAATGGCTCTTTGTCACTGCAGAGCAGGTAGTCTTTCAACAATAAACAGCAGAGTATTTGTATGCAGAATTAGGGCTAAAATGGGCAATGCCCTCACAGAAATATGGATGCAGAAATATGACAAAGAATTACCATAAACATATCCAAGGAGGAAAAAAAACACACATTACATTTATTAAATCCTTCCTTACTGCTTTGACCTGAGATTCTTTTTGTTGCTATGGTAATTGTTATCCAGACATTTATACATTTAAAGAAAAAAATCAGTATTCTGTCTCATGAAATTCTAAGTATGAGAAATATCTCCTTAATGCAATATAAAGACTATTTCCTCAGTGGACCCATCAGGCATACATTTTCTTAAGGTCTTCTGAGTCTATTTAAACTTCTCTCTCCCACTCATTCTATGACAATGAAATCCAAAATATAAGCATGCAGTCTCTGAAAATGTACTTTCTTTTATAAGTTGTAAGCTGGCTTCCTGATCATTTTATTAAGTATCTTCTATGTTTCCCTTATGAGAAAAAACAAGCAATTGTTCTCATTCTGTCTTTTCAGCTCTTTGTTTCATAAACACCTAGCCACGCTGCCCTCTTTTGTCTGCTTCCTGAGCTAAAGAATTATGGTCTCTATAATCTTCTCATATAGAAGCAATTTGATACCACCAATCACCCTTTTTCCTCTGTATCTTTCCTAGTTATTCTATATATTTTTCAGGGTGTGGTGGGGAGGAATAAAACTCAGACCAAAACCCAACCCTATCCAAATAGAGACTGGCCAAAAATCAGCCCACTGAAGACTGGAAAACTGGCTTTGGAAAGCCAACTTTCTGATACAACATTAAGCATGTATTTTAAAATTATCTTGGAAGAGCTGCCTCAAAAATCTTTAACACTGCATTTCAGCATTATAATGCAGACACAGCTGAACAAGTGAAAGTGGAAAGTAAACGCCACTTGCCAATAGAAATTGAATATGTTTAGATAAGATACAGGTATAAAATAGAAAATAAAGCTTAGCTACTATATGCACAGTAAGATGTAGAATTATTTAATGTTTCCTGGAAAAAGATACTTTCATTCAGTAGAAAAAATGATAACACCCTCCATTGTGTTACTTTGGAACTCTTCCTCCCCTGCATAAGCAAAAGGTGGCATACAGGAAGTAGAAAGCTATGAGCTAGCAATAGTCTTCCTCTTCTCACTAGGCTCAGAGTAAAATAAATAATTTGTTGGTTAACTGGCTGCAACTCTTTATAAAGCTAAGGGGAATTGAAGCAAATGCTGAAACTCCAGCATTTCTGTAGACCATTTTTCTGTCTGCATTAAGTACATCAGGCATCTACAAATGTTCCAGACAACACGGATGTTTTTGTAATTCACAGGATTGCCTTACAGGTCCCAGAATGTCTGAAGGCTACAGACTTTGCTCACAAATCAAATTAATTAAAGGGAACAAAATTAAAAATGTGTTAATAATTATGGGTTGTTGTCCACATCTCCATGGTGCAATATTCCCAGCTACTTTGAGGCAGGCTTGGGAAAGCACTAATGGTTGAAATGCCCTGTGATTTGTTGGCTGTCCATCAACTTAGTAGCTCATGATACTTGAGTGAAAACTTGCCCATTACTGAACTAGAAAGGCCTGAATTAAACAGGTTAATAACTAGCTTTATGACAGATTTCAAACTCTAGCAACTCCGGGGGGGGGGATGAATGAATAGGTGACAAATACCATCATCACATCACCCCAGGGGATGCTACTAAAATACTGCTGATTATCACTCCAAAGGTCACAGTTAGTTGACAACCTGGAAACAGTCAGGGATGGAAAAGAAACTCTGATAGACAAGGTCCTTCCAGAATTGTCAGCTCAGACCACGAAAGCTGCGCCTGTTCATTGCTTGGAGGCAGAAAGAGGGCTCCTACACTGAGGGCTGTCAGTCTGGTATCAGCACAAACACTCACTCACTTTTAGAGTACAGGAAGGGAAAGAGATTTCACTGTTTATCATCTAAACTATTGAAAAGCCTGGATGGATGCGTGAATGCATGGATTTGGTACCCAGGCCCTGCATCCCAAGAGCGACAGGATGCAACTCTTCAAATGGTCCATCAAAAGGCAGATCCTAATTAGAGACAGCTCCCTCAGAGAAGGACTTTGCCTTCACCTTGTTGAATAACATAGACTTAATCATTTAAGATTATAACTGAATTAGCTAAAACATTCCCCTTTAAAATTCCGTCCCTCCCTACACTCACCTACAGCTGTCATAAAAACAACATTTCTTCACCTGTCCTTTAAGGAACATCCACCTGGCATTAAATATAGATATATACATGATATATTTCAACAGATATATATGTGTATATATGTGCATAAAGAAGTCTGTGCAATTTTCCATTGTAAGCATGTGGCTAAGTTTGAATTGCCTTTCTGTACTAAATGTCACAGTCACTAGAGAGAGCTACAATTGAAAAAAACGTACAGAAATGGGAGGAAAAAATACTCAATATTCTCAACTAGTTTTCATATATTTTTAACCTAGTTACTTGCTCTTCTTTAGGGATACTTCTATCTACTTATACCACGTCTCCCGGTAACACTACAGAGGCTTCATATATACACAGAAATTCAAAGAAAACTGAGGATTTTTTGCATAATGGACTGCATATGAATACATCACAAACTGTTGGTTAAGGAATTTCATAAGACTAAAAGACCAGTAATCACATCAAACAATGGCAGTAACCAGCACATCATTCATATCCTCATAACAGCCCACCATATCAATACAGATTTCTTCACAGACCAGCTAAATGTCACCTAGCGGATGCTGTGAAAACTGCTGACATTACAGCTCATGCAAGATGTCACATTCAATATTCTTCAACAAAACGAACTGACACTCTTCCTGTCTATGGCAGATATGGCTTAGGATCTGATAAACATTTCAGTGATGGTGTAAATCACTATAGAAGGGTGGCTATTGACATGTCCCAGGAGAATATTTATATCACATTGTCAAGCACAGTAACCAACATGCACATCATTTTTTTTGATATTTTTTAACAACTATTTTTTATACTCTCCCTGAAAATACAATATTGCTGTAAAGACCTGGAAAATAAAATCTTCTACATTGAGGAAAACAGAGAAAACACCTTTCTCTACCTTTTTGTTTAAATAGTTTCACTAGTTCTACTGAACAGCAATTTTTAACAAAGGCATTTTTGGACATGGGAGAATGGGGGAAGCAAAGTGCAGAGTATGTGGTTACTACCACACTAGAAGTTACGCTAACAAAAGCACCTGCAACTCAGGGTATTAGTAGCCTCTGTGTTATATGTAGAAAGACTAACACCAGATTCATACTTTGACCAGATTTTTTTATGCAATAAAGCTGTTTTGTATGAAAGTAATAAGGTAAAAGAAGGAAAAAAAAAATTAGATTAGACTGGCTTTCCTGCTCTTCACAGATTTTCTGTATTTAACATCTCCATTGAGATGTAAAGCCAAATTGAAGCCTGCTGTGAGTACAAACCCAGGAAACTCAGCAGATCTGAACTCATTTTGGTAGTCCTGACCTGTGGTCTTAACCATTTTTTTTGCTTTATAGTAAAAACATTACAGTGCAATACAAACCACCATTCCTGCTTCATTACTTCTGACACCCATACTCTAGATCTCATTACCTTCCTGCCAAGATACTTGCCCTAACATAAGCATGAAACTTTAGCTCAGGCTTACTGCACCATGTCATTGCAGCTATAGAACTGCTTCCCTAAGCACTGGCAGTCATTTCATTTGTTTATGCATGACATGCAACTTTTGCTTTTCCCATGAAAAGGTTCTGGTCAAGCATCTTGGACTGGATCTGTTAAGGCTGGACCATTTGGACTGGCTCTGTTAAGGCTGTGACCCTAGTGGCTCCCTGACTTAAGCACGTGCCTCAGGCTCCAGCCTGCTGCAGGGGTGGAATGGTAAACAGGATCAGTGCTTCATTTTTTAGTTAAAGGGTCAATGGTATTTTCATAACTAGTCCAAGTCCAGCATGAAGATGGATGGAAAACTTTAGAAATAAGACTGAAATGGTGAAGTAGGAGCCTTAGTTTTGTGTGGATTGTATTGAAAGATCAGCAAGGAATTACAGTGCAGTTGCTGAAGCTGAAGGAAAGAGGAACAGTTATTTTTCCACCCCTCTAACGATTTGATTACTCCTGTTTCTGTCACTACAGTGATACTGGAATTGATTTAAATACATTAAAGCTACTGGAAATCATAAGGGTTTTTGGCAGAATCTATAAAATGGAGAGAGGAGAGTTCATTTGTCCCATTATGATGATGATATTGAAAAGCAAAGTATGCCAGCCAGAATCCACCCCACACAACCCCAAACCTTTAATTAAGAAAGCCTGATATTAAGTTGTACTCAATTACAACATGCGTAATTTGCCACTGTGCTCCCAGAGCTAGTCCATATGCTTGTGAGGCACCTTTTCAAACTCTCTTTTGGGCTCACTATGACTATCATACAATGTGCTTGTATTATAATTAAATTTGGCATAATTACTTTACAAAGTGATCAGTGACAGTCTATTGTTCAGGAAGAATTAATCCTCTGAGCCTTCCAACATCATTTTAGTTCCCGGTTCTAAATGAGATTTCAAAGAATGTAATTTATAATAACTAAAATCCCCAATGCACACTTTAATATAGCTTTTCTTTGTTATAGCCGTTCACTGCTAAAATGCTCCTGAATTATAACACTCCTGGTGTAATGATTAACCTATGCTGCATGGGATCACTCAAATGGGAAAGAAACCCGGCAAAAATACTTAATAAGATACATTTTGACACCTTCTCCTTCTGCCTCCTTCCCAAAATATGGATGCTGTAGAAACCTTTCAGAACCCATTCCACTATGTAAGTATCATCCTTCCTCTAGGACAATGCTTGCCTTTCCAGAAGCATCCCAAGAATTCCTCTCATCTGAAATATCACACTAACGTATGTATATATTTGAAGAAGGCATAATGATTAGACTTGAGACAAAACTGGAACTGCTATCATAAGAGAAGGCAGGCAGTTTGATTTCCTCCTGAAATGGGATGTGGAGCTGAGCTTTTCCACAGAGAGAAATCTAAGTTGGGCAGTGTCAAAACATTTTGTTTAGACATTTTCAGTTTAAGTAAAATGTTTTGACAAAGTGGAGTCTTTGGAAAAATCCTTTGCAGATCTCATGCATTCCAATATTAAAACACATTTCCCCATTTCTATTCACTGTAATCCTAGTTCTCAATTTCTTCCTGTGGACAAGTTGCTAAAGCATATTATATATCCCACTGAGTAAATTCCTACGCTTCACTCCAGTCCTTCAGGATCACCATGTACAGGAAATACATAAGAGAATCTGACCAATGATACAAACCCGAAGATATTAAATCAGTTCCATACTGTGGTTTTTTTTTCTTATTATTATCTTGTCAAAATTAAACCCTTCAGGACAGTTAAAAAAGTCTAAATTTGAATTTAATACGTTTTGACCAAAATCAATGCTTTTGCGTGCAAATTTACACACCAGAAAATAATTCCAATGAAAATCTGCCAACCAGTTCACACTACAAATTATTTTTATTGGTGTGACTTTTCTAAACACTATGTTAAAAAGCTTTCATTCAGTCTACATGATTAATTAAGTTCTCTGAACTATCAAAGCTCAGTCCTTTTTAATGTCAACAAGGTTCATCTGTGCAAATGAGGATGCTGGCCACTAAGTTTAGGGATGTGAGATTCCAGGGAAATGTCATTATTAGGATAATCAGCACTCAATAATATGTTATTCTGAAACTGAATCAAAAGTCACGGCAGAACACCTTTTAGACAAAGCAGGTAAGTTTCACATGTCTGCTATCTAATAGCTAAAACATGAATTTGTTCAGAAAGCATATAAATTATTTTTTTATTGGCCGAAATAACTTAGCAAAATAAACCAGAAAACTATAGATTTGGTGCCAAGCATCGGCAGTCATTCTGCTCATGCATCATGTATAAGGTTAGCTGGTTTATGAATTGGTTTGTGAACATTAGCTGCAATGCTGCCAACAAAAAAAAAAAAAGCTTCAAAATCTCCAGATGCTGGATTCATATAAGACCATCATATCTCTAATTTTAAAGAGGAAATCTCCAGCCTTTATGGCTCTAGAGAGTGACTATGTTAAAGACAAATGTAGTCGCATCAGAAAAATTAAAAAGCCCTTGTAATTTTGCATTCTTCTAAGACAGTACAGATGAGTAGAATCGAGTTATTTCCCAGAAGTGAGGATCAAGCATTCTTCATCAAGAGAATTGAGCTAGAAGAAAATACTCCAAGGTGAAATGTAAAAAAAAAAAAAATAATTTAAAAATTACAAAAAAAAAAATTTCTTTGTATTAACATCCGCAAGTATGTTTGTAATTTCTATTACAGAGTCTCAGACCCCGACAATCTTAGTATCAGTTTACTGTAGAAACAACAGTGGAAAATAACATTGCATTTAAGATAAAAACAACCAGAAAAGAAAGGTGAGAGGGGCCCAGAGGGGCTTGATGCACCTGATGGTACTACATAGCTGATGGACATAAAAGATAGACTATGAATGTCTGTATGGATACAGTTCAAATCTGAAAAAGCAGTGGAACAGAGAGTTGAGAGCAGGAGAAGGAGGGAATGCTCAGGAAAAACATGAGCAAGAAGGCCAGGAGGTGGGAGGAAGAGAGACAAAGGGAAAGAAAGGGAACCACTCTTAAGAAGTGAGTAGAACGAATGCCACAGTGCATAAAACATGGCAGGTAAGCAGGAATGTGCAGCTTTTTCTTCTATTGCAGTCACCAGAAGCATCACTTACTGCTAATGCACCTGACAGGCTGATTAGAATATTAGCCAAATAGCATTCTTTAGAAAGAGAGGAACATTTCTTTGCTCCTTCTAGAATGCCCTTTGATGTCATGGCAAAATACTATTCGCTGTGTCTCTGATGAGCTATCTAATAAAGGCCTTTTCAAATCTTCTTTCTTCCACCATTCTGCACATACCATAGTGTGACTAACCTCAAATTACTTGACAAAGATGCTGCATTTTAACATAAACATTTCTCTGTAGCAGATTAAGCAGAACTCCGAATGATAAAAGTATTAACATCAGCAAGTATGCTTATGATTTCTATTATACAATCTCAGTTTATTATTACAGAATAAATATACAATGGAAAACAGCAGATATGTTTTGGTTATGCTACTTTCTGTCTTTCCGTAATTTCTTAGAATTTGGAGATGTTACACAATTTTGAATCTAACTTACTTATTAAGTATAACATTAGCACTGACATTATAGTTTAATCCACAGTACAATAAACAAGTGCAGTAAATTCTCTCATGTTCATACACAAACAGTATTATCTTTTCATTTCAAGAGATGCCAATACATGGTAATAGGACTTTGCAAGATAATTACAACATTGTACATTGACGCAGTCATCACATTCACTCCAGATATCTTTCTGGGGCTGGAATTTATACATTGCCAGCCAACCTGCCCTTGGACACAAGCATGAGGCTCTCACTGCTGTCAACAAGAACTGTGTATGTTAACAACAGGCAAAGTTTCAGCCTCAATTCAGAATTTAAACATGCCAGTAGTCACTCTGAATTTTGGATTAGGCTCAGGTTAAAGGTCTTTCTGCATCAGGACTGCTTTCTTGAAACTTAAAATAAGATAATAAATAAATACAATTATTAGACTTTTTCGTTAGCTGTTTAGGTAATTCCTCTGGTGCTCATAGAAATCTAACAAGAACAAATAACACAAAGTAAACCTGGTTTTGGGTAGTCAGAATCTTATGAGCAATATAAAATTATTTGAAAAAAACACCCCCCCCCCAAAAAAAAAAAAAAACAACAAAACCCACAAAAAACCCCAACCAACCACACTTTGAATTTGGTTTGCCACTGCTTTCTAAGTATGACCATGATTAAAGTAAAATGTGAACTCAAAAGGCCTGAAATAATGCCTTTTGAATCAGAAACTTCTAGTCTTCAACGCTCCCATATTCTTGAATTTACCATGAGAGGTGCAAGACAGATAAATCCCACCACTCACACCACATAGCTATAGAGGGGCACCATCCCTTGTAGGGTCACAAGGGAATAAGAACAAGTTACTGATCTTCTTTCCCTTCCATTCTCATATTTCTCTTCCCAATTAATCAAAACGTGGAAAACAGAAATAGCTTCAAAAACATCTGACAGTGTTATCCACTATACCAGCAGAAATATGACAAGGTTAATCACCTGGTTTAAAGGAGTCTAACTTCCCCTTGCAGGCGATGGTTGCTATCAGTTTTCTTGTGGGAAGGCAGTCAATAATGTCTCCTAATCTCTTATAACAGACATGAGACAAGCATTCTATTACAACCTAAATAAACGAGAGAAACTTTAATTTTAAACCTGTCTATCAAAGTGATATTCCACTAATTATTACAGTTACGGCTGCCATCTTTTTTAGTTCTCCAGGTTTTGGTTTGTGGTGTTCTTTTTTTAGCCACTGCTGCTATTAACTATTATCATGGTTACCAATGATGGCCATGTTTTGATAAGAAAATACAATTACTTGCCACTTATCGTTTGGTTTTTTAATTTCAAGTTATTTCCAACCCTGTCCTCCCCTTTTCAGTATCATCCTCCACACTGCTTGCTCATTTCAACTCCCCCCTCACCCTGAGTTAATTCATCAGGCTATTTACTCCATGTTTAAATACAACTTTTGTTGTGCTCCTGTGATCAAAGTTAACTTTTTGAACAGTTACATATAAATTGCATATCACCAAATATATTACAACCTGACCTCTGCACACATCCTTAGAAAGCAAGATATTCAAGGCAAATATAGCACATAGAAAAATGACTGTAGTTCAGAAATACATAAAATGCTGCAAAATTCTGAAAGACGATATAAACCACCACCAAGGTTATGCACGAACTTTTCACTTCTTGCATTTCAATATTACAGATACATTTTAAAATGTGGAATCGGAGACATACATCAAGTCTGAGGGAGAGGAAGTCTTGCCAAACTCACATTTTGTTCACTATTTATGTACGGATATTGAGTACTGTCGCTATTTTGTTTCAGAGCTTTCTATCACAATGAAAATGGAAAAAAGTGAAATGAATATGACTCCAAAATTCTGCATTAAAAACAAAAATGTAAATTTATACTAAAAAATTTATACTATACATTTTCAAGGCAAGAAGTCTTCTTGCCCAAAGAGGAACTTTAAAGTATAGAAAAAGTAAAATAAAAGGACACAAATGCCATCTATCAAAGCTAGCTTGATAGCACTGAACATGCCTTCAGATATCTTGACATTTTTCTAGATCAGAAACTACAATTATACTGACAATATGCAAAACCACAGGATTTCCATAAAGCAATAACTAACTACACGACTCATGTGATCTTCCCCAGACTGGAAGAGCCACTGACCTGGGCTCCAATACATCACAGAGAATAAGCCACTTTGTACCCTGGTGACCCACAAAGGCAGGACTCCACTTCAGTCTCCACCCTCCAGAACCACAACCAAAAACATACACAAATCTTTAACAGTTATAGATACCATGAGCAAGGTCTGCAAGGAGAAACTGTCCCAGCAGCACAGCAGATACTGTAAAAACAAATCAGTGCTTGTAGTGGACTACTCCCCGACAAGGGGCAGTGAGGCACCCATCTGCCAGCCAGCCAGGAATTCACATGAGATATGCTGTCTCCCGCGAGCTAAGGTCTGAGATGTTGCTAAGAGTGTGCCACTGTTAGCGCAAGAACTGACACATAACCACCGGAATGGTTATATGAGGTGCTTTATTGCAGCGCTGGGAAACCAGGGGCACGCGCCCAAATCTGGCTTCAACCCCGTTACATTGCGCTCGCAATTTATACACTAAAAATGTCATACATATTCAACACAGATTACATCATTGACTAATACATATGCATCAAGGATTGACACATCAGTCTATTACGACATCAGCCTCTTCTGCGCTTGCGCAGCCCCCCTCTGGCGGTCGTCCTGATGAAGTAAGGATCCTTCCTTGGATGAAGTAAGAAGTCTTCCTCAGGTCATCCTGTTCACTTTTCTGTTCCTTGGACATGTCCCAATCATTATGTGGACGCCAGAATTCTCTTATTTTCACTTGACTACTCCTGGTACCTTCGTGAGTTCTGCTTTGGTAGAGTTTTACAATACTCCCCTGGATCCACCCATATACCCTTCCCCATATATGGCTATGTTAATTGCTTATCATTATAGCTACCATTGTAATATTTAGTTATAAAGTAACTAAGATACACAATAGCAGAATTTCAACTTGTTCTTAATACAAAAGAAACCCTCTACTGATTAACAGATTTTCAAATATAATCATCTTTTCTCATTGTATTATTGTTTTAACACACAATTTCACCTATTACTAAAACCACTAGTGAAGAGTACAGACTACTAGCCATTGCTACTCTTTCGTGTGGGCACAAATGACATTGCAAGCCAGAACCTGGGCAGAATTAAGGAAAAATATAAAGCCCCTGGGGATGCAAGTGAAAAATATTGATGCCCAAATTATCTTTTATTCCATTTTACCAGTTAGAGGAAAGGGTGCAGCCAGAAATAGGTGTATATTGCAAATCAATTACTGGCTTGGTAGTGCCTCACCCTGTTGTGAAAGTTTTGGCTTTTATGACAATGGGACATTCTTCAATGACTATAGCCTATTAAGGAGGGATGGGATCCACCTATCTAGAAGAGACAAGGGAATTTTTGGCAGCAGGCTGTCAACTTGGTGAGGCAGGCTTTAAACTGGATGACTTAGGGTGGGGTCCAAAATGGCAAAGCTCACACCATTGCAATCAACTTGGAAAAAGTCAAGCAAACCAGAGCAGCGACAAATGTTCCTCAGCTGTATGTATTCCAGTGAATGCAGCCTGGGAACAAACAGCAGGAACTGGAGGTCTGCACCCAGTCAGAAAGTTACAATATCATAAGAACAACTGAAACAGGGTGGGACAATTCCCATGACTGGAGGATTGTGATGATGGCTATAGGCTGTTTCATAAAGACAGGCAAGGTATAAGAGGAGGAGGAGTCGTGCTGTATCTTAAGAAGAGCCTTGAATGTATAGAATTCAACTACACCAATGGTGGACACCCTATACAGCACCTCTGGGTCAACACCAGAATGGTTGTTTCCAAGGGGGATATTACAGTAGGCATCTGCTACCAACCTCCAAACCAAGACAATAAGGTCAACAAAGCAGTATTCTGGTCACTTAAGCAAGCTTTGCATCAACAGACTGGTTCTTATGGGTGACTTCACCTACTCAGGTATTTGTTGAAAGAACAATACAGCAGCTCACATATCATTCATCAAATTCCTGGAATGTGTAGGGGGCTGCTTCTTCATACAAATCTTAGATGTGCCAACCAGAAACAAGGCATCACCAGGAACAAGGCACCACTTGCTACTCAAAACCCAAGAAAACCTTCTTTGTAAGATCTTGGTTTGAGAATTACAATGGCTTTACCAGGGTATGTAGAGATACAGTTAGAAAAGCAAAGCTCAGCTCAAATTGAAATTGACCAGAAATGTCAAAAGATGTCAAAAACTGCAAGAAAGGGTTCTTCAAGTACACAAACAATAAGCAGAATCAGAAGGAAAATACTGGCTGCTATTAAGCAGGAGTCACTAGTAGGGTCCCTCAGGGATCAATATTGGGCCCAACGCTGTTTAATATCTTCATAAATTACCTGAAAAATGGGATGAAGTGTACCTTCAGTTTGCTGACAATAACAAACTGAGTGAGAAAGTCAATACTTCAGAAGGGAGAGTCATCCTGCAGGAAAACCTGAATAGACAGCTTTATAAACAGCACGCTAACAAGAACCTTAAGAAGTGCAACAAGGACAGTGTAAGGCCTTGCACCTGGGTAAGCACACTCCAAGCGTGCAGCACAGGCTGGGATCTATCCAGCTGGCGAGCAGCTCTGTGGAAAGGGATGGGGAGGTCCCAGTGGACAACAAGCTCAATATTAGTGAACAGTGTGCAGCTGCAGCAAAGAAAGCCAACACGATGCTGGGTTACATCAACAAGGGCATCACCAGCAGAGATAAAGAAGTCATTGTCCTGCTCTATTCAGCACTTGTCAGGCAACACCTGAAATACTGCATTCAAGTTTGGTCCCTGCTCTACAAAAAAAACGTGGACAGCCTGGATAGGGTCAGAGAAGGGCCACAAAGATGATCAAAGGACCAGGAAGCCTGTCGTATGAGGAAAGACTGAGAGAACTGGGTTCATTCAGCCTTGAGAAAAGAAAGATCAGGGTAGACCTTATTACCATTTTCCAGCATTTAAAGGGTTGCTACTAAGATAGAGACTCCCTTTTTACAAGGAGTCACATAGAAAAGATATAGGGCAATGGGTACAAGTTAATCCTGGGAAGATTACAATTAGACACAAGAGGAAATTTTTTACAATGAGAACAATCAGCAATTGGAATGACATCCCAGGGAAGTGGTGGATTCCCCAGTGTTAGATACCCTTAAGATTCAGCTGGACAGGGTGGTGGGCTATCTTGTCTAGATGGCTTTTGCAAAGAAAGGTTGGAACAGATGATCCTTGACATCCCTTCCAATCTGGTATTCTATGATTCTATGATATAAATAAATGCTAGAATAATTATTATGGCTTGTGGTGTTGATAATATTCATCAAACTACTCTGAACATTAGCAAATCCCTATGCATTTATTGGTTATGGAACTGACCCCATGATACCATTTCACTGTCATTAAAGTAACAGGTGACAGGAGAACAGTGATGAATGAACATAGATCCTTTAATTTTAGCCACAAAACTTCCAACAGCACCCCTAGCAGCTATTCTTGTGCAATGAAAGAAAAACTCTTATTAATAATTTTTAGTCTTTTCATCTTCAACCTGCTAATTTTCAACACATTTCCTAAGCACATATTTCTCCTTTATTACAGTTCTCAATTCAACCTGGAGTTAGTCTCCTGTTTCAAAGATGCTGGACCATTCTACCTCATACTGGCAAAAAGCTTTTAAACAATCATCAATTGAGTATAACATCTACTGTGCTATTACCATAGAAAGGTGTTACTGTTCAAGAATATTTCCTCTGTATCATAATTACAATAAGAATAGGTTCCTACAGGCATAATGAAACAAAATCCTAAAGTTGAAAGATTGTTTAAAACCTTACTGAGGTAGATGTCTGCTTTTTTATTTCAAAAAATCACATCTGAAGTTCATAACATATCTGAAGTTTTAATGGTTTTTATTTTTTCCTTCCCTAAGCACATTACTACAAAAAAGTAAGAGATATTCTTTAAAAAATTGCAATGCCAAACACCTATTGCCATTTGGAGGCAGTTGGAGTGGTTCGGGTCCTGAAACACACCTGAGATGAGTGTGACTATGCACTTTGCTCTCCATCTTGGTCTTCAGGAAGGAATTTCATATTTGGTTTACATAAAAGGATGGTAGAGAAAATAAACATCTTTATATTATTAATGAATTCTGTTTGAACAATTTGACATAACTGTTTACTGCTTTTCTGTAGCCATCAGTCAGTTAATCGCTGGCAGTGTCCTCACTGGGTAAGATAGGTAATAGCTACCCACAGCTGGGCCACAGTCTACATAACTGAATTTGAACCTTGCTAACTTTGATGTCACTGCTTATGCAGCTTCACAGTACTGCACACAGGCACTAACTTTACTGGCCAAGTAAGACTGCTCTCCCACTGTTTAGGATATTTGAACAGGGTATCTAATTTGATCATTCTCATTCAGATAATTAAAAGAAATGCCAAATGAGAGTAAATTTTAATAAAGTAGACTTTATAAACTAGAATCAGAGATACATTCGTGAATAGAAAATATATGCCTTAATAATCTCTCAGCTGAGGCATATATATGCCCGGTAGTGAGGCACAGCCATACCAAAGGTATTTAGAATGGCTGCAAAGGGAGGAAACAGGCAAAGAAAAACAAGGTAAAGGACCATTATATGTTTTGCATGTTAGCTTTATTACCTTACATGTGGTCCCATTCTGCAAACAGAATCCCTCCTTGCAATGGTTGTTCTCACTGCCGGCTAGTTGCAGTGGAAGAAGTAATTGCTTATTATCTATGAAACTGGGGTAACATGAAGTTAGGCTTTCAAGACTGAGCTCCTCATCTTTTACATTAAAACAGCTAATGTATGTATATGCATATATACATTAAAAAAACAAACCAACCAAACCAACCCAAAACAAAAAAAAACAAAAAACAAACCCAAACCTATATGGAATTAATGCATGAAACAGAAAATCAAAATGTTGAAACTAAGAACAAAAATATTGTTTAACATTACAGACAGAAAAGCTGACCTAGAATGAAAACTATCACTTAGTCTATGAAAACGTCTATTATTTTGAAAAAAAGAAAAATTACACCTGATTTAAATAGGAAATATTTCTTAATGCACTAAAGTAGCTTGTATTTTGTTTATGTCCAAATTTGGCCTCTCTTTATTTCTAAACTGTTACCAGAAAACCTGTTACCAAGTTTTTGGCATTACTCAAAAATACCTATCAAATGTTCATCAGCTGATGTGTGGTACAGTAACTTCCAGTTTCCTACACTAAAGGAAACTGAAGCATCCCAGATATTACCACCTTTATGGTATTTCCGAGCATGTCTGTCCATTCTTTGAGCAAAGGCTGCTCTCCCTATGCAGTGACATGACCAGGAGCCACCCACGAGTGTTACCTTGATGGGTGCCTGAGATCAGAATCTCTGCTGAGAGGAAGGGCAAGAGTTGAGCACTGCCTGTGCTCTCACCAGGCAGCTGGGGCTAGCCCAGAGCACTAGAAGGGTGATTGCATAACTGTTTTCAAATTACTGTGTAGAGAAAAATAAGAAAAGACTCTTCCTCACAGCAATATTAATATAACTCCTTATGTACAGTAGAGAAAGCATAATTGTATTTTTAGTTTTTCTGTCAGGTTTATTGATTATTATTATCCATAAATTCTGTTTGTCTCACATCCCTGTATTTCTACTGGGCATGTTTTGTTTCTCAAAACCTGTATTTTTGACAGCATTAGTCAGCACACCAAAGTAAAATAATGAATCTTGCTGCTATGCCTTTTCCATCTGTAAACGTCTCCATATAAACTCCTCAGAATGCCTGCAGAAAAATTGCTTTTTTTTAACTTGTGGGATTTTTTTTTTAAGTGACTGACAAGAAAAACAGATTCTAATATGCCACAGAGGAAATTAAGACACAGTGAAATCTATATATGCATGTATGCAAGTATATGAGTTTGCGTATTTTATAATAGTTCCTACAATTTAAAGACAGCGTTTTTATGTAAATCGTTTACAGCAACTAAAAAAAGGAGAACATCTAGATTTTCACTTGAGCATATTGAGACATAAAAAGTCTGAGCTACCCCAGAAGTAAGCTCAGGCATACTTCAGAATAAATATATAACAGGAAGGCAGTAGAACTAGTCCTGATGTGGAACTCAGTAGAGAGTCTGTCAATCAAACCAGTATTTAATTCAACAGACTTTGTCAGCTTGCTTAAGTTACAGGCCAGCTGGAGGTCTCTTCCTCACTAATTATTGCATCCCCAGGTTTCTGGGATTACTCACATTAGCTGCCTTTGCTCTTGGTGCAGTACCCCACAGAGCATTGTTCTGCTGCCTGGGTCTATGCCCCATTTAATTTGTCACCAGGCATTTTGAAATGCCTACAGAAACTAAAGAAATTCTGGAACTAAAATCAAATTAACAGTCATCCTAATTTCTGTCCTGGAAGCTATTTATAATCCTTTTTTTTGGTGATAGGAAGCATGGAAACACTGCAGAATTTGAAGCAGTGACATCAGGCAGGATCATATCTGTACACAAACACATGAATGGCTTTGAGTTTAAGGTATGATAATTTCTAATGGTGAAGAAGTAGGCAAGAAAGCAATCATTTGCTTTGCTCATTGATTTGGAGTATCATTAAATCCATATATAGCCTTTCTAGACTGGACCATGCAATACCTACTGAAGCAAGCCAGAGCTATATAAGTGAGATATCCTACAGTGATGTTTCAAAATCAGAAATTTATCACCTCACTTCAACAGGAAATTCTGACTCTATAGAGCCTTACTGCTGGTCTGATTCTGAACTTCCAAGTCTTGGAAATACTCATAGTTATAATGAATTCACAGAATAGACAGGATTTCTGAAATAATTAAAACCAGAGAGGCAGTGGGAACACTGATGTACCTATTTTGTACAACCTACATCTAGAAAGTCAATTCAGCTACATGAAAGGATATATAATCTTTGCTGCAGCCTGACTGACTACCATGGAGCAATGAGGATTATTAATGTGGGCAGGCTGCAATGGAAGACACAGGAGGGAAGAGAGCTGAAGAGATCCTTGCTGCTCCAATTCCTCTTGTACTTCCAGGAGATCCTGCTGACTTTTTTTCTTTGCTCCATAAAGGTTGAGAAAACAGGTAATTTTATCCTCAAAATCCAGTATCAATATGCAAAACACCTATCATAAAACTTCCTGTACAGAGACACCAGCAAAATGAGTACAGGTTCTTTAAGTACACTTTGCTCAAAATCTGTGAGAACAAAGATAATCTGGCAGATGGCAGGAACAGTGGTCAGGTAAAGATTCTCTCTGAAGTGCTCTAAATGGTCAAGAAATAGGCTGTAATTGTGCTCTTCAACTGAAGCCAGAGGATACATATAGTAAGGGCAACTGATGTATTTTAAACAATGAAATTTGCTTCCTTATTTTATTAGGATGAAATATCATAAGGGCAGCTACAGCTCAACCTATAAATGTGAACTCCTATGACATTTTATGGCCAACATATATATAAAGAACATATATATGTTATAAAGAACATATAGAATAAAAAAAAAATTGCAGGTGATGCATATTTTCTTGAATAAGACAAAAAGGAATTAAACATCACAAGCATGCAATTAATGCAGATAAGAAAGAGAAGATTGCTGCTTTATGCTAGGCAGTGCCAGCAGACTTCAAGTTAATGGGCTTCACATATGTCAGAGAGGGAATAAATTCAAACCTCATTCTCTCCACCAATATTGACCCCTTCCAACTAAAAAACTTCCCTTAAGATAGACATTATTTATTTTCCAAAGCAGAGTCCCTCTGTGGCAGACACAAAGGTTTTAGTGATGGTGGCTTTGACTTTTCACAGATGACTCAGCTGCCAGGTAATAATTACTTTCATGTCCTTATCAGACTATCCAATATTGAACTATATTATACTCAACAAATTCCCCTGAATGATCATTGCTAGTCAGCAACAGAAAACAATGATTTGCAGGGATGCTGAATATCCCTGCCCCCCTGGCTGGTTCATTGAAGTACCACCCTGGAGCATAAAGAACATCGCTACAGAGATGTTGACAAGACAGTCAACATGAGCCAGCAGCGTGCATTTGCAGCCCAGAAATCCAGCCATATCTGGGCTGCATTAAAGGAAATGTGACCAGCAAACCAAGGGAGATGGTTCTTCCTCTATACTCCTCTCTTGTGATACCTCACCTGGAGTACTGTGTTCAGCTCTGGGGCACCAGCATAAAAAGGTCATGGACCTGTTGGAGTCAGTGCAGAGGAGAGCCACAGAGATGATCAGGAGGCTGGAGCACCTCTCCTATGAAGACAGGCTGAGAGAGCTGGGCTTGTTCAGCCTGTAGAAGAGAAGGCTCCAGGGAGACCTTACAGCAGCTTCCAGTATTTAAAGGGAGCCCACGAGAAATCTGGAGAGGGACTTTTTACGAGCACATATAGTCACAGGACAAGGGGGAATGACTGAACTGAAGGAGTGTAGGTTTAGATCAGATATTACCAAGAAGTTCTTTACTGTGATCGTGGCGAGACACTGGCACAGGTTGCCCTGAGAAGCTGTGACTGTCCCATCCCTGGCAGTGTTTAAGGCCAGGCTGGATGGGTCTTTGAGCAACCTGGCCTAGTGGAAGGTGTTTCTGCCCATGGCACCAGAGGTTGGAACTAGATGATCTTTAAGGTCCCTTCCAACCCAAAACATTCTATGACACTATGTTTTGCCTTCATCATAAAACTTATTAAAATAGACCACTAAGACTTTGTAAGCTGTCTTGTGAACCTGAAAAATTGTAATAAATTATACAGAAAAACTAATGTAATTGCAATAATTGTTCTAAAGCCAAAACTATTTAATGCCTTTAAATTTTCATTAATTTTGAAAAATGCCTCTTTAGCCTAATGCGAACTCTTTTCTTTATGAAATCTGACTGTCACCAAAAGCTAAATATATTAACGAAAGATAATCCAATCCATATTTGCCATTTATTCTCTACTGGATACAATAAAATGACTATTTTGCACTGAATCCTGAGAATGGAAGAAATAGAGAAAGAACATGGTATATTGATAATTAAAAAGATTCAACAGAAGTCATCTTGAATAAAGTGTTATGATGATGGTAAGTCATGGCTGACATAGAATTGATAATGCACAGAAGTCTTACAATACCACCCATAGGCGAATATACAGAAATACATAATGAAAACATATATGTAAACATCTCCCTTTCTCATTCTTAGATTTAACACTAGGCATTTCTCTACATTTTTTCCCCCCTTTTTTATTAAAACAAACCATAGTTGAAATAATATAGTTATAGATCTTGGAACAATTTATCTGTCTTTGCCCAAACCCTCCACTGAGATTCAAAAACAGAAACAGAGAAGAAACCAATACTGATTTGAATTCTACTCTGTCATATTGATTTGTGGAATGAATACCATCCATTTAATCTCTCAGTTCACCGTACATGTTTTGTTCTATTAAGAAGTTGTGGTTAGGCAGCAAAGAGCCAGATTGCACACAGGGTCATACTGAATTGCTTCCAGAAACAGAGGCAATCATGGCTTCCATGGAGGGAAATGATCATCCTCCACAGAGAAAAGCTTCCAGTGTGCAGGATGCAATACAAAAGTGAGGACCACGTAAGGTGGGCATGAATCTGGTGGATGCATAAGAGGAAAAGAAACAGCCTCAGAGAGCAAGAGCCTGACGTAAGAGATTCATCTTGAGAACAAAAGACTGGATATTTCATTTTAATTAAGAAAGTCACTGAAATGTCCTGTAATGAGTGCCACACTAGAGTAGCAGACTCTGTGGGCTGTACCCTAGATTCACTCTTTAATTTTAAGCCAGCTCAGCCAGCAAATCTGTGTTTTCTGCTTCACTGGTTACTGTGTCCCTATTTGTGTTCAAATGAAAAAGAACTCTAGATGCTGAATGTCCTTTCAGTAAAGTCCTTCTCTGAACAATCACAAACCTATCAGCATTACTGAAAACTAATAACAAAATTTCAGTGCACTTCACTCATACTCATAAAGTACTTTGCACTCTCTTTTGCCCATGCTCACCCTAATCAAACCATGGATTAACACTTGTTTCTCTTTACAATTTCTAGTGAAATTACCTTGTAATATCACTAAGGCAGTTCAGAAAACCTACTAAGAAATAGTTTACTCCCAATTATTTATTTTAAAACAGAGGAGAAAGGAAACAAACAAAAAAAGCAGACAAACCTTTCAGATTCAATTCCAGAAGTGAGTCACTGTCCTCAAGTTTGAACTGTGAGCAACAGTGCTTGTTATACCTAGCCTGAAAAACACACCTTACACCAAAAAACTATTCCTCTCTATCTTAACAAACATCCTGGAGAAGTCCCAATACTAAGTGTTCTCAAAACTTAGATTTTGATTGCATTTTTCTGTTAGGATGGCAAAACTATAACCACACGGTTTATGTATTACACCATAATAATATTGATAAAGTTAACTACCTGGTCAACATTCAGTATAACAAATCCATAGCTTCCAGGTGCTACATAAGTGTAAGTAGCTACAGTCACCTTGAGTTGAATGGCATCTTGAATGACAATATAGAGAATGAGAGCTCAGTTTAGATTCAATACAGCTAGACAGCAAACTTATAAAGTATCTACTAACTTAATGCCTTACCATATTATCTATGGCAAAATAAATTTCACATAAAACTCTAAGAAAATTATAGATAGTGCTAGAACTACTTCAACTTAAATATTCCCATACCATTAAAGTTCATCCATGCTTTTAGTTCCGGATATTAGCTTGTTTTTCATCCATGTAAGCAATTGCCAATTCTTGTACTTGTCTAGGACTACTTTCTAGTAAGGCTCCAAGGACTAAGTGCTACCTTCAGGTGCCTATCTGCCCAAGGACCATGTTTGGAAAGCTTTGGCCTGTTTTGTTAAAGAATACCTATTTTTGCACTCTGTCAACCTTCTGTGTATTTAGATAACAGTCTTTACTTAAAAACAAAAAACAAGTGCCCAAGAACTGGTATCAGCCAGATACCATCCCTAGATGGTATCATCTCAACTATTTTAAAACTTACCTACTTCTCTCTCAGCATTGTAACCAAATTTCATGAATGGGTAGAATTTTAAGAATTGAAGACTTTACAATGAGCAATGCAGGGAGATAGAGCAGTTAAGCTGCTGAAACCAACAGTTCACATAACAGGTTGGTAAAGTCACCAGTATGTTTGTTAATAACATAACACAAAATAGTCATCGCCACTCTCACCATAGACATGTTACCCCAGAAAACGGCACATGTAGTAGAAATTATTTGCCTCCCCACTTGTTTTCCCAAAGTTTTGTGATGGTGAGAGAAACAGTAGTACCAGGCAAGATGGCACAGAAACTTCAGACACAACAGGAACATCTGCAAATGCAGTCTTGAGTAAAGCACTAAGACGAGATCTTTCAGTGGTATTCCAATTGAGAGGAATTTACTGCTATAAGCAAGCCAGCCCTTTTTCTTCTCCTTAATTGTCATGTTCAGGGAAACTCACCTTGGCAAGCAATTTTAAAGCAAATAACTGATGTCATATTTAACTATTTTTTATACTGTTTTGTTTCCTAGAAGAAAGGCTGCATCTGGCTACCTGCTTTGGTCAATAATGAGCAGTAGCATATTTCTCCTTAACTCTTCCTCTTTTTTTACTCTTCATTACATCTGCTTTCCAACAAAGCCCAATATCTGCACGTTCTTCAGACCTCATCAAAAAGCTCTATGGGACTTTGCAGCTTACCTTTTCGTAAAAAAAATATTGTTGTGAGTGAGGCAGATGTTGACAGGCTGGAGTTGGTTTACTACATTAAAGAAATACACTGTTTCAAAGAGATATACTTCCTCCATTTGAAGAATTTACATGATCGTCCTTCATCCAATGATCTCAAAGCACAGTACCAAAATTAAAAATTAATATGGAAAAAGAGTTATATCACTGAGTTTTTCATGGCATCTAAATTCATAGGCAAAATACTCTATAAACCCTTAATGGCCTTAAGGCATGCAATCACACTTTTGCAACTTTCAATTTCATGACAGGTATACAGTTTTTCATAAGATAATTTTGACTGCAAAGGTGATATGGCCACTTAAGATATCAGGCTTCAGCTCTTCTACACGACACTTCCGTCTGGTTTACACTGTACTATCAGGATGCTTTCTGAGCCTGCCCTGTCTTCATGAAGTAAAAGCTGCATTTATGGTCACTGTCAGCAAAGTACACCTCTTCTTTATGATACTCTACTCATCATTTCAGGTGCAGTTGTCATTTCAGGCTATTAACATTTTTTCAAGATCTGCATGACCTGGAATCCAGCCACCTAAATCGCCTCTATCCCATTTTCCATTCAGTCTACTGGCAACTACGTATTTCATGTAAAATAGCTAAGGCATGCCCTCCTGGGGAAACCAGGGTGATTTATCTGACAGATTCAACCTCTGGAAATCATTCCAAATAATCTCCATCAAAAGTGGATTTTGGTGAGTTTTAGTATTCAAGGTGTTTGTGTTGTTGGGTAATTTTCCGCCCCTTAGGTCTAAGTGGAATTCAAATGTGTTGTTAAATTTAATAGCTATTTCAGCCTATGGCAACATCAACAACTGATTTTTAAAATGCTGTCAGTATTTTTAATTATTATTGTGTTCTGCTCATGTACCGCTTTTATGCTGGAAAATCTGAAAATGTATATGTATATTACTATATATTGCTTAAAGAAATATATTTTGTTATCAACATACAATTTAACAATGTGTCTTGTTAGCAATCACATTGTGTGGGAGCTATTTGTATATCCCACTCATTTACATACTAAAAATAGACATACTATAATCTGATAGCTTGCCACATAGATGTCATGCACAAAAAGTATATTCAGTTTTGAGAACTATTATCCATGCCTGATACTGTCTCCATTTCAGTAAAAGGATTTTGTCTCAAAATGGAAAAAAAAGTTTTATTTTGTGACACCTGTGTATTTACCCAAGTATATAAATTCATTCACTCCTATAGCAAGAGGTATTGTGGTACTGGAGAAGGCCTAATTCCTTCCTTGACAATGGCTGATGTTGATTTTAGATTGTACCTACTGAAGGTAAAACTCAGTGTTTTCCATGTGGTCTGAAAACAGAAAGTCCTTAATTTAAAGGCAGTTCTGCCAGCAGTTGGAATACCAGCAGGCAATCTCTGCCAAGTACTGTTATTTCAGTTCATTCGTCAATGCAAAGAGGTTTAATCAGTACTCTGATGCCCTCTTGCATATATCTTTCCAAAATTGTAAGCTGACCAATGAAGGTTATTCTTTTTTTAAGTATAATGAAATTAAAGAATCAAACCAAAGAAGTGAGCTAGCTTGTGGCACCTTGTGACACAGAAGTTCCTCATGTCCCTCATTTTGGCTGACCACTAAGATATCTTACCACTAAACTTGTCTCTTGAAAACCTGCATGTGAGAGGGTTTACTGGTATACAGTAATATAACCTGGCACAGAATGGCAGAAATAACAGCAAAAATAGAAAAGGAATTTTTATTAATTTCTATTCCTGCTGCTTATTTTAATAGAACTAAACAGACTCAGTAAAATTTTGTAATTTTTCTTGACAATGAGATAGCATGACCAAATACCTTAACTACTTGTATTTAAACATCCACTTTTTGACATATCAAATATATCAGAGCACATGAAGACAACATGGTTATCCTGGATTTAAAAATTACTGCTGAAATAAATTACTTCATAAAATATGCTTGGAACCTACATATATTTGCAGTTTAGCAAATTATATAAAACAACTATAATTAGAAGAATTAAATGTATTTCAAACACTAAAGAAAGGAAACTCTGCATGTTCTCCCCCAACATATAGTCCTTGCAACTCTCCATGACACTAAAATCATGCTACAAATGAAGATATGTTAGAACACCGTAGTTTATGTATTTATGAAAGCCAAGATGACATCTATTTGATTTTCTAGTTAAAATAACTGAGCTTGTATTTTCGCATTGTCATTCATGATTTTACTAAACAGACAGTATGCTAAAAATGCTAGTCTGACACTCAGCAGAAAGTTCTTCTGGTTTTGGTGTGATTTTTAATCAAATATATTTCGTAGGACAGGAAATTAAAAAAAAATAAAAAAAAAAGAAGACAGACTGTCCCTCTTTCTTGGAGTAGTGGGCTTATAGCCTTTGTTCAAGATTGATGCTGAGCCAAGAGAATAGCAAATAATCTGTCTTTGGATTTCCAAAAAGGTAAAAAGAATTTCTGAAGAATTCTCATAAATAAATTAAAAAAATAATAATAAAAAAAAACAGATATAAAAAAGGAATTTCTGAAGAATTTTCAAATACTTTCTATTTTTTTTGGTGTTAAGCTGGAGGGAAATCTTATCTACTAATCTTGACCTGTTTCCCAATGGAAACACATTTTTCTTCATAGCATGCACACTTGAGTACAGAATTCTTTGTGAGCTGAGCCACAGAAAGAGGCTTTCTCTTCATCATGTTCTGAATACTTTCCTAGGATCCATCAATTAATTATAGGTGTTTTTTGATGACTCCATAATTAAAGACATAACTGTTTTTAGAATGCTGGTTTTAACACTCTTAACATTCCAATTTTATGCAATATCACATACGTGTTAAAAAGAAGAATGTTATACCCAAGACTCATTACAATCTGGTAAGTATGACATAGCATGTGACTTAGGAATTAAATAGAATTTCTAAACATACAGGCAGCATTGCATGTGGGCTGTGAAAAATTCAGCAGCATCCTCATGTCTGTAGATATGCTGGCCCTGCTCACAACAGATATGCCTGATTTTTAAAATCTAGCCTCAAGCTTCAAGCTGTGAAAAAGTCATATAAACAGATGAATAGTCTTCAAAACAGGAAGACCAGCATGATCCCATGCTTGGAGGAATTCCAACCAAAAATCTGGAAGACATCCCTTTTTACTCGGGGTTGACTCTGGTATAATTTGCAAATACACACAGCAAATACAAGTAACAGTTTACGCAAAATCATAGGTCCCATTGGCAATGCTTTCCAAAACATAAAAGAAGGAAAAAACCCCAAACTTGAAAAGAACTATGTAACACATATTTGCAACAAAAAATGCATTTGAAACTTGCTTACCTACTTTTCAGTATAATGAGCTATAATTTTCAATGAAAACATCAAATATTTTAATTACAAAACCAAACAAAATACTACTAATAAAAAAATCATTGGGCAAACAGGGACACCCCCCAATCCCCCCTTCATTTCAGAAAAAAACACTTAAATTCATCATGTTCCTTCTCTAGTATAAAACTTGATCATAGCCATTTCCTGTATGTTCAGCTGTATTTTTCACCGTGAATAATTCAATTTATGGAATTTGCAAGGAATGCATTTACTTTTACTTCTCAGATCCATCTTGTACAGAAAATTACAACTAAAAATTCAGGGAAGTTTATTATTTTAGTAAAATATTCCAGATTTTTCTGCAGTTTGACACAATGTATTTATAGGGTGAATTGCAATACTGTTTTTCCAAATTATTCTACCATGACAATCAACTGAAGCAGAAAGTTCAACCAAGTGTAAACGTGGAAATTGTATTTTACCTAGAATGAGAAGACTATTAGCACTTCCTTTTGCAAGGTTACAGAGGACCTTTAGCGATAACAGGTAGCCAATACTTCTTATATTTCAGCTGAAAAATACTTTGGCAAAACAGATTGAACCAAATTACTATACCCAAGTGCATGTTTATGAAGTGCTCAAACAGGAAGCAGGCATCTGCTCTGCAGCTAATCTCAAGCAATTTAGTTATGCGGTTTTCCATATGAGTAAAACTGTTTAAATTACAGCAATAACCACCTAAGACAGTTGTCTTCAGTATATACCTTTCAGTGGCACATGATGTGACTTGATAATATTCTTGCAGATGAAGGCACTTAACACTGCATACCTCTAAAAATACAGTTCCCTTCTGCAATGAATAAGAAGCATAGGATTTCTCTTCATGATAATTATGAGATTCTGTCTAAAAGTAAGAATCCAAATTAAAGCACCGTATCAGAATTGAAAAATATGGTTTCAGCAAGTGTGTAACATCAGAAAACTACTTACAGTGACTTCTGCAATCTGCCTCAGAAGTGCTGCAGGAAACAAGTATGACTGTTTCTGAAGCCGCTGATATTTCAAGAAAATCTAATTTAAGAAAATTAAAACATACCAACTGACAGAACTGAATAGCCAATCATAAACATTATTATTTTGAACATAATGTTTTTTATGAAATACAGCATGTGTGTAAATCATTAATTCTGCCTTCATTACAGCCAGTTTGGGAAAGAGTTGCAGATTGCTTCATAAAAAATATGATCCCTGTCATAAAATAAACTAAATAACAACATAATTTCACACTTACAGAAGATCTTCCTGCCAAGAAGAAAGTAATCATAAAGCTCCTTACAGGTGTTCCCTAACTAAGCTTAATCACATTCCTACAAGGGCAGTTAGTTGTTATGGTGTTCTTTGCACACATGGTCAAATGAGAAGAGAGAGTTTTACACCTCAGGAGCAACCTCTGAGTTAGTGCGTTTCTAGGAATACCACCCTGGAGTCCTGAACTCCCTGATTTTTGCCCTTGCAGCTGGATCATTAAACTATTACATTGTGCAAAATCCACCCAAGCGTAGAAACGTAAGAAATATGAAGCAGCTCAGATGTTCTGAAAGTTATAGCAAGGCTTTCATTAGTAAGAACTCATAATACAGATGGTCAATATGGAGGGAATTAATATAGTCTTGAACTCCTTTCCAAATTCATGTCCCTTGTATTGTGGAAGTGGGAAACAGTTCTCCACTGACAATTCCAAATGAGCTCTGAAGGGATGGTCTGTCATACAATTAGGAATAACCAGGTTTTAATACTATGATTCATTCAATATCTTAATGTTAACAGTGAAATGTTTTTGCTAGAGTTGGGTATTTTTGGGGTTGCTTGCTTGTTTGTTTTTTTCTTTATCAGACTTCAAAACATTGTACAAAGCAGGCAAGTATCGTCAACTCCACGAAACAGATGGGGACAGTAAGCCAATGAAGCAAATGGATATAATGATCATTCCCCAGCCATTAGTCATTGCTAGTGCTAGGAATGAACCAAAAGCTTAGGAAGCTTAAGGCAGAAGACATAAAAATGTAAACATACAAGAGATCTCTATGCATCTGGGGAGGAGGGGGGGGGGGGGGGGGGGGGAGAGAAATCATAAAGAACTAACAAACAAGAATTTAAAATAAAAATAATAATAATTTTAAAAGCATACGGGTAACTCTAATTCAGAGGAAGACTGTTCAAAAATGAGTAACCCTGCAGTTAAGTCTGGTAGTGAATTTGACGTGTGCACCCTTAGCATGACAGGTGGACATAAGAGAGGAAATGAGAAGAAAGGGTTTTTTATCCACTACAAATGCAAATAAAAAAATCTCAAAGGGTTTTGAACATAATAGGTGATTAGTCTCACACCTTCTGCTCCATATGCTTCACCTGAAAACTTTATAACACCTTTCCTTTTTTTTTTCCCAAGTTCTACTTCCTCTGTGTTTCTTTCATTCTTTCTTTAAACATTAGTGTGGCATCAGCCACAATGGTTTGGGTTTTATATATGGGTTTTTACATACACACACGCACACACACACAGATAGCCAGGCTGCTATTTTTAAAGGTGTTTACAGATATTAGGAACATAAATCATACTGAATATCATCATATAATAGGCACTTCAGCCTTTTCAGCTTCTCTGACAATCTTTTGTCAATTTTCAAACACCCTAAGTCACCAAACTGATCTCTCTTTTAATCATGAATACACCATGCTTTTTGAAACTCTATATGCACATAGTGAATAGAAGGCAATCATCTGAGCTTTTTGTAAAGCAAGGTAGTATATTTTAAGGGACATACCCTGTTCTTTTATGTTTAAACCAAAGAAATTAGAGCATTTTCTTAAGTTTTCCTTTCACTAGAGTACATCCAAACAAAGGAAGAAGAAAACATACATACAAAATACCGCCACTATCAGCCTTTACCACAAAAATATGTTGTTAGACTTGTGGAATAAAGGAGAAGGCATATTCAGCTAGTAAATACATATATTTACTTGCAGTCATAACTCAGTCACAGCTAGTGGAAACAGCAATTGTCTGCAGAAAGACCAGATCTCATGGTAGCTGTGAAAATCCAAGATGGGTTACTATCTTAGACATTCTCCTAGGAGTCTTTCTGGTGAAATGATCCCTGAGAAAGTAATTTTACCTATTTCTTTGCTTTGTCATTCCTTTTCAGTGGTATTTTAGGCTGTCTCTAGTTCACACATCTGGATTCTGTCTCATTTTGGTTAGTGTGCTCCACATACCAAAGTAAGTGCTTCTGTATATATGCCACCATATTCAAAATGTGTATTAGAAGAAAAAGTAATGTGTACTCACACATCATAATTTCCCTTTAAGGCCTCAAATCTGTTCTGAGGGTAATCATGCCAATATTACTGAAAGGTATATTGAAGCATAAAGCGATTATGTGACTTACTTAAAGTTACTTGGGAATTCTGTAACAAAATGGAACCAGACTCAAACACCCCATGGCATCCATCTGCTAGGGGTAACCCAGCACAGATAGGACACTCACGCTTTCCTGCAGTGGCAACTGGAAACAGAGTAGGACAGTCCACAGCACCTCGCAAAGCACCAGATATTTCTGTTTTGCATACTGGTGCACAAAGTGAGGTGGATACTTCTGCTCATGAAATATAATTGCTTCCTAGATCTTCTCAGCCAACACTATTTTATTAAGCAGGCAGCACTGTTTTTAAAATTAAGAGAATTTGTCATCATTCAGGTAGTGCTTTGAACTTAGAACTCGTCATTTGCAAAAGAAATCTAGACATGAAAGTGCACTGAGAAATAGCCTTTTCTGGTCTTTACAATAAAGGAGGGTGCCTAGCCAACCTGATGTCTTCAGAGACACTTCTTTGGCAACACAAGTTTTTTCAGTTACATACCCTGAAGCTTTATGCATTTTAAAACTCCTTTTCTTTCTGTTGAATTTCTAATAGACATTAGAAGCTTTTGGCTCCATGTCCAGAATCCTCATACCAAATTAGACTCAGAAAGAATCTCAGGCTTAGCTGCTTAAGATGATAATGTAAACACAAGTTCTTTGCTTGTTTTTCCATTTAGACTCATGTAATTCAGGTGAATCAAAACAAAACTAAGAAAACAATGGTCAGATGAAAAAAAAAGTAAAAAAATTTAATTCTTCATGGAATCTTCTTTGATCAGTTCTGCTGATAAAACCTATAGGTTTGATCACCTATAGGTCCTATATCACATATAGGACCTACTGACTGTAACATCTGTATTTCAACCTGTTCTGAAGTTCAGGGGCATTTTGTAGTTTGGGTTCCAGATGGAATCTCACCATTCAATTGAGAGTTTCAGGTATTTTTGAAGCACCCCCTCTGCATGAACATGTTCAAGGTAGCCTTCTCAGCCCACAGCAATTTATGTTAGTAATCCCATGGAATCACTTTAATTGGCTTCTAATCCCTACCATTGATAGGTCATCCTTTACACTACATAGCATTATCCATTTGGGAAATTATGTTATCTAGATTTTTTCATATTTATTTATCTCAAATTCTTGCAGCAGCTATACTTGAAACATTTTTGTGTGTTTAAGTAATTTATATTCTCAGTTAGCTTCCTTACTAAGACAAGTGCCAGCTTTATCAACTATATCTTAATTAAAAATAAAATACATGAGCAGAATTGTGTAAACTTCACTATTAAATTCATGGTATTGTTATGGCACTGCATCAGTACTGCACATGTGGAAACAACTTGCAGGACTCCTGACTAGAAATATAAAATTAGCTTTCAAGATTTAAGTGTGTAAGATATTAGAAAATATTTCTCTTACAGTAAATTTATTCTGCAGTGTAGCACTAATTAATTCTTAAAGAATAACATTTTCTCCCGTGAAGTAGAATGTGTATTACTTAAGGAAAAGAGAGAAAGAAGCAGCATATCTTTACCCTCCGCACATCTTTGCCAAATGTTTCGCTGTAGCTAGTGCCCAGTATTTCAAATTGAACATAGGGGTTGGCGCCATCTTCTCTGAACTCCATAACACCAGTAAGCCCAGTTATATGGCCCTAAGGAAATAAGTTTCAGAAATTTTAGAATAGAACAGATTTGCTTTATAAACACTCCAGTGAACTCAAATGTGGCAATTAAATGTTCTTCAATAGCTCACACACAGCACTGGACACAAGAAATTTTTTTTAGAAAAATTTTTTAGAAAATTACTTTTGGAAGAAAGCCATCAGGTCTTCCATCAGGCACAGAGACAGACCTCAAAAAAGAGAAGGACCTTGGTGGACCATAAGACAACAGCCCTTTCAGTGTAACTGAGGGCAGGAGCTTCAGTTACGGGACTGAATACAAAGGCATGAACTCCAAGTCCAAAACAGAGTATACCTGCCTTGCTCCCAAGAAAGACACGAAGAAAATCTAAAATGTAAGTATTATTAAAACCTCTCTGTGAAAGTATCACAGAGTTTGATTTTGGGTTTGTAGCAAAGCAGCTTGAAATGACACAAAATTTTGAATTAATTTAGTAACAAAGGATGGTGTCACTAGGAATGGTCAGAGCATAACATAACACTTGACCAAACTGCATCATTTACTAGATGAAAACTATCTCATCAATATATATGGGGAAACAGGGGTTTTCTTCTGAATAATTGCTAAAGGTAGCGTAGTAAAACTTTAGTATTTTTTCACTAGTATTTATGATCAAATAACATTCATACAGGAAGTTACCATGCATCTGCAAAGCCACAGTACTGTCCATATTTAAGTAACTCAACATGCTGCAAGAAAGTGTAACTGTTAGTGACAGCTTAGCTAAATCAGATTGCTTTTGCTCTGGGCCTAACTTATGAAGCTAGTTGAGCTGTAGTAAATGGAACATTAAGTCCCAAATGTTTCTGTTGGTGGGCCCCTCGAGCTCCTTAATTTCTCTTGGAGAAATTACTAAAATGCAAGTGTACATCAGTTTCTATGACTATTCCTAACCACACTATCTTCACAGAAGGCAGCTATGAGAACAAAAGTAGAATATACACCATTGGAGCAACACTGCAGTGTTTCTAATTTGTTTATCGTAAATCATTCATTTAATAGCTGTGGATCATTCCTGGTACTTGTTAATTACTTGTAATAAATCAAATAAAATTTCAATAAAGGTTAAAAACTTCTTGAAAAGCTAATCTCAAGTAGGAATGTAGCAACTCTTTCAATTGCTCACACAACTATGGTTTGTCTGTTCTCACCTTCTTAATAGTCTCTAGCATGGATCGTCCTCCATTCCAAGGTTTGGTGGATTTCCTCATGCAGTTCAAACTTGCCATGCTGTGCCATTTCCTGTCCTCCAGTTTTCTGTGGAAAGCATTGGCCAGCATGAGCACACTGTCATACAGGTACAGGTTGGAAACCTGCAAACAATAATAAGAATGAGCCTCACTGTTCATTTAAGGATCCTTTTGAAGAAAATGTAAACAAATCTAAAAAAGATAGAAGTAAAAACTAAAAGCCGAATATGTTTGATATGTTCAGCAGTCAAGGCAATTGAGACAAATACCAGAGCTCACTCCCACCTTCTTTCCTGCTTGGCACCTAGGTCCTTCTGGCCAAGGGACACTAGCACACTTGCATTGCCTGTGCATTACCAGCAGCACTTTTATTACCAGCAATGCAATTTTATAAAGACATAAGAGATCACACTTCAAATATAAACTCAAGCTATAGAAAGAGTACATCTATTTATCAATAAAAGACAAAGATTGCTACTTTGCCAGTCCTTCAACAAGGAGAAGAAAGAATGGAATTAAGTTCTTATTCTTTCTGAGTAATTTCCTTGGTAATTTCTGGCACATCAAAATATAATGCTAATGCAACTGTTCAGAACAGAGGGAGATGAAATTACATTATTACTTTGGTCTTATCTCTGTCCACCAAATATACAGGACACTGGTTACTATTCTCTTTCTCCGGAGCTATTGATTTTAGCCTCCTTATTCTTCAATTTACATGTGAGATAAAGAGAACAATACATGATGAAAGGCTCTAGTAACAACACCACACTAGTAATGCTCAACAAAGTATTTAATTTTTCAAACCAAGGCACGCAATACAAGATCAGATCTTTGACATGCAGTGGTATCCACTGCAATTGGTAAAATTTTAGTAGCAAAAGTTGGCTGAGAGAAGCGAGTTAAAAAAAAATTAGGTAATGTCCACCTGTTTCTGGAGTTTACGAACACCCTTCTTCAAACCTATGCATAGACGCAGGGGTATTGATTTACTCTTTACCAGACTCAAACCTCAGTTAGAATCAGTTGCCAGATACAGCTTTTTTATTATTAAAAAGATATTCTAGCTGAAGGTTTTACTTACAGTGATCCATGGATTTACCATTTATCTTTTGGATTTCTCTAATTCAGCACAGAAAATGTTGCCTAGAGACCAGGAAGGGGCTACACTTGGAAGTTAATACAGCTGCATACTTCCTATAAAAATGTCATTCAGCTGTGAAACCTTAACCTATATTCCTATATTACTGTTGCATCACTGGCTCCAAGTAAATTTCTGCTATTTTGAGATCCTAATCTTCAGAAAAAAAATATTCCATGTTTCATAATCTGGAAAGCAATACAAATTGAGAAACTAGGCACTCTGAAATATCTTCTAGCAGAAGTAAATCAGAACAAAATACATAAAAACAGAAATGCATTTTGAAAGAATTAAAAATAGGAAGAAAATAAAAAAAATAAAAAGAGGTTGAGGATACCCACTTGTTTAAGGGACTAAATATAAAAAGGGTTTGTAAAATGAAAATAATGCAAAACCTATGAGAGAATATCACTGAGATATTCTCTCATCAGGCATTGCCATCTACTCTCCCTTCTTTTCTTTCCAGCCTTCCTGAACAAATAGTCCATATTCAATATATTTGCTATTTAATCCAGTGAAACCTTTACCTTTTAAAGAGTTTCCAAATCAGCTACTTTCCAGATTTCCTCAGACAAGTAGTTAAAGAGTTAATAGGAGTTCCAGAAACTAAGTCTCTCCTGCTCAGCTGCGTTTGTCTCCCTACTCTGCAGATATTTTCCAAACAACTTTTAAATAAAGACACCAAGCAAATCCTTATTCAACAGGGCACTTTTCCTCTTCTGTGTTAAGCTACTCTTTGGGATGGGGGGAAGCAAAACAAGAGTCCAACCCACAAAATAAGCCACCCCAAACCACATACCACAAGACCCACTTGCTTAGAAGTAGATTTATGTGCCTAAGGAAAAATGCCAATTCTTATGTGCCATCATGATCCTTTCTACTCCCTGCTGAATATGATTTCATACCCTCACTTACTGACAACTCATTGTCTGCTGCCACCACAAATCAGAAATGCTTTTCATTTTCTTGGTTTGGCACTGTTCTTCAGTTCTGGAAAATTGCAGCTTCAGCTCCCCAAAACAGCTTGCCTGATTCGTTAGCAGAGCTCTAGGGCAAAATATAAGATGTACTTGGGTGCACTGCTTTCCTTCTCTCTTTTTTTTTTTTAATGCTTTTAGAGAAACAGCCACAGTTCCGCATGTATAATTGACTGAAAACTTTTGAGAATCTACATGACCATGCATCCAAGTCAAATTACTTTATGCTGTAGAGCAAAACAAAACAATATTGTGCTTATCAATGTAATCCTCATAATTCAGTTAGACCTATAACAGATTTTGTATCACTATTGTTTCATGATTTTCTTTTGAAAGAATCATATAAACTGACAGCAAGAAAAGGTCTGCACAAGAGGAGTTTCCCACTATTTACGTCCTGCAATAAATCAGGAGATATGTACCAAGGCGTCAGAAAATGTTGCACAGAATGCAGTAAGTTAATTTTTGCCACAGAAAGAATATTTTGCAAGTCCTGTTGTACACTTACCCATACAGTATTTTGCAAAATATAGTATTTTGCCACTCTAGTTCTGTTCTACTGAAAGCCTTGCTAAAAAAAAAGACTATATGGTACTTTTTAATCAGGAAAATTAATTTTTTCATATAATCATAGTCTATTTATTCCTGTAAAAATTACATGCATGCATTACAGAGTTGTGGAACCAGGTCTAATCTGATGCCTAAGTAGCGTTGTTTGAGTGTAGCTGAAGAGTTCATTCCTTCAATATTTACAGGAAGATATATTATTAAATTACTGGGAAGTATATTTTTATCTTATTTTTTCCTAATTCCTTTCTGAGGTAGAAAAATAAGAACACTTAAATACCTCAGAGACACTTCTCTCCTCAAGACAGTATTAACTTTCTATCTAAATTCATCACTATGTATGTATTTCCTTGTAGAAAAAAGTTACTTATAACAAGCCACAGAAATTCTGGCCCAATCACACAGTAAATCCAGGGCTATAATAATTTATTTTCTATTATATTCCTTTTAATACAGCAAAATGTCTGTATATGTACTACACTGTATTTCCAAGACGAGTTTGCTATAACCTCAAGAATATCGATACAGTGAAAAGAAAAAGAGTTCAGTGGACGAAGCCTGTATGCTCTTGTTACTGCAACTGCAGACATATTTTAATTTTCAGCTATCAAACTCCTTCTGAGTATAGACTTACCACTGAAAGTGAATTTGTGAGATACCCCAAGGAATCAGCTCTACTCTGATTCCACCATTGCTATCAGAGGCATGAGAATATAGTAAATATAAAAATCAGTCATCAGGTAGCATTCAGAATTAGTAGCGAAGCAAGACAGAAATAAAAGCAAGGGAATGTATTTGGCTACTTTGGGTTTTCCAAGCTCTGAAGCAATTTTTATTTCCCCCATTTATATATTCACAGGTGGAACAGAGGAGGGAAGGATATATATCTGCCTGCCATTTCATCAATATATTCAAGAGCATGCCCTGTACATGAGTAATTTTAAGCATGTTCTGGTATACCTTCTGCAAATTATTCCAAACTTTATGAACCTTTATTTTGCAATAAATTAAAAATCCACCATACACTATTAGACCAGAGCAGAAACTTCGAATGAGAGTGGAAATCTCACCCTATCACGTGATTAAATGTCATTTTGTACAAGTTTTTATGTTACATTCATGAGGTTTTCCAGAGTGATTTTACTTTTAAAGTTATATATAAAGATAGCTTTTAGCTCCTTCAGAGGCACTAATTATAGACAAGTACTCTTCTGGGAAGACCAGCAAGGCACAAAGACTGACCTCCAGTTGCTAGCAGAGCCAGAAGTCTAGCCAGATAGGACCACTGAAGAGACCAGCTGGGAAGACAAGCTGACACCCAGAGGCCACTGTTTCAAAAACTCATTCCCAAGCTGGGCATCTGTACCCTGCTGCTGCCAAAATCACCCTCTGAGAGGCCGCAGCAGTCAGCTCCAAGGATGAAGCAGATGGAAGAGGAGCATAGACCAAGTGCAGCCTGCCAGCAGCAGAAACACTTGCTGCCTGGGGAGTGATATCATTGTGCTTGCATATGCATACACCACCATGCCCTGAAACCGTGTTTCAACTTTCAAAGTTCAAGTACTGCCAAACGCAGTTATGAGCTTGTGTCTCTAATGACAGAATGCATCTTACTAGAAGCAGTGAAAATTAATGGTTTACTTATGGTATGATGCTGTGCTTACAAGGATATTTTCAGAGTGCAGAGACTGAAAATTTGAGCTATTTAATTTTCTTAAATTAGTTTCATACAACCATAGAATGGTTTGGGTTGGAAAGGACCTTAATGATTCTCTAGTTCCAACCCCCAGTGCCATGGGCAGAGACATCTTCCACTAGACCAGGTTGCTCAAAGCCTCATCCAACCTGGCCTTGAACACTTCCAGGGATGGGGCAGCCACAGCTTCTCTGGGCAACCTGAGCCAATGTCTCACCACTCTTAGTAAAAAACTTCTCCTTAGATCTAATCTAAGTCTACCCTCCTCAAGTTTAAAACCATTCCCCCTTGTCCTATCATTTTATGTGATAGGACACATCCTAGCCTATATTTACACCCTTGTAAAAATTCCCTCTCCAACTTTCCTGTAGGCCCCCTTTAGGTACTGGAAGCTGCTCCTAAGGTCTCCTGGAGCCTTCTCTTCTCCAGGCTGAACAAGACCAACTCTCTCAGCCTGTCTCAATAGAAGAAGTGCTTGAGCCTTCTGATCATCTTCCTGGCCCTCCTCTGGACTCGCTCAAACACGTCCATGTCCTTCTTGTGTTGGGGGCCCCAGAGCTGAATGCAGTACTCCACAAAGGGTCTCACAAGAGCAGACTAGAAGAGAATCAGCTTCCTTAGACAGTCACAAACCTGACCTTCTCCTACAGCAGATGGTTCTTCATTCTCCCAGTCCCTGCATTTGTCTTCTGTGACTTGGGAGTTGTGGATGGAGCGCTTAGTGGTGAAGACCAAGGCAAAAAAGTCGCTGAGTACCTCAGCCTTCCCCATGTTCTGGGTAACTAGGTCTCCTGTTTCCTTCCCCAGAGGGACCACATTTTCCCAAGACTTCCTTTTACCAACAATGTACCTACAGAAGCTTTTCTTGTTACCCTTGACATCACTGGCCAGATTTAATTCCATCAAGGCTTTAGCTTTCCTAACTGATCCTTGTCTGCTTGAATAATTTCTCTGTATTCCTCCCAGGATAGTCATCCTTGCTTCCACCCTCTGCAGGCTTCCTTTTTGTGTTGGAGTTCTTCCAGGAGTTCCTTGTTCATCTACAGAGGCCTTCTGGCATTCTTGCCTGACTTCCTCTTTGTTGGGATGAAGCACTCCTGAGCTTGGAGGAGGCGATCCTTGAATATTAACTTGATTTTTTGGGCCCATCTTCCCTCCAGGGCTCTATGCCATGGTACTCTACTCAGCAGATCCCTGAAGAGGCCAAAGTCTGCTCTCCTGAAGCCCAGGGTAGCAAGCTTGGTGTTCTCACTGCTCTAAGAATCTTGGCAAGCCTATGATTGAAGATGCTCTTCCCCTTCTCTGACAGATGGGCTCATCAGCTCCCAGCAGACCAGTTTTCTCAAAGTGAGTCCCATGGCCTAAGTAGCCAAACCGCCGGCTATGGCACCAGTCCCTTAACCACCTGTTGATTCACCAGATTTGACTGACCCCTTCAAACCCCCTTCCCTTTGAGCAGAAGGACTGATGAAGGAACTACCTGCGCTCCAGAGTCCCTTACTGCTGCTCCCAGGGCTCTGTTATCCTTTTTGATACTCGTCAGGCTGCTCCTGGCTGTACCACTGGTGCCCACATGAAACAAAAGCCGCAGATATAGTAATCGGTGGACTGTAGGAGGCTTGGTAGTCTCTCAGTGACATCCCTGATACAAACCCCTGGTGAGCAGAACACCTCTCTAGAGAGTGCATCAAGTCAACAAATAGGTGCCTAGATACCTCTCAGAAGAGAGTCACCTACTACCATCACCCTTTGCCTTTTCTTAGTGGCACTGGTTGTTATACAGGGTCACAGGACCAGCTGCCTTACTCAGCTCCAGCTTCTCTCCTGATGTGATGGGTCTTTCTTCTCTAGTCTGCAGAGCAGGGAAGCAGTTCTGGAAGGACATCTCAGGCTTCAGGTGAAGTCTCTTCCTCCTGTGGGTCCTTGCTGTTGCAATATTCAACTCTTCTGCATTACTGACCCTCCTCCCTTATGTGTGTGCCAGTGGGGGAGGTTTTGGCTGCTTGGCTGTGGATCCACTGCATACTGCGCTTGGAATCAGCTATCTAACTCCCTCTCAGCCTCCCTGATGTTACCTAGCCTCCTTACAGCCTCCCGCAGCTCAGCCACCTGCTGCAGGAGGTCCTCCACCTGGGCACACCTTCTGCAGAGGCAGGTCTGCTGCCTGTCCTTGCTCCAGGAGAAAGGTCTGGGAAATTCCTGCAGTCTGAAGTTTGCACTACAGCCTCTCCCTGCAACAGCTCCATCTGGGTGGGGGCATCAGCCACCACCAGGGCAATTGGTGCTGAGCCTCCAGCTGGAGCTGCAGCTTTTGCTCTCAGAGAAGCTCCTGCCATTCTGTCTTGAGGGTCAGGTAGGACGGGTGCCTCTGGTCTGTGTAGATGGTTACAGAATGGTTACTGGGTTGTGTGTACTTCAGGTCTCTCCACTTGGCCAGTGGAATGGCCCTCTCCTGTATAAACCACTGACTGGTTGCTGCATGCCACCCTGTTTGCCGGCTGTGCTCACAGCGCTCCCCAGGGCTGCCCTTTGTGGGAGTGGGGGGTGGCAGCCACAACTCCTGTCCTGGCCCCTGCTTAATCAGCCTGTCTCATTTGCAGAGCCCCTTGTGAGACTTTGTGTGAATGCCTTTAAATGCATGCTTTGCTACTCACGGAGAACAAAATCACAGCCAGCAGTCTGGCATTCATGCGAAAACCAGAGTCAAAAAACAAACATTCATTGAAAACTCAAATGTCAGCTTCAAACTTCCAAAGGGCTATTTATTAACACTGAGGTAAATGAAAGCCTGAATAAAATTTTCCAAAAAGCACAGAAAAACAGTCCTCAATTGTATATTCATTCAAGCCTTCTGACAGTAAGGAATCTAACTAGTGTATTATTTAGTGCTTTGCCCATTCGAGTTTTAAGTACCTCAAACAATGAGGCCTCTAAAGATTTCTTTGGAAGACTGCACTCTCAGAATCTGAGGTTTTAAATGATCAACAGCTTTTTTTTTCCTTTTTTTTTTCCCTATTTTTACTGAGTTACATGTCACACCACTTTTCCCTACCCTCGGTTTTTATTCTCTGAATTTTTACTGTCCTTCAGCTATTTCAGTATCATAAATGTTTTCTTATTCAGTATGTTTTATAACATGCTAACATTAATACTGTTATATGTATTAATATACATAATATTAATAATCACAGGCCTTGATTGCCCAAACTTGTTAGTTGCAGGTGTTAGCTTTTCTTACTAAACATCTCAGAATTTGGCACAGCTAACACTAACTGTCCAGAGAAAGTCTAGCAGAAGACATTTGATAAAGAAAACTGAACACAACCAAGACTCAGTCAGGAGCACAAGAGGTAGTATTGGAATTGCAAAGCAGAGTATAAGATTATAACTTTACCCTACCTCATTTACAAATAAATATGTTTGCAAATTAGGTTTCAGAGGCAGTAAAAAATGAAAAACAGAGACACTGACCCTTTTTTCTAGCCACCACTGCCCAATCCCTGATAAAGCACTGAACAAAAATTAGGTGAAATAATTATGCAAATAGAGAACTCCAGCAGTTAAAAAAGGTAGTTTGAACAGAGAGGAAAATCCTGCTCCAGAGAGTATCTGTGGTTCTAGCCTCCACAGTGCTCACAAAATCCCATGTGGCCAGAAGGTACCCATGATTGCTTGGTGTTTTAAACAATTATGCTTATGCAGCTTGTATAGAACACTTGCCATTGGGCTTCAGGGAGAGAATACCATGCAATGTGCAGTAAAGGATGTTTTTCATTCATGTGGTACTCAAACAGTCTCACTGCACCTGAATATTGAGCCAAAAGTTCAAATTAAACTTTGCTAAAGAGACATGGAATTATAGGTTTGTAGTGAAAGGAAAATTAAAATGAGGCTCTCCAATCCTTTACTGGAGAAAGGAAATGTTTTAATAGGGCTTAATCAATATTTTCTGCCCCCAGTAACACTTAACAGCTATGTAAACAGGTCAAATGAGAGTAAAGCTATTTAATCGGATAAAACTACAGGATCAGGCCCTGAAGTTTAGGCAGCCAAACAGGTCTCTAAAAAATAACTCCACTTACAGTAGTTAAATTGCAGTCATTCCTGAAGACAGTTCATGAATAAAAACACAGCTCTGTAGGAGCAACTGCTAAGAGATGCCTACAAAGATATCTGATGGTCAAGTCTTTGAAGAATGAAATTTTTACACAGAGAAAGAATAGCTGTTTCCATGAATACCCTCCCACAGTTCTCAACATCTTCTCTTCAAATATGGCAAAGCAATGCCTACAATAAGTTCTTCAGTAGAGAGGCTAGACTCTAAATCCTGTGAGGAATAACGTCATTAATTTTGTGACATAGTTTGCTGGGGTATTCTCTGTTCCTTTTTAATCTTATATATTTTGGACCATGTTAAAATATTTCAGATATGCTGCGCCTGTGTAATATGTTTTAAACTGAATAGAAGCTCACATAGATTGAGTTTATTAACTGTATAAATGGTAAATATGGGAAGAAACAAACTAATGGGAATTACATTTCAAAAGAGAACTTTCTTCAGAAACATGTAACAGATTGATTTTGAGTTTATGAACACATTATGAATAACCTGACGAAAGAACGAAAATTGGGTTTGTAGACAGAAAATAACAAAGGGGAAGATTTTGGAAAAAAAGCGGGTAATGCATAGAAATTTCTTCAACTTGACTCTGTAAGACTGTGTCTGAAATAATCTAAACAGTTTAATAGCAATAATCCTATTAAACACAATTCAACATGCAGGGATACATACAAGTTCTAACCAGGACTGATCTCCACATGAGGCAATACTGACAGTGCTGATGGCCCAAGCCACAGGGTAATCACAGCCAATGGAAGACAGCAAGTTCTAAACTGTCTCTTTTCCACTTACAAGAGTAAGAGAGATGGATGCAGAAAATCATATAGGAAGAATAAGAAAGAGAAAAATGTAGTCCTCTGTACTCAAATAAAATGACCAAGACAGGAAACCTTATAAAGCTTTTTCTCCAGTTGAATGAGAAACCCAGCTGGGTATATTATACGTACAAGAAATAAGGGTATGAGCAAAATGTTGACAAGTGGGTTGATGGAATAAGATTGGATTTTCACAAAGCACTCAGAACAGATGAGTTTTTGGATGAGCTTGCAGAACAGCCTGATCTTTAAAAGCCTTGTCAGAATGCCAAACTGGGATGATCACCCACTGAAAAACAACTTTGCAGGATATGGTACTAAAGACACTGAGAGTAAGATCGTTCCAAAAAAAAAATAATTCATTAATTTAGCCAGAATAAAGTTAATAATCCATGATGTAAATGTTTCTTTCTTTTGCTAGCTTGACAAAAATGCTAAATTCTCCCCGATAAAAACCCTACAGTTAGAGGCTGACAGAGATTAGTTTATTATTCTTCAAAGTCATTAAATAAATAATTAACCAACAATGGCTGGTAAGTTACCTTGACAACAAAGAATTATTAATATGAGATTGCCCAAAGGAGAATGAGCCAGGGATTTCCAAACTGTGGTGTTAATCAAACTGCTTCAAAGCAATGCAGAGACTTGGTGCTGGCAGGCGGTCACTGCCTCTGGTGGATTCATGCAGCCTGACATGGAACTGGGAGCTACTGCAGCCTCTGGCAATAAGGGTAATTTAGTGATGTGCTTCTGTACAGCAAAAGGTCAAAACTATTTTTTAAGCAATAAAAAGGAAACACAATATTGGAAGTACCTGAATTGCAGGACCATTAATAACATGCCAATCATGAATGGAAATTAATATGAGCTTGTATGCACAAAAGGTGTTTTGGCAAAGCCTGTGAAAAAGATGCAGCTACAGAATGCTTCGGATATATCTGCACATGCTAAAAGCATCATATATTCAATCTGTATAAACTTAACACAAGATGTACTGGGGGCAGCTAATTTGAGAGATCTCACATGTGCCCTTCACCCTTCATTTCATTCTAGTATGGCTGAACATGACAGTCATGGTATCAACTTCCAAAAGGTAAACTTTATACCTTTCACACTTCTTTATATCTCTCTCATTTCTAAGTTCATAGAGAAGTAACTAAAGGGCAAAGCATAACATTACTGTTCCATTCTCTTAAAGACAGTTTCTAAGCTAGTATATTATTTCTGGAAGGTAAGAACTGAGAATGTTTTGCTTCTCCAAACCCATATTTGGGAATCGGCAGGAAAAGGGTCCTTCCCAAAGGGCCCTTGTCAGTGAAATTTAGTAATAGGGCCCGAGGCTGTTCACACTAGAAAAACAGTTACTGTTTTAGCAAATAAGAGCTTGCTGAGAGGGCAAGGGATCTCAGAACCCTTCAGAAGAGACTCTGAATTAGATTATGCATAAACCAGCATAGACAACAAAACTCAAAATCCTGCTGCTCCCCGATGAGTGATTTGTTGGTGCAGGACAGTGTGCAGGATAGTTAATTTTTTCATCATACTGGAAATTGTCTTAATCATCCAAAATTGCCCTGCTCTCATTACAGCATACCACAGACAAAGATCAAGAGTGTCTTTTCTTCCTTAGCCAAGACAAGGCATAGACTTTCCCCTGTGCAGAAAAATAGACCAGCACTCAGAACTACAGTGCATACAACTGGCATTTCCCAAACTTTGCCATAGCTATGACAGAATCTGTGTTGCAAGAGGTTGTCTTCAAGAAGGAAACATCCCTATCCATCTCTTAGAGGACTTCAATCAGTAGTTACAACATTTTAATACAGCATAAATAAGTAAAACAAAGATCCCCATCCATGTTCCTTGGGGATTCTTGACCTACCCACTTTTCCTGAGAATCTCCCTACTTTTCGTTTTCCGTAAGCCTCACACCTTGCTCTTCAGAAACTCTTCCAAGCCTGCATGAGTTCCCTCTGTAAGGACCTCTCACTCCACACTGCCTTCCTGACCAAGCTGCAGCAGTCCAGACTGCCAACAAGCTAAACAAGCCCATTCTAGTCTTACAATACCCACTCTTGCCAGCTCGGAGCTTCAGCCACTTGTGTCCTCAGTCTATCTCAGGTTAAGACTAAATCTGCAATAAAAGGGTTATAATGAAGATTATATTTTGAGTCTCTCTAAAGTTTTCAGTTTTAGCTAACAGCTTCAACAGTGATACAAATGAGATTCTTAACTGTGTCCAAAGTAAATCAGAAACACGTGGAGAGCCATCATAAGCCCAAAACCTATGGTTCTAAATTATTGAACTACCTTTGGAAATAGCACCTAAAATTACATTTAAATTACTGCAGAAAAATTCTGATATCTGTGATAAATTGCCAAGAAATTTTGAGATGTTGCTTACACCAGAGTCAAATCTGTTAGCAAAATCTGGAACTTGATCTAGTAGTGCATATTTTACACACTCTAACAATTATCAGCTGCTTGAGATTTCTGAGACTATTGAAATGGGACAGATTGAATACATCAGCTGGATTCAGTCCATTTAACCAAGTATGAAATGCTGCACAGCCCAATACCTATCAGAGTTCTGTTATCCTCCCAGATGAACTTTTTCACAACAGATGTCTAATAGGCATAAATATAATAAGCATGCAGTAACTCCACAAGCCTATGATAGCACAAGCTTTTATTTTTTTCACACAAAAGATTCTTAAGGGAATGAAATACACAATATCAGCTCTGAATCAGCACAACCGCTTGCTAGCACTTCCTGGACATCACATCTAAAGCACTCAATCTTGGGAAATAAAAAAAAAATAATTAAGTCAGGAAAAGTTGACCAAAGATCACATGCTCAGATTTATCTGTAATCATTTTATTCTTCCTCTGATGTAATATAGTCACAGAAAAACTCTCTCATGTTGAATTCCTAAGATGGACTTTTTTGCTGGGCACAGATACTGACCTGCAGCATTTGAAGATAGCCTTCTTGTGGGTCACACAGCAGCGATGATATTCGGTGATTGTTCCTCATGCATCTCTGATTGTTGTCCCTTGAGAGAGGGAAAATTTGCCGGATAACTGTCATCCTCCCCAGAGCACTATGCACCAACTCTAATATTTCATTATCAGTGATTTCCTGTGAAGGGAGACAAAGTTTTTTTTTAAAAAATCATGTATTTGTCCAGACATTTTATATATTCTTTTCGTTATTGGATATTTTTAAAAAGACAATAGAAGAAAAAAGTTACAGATGCACATGCTTTGTCTATGCCAAATGTTCTTATTTTATGTTTTGTAACAGCAATGGTATCATTTTACACATCATCTGAAACAAAAGAAAACAGCTTAACACAGTACCATCTATCTTGGCAATAATAACACACTGCATACTTAGTTCCTCATTTAAAAAAAGGTTGTCCCAATAGGCTTCCAAGTTAAAAACAGCCTTGAAAATAAGTTTATATAGAAAAGTTTTGGTTTAACAGAACAGAAACTCACTACATATTCAGAACAAAATGACAAATGGAAAACGTAACTACCTTTAGGAAATACATCCCTTACACCTGAGAACAATATTACAAGCAAGTACTTTTTCCATAAGGAAAGTAGATAATTTCTACAGACTAATCCTGATAATGACTCAAGGAAGTCTTTTGAGGTTATCTGTATTAGGAAATGAAAAAAAGGAGAAACTTCATGGAAGGGATTAGCACATTTAGGAATGCAAGTTTCTGCACCAAGAATAATTTTGGATAATATATAAGGAGATCTCAAGGACAGGCTGCTCTTCTTTCCAGTCTCTGCACTGTCTATAGCTTCTTTGCAGACCTTTCCATATCCCAGACTCCTAATCTATCTAGGGAGAGAGCTTGCATCTACTGCCCTTACATTGCAAAGGCAATCAAGTCAACTATGTGCTTTATATATCTTGAAAAGGCCACAAAACCAGAACCTCTTGTTTTACACCACAGTAAATAATTTGAAAATCACGGGCTTAGCTGATCCTGAAATCGTAACAGTGGTAGAGCTTATGATGGTTATTTCCTGCCAAGAGTTCACTGTGGAGAAGGACAGGCAGTGGCACCACTGACTGTATTTGTTCCCACAGATGCCTCCTCCACAGAGAGCATCTTTACATCCCAGCTCCTTACCACTGCCACCAGCAGCATCTGCAAGTCACATCAGCACATCTCCAGTGTACGTTGGCTGCACTGGCTGCACAGCTGGGCCAACTCATTCTCCAGCCTGCACAGGACTGCTCTCAGTCCGTTGCAGGGTAGAGGGGGCTACAAATAATGAATGTGGCTGTACTTGGTCAACAGGGCTCACACCTTCCAATGTGTCAACCACAGAAGTGACCCTGGCCCTACACTTTAAACATTCAAGAAAAAAAAAAATAAATGTTTTCTTGCCATTTTCTCTGTCAAGCTGTGAGTGAAATGACCATGGAGTTATTATAATTGTTAAGGTTGACTAGTACTGTAGCTTTGGCTCACTTTAGTTCTTTGCTGATTTCCCATCAATTTTAGGAACATGAATTTTTAACTTTGCAGAAGGTGAAATTCATTGCATTAACAACAGACCAACTGGTGTGGCATGAAAACAGAAAATAAATATATCCTTATAGAAGCCAAAGATTTTGAGGCTTAATAGAAAATGCTGGGAGGCATCTGTAGCCTTGCAAGAAGTCACCGAAGCAGACCCACAGACCCTCTAGACTGTTGCCTTGGATTTCTTTCTGAGGGACTGAAGGGTATTAAAGCCACCCAGTGTGTCTAAGCTGCAGTCTGAAGGAAAGACAATTTTATGGGATAGCTTTAAATCATAACCTCTTAGGCTGCATCCCTTGGCAGGCAAATTCAGACTGAGTGGTTTCAAACAGAAAAAAGAAAAGATCAAGAATCATCCAAACCTTCAGCTCACCTCACACTGCACATTTTGTGTCCTCCCCAAGTGGTGCACAGCCTTTCAAAGACATATCATAACCTGTGTGAAAATGCTTGACCTGAAACTTGTAAGCCTATATGTGCTTCTTCCTTGAAGTAAGGTAGTGGAGGAGGACAGTTGTGTTAGACACATTAACCCTGGTTCTTCCCACTTAGCTACAGGCACCAAGTGAGTCCTGAGTGTCAAACCTAGTTACTATACAGCCAGAGAAGAAAAATGGGAGCCTCTAGAAGGAAATTCAGAACCTAAATTGGGCTAAATCTGACTCTGAAAGTGACACCTTTTTCCATGTAGACAGCTTACAGTAGTTAAATCTTTCAACACCCCAATTCAGTATATAATGCCAAAGGCAGCAAAGCTCCTGTTTTTTTTCCCAGCTGATGGACATTCATACCAACAAATTATCCATTCCTTTTAGAAATTAGATTCCTTTTTACAAATGTAAAAGCATAGAAAAACAAAAGTTCTTTGAAGAGATAAGATCAAAAGGTCATTTTTAAACTGGTGCTCTAAAACCCTAAGCTAACTACAGGACTTTCCATGCCAGTTCACAAGGTGGTACAGCCACAGGCAGCATCACAGGGCACCTGTGGAAGGTCCAGGAGCAGAAAAGCATGGCTGAGTGCCTGAAATGCAGGTCACCACCATCCCGCACAAGAGCAGCCCAGCTACAGCTTCCCTGGCCTGGGGAGTGCACCCCTTTCTCTTGCCTGGCACTGGCAGTCCCTGCAGACTTGCTTCCAGAAAGCTCACAGTCATAGAATCATAGAATAGTTAGGGCTGGAAAGGACCTTAACATCATTTAGTTCCAAGCCCCCTGCCACAGGCAGGGACACCACACTAAACCATGTCACCCAAGGCTCTGTCCAACGTGGCCTCGAACACTGCCAAACACAGTCCTGGCTTAGCAGCACATGAAACCTTAAATGGGACACACAGAAAAGTCACCTGCATTCTGACTGTGATAAATATGGGGGGAGGGGGGGGTGGGGAGAGCAGGAAACCAAAACACTAACCCACAAAAACCAAACAAGGGTATGTGAAGCTGGCTCTTACTTTTACACCCCTCAGAATAACAGCATATATCCAAAAAATAGTTCTTGGAGCCACAAGGGAAAAAACATTTCACACTGATCTTACAATTAAAGTCTATTCATCTAGTTATATTTTTTAAAGTAAAGCATTTTCATTCCTACACATTATATGAAAACATTCTTTACACCGTGAAACTGACAACTAAGTAAATATTTAATTTTGTCCAAGAGGGTTTTGGTTTGGTTTTTTTTTTTTCCAAACAAACATACCCCAAATTTCCAATCCTGTCCTTGGATCATTACACAGCACAAGACTGCACACAGTAATTGCCATTGACACCATGTGTGAATGCTGTATTCTAAGCAGAGCTTATCAGCTGGCATGGCCAGGCTAGCACTCCTTTCAAAATTCCCTATCACATGCCCTCCTTTTGGCTTTCAGGATCACATGATGTTGCTACTGCAATGTAGGGTAAATTTTGACTTAATATAGACAGTGGCTTCTGCTTATTTGAGCGACATGCTTTAAGGAAGGCTAAAGAGCCTAACTCTCTATTGCTTTGCACCTTTAATAGCAGTTCACACTCAGATCTGTAAGTATTGAATTTCTTGAAAGAGGTTGGAGGAAGAGAACTTTACCCGGAATGAAAGAGGTTTTCTTACTTAAGTTCTGTTAGTCTGGATTTTTCCTTTAATAAGGGAAAGAATTTAGCTATTCCCAATGTTTTAGGGAGCGCTTAAATATTTTGGTAGGTAGACATAAGTGCAAGACTGACTACTATTGACTCAGGCTAATAGTAGTTCTCACTACCTGATTCAACACTGAAGGGGTATTCCTTTAAACACTACTTTTTGTTCATGTGGCTTACTAAGGGCAAAGATTACTCTTCAAGAAGTTGTGGCATTCATTTATCTATTTATGTGCATACAGATATTGGTCATTTGGGGAATTCATTTATCTATTTATTTATCTGTACACAAAGAACTTCAGTTGCAATACCTAGCCATATTGATCAGGGGAATATTTAAATCTGCTCTAGTTGTGCTCAACCATCATAACACAAATTGCAAAATGAGGCAATTATGTTTCACAATACAATCTCTATGTTTCTAGAGGTAATGACAGAAAATTATAAGTTTTACTGGCAGTAATCATTTAAAGAACCAAAACAGATTTCCAGAAAGTATATCCATGAAAAAAATGGAGGATTAAACTGAATGGAAATGAAGACAAGGATGCTCACGGAGACAAGCTACAAATTTATGTGGAATTTTTGCATTAGGATCAATAGTGTTTGTTGGGTTAGTCTAGTTCCCCTCAATGCACTATGTACATCTATAAAGGGGAAGTTGTTAATTTCCTGAAAATCCAGAAAACATCCCTCAATTAGTTGTTTTTTTTTTAAAATATTAGTGACAGCTTACCATGGATAAATGTATTCAACTTTAACATTATGCTGGCTTTACAGACGCGCCCCTACACACACACACACACATATGTATAAAGGTTAATCCTTTAAGGCAAGAGTACAATCCATTTTTCATAGCACAGAAAAAATTCTAATAAAAGTCTGCATGACCACCTGTCCAACTCCCATCCTCATCTTCCTCCCACATGTCCAACACTACCTCACTTCTCTTTCTTTTACCTGATATTCCTAAAAATCTCTACAGGGATGTATTTATAATTTAATTGAATTAGCTCTGTTTCTAGATATAAGGACTCTGTACTGGGTCTCCAAAAGTCTTTCTCAGATAGTAGTGAGTGCCTATACAGTAAAAGATCCTCTGATTTATCAAAATATTATTCCATACTAAAAGTAACTATCTCACAAATAAAATTTAAAAAAAAGAAGAAAAGCACATGAAATGATAGTTATGAAAAGCTGCACAAAACAAACAAAAAAGTCCAACAAAACACCAGTAACTTTAATGTGAATTTCACTGATAAAACATATCATCAAAGCTTAACTAAACTTGCTCCTGGCTGACTGACACTGTTTCTGTGTAATTCATTTAGACAGTAAGGAACTAATGTAATGAAATTTTCACTAGTTCACTACTCCCATGGCTCCAGTTTGAGAATTGGAAGTTAATATTCTTTAAATTTCATATTTGTTATTTCATATGGTACAGAATGTTGTTAAAAAAAAACAAACAGGGTAATAAATAATTTTATGGCAATAACAAATACCCCTTTGTATATCACTTATGAAAGTTAATCTAAATCAATGAGAATCAGTTCAATGGAAAAGCAATAAATGAAAAGCTGTAGCAAGTAGAAGCTCTAACCTTCAGTTTTCAGACTTTTTTTTTTTTTACACCTTATAAGTAAATCTATATTTATAGCACTGAAAGTGACAGTAATTCATCATTAGGCATCTTTCTATCAAGACTACATACAATTACAATATACTCCTCCATTTCAAATGACTGATCTCAAGAAACATGATGCTTGGTTCATTCCTGGCTAAGTCAAAATGCTAGGCCTACCCCAAGACTGGATTTGGCTAACAGAATCTAATCAAATGCAGTAACTCCAGCCTGCTCACTAGTAGAAGTAGAAGGATGGAGCTCCACACTGACTGGAAATCAGCTGAGTCACAGTTCCCATAAATTTCATGTTTGTCAGCAAAAGTACTGAAGAAATGATTCAATCAGAAGTATATTCAGTGACTTTGTATAAACTATCACTGCTATACCTATATTGAAAAAAGATATGTTGAAAGACCTGCAGATCAGGAAATACTCAGTGGAGCTTATAAAACAGTTTTGGTTGTCTTCCCAAACTGAGACCTAAAAATATTTAGCAGACTTACATAATGTAAGATAGTGAAAAACAAAGAATAAAAAACAGCGGCAGAACCAGGTGCGAAGGCAGGGAGACGATGAGATGGAGGAAAGTAACCAAAGAAGTTGTTCCTATTCATTATCAAATTTAGATCATAAACCCTTTCCCATTACTGAAGCTAATTTTTACTGCAGATGATTAAATTGCATTTCCTTTATCTTTCCAGAGTGAACATGGGATCATATTCTTCTTTTAATTATACCTGCTTTAATACTATACCCTTTCTTCATCTTCTGAGTTTTATAGGAAGCAAACCTAATTTTTTCAACCTTTCCTCATGGGCTGTATTTTACTGAGCATCCATCATACTAAGTATTCTCTGATTTTCAAAACTGTTCTGCATTCTCTTAAGTCTTGCCTCAAAATTGCAATACTGCTCCAACAAGGCCAAGTTGATGTCAAGCAGAGCAAAATAATTGCCTACCTCATCTTACAAAGGATGTTTATAGCAATATATGTTTTGCAGGGCCACAACAATATTGACTGATACTGTTTGTTATCCACAAGGATTCTAAGTTGCTCCTGAAGAGGCTTACCAGCTACACCTCATTTTGTAGCCATACCTGAATACTCCATACTTCTCTATATTGATTCCAATCTGGTAGAGTGCCTCAAATTTACCTAAATAAATCAGAACTACTACAGCATGTTTTAACAGTCTGGTTGCGATTAATAGTTTCTATAAAGCCAGCATCAAGTAGTCAGAAAAAACATTAAAACCTCATTTTAACTTTAAGTAATCTTACACTTTCTGTTATCTTCTGCTATATCTAAACTTTTCTTGTTACTTTTTATTACCCCTGGTATGAGTAATTTTGCACCTCAGCCTCATTTTATAATAATTTACTTCATTGCACTTTTGGACTTCTCCTTAGCCTTTTTTTTTAACACCACTTTTTCTTTAGAATTCCTCTCTGATTTCAAGATCTGAAAAGATAACCAATTGGAACCTTAATGATACCTTATTATGCCTTCATCTTCACAGAACTTCACAAGATTTTTCTTTGCGATCCTTTACTCATCTTATTACCTTTCCAAAAGCACTACTAGTTCTCTAAACTTGTGAAGTTGGACAATCTTTTTATTGATGCCCATTATCCCTATTTTCCTTTTCTCACTCCTTCCTCTTCTTCAAACAGTGCATGCTACCATCTCTCAACCACTTTCACACCAATTATTTCCTGACTTCCTCAGCCCCGTTCTTCCTTACACATAATGAAATCTGAACTGCCTTAACTTTTTAAGCATGTAGGAATAACACTGTCAATCACAGGAAATTTTGAAGCCTTGTCTGTGTCCTAACATTACTTTTTCAACTGCCAGGGAAATGAAAATCCTCCGTTACTCCATCTTCTTGTCTTTAAGCGCACTTTAAGCTTTTTAAAAAGCGCACTTTTTAAAAAAGTCTTCCTCAGAGCATGTCTTTTTTTGTATTTCCACATTGGCTATTCAATAAATTTGACCCTCACCTCTCCTTAGCTTCAGAGCAAGTATGTACAGGTTGGATGTGCAATGCTACATTGTACTCTCTTCATCCCTACCTGTTCTTCATGAAAAATTATCTCCTACCTCAACCAGTAGCCTCATGCTTTATCTTGCCATGTCTTACAACTTTCAGTTAAACTTCTGAATAGCAATGAAGGTTTTTTTGAAAAACAAATTAAAGGATGCATGCAATAATGGTGAAATAACTCATTTGAGTTATCAGTCAAATTCAGTACCCATTCCACTTCCATGAAGAGTAGTTGATTGTTTTTGTGTACTTTACTGATTTACATGTAAAAATAATGAATGTTTAGAAACTCAGAATCATAATTAAATATCTTGATATGAGGGAATAAAATACTACTTTGAATATTTCTTTCTGGTCTGAATTCTGGTTTTATAGAACAATTAATTTCTTTTATATTTTGCCTCCCTTTGCAATGGATGCAATTTTAAACCCCTGAAGTGTCCAATAAAAAAGGAAACATGGTTTATAGTACTATTTATACCCTCAGTCTTACTGCTGCTGCTAATAAAAAAAGCAGACATGCAAAGCAGAAAAGCAATGCTCCTAGTACAATCGCATACAAATTCAGTTTCAAGTATTGCTCTTGTGCCTCTCCCATAGACATATGCCATGGGCAATGCACAGCATTTTGTCTGAACAGGAAGAAAAAGAGAAAGGGAGAATGAAAACTGTCAGGAAGAACAGGCAGAGATGTTTGATGTCAGTTACCAAAACCAAAGAAATGTAAGAGAAGAACAAAAGTCACAGAATCAGGTAGGTTGGAAAAGAACTTTAAGATCATCAAGTAGAGCTATTACCCTAAGACTGCCAAAATCACCACTAAACCATATCACTGAGGGCCTCATCTACACAGTTTTGAACACTTCAGGGATGGTGATTCCACCACTTCCCTGGGCAGCCTGTTCCAATACCTGATCACCCTCTCTGCAAAGATTTTCCTAATATCCAGACTAAGCCTCACATGGTGCAGCTTGAGGCCATTTCCTCTTGTCCTATCACTGGTTACTTGTGAGATGAGACCAACCCCCACCTCAGTACAACCTCCTTTCAGGTAGTTGTGGAGAGCAATAAGGTCTCCCTGAGCCTTCTCTTCTCCAGAATAAACAACCCCAGCTCCCTCAGCTGCATATCATAAGACTTACTCTCCAGATCCATCACAAGCTTTTTTGCCCTTTTTCTGGACCTGCTTTAGCACCTGAATTCAGAAATAAGCCAGAATTCAGGTAGAATTACTACCTAAAACAAATGCTAGGAATGTTTCAGTATTTCTAGATGAATAAAAATGAAGATGATAAATATAAATCTAAACGGGGGAGGGTGATTAGAAATACATCCCTTTTTTCTTCCCCCTCAAATCTCCACTACTTTTGACAGCTCTGCAAGTTTAAAACATAAAATGTCTGAAATAAGAAAAGTAGGTACTTATAAATCCATACTTTTAAAACAGTAAGGTTTTTATGAATTTGGCTTCAAAGAGGACATATAAGGGCATAATACTGCCTGCAAAGACCCATGTTATCCTAAAAGACTTGCCATGTAATGCCATGTAATATTTCAACCTTCCAGTGCCATACAATGAATCCAACTCCCAAGTCACTACTTTTTTTTCTAAAGATGACTCAGTCTTTTTGTACCCCTAATGGTACCCAAACTGAATAGATAGCACAGAGACTTGGTTTACTGGAGACTAGCAAATACAGAATCTTGAGAGTACAGCTGTAGTAAGCTCATTTGCTGTAATAAGCTTACCAGCCATACAGTTTTAAGTTTGCTCATCACAAGCTTGGTGGTGTTGCTTACCTAATAACATTAAAATGATAAAATATTTTTGAACTCTAAAACTTAACTCCTATCCTGCCCTATGGGAAAGGAACATAAAGGGAAAAAAAAAAGAAAACAACAAAAACCTAACCCAAATATTTATTGGATTGTCAACACAGAGACAGTAAAGGAGAGTAAAGTGGATTTAATTCAAGTAAGACAATAATATAATCTCCTATTGAAATAATACCATGCTATATAGTCATTCTTATTGTAGCATGGTAGGTCCAAGGCTCAAATTCCCATTCGTTTGACAAGAGGTGGGAGACAGAACAGACTGAGAGAAGGTGTTCAAGATCAACAGACCTCAGCAGTCAAACCTGTACCAGGCCCTTAAATGGTTCCCTGAAGTAAGAAAGGCCTAAAGAACCTGCTTACAACCCAATGTTCTTCATACAAGGCATGTCAATGGAAATAATTGTCACTGTGTTGTGTTCTTGCTACTGCCCCTTCAAGGTCAGTTAGCCCTGTACCTCTCTTTCCTTTCAATGGGATCACTAGGTCACACAGACCACAGGGTGAAAAGTATAAGATCCTCAATCTGCCCTGGAGAAAAAAAAAAAGAACTAGCTAAGTATTTGGTCCGTTTACAGAATGGACTACATCTGGCTTTCTCTTCATGTGGAATTACATTAAAAAGCTGATTTGACTGTTGGAATAAAAAGTTAATTCCATTCTTCAAACTACAGCTCCACTCAACATCCAGTTAAGGTATAACATATTTTCCATCAAGTACGCATGTAGTTCTCACTGATACAAACTGGAAATATGTACATAGAAAGCACAATCAGTCTGTCCTCTTGCTAGCATGGGGATAGCACACTATTAAGACGCAAACCTAAGGAACCTCCATCTTTCTACATATACATCCATGTAGATGCCTAACACAGTAGCTTTAAGCACACAAAGACCAACACTTTTCTGTTAAAAAAAAAGGATAATCAAAATATTTCCTCCTCTTTTTGCCTGAAAAGAGTTCTCTAAAGTTTCATGAATTTGAAAAATTTCTGTATTTGCCTGTTTGAATTTAAGTATGGCATTAATATTTTTTGCTCAAAAGTTATATTTTAGATTTACATTTTGCTACCATAGCTTCTCTACCCAGTCTCTAGGCAGAAAAGAAAAAAATAAAAGTTCCCCAAATAAAAGCAGACTTGACACCCTGTATGATGTGTTTGTGTAAGCATGCACATTTGTGCATGACTGCTGAAGGTTTTTATTTGTGATGTTACATATTCAGGCTTCAGGAAGTAAGTTTTAATATTTGAACAACAACAGCATTAATAAATTCACAAACATTCCCCCTCTGTAAGTGGTTAGGGAACTATGAACTGTATTATCTTTATGTGAATATAAACACTGAGTCTCTGGGCATCTCGCTAATATTACTACAGTTGACAAATCAGGAGTTACTTGAATGTAACAAGGACTAGAAAGAATTTACAAAGCCTTTATAAGCAGAGATTTCACTTGCTTTCCCCAACCCCTATTTAATTACAGAGCCTTTCTAATGCCACACAATACAATTTATAGTTACTAGTAAAAGTAGCCTATCCAAAATTACTAGCTAGGTGAAAATAAAGGAATGAGAAATTAAAAAACGAATTGGTTATTAAATTAGAGTTTATGCATTCATAATATGAAAATAAAACAGTGATCAGTTTTTAACTTAGATATTTTACTCTTTTAACAAATCATTATTAAAACCAGAAATATATAAAATAGTGCCAATTATCCTGAACAATCAGTGATTTATCAATTATTATACATGCTAAAACATTCCAAGGTTTCCATTGCTTTTTTAAATATGAGTCTGCACTGATGCCCATTAGGGCATCATGGGACTAAGGTAAAATAAATAATCATAGTAGTGGGGCAGAACACCATTTGCTGCAGAGAGGAAATACTACAGATCTATGCAATCCTGGATCCTGGCCAAACACCAACACAATTCTGCACTAAGAAAACCTCTGTATCATGTAAATGCATATTCAAACAAGCTAAGCTTGCAACTAGCTTGAGTGCTCTTTCCTCTCCTCGTATCTGAGTGCAGGCTTTTATAGCAGTGAAGGGTGAGATTCTGCCAGATATGGATGCATGTATTTGAGGTTTCTTTTGAGATATTCTCTGCTTAAATAGGAAGTGATATAGTAGGGTCAGCATGAAGTTAAAAATATCCTCCCAGCTGCTGTGAGGTATTCTGGAAGCTTTATTTTGACCTTTGGTATTCAACATATGCCAATTCAACTGAGACAGGCAAGCAATGACACCACAGAGTTTGCATGTTGTACCATTCAAAAAGCAAATATGCTAAGTATATGTTCAGTTTGGTGTGTCAAGCATGTGAAACAAAAGATGGTGATGAGTGAACATACCAAGCTACGTTATCTCTTTTGACATTCTTACCTCATTTACATAGACCCAGTGACTATCCTTTGATGCAAGGTTGGTTTCCACAGCCTACAAAAATAAAAAGAAATATAATAATAAAAATTAAACGTGCGAAACATATTCCAGAAAGAACTTATATTAAAAATTACTATAAAGCTAATTTTGCTTGCTTTCGTTGCTATTGGCATTGCTTCAATGTAGCTCTTTTCATCTCTTCCACTGCTTCTTCATGGAAGTATCCTATTGGTGCTAGTCACATTTCTCTGACTTTAGTACATAAACCAAACTACCTTGACCATGAAGATATTCCCTAGATGTACCACAAAAGCATACTGGAGTGGGGTGGTACATCAACATGACAAGGAATCCTATGATGAACAACTGCACACAGAACATGAGATTTAACTTCCACATGATATATGTAATGCATCCAAATAGGCTGGGTTGCTTTTCAATATGCCTCCCAAAATATACTGCCTCAGCCTCATTACAACTCCTATAGGTTAACTGTTAGATAACCTATCTCATGCAAAACACTACTCTGAGACACTCAAGTGAAGTTCATGAGTCATCCTCTCTTCACGTTTATATAAGACCCAAGACAAAGTTATGATTTGCATGGACATTTTTTTCTGGCTTCCTGGTGTGGACACAGATAATCACTATTATAAAGAAACAGCCCATCTCATCGAGAAGTATATTTATCCGTACATATATAACTCTTATGGTTCATAAGATGCTAAAATTGGGAAAGACTGCTAGTATAGATAGCACTACTAGTACTGAGGACCTCAGTGGAAAGATTTGGCAATATACATAGAAGATTATAACCCCTTTGACATAGATAAGCTCACTGCAAGATGCTTTATAGTATAACAAAGCAATATCAAGCATCAAGAGGTGTATGCTACAGTGATAAAGATATTGCTAATGTCCTGCTTAATGCACAGTTAAACAACTACTGTGGATTCATCTCACATAATAAAACAGGACAATCCCAGTGCACATGTATTTCAGGAGGCAGTTCACTACACAAAGTTCTGAAGGCCTCTGCCTTCAACCACTTCTTTCTTCTGTGACAATATGCCCTTATATATTGAAAAGGTATTCTTATCCCTGTGTTATAAATGAATCACTGAAATTAACCCAGTTAAAACAAACAAACAAACAAACAGATTAACAAAATACTTCCAGTCACTGTTTTTTAATCAAGGTAATTTTCACACCCTGCTCATTGTGCCTGGCCTCAAAACAATTACAAAGGTACAGAGGGTCTCTGTAGACTGTGGTACTGGATTGGGCAGGAACATCATCAATCACCTTCTTCTCCAGAACGCAGTTTCATAATAAGCCTCTCAGATATTTAGCATCAGGTGGGATGAATCACCTTCTCTCATCACACTGACTACAGGTGACTGGTTTAGAATAAACACCCACGACTTACAAAGCTGCAGTGAAAAAGGTTATCCACCCTTAACATAGGCAAAGGGAATACTGTTACCTGATTCTAGAAAAAAAAACAACAAAACAACAACAACAAAAGACAACCAAACCAAACCAAAACCTGGCTCAATAGCCAACACCAACATTTAAAAAAATTGCTCTTAATTTATACTGTGTTAAAAAACTGACTATAAATTACTTGTCTAAGCAATTGTATTTTAAAACTCTAAGCAGTTGTGTGGCCTATGAAAACCTAAGAGAAAATTGTGGGCAACACACACATCTCTATCTACTTGTCACATCCACAAGGTGTACTCCTTTAAAGAGACAAAAATCCCTAAAGAGAAACCACAAAGAAGTCAAAAGAGAAAAATCAACACAGGGTACAGGATTTATCCTCATCTTCCTGAACAGCATTATGGGAAATTTACTACTGCTGGTGTCAACAGAGATGAACAACACATCTGACAAGATAATCCTCTCTTAAGCATGACATGAAAAATTTTCTCCCTTGGTAATTGTCTCCCTTGTACTTCTTTTAAGCTGGCAGAAGAATTGTGACTATTAGGAAGGCTAGCAGTAATGAAAATGAGGGCAAAAACTTGTAAACTTTCTCCCTATTTATCCCTCTATCATATTCAGACAAAGCCAAAATAGCCAGGATCTGTAACATACAGAGGAAAAGCAAAGTGCTGCCAACATTAACAACGCAGAACTAAATAATGCTCAGGTGCAGAGTTATTGCACTGGCCATCTTTCATGACTTATCTGCAACAGTGAGCAATTTGTATGAATATATGCTAAGACTGGGGAGCCAAAAGAGCCAGGGAATTTGAAATGAATTATTGTGACTCATTCTTCTGGGTTCACATATCTGGGCCAAAGTTTTTAAAATGAGGTGCCTAAATTTAGGTTGCTAAGAGTTTATCTTTAGTCATCAGAGTGCTAGACTATTCAGCACCTCCTACAGAAGTCAATGGCTCTACATTGTAAAAGCCTGAAATGTATTTAGAAACATAACTATAGATAGGCAAATTTTGGTGTCCATAAATATCTTCTGTTTAGAACTGCAACACGTAGCATGAAGCATTATTATACACCAAGACATGCTGAGAGAAAGCAAACACTTCTTGTATTTTGTGGTTCAGGCTTTGTACCATATTTACAGACTGCTGTCCTAAAGAATCCTAAAATGAAATATTGAAAGATGCATCCCAGAGTTTTCAACCTTCTTACAGCACTGGTGTATTGCAGGTGTATTTCCAGAGGCTTGTTGAAGTTAAGCAGTGTGAAAAGCAAGAAAATTTATTCAGAATTCTCAGAATAAGAAAGAAACAACGTGTTTGTAACTTACTGGGTTTCTTTTTCTTTGAAAAGGGAGATTATGGTCACCCATTTTTAATTATTCAAACTGTTCAAGATCTTACTAGTTCTTTAAGCTTGTGTCTCCATCCATTCAAAAAGAAGAAAAATGTCAATGAAAAATCCTAAAGGATCAATTACAGTTTATTTCATAAATATACCCTATATTAAAGAAAGCAGGCTAGGAATTTGTGTGATCACTTTGGCTGAGAGAAAGCTCTGCCATCTATTGGAGCAGGATTTAGGTGCTAAAATATGTTATTGCAGGGGTTTGTGGAAAAATTATTAATACAGCTGCAAAATATCCTAGTTCTTTTTATACTCTGTATGTACATGCCAGATAGGTGATACTTGGGACTAATGCCTCAACATTTCTACCAAATAGAAAATCTGCTTTTGAGATAAACAGCACACTGGAAATTAAAGACCATCTCTGTTTTCTTTTAGACTAGCAAGTATCTTCTATAGATTTGTAAAAGAAAGGAGGGTTTTTTTGAGACTGCTTGCCCTTCTTCTTCCCCAATTAGATTTCAACAGCCAAATGTTAAAATGCAGAAGCAAACAAAAGAATTATCATTCAGTCAGTGGACCACCATCAATGACAACATATACATAATATTTTCAGAATTGGGCCAGTCTGAAAAGATGGAAAGGGGGGCAGTGAATGTAGAAAATTTTATAATTTCTCAGTAGAAAACACCTGCAACAGAAATGACACTGAAAATCAAAATACGAGCATTAAGATTTCAGATCTCATACCAACAATAATAAAAGAAAATAATAAGGTGCTTCATAAAAAGTGATCAAAGATATGTTTATGTATGTGTCTTTGTTTACTTTTAAATATATAACTTAAAATAATTTACCGCCAATAATCCATGAAAACCTTATTTTATTGGAATACAGTGGAGAACAAGTATTTACATTGCCTTTATGAATAAGTAACTTGGTTCATTATTTCATTTAATGTCACTTGCATGTTTAAAAGAAGTTAGGAAAGTAAGCAATAAATATTGTTGCATACAGAAATGAAGCAATTCTGCAGGGGAAAAAAAAAACAACCCACACAATCCTTTCCTGACCTTCTCAAAACATCTGAAACTGAAAACATTTCCAGTGTGTAATGGCTGGCTAGCTACAGGGAAGGCTCTTTTCCTCAATACCTGGCTGCTTTGCAAGGGTCAACACCTCAGTATAAACAGCAAAAAAGCAGGCTGTGTAGAAAGGAATGTAAGGCCCAGTGGCTGGACACAACTTAGGGAGAACCTGGTGTGTGTTCAGACACAGGCAGACTGTGTTCAGTGACAGCAGAATGTGCTGAAGAGTTTAGGCTTACACACATCTGTGTTATAGTTACAAACCTGTTGTCTCCTTTGTACTCAGGGGAGAGGCAGTAGGAATGTCTGGAAGCCCCATAACTAACCCTGGGATCCTAGAAAGAAATGTATTGCAGATGGCAAACACAGATGGTCCTGTTGTATCTACATTTTTGGAAACAAGTGCTGCCACCCTGAAATCATAAAAGAACCACCAGAGTGTTTTGCTAGGAGGGATATCAAACTAGTAAAGGGTATTACTTGTACATCCCCTGCTTTAATGTTGAGGATGAAGAGCACCATAGCTTTTCAGAAGGAAAAAAAAAAGCCAACAGTAAAGGCAGAGAGCATAGACTGGGAAGTTCACAGTTAGAAAATAACTTGGGAAGAGCATCCTAAGAGATACTGAAAGAACACAAAAGCAAAGCTGCTGCAAACCAATGACCAAGTACAGATGGCAGCAGAGAACAGATACACCTGCAGCATGGAATGCTCTGTGGAGGCACTGGCAGATACACCCAATCATCTCAAGACCACAGCTCCAGAAACCAGGCTCCATTTACAGAGCTCCTCCTATGCAGCTCTATTCCAGCTTGCAACCCTACTGAAGACCCCTATAACCAGACAGACTGCCAACAGTCAGCCCATAGGATGCTTATAACAGAAAACCAGCCACAGAGCAAGCTGAGCAGTGAGCAAGCCTTCAGGAGACCCAAGTTCTTTTTAAAGACCCCAGTGGTGCAGGATGAGGATGGAAATACTCAAGGGTCAGCTTTACTGCTACAAAATACTTTTTTTTTTTTTCCTGTGGGTTTGCTTGTTTTTAAATTATTAATATTGAAGGTGTAAGTAAAGGACTTGGGGAAGTAAATCTCATCTCTGCAAATCTTTCATAAAGGATCAGCCTCAATCCTTACAATTAATTACCTGCTCACTTTACTTTGCCAGTGGACAGGTTTCAAAAGAACTGTCTCCAGCTCTTACTGTCCCAAGCAAGGTTATAGCCAGTGACCTTCTTCCAAAAGTAGCTTCTTTCCCACTTAACATCATTGCAGAAATTATTTACCTACTGTTGTCACTCCACAAAAATTCTTTAGAACCAATTTGAAATCCATCACAGTAAACCAGCAACAGGAAAAAAGTCACTGCCTTCGTCATACCCTTTTGGAAGCCTGAGCCAAACCTAGCTCCAGCTGCTGGGTTTCACTGCAGGAGTTGGACCTGTATTTTTTAAAAATGGCTTTTTTCTTGACTTAAATGTCCAGGAAAACACCCTAGGAATCAGGAACCTGGTTTACATCCCAAAGAAGAGATCTAGACCAAGTTTTCAATGCAATATATCTGAAAGTAATTAATTATACACTATCAAAGTGCACCTGTTTATCTTAGAAGCTTTGTGTATGTTACAGACAAAAATAAGATAGGAGATATGAAAAAGTCAATTCTGGTAGAGTAGATGGGTTCAGTCTATATCCTAAAGATACCTAATTTATATTTAGAAACTTCTTCAATTAAAATAGTGCAGTTCTTGTCCGGGAGTGACTTGCATAGATAACAATTTCACAGAAAAATGATTTCTCCAGAGCAGTTACTGAGATTCTTGCACTTCATTAGAAACTTTCTTTTCTCTGCATTTTAAATACCTCTCGGTATCTCCAGAGAAGCATAAACCCCATAATATTTAATAGATTAAAAATAAGTAAATAAGCATTACTAGCCACAATAAAGTATTTATAAAAATAATTTCAATCTTCTTATAATACTTATGGTTTATTAAAAAATACACGTTATTGTTTCTAAAGCTTAATTGGTAATGGTACCATTGGTACAGGGATCAAAATTAAATTTTCCAGGTGACAGTACAACATCCCAACTCTAGATGAAGTTTATAAAACTAAGACATTTTGGACTAAGAATCCTGAAGAAAAAAACTCAGTTGCAGTAAACTGAATTAGGACTGGAAGTTTTCTTATTTAATACAAGTTAATTAAAATACCTAAATGTCATTTCAAAGTGAAATATGAAATTCTTCCTTCTTTAAATAGTAAAATGGGAATTTAAAGAGGTTACATGACATACTTTATCAGAACAGGAAATCAACTGAAACTGACCCTTTCTTACTGAACATCATTCTCCATGAAAAATTTGTACTTCTAACAAAAAAGTTTTGCCATAAATTCTATGTTTTTCCTTTTTTCAGAACATATTCCTAGAAATGTGCACACACACATATTAAAAAAAAAAGAACACTTAACAGGGTCACTGATTCCCTGTCTTTCAGTGATCACTACCTTATGTCATTCATACAGTTAACTTCCCTATCTTACAACATAAGATGTCAATTCCAAATCTCGGTACATATTGGCTTCATTAAAATCGTTCATGAGCCACAAGCATAACATGCTTTGGAAATCCACATTTCTTGATAATTCATTGTATTACTTCATTTTTCATCTACACTCTATAAACATATTACTAAAGAACATCACTCAGTTGGGACAGTTTTCATGTTATCATGCACTGTTACATCAAAACGTGAGGCCCGATATTTCCTTGCTACTCTGCTGCAGAACTACATTGCTAAGAAAAGCTATTCTTCCCTCGATGCTACTGATAAAGCACAAGTAATTACTGAAGGGCTATCATGAGATTAGATGGTATTTTAATTATTCTGGGCTCCTTCAGTAGTATAAACCTGTAAACTTGGCATATTCAGCTTGAAGTTCCCACAAAAGCTAGGGCAAATCAGTCATACAGATATCTGTGTTCTCCTGCTCAGAAGTCTAGCCATTAGCCTGGGCTATCTCCCCCAAAATGGTAACATTTCCTTTATGGTTTCTGTCCAAATGATATGAGAGGGTCTTTTCTTGACCTCTTAGTTCCTCCACAAGCTAAATAACCTAATTAAAGAAAAAAGATTAAGGGTGAGGATAAAAAGGGGGGGAGGGGGAGAGGGAAAAAAAGGGGAAGGGGAGAGAAAAAAACCAACATCCTAGAGCAAATTCCCACATACCATCCACAGCTGAATTCTGTTTTCAGTTGCTAATAAGACATTTCATGCAAACAGGAGTAAATATGACCCAAACCCACCAGATTTTAGCACACACCCCTCCAGTTGATGAATGATAATTAGAAGATGTATCTAACATTTTGCACAATATGACTTGATAATAACCCAAACTGATATATACTAATCATATGTTTTAAAGTTTGCACTGCACTAGTTGCAACATACTAGTTGCTAGTATGCCTAGGGCATAGGTGATCAGGCAAAAACTACACTGAAGAAAACATATGTATAAGTTTAATGTTAATAAAGAGGCATTTGAAATGAAGAAAATCATAAAGAAGAGTAGAAAAAGAGGAACTATATACTGCAACTTCTTCTGGCTGCATGGCTGTAATGTTCTTGAGTAACTACTGTAATATATAACATTGCCTATTGTTTTAGCCTTAATCATTAAGATGTAATGTCTTGGGATTTCTTTTAATCTTATTCCCAGTCTATATAGGTAATGCTTATTATATTCAATCTGTATTGCTGTTCCATTTAATGCATATTCCACTGAATGATGCATTGAAGTACTGTATATGGAACTCTTCCAAATGCATTCTGTAAGAATTTACTTTTCCAAGCTCAAATGTCACATACTATTTATAAACATGGTAACTGTTGACCATTTAACTATGTGGCACAGCGGTGACACTGGATAATTGCACACCTGTCAGAAAGCAACATTTCCCTAATAACATAAATCTAATGTTAACTAAAGAACATAAACTCTCAGAAATCTTGCACTTAAAATTTTACCAAAGACACACACTGACTTGACTTTGAAGACCCAATTAAATCTTTGAAATAACTAAATTTTGTTCACATAGACACTGAATTTCCTTTTGAAGATAACAGGTTTGTACATCTATATTCTATTAAGAAAGTAGCTTTTTAGACACAATCTGATAATGCTTTGAGAAATGTACTCCCGAAAGAGCCAAACTCCAGAGAACAAACTAAACTTCATCAGAACTGGCCAGCAGTTGCAGCTTTTTTTTTTTTTTTCAGTTGATTTGCTTCAGTTCTTATCCTGCCTCCCATTAAGAGAAGCAATCCCAGGCACAGCGACAGGTTGGGCAGAGAAGAGATTCAGAGCAGCCCTGTGGGGAAGGACTTGGGGGTGTTGGTTGATGAGAAAATGAACATGGGCCGGCAGTGTGCGCTTGCAGCCCAGAAAGCCAACTGTATCCTGGGCTGCATCAAAAGGAGTGTGACCCGCAGGTTGAAGGAGGTGATCCTGCCCCTTTGCTCTGCTCTTGTGAGACCTCACCTGGAGTATTGTGTGCAGTTCTGGTCTCCTCAAACAAAAAGGACATGGAACTGTTGGAACAAGTGCAGAGGAGGGCCATGAGGATGATCAGGGGACTGGAGCACCTCCTGTATGAAGACAGGCTGAGGAAGTTGGGGCTGTTCAGCTTGGAGAAGAGAAGGCTGCGTGGAGACCTCATAGCAGCCTTCCAGTATCTGAAGGGGGCCTACAGGGATGCTGGGGAGGGACTCTTCATTAGAGACTGTAGTGACAGGACAAGGGTTAATGGGTTCAAACTTAAACAGGGGAAGTTTAGGTTGGATATAAGAAGGAAATTCTTTCCTGTTAGGGCGGTGAGGCACTGGAATGGGTTGCCCAGGGAGGTTGTGAATGCTCCATCCCTGGCAGTGCTCAAGACCAGGTTGGACGAGGCCTTGGGTGATATGATTTAGCGTAAGGTGTCCCTGCCCATGGCAGAGGGGTTGGAACTAGATGATCTTAAGGTCCTTTCCAACCCTAACGATTCTATGATTTTATGAAATTGTCACCAAAATAATTTGGCAGTTTAAGTTGTCTGTTTGTTTGGAATGCCTACGTGGGGTTGACTAGACATAGATGTGATGGTTGAAAATACCTTTTCAGTCACAGAACCCAGGTAAATAAACCTATTTTCAGCATGGAAAATTGCTCTTTATTCTGATAATGAGCAGCTGTTTCACCGTCAAATGTATTTCAGTATGTACCACAAGCCTCATGCACTGTGCTTTCTCAGCTCTACTCAGAAAAAATAGCTTCAGCTCCAACTTTAGCTTTCACTGGAAGCTGAATATAAATTTATTGAGTTTGCAAAGATTTTGGTCTTTTTGTAAACAGCAACTGGTAACTATATCATTAAAGAAAGGTGCAAACTTCTTAGCTTTATAACATGCACACAACACCAAACAGTGAAAACACAACTTATACATTCTTAATTTCCTTTTTTAAAAGAAGTATGCTTGTGTTGACAGCATGATAGTTGACGCTCCCAAAATCATGTATCACATAAACTTTTTGCTGAAAGAAACAGCTACAGGATGAAGAAAATGCTTTGATTTCCTTGAACTTCTGGTTTTAATACTGATTCATTGCCTCTGGCACAAAGTTACTAATCACATTGCAAGGCTGTTACGGGGTTTTCCATAGACTATGGGGTTTTAAACTCTATGAACTTGGACAGGTATATCCATATCAAAGTTTACGCTGTCCGTTATCCATCTCTTCTGTCCACATACATTTCTCTTATATTCCTTAAAAATCCTGGTTTTAAACAAAAGACAACAACACTGTTCTTACCTCAGCCTCAAACAATCACCTTCAATCCAGTCTTTTTCTGACTACAGCACCCTTATTTTAAATTGCAAAATAAATACATAAATAAAGCAAAATCCTTACAGGTCTGAGCACCTTCTTGTCAGTCAGCACATTTTACATGCACAAGCAGCATCATGGGCTGTGTGACCTCTAAAGAATAGCTTAA